>NC_060122.1:760590321-761216154 GCF_021461395.2 Schistocerca americana | reverse complement strand
CGGGAGTTGGTGTTGTGGAGGGCGACATAGGAAGGACGGTGCGAGAGGAAGGAAGCGACCAGACGGACAAAATTGATAGGCAGGGCGTAGGTTTGGAGTTTAAAGAGGAGACCGGGATGCCATACACGGTCATAGGCATTTTGGAGGTCAAGGGAAACAAAAATGGCGGAGCGACGGGAGTTGAGCTGGAGGGACAGAAGGTGAACAAGGTTGAGGAGTTGGTCATCAGCAGAGAAGGAGGGTCGGAAGCCACACTGGGTAAGGGGGAGGAGGTGGTGTTGAGCAAGGTGCCGATGGATACGGTGGGAGAGGATGGATTCAAGGACCTTACTGAAGACGGAGGTGAGGCAGATGGGACGATAGGAAGAGGCGGCAGAAGGGGGTTTGTTGGGTTTGAGGAAGAGGAGGACGCGGGAGGTCTTCCACAGGTCAGGGTAGAAGCCAGTAGAGAGGATGACATTATAGAGATGGGCGAGGACAGTTAGGAAGGAATAGGGGCTTTCTCGAAGGTGACGGTAGGTGACACAGTCGTGACCAGGGGCCGTGTTGCGTTTGGACTGGAGGAGAAGTTTAATGTCTTGTGCTGTGATGGGAGTGTTGACGTCCGAGGGGGGCAACTGCCCCAAGTACTGGAGACTAGGAGCAAGTGGAGCGACTGAGGTATCAGCACGTTCCATGACGGTGGGGAAAAGAGAATAATCAAAGTGGGGATCATCGGGGATGGAGAAGACCTCGGAAAGGTGGGAAGCGAAGTGGTTGGCCTTACTGAGGTTGTCTGGAAGGGGGCGATCGTTATGGAGAAGGGGGTAGTGGGGAGCGGAAAGGGAACCAGTAAGACGATGGAAGGCAGACCAGTACTTGGAGGAGTTGATAGGGAGGGTGGCATTGAGTCGTGTGCAGGTCTGGCGCCAGTCCCGGCGTTTCGTTGCTGTAATAAGGTTCCGTACGTGTCGCTGTATTTGCCGGTGGCGTTGGAGTGTATCCCTGTCACGAGTGCGGAGGAAGGAGCGATAGAGGCGGCGGGATTCACGGAGGAGGAGGACAGCCCGCGGAGGGAGAGTGGGACGGTGTGGGTGGATGGTTTTAGTAGGAACATGGGCCTCCACGGCGTCAGTAATTACCGTCTGAAGGAAGGACGAGGCGCGGATGATGTCGTCAGGATGGCGATAGGTAAGAGGGTGGCTTTCGACCTGGGTGGAGATGGAGTCCCGGTAGGCAGCCCAGTTGGCACGGCGATAGTCATGGACGACCTTGGGAGGGGGTGCAGGTTGCGGAGCTGGAGGGGGGCGGTTTGCAGACGTTATGGTGAGAAGGACAGGGAGGTGATCGCTACCTGTGGGGTCAAGGACGGCGACAGTGATACGCCCAAGGAGGTTGGCGGAGGCAATGACAACATCGGGGGTGGTGTTACTTTCGGGTCGGGTGTGCTGGGGAATGGGAACAAGGTCACCCTGGATTGTGGAGAGGAACTGATGCCACCGCCGAAGGGCAGCAGGAGTGCGGCTATGGACGTTGAGGTCGGCGGCAATCACATAGGTGGAGAAGGTGTGATCAATGTGTGAGATGAAGTCATAAGGAAGAGGAGCAGTGGAGCGGACATAGATGGTGGCACAGGAGAAGAATGAAGTTTAACATACGAGTATATTAGGAAAATATTGTATTACAAGATGTGAGAAAGGTTCTTGGTACTTACAGTATTATAACAACATGAAGTGATATGTCCTTATCGTTTAGGCAAACATCTGCATAGTTACATTAATCATATAAAATATAGCCCTGAAAACAGGGTTTGTCAGACAAATAAAATAGGTACATAGAAGTTGCAGAGCGCCTAAGCGACTGAGTAAAATCGGCCAGCGTAGTAGCACAGCGGCCAGGGCAGGTGGCGCTCATGTCGCGAACTATGTGCCGATAGGCGTACTGAAGTAACATTTGAAACATCAATATTAAATGCGTTCTTAAATAGAGTGATAATAAATAAAATGGCAAGCATTTAACACTCCCGTTATGACATTGTGGGAGGTATAGGAACAGTAACGTAGATACATACATCAAAAAGACAGGTGGCGCTTCCGCCGTGAGTTACATGCAGTGGTCTATATAGCCAAAATATAAAAGTTATATTACCATATTAGTGAAGCCCATAGAACATATATAAGTCAAAACATCAAGAACAATCAGTAATGGCTTTTAAGAAAATTACGAGACCTGGTCTACAATCCAGTTACTACGTAATATAGAATAAGAGAAAATTACATGAGGGCCGCTGTAGTGGCAGCCATACATCGTGAGAAGAACACATTATATGAACGGTAGTAAACTGAAAGATTTGAAAGTGCATTATAGCTTCCTGAGGAAATAGACTACTGAGGTTACTAGCATTAATGTTATATATTAAACAGTACGGGTTTAAAGCCTTCGAAAAATTGTTTTAGGCAAGGTTCAACTGATCATTCAGTATATTGCCGTCTTTGAGCTCTAGATGTTTAAAAATAAATAGCTCTTCCCACAGATCTAGTCTCCGTCCTTTGACTTGTCTATGTAGGATAACCGTGTCTTCTAACTGTTTAGGCGTATGGCCGGTTATCAAGAGGTGTTCAGCAAAGGTAGAGTTGCGAATATTTGTTCCTTTTTTACCTAAAAGATGTTCTTTATATCGTGTTTTCACAGCTCTGCCGGTTTGACCAATATAATAAGAGGGGCAGTTATTACAGGTTAGCTTGTAAATACCTGAATTAGAAAACGAATCCCTGGCAATCTCTACTGACTGTACAAGATTTCTTTTTAAACTGTTATCTGTAGAAAAGGAGACGTTACAGTTATATTTTTTATTTAGAAGACGTTTAATCCTATACGATAAGTTACCCAGGAAAGGGATGGAAATAAATTTTTTAGTTTCTGTGGTATCCGTGGGGAGAATATTTCTCAAAGTCGAACATTTTTGGGAGATTTTCTTATTGAGCAGGTAATCGATCATATTCTGGTTATACCCATTATTAACCGCAATCGCTTTGATGACATTCAATTCCTTTTTTTGATCCGCAGGTGATGAAGGAGTGGTTACCATCCGGTGAATAGCGGAATGAAAAAATGCCAATTTATGAGCTTTTGGATGGGTTGAGTCAGCAGGAATGACATTATCTGAATATGTTTCCTTGCGGAAGATATTAAAATGGAAGGAATTATCTTCTATAGAAATTGTTAAATCGAGAAAATTAAGTTCACGTTTATCATTTTGAAGTTCTTTTGTGAAGGAAATTTTTTCATGTAAACCGTTGAAAGTGTTAAAGAGATGCTCTAACTCATGATCAGTGCCATCAAAAGCAATGAAAATGTCATCAACATACCGTGCATAATAGCTGATTTTGTGGCGTAATTCTGAACTTGAATTGAAGAACGTTGTTTCCAGGGCGTTAATGAAAACCTCTGCTAGAATACCGGCGAGGGGGCTACCCATTGCTAGACCATCTGGCTGTACATATATTTTCCCGTTAAATGTGAAGTAATTGTATTTTAAAATGACCTTAAGCAAACCAATGAGTTCGGCAATCTGAGTTTCACTTAATTTTTTATGTTTCAGAAGATTCTCTTTTACAAGGTCTATGGTTTCATCAACCGGAACATTTGTGTAAAGGCTGACGATGTCAAAGGACACCAGTCTAGTGTCAGGCGTACAACTTATAGATTGAATATTGTTAGTTAATTCCTTACTGTTTTTTACAGAAAAATTATTTTCAAATGTGAAAGCATCTTTAATTTTAAAATGGAGGCGCCTAGCAAGTGTGTGCTGTGGACTACCTATACCATTCACTATAGGGCGGATCGGGTGATTTTGTTTATGCAATTTAAACTGACTTCTGAGCACTGGTGGTTTAGGGTTCATATTTATAAGCCCTTTCTTTTGGAACTTATTAAACAAGCTGACGGAATTCGTTAAAGTACGCCGGATTTCATTTTGCAGTTCAGTAGTAGGATCTACAGTAACCTCAGTGATGTCGTTTTCCTCTTATTCTATATTACGTAGTAACTGGATTGTAGACCAGGTCTCGTAATTTTCTTAAAAGCCATTACTGATTGTTCTTGATGTTTTGACTTATATATGTTCTATGGGCTTCACTAATATGGTAATATAACTTTTATATTTTGGCTATATAGACCACTGCATGTAACTCACGGCGGAAGCGCCACCTGTCTTTTTGATGTATGTATCTACGTTACTGTTCCTATACCTCCCACAATGTCATAACGGGAGTGTTAAATGCTTGCCATTTTATTTATTATCACTCTATTTAAGAACGCATTTAATATTGATGTTTCAAATGTTACTTCAGTACGCCTATCGGCACATAGTTCGCGACATGAGCGCCACCTGCCCTGGCCGCTGTGCTACTACGCTGGCCGATTTTACTCAGTCGCTTAGGCGCTCTGCAACTTCTATGTACCTATTTTATTTGTCTGACAAACCCTGTTTTCAGGGCTATATTTTATATGATTAATGTAACTATGCAGATGTTTGCCTAAACGATAAGGACATATCACTTCATGTTGTTATAATACTGTAAGTACCAAGAACCTTTCTCACATCTTGTAATACAATATTTTCCTAATATATGTTAAACTTCATTCTTGACTCATGGCATTCGAGGGTTGGATTCCCTCTCTTCTTCATCGAAGAGTTTCACTGCCTGGGCTACTCTCAGGGTGCGCCTTCGACGTGGAAGATCCTTGCCGTGTCGTCTGTTTGCCGCCGCCGCCGCCGCCGCTTGGTCGCCGCCTTCCGGTCCTTGCCGCCGCCGCCGCCGCCGCCTGCCGGGGCTCGTCGCCCCCGCCTGGTCGCCGCCTGCAGGTCCTTGCCGCCGCCGCCGCCACCGCCGCCGCCGCCGCCGCCGCCGCCGCCGCCTGCCGGGGCTCGCCGCCCGCCGCCCCCGCCTGGTCGCCGCCTGCCGGGGCTCGCCGCCCCCGCCTGGTCGCCGCCTGCCGGTGCTCGCCGCCGCCGCCGCCGCCTGCCGGTGCTCGCCGCCGCCGCCGCCGCCGCCGCCGCCGCCGCCGCCGCCGCCGGTGCCCGCCGCCATCCGGTGCCGCCTGGTCGCCACCATCGCCGCCGTCCTGACCCTGGTCTACGGCCGTCTTCGTCTTCATCCGTCTTCGTCTTTGTCTGTCCCCGGTTTCTGTCCTCTCCTCTTCGTTCTGTTCGTTCTTGTTTCTCTCTCCCGTCATGTCCGCCCCCACCACCACTGTCACTACTACCACCACCGCCATTGTCTATACCTCCCCTTCCGCCGCCTCCACCACTATAACTTGGTGTGCCCAGTCCCACCTCCCTCCTTCCATTCCACCTCTCCTCACTGTCCCTTCACCCTCTATCTTTGTCGCCCCCTCTCCCGCTTCTTCCTCCCGCTCCTCTCGTTCTGATCCCTTCCCCCCACTCCCCCAGCCTGTCACTGCAGCTCCAGCTCGGGTGGTGGCCCGTCGGGCCACTGCCCACGCCCCGCTCTCCCCGTCACCTTCGCCATCACCGCCGCCTCTGCCGCCGTCATCGTCATCGTCGCCTTCACCGTCACCGTCACCATCTCCGGCGCCGACTCCGGCCCCGGGACCTGCCCCTCCCCGCCACATTCCCGTTGTTCCCATCCCCCACACCTCCTCCACCGCCGTCAAGCGCCCCGGTGGCACCCCTGCTTCCTCTGCTTCCAAAAAGGCTGCACCTCGTCCTCCTTCCCCCACCCTTGATGCCATGGAAGTCTCCCCGCCTGTCCCTGCCCCCTCATCCTCCTCCTCTCTCCCTTCCTCCTACCGCTACCTCCTCTCCCGTCCTGATCCCTCTCTCCTTGAAGCCCGGAACCTCACCCTCTTCCTTCGCCAGCATTGTCCTGGTGCCCCCATCTCCCTCCTCACTCCTCGCCGAGATTCTGTTCTCATCTCCTCCCCCAGCCCAACCCTCCATACTGACATCCTCTCCCGTCTCCCCATCACCCGTTTTGGTCCCAACGCCTCCCTTACCCCTGCTCCTTCTCCATCTCCTACCCGCCAACCCCAACCCCCGCGTCGCCCGCCGACCCTCACCGCCGTGATCACGCGGCTCAGTCCGTCGATCACGGAGGAGGAGGTGTTGGCGGAGCTCCAGGCCCATCCCACACTGGAGGTGCGGGCGGTCCGCCGCATTTTCAACTCGGCCGGCCCCACCCGCCTTATGCGGGTTTTCTCTGAGGACGCCCCCTCCATTGACCGTCTCCTGAAGGAGGGTGCCCTCCTCTTCCACCAGCGGTACAAGGTCGACCCTTCCCGTTCCCCTCCTCAATCCCTGCGCTGCCAGAGGTGTCTGCGCTATAATGCGCACCCCACAGCTGAGTGCCGCGAGGCCCCCACCTGCCCGCATTGTCGGCAGGCGCACTTCCTCCGGCAGTGCCCTAACCTCCAATCCCCTCCCTCCTGTAATACCTGCAATCTCCCTCATCCCACCTACTCCCAAAAGTGTAAAGCCCGACCCCCTCCAACCACTCCTGAACTCACCGTACCTGTCCGTCCTCTGGACGCCCCCACCCCTCCTGGCAATTCCCTTCGTCCCCCACCCACCGCTGAGGACATCATCAGGTTCCTCACCATCGTCCTCCAGAATGTTCATCCCTTTCAGCGCCCTCACACCCTCCAGCAGATCTCCCTTGCTGCCCGTTCCATCTTCCAACTCAAGATGTACGCCACCTACTCCAACAACCAGGCCCATTTCACCTTCTCCCGTCTTGACACCCTCGTTTAAATCCCAGTCATGGCGCGACAGCAACGTATCCTTTTCAACAACATACGCTCCCTTCCCGCCAACAAAAACCTGTTCCTGCACACCGCTGCCACCCACCGCGTGGATGCCTTCCTCCTCAATGAAACCTTCCTGCAACCCCACCACACAGTCCACACTTCGCCCTACCTCCTCCACCGCTCCGATAATCCCCTCCCGATTGCGCGTGGCGGAGTTGCCATTGGTCACCACCGCCAGATCCCCGTTCGGCTCCAACCTCTCCTTCCCGACCCCACCGAACACCTGATCCTTAGTCTCTTCTTCCCCGGCCTTACCGTTACCTGCGCCACCATCTATGTCCGCCCCAACGCTCCTATTCCCTTCGACTTCCTCTCCCACGTCGATCGTACCTTTTCCTCCTACGTGATCGCCGCCGACCTCAACATCCATAGTCGTTCCGCTGCCCAGTTACGGCGATGGCATCGGTTCCTCTCCACCCTTCAAGGTGACCTCGTCCCCATCCCCCGGCATACCCGTCCTGAATCCAACTCCACTCCTGATGTTATCCTCTCCTCCCCCAACCTCCTTGGCCGCATCACGGTGGATGTCCTGGAGCCTATTGGTAGCGACCATCTCCCTGTCCTCCTCACCGTTTCAGACGGTCGTCGCCCTCGCCCCGACCCTCGTACTGACCCTCCCCCTAAGTATGTCCACGACTATTCCCGAGCCGACTGGAATGCCTACCGGGATACCCTTTCCACCCAGGTCGATAGCCACCCTCTCACCTACCACCACCCTGACGATGTCACCCATGCCGCCTCCTTTCTCCAGCGGACCTTGTCTGAGGCCGTGGAGGCCCACGTTCCTACTGTCGCCATCCACCCCCACCGTCCTACCTTACCCCCACAGGCCGTTCTCCTCCTCCGTGAATCCCGTCGTCTCTACCGTGCCTTCCTCCGCACGCGTGACCCGGACACACTACGACGCCACCGGCAACTCCAGCGACACGTTCGTAATTTGCTCGCGGCTAAGAAACGCCGGGACTGGCGACAGACATGCACCCGTTTAAATGCAACCCTACCAATCAACTCGTCCAAGTTCTGGTCGGCCTTCCGTCGCCTTACCGGAACTAAACCCTCCCCCTATTATCCTCTTCTCCATGATGATCACCCTTTCCCTGACTCCCTTAGTAAGGCCAATCACTTTGCCTCCTCCCTCTCCGATGTATTTTCCGTCCCCGATGATCCCCAGTTCGATTACTCCCTCTTCCCAGATATCCGCGATCGAACTGACACCTCTTCCCCTCCCCTCGCTCCTGGCTTCCAGTACTTGGACAACATTACACACACGGAACTCAATGCCCCTATCACTACACAGGATCTCATTGCTACACTCCGCACAAAACGCAACACCGCTCCTGGTCACGATCGTGCCACCTACCGTCACCTTCGTGAAGCTCCTGTCTCTTTCCTCTCCACCCTGGCCAGGCTCTACAATGTAGTCCTGTCCACCGGTTACTACCCCGACCTGTGGAAAACCTCCCGTATCCTCATGTTCCTTAAACCTGGCAAACCGCCGTCCGCCGTCTCCTCCTACCGTCCCATCAGCCTTACCTCGGTCTTCAGCAAGGTCCTAGAATCTATCCTCACCCGCCGCATCCACCAGCATCTCCGCCAGCACCGCCTCCTTCCCGTCACCCAGTGTGGCTTTCGGCCATCCTTCTCTTCCGACGATCTTCTCCTTCACCTCACTCATCTCCTTTCCGAACAGCTTAATTCCCGTCGCTCCGCCATCTTCCTCTCACTTGACCTCGAACGCGCTTATGACCACGTCTGGCATTCCGGTCTCCTCTTCAAGCTCCAAACCTTTGCCCTTCCCATTAACTACGTCCGTCTGATCGGTTCCTTTCTCTCCCGCCGTCCTTCCTATGTCACCATCCATAACACCGATTCCTACACCTTTTTCCCCTCCGCCGGTGTGCCCCAAGGCTCCGTCCTCTCCCCCCTTCTGTACCTTTTGTACACGGCGGACATGCCGCCGCCGTCGCCCCCCGTCCACCTTCTCCAGTTTGCCGATGACACCGCCTTCCTCGCCCTTGCCCCCACCCTGCAACGCTCCCAACGCCTTCTCCAATCCCATCTTGACCGGTTCACCGCTTGGTGCAACCAGTGGTTGCTCAAGGTCAATCCCTCCAAAACCCAGGCGATCATTGTAGGCAAAACCACCCCTTCCTTCCGCCTCCTTGATTTCTATCTCACCGTCTATGGCCGTCCTATCGCCCTCACTCCCACCCTTAAGTACCTTGGCGTCACCCTCGACCGTCGCCTCTCCTGGACTCCCCATCTCCAGACAATCCAAGCCAAGGCACGTTCCCGACTCCGTCTCCTCAAGCTCCTTTCCGGCCGCACGTGGGGTCTGGACCCCTCCACAATCCTCCACACCAATAAATCCATCATCCGCCCTATCCTTTGTTACGCCCATCCAGCCTGGATCTCCGCCCCCCCTACCTTCTATAAATCCCTCCAAATCCTTGAACGCCATGCTCTCCGCCTTGCCTATCGCATCCGTCTCCCCTCCCCCACACGGATCCTGTATGATCTCATCCCCTTCCCCCACCTCCTCCTTTTCCTTGAAAGGATACGTATCCTGTACACCTCACGTAAACTTGATCCTCCTCACCCGCTCGTTTCCTCGCTCCTCTCCCACCCCCGCCCGCTGCCGCGCCTGTATTCGCACGTCCCACCCGGTCTCCATCTCTCCACCCTCCATACCCTCTCCCAAGGTGGCTTCCGCCAGCTCCCTCTCCCTGATGATGTCCTCGTCCCCTCCATCTACCCCTCCTATCAACTTTGACCCTGCCCCACCCCCCACTTCCCGTGTCCTTTCCTTTCGGCACCCTCCCTCCCTTCTCTTCTCTTCCCTTCTTTTTCCATCTCCCTGTCCCCTCTCTTCCCCCTCTTCCCCCGGGCTTCCTCTCCCCCTTCCTCCCTCCCCCCTATCTCCCCTGCCCGTGGCATCTCTGCTCTCCCCTCTCGCTCTCCCACTCCCCTTCCTCCTCCTCCTCTCTTGGCAGGTCCCCGGACTCGCACACGTATAGTGAACATTCGCGCGCCGGAGATCGTCGCCTTTTGTGCTTCGTGTGTGTGACGTCATATAGTGTTTTTGGTGTCCGCCGTCCCACTCCTACGTTCACTTGTGCCGTCGGACTCACCAGTGTTTTGTGCGCCGTGCCGACGTGTTTTCCGTGTTGTTATCGTCACATGTGAACGACTCCGTGTTTTTTATGTCTCTGTGACCTCTCTCTTTTGCCCCTCACTTTGTTCTTTGTCATTCACCATGTTTTATACTCTTGTAAAACGCTATGGCTGAAGAGCGGCGTAGTGTGCCGCTGCCAGCCTACCTGCATTGTACAGGTTTTAAAATAACAATAAAGTAAAAAAAAAAAAAACTTGACTCATGGCGCATTCGAGGGTTGGATTCCCTCTCTTCTTCATCGAAGAGTTTCACTGCCTGGGCTACTCTCAGGGTGCGCCTTCGACGTGGAAGATCCTTGCCGTGTCGTCTGTTTGCCGCCGCCGCCGCTTGGTCGCCGCCTTCCGGTCCTTGCCGCCGCCGCCGCCGCCGCCGCCGCCTGCCGGGGCTCGTCGCCCGTCGCCCCCGCCTGGTCGCCGCCTGCCGGGGCTCGCCGCCCCCGCCTGGTCGCCGCCTGCCGGTGCCCGCCGCCGCCGCCGCCTGCCGGTGCTCGCCGCCGCCGCCTGCCGGTGCTCGCCGCCGCCACCGCCGCCGCCGGTGCCCGCCGCCTGCCGGTGCTCGCCGCCTGCCGGTGCTCGCCGCCGCCGCCGCCGCCGCCATCGCCGCCGTCCTGACCCTGGTCTGCCGTCTTCGTCTTCATCCGTCTTCGTCTTTGTCTGTCCCCGGTTTCTGTCCTCTCCTCTTCGTTCTGTTCGTTCTTGTTTCTCTCTCCCGTCATGTCCGCCCCCACCACCACTGTCACTACTACCACCACCGCCATTGTCTATACCTCCCCTTCCGCCGCCTCCACCACTATAACTTGGTGTGCCCAGTCCCACCTCCCTCCTTCCATTCCACCTCTCCTCACTGTCCCTTCACCCTCTATCTTTGTCGCCCCCTCTCCCGCTTCTTCCTCCCGCTCCTCTCGTTCTGATCCCTTCCCCCCACTCCCCCAGCCTGTCACTGCAGCTCCAGCTCGGGTGGTGGCCCGTCGGGCCACTGCCCACGCCCAGCTCTCCCCGTCACCTTCGCCATCACCGCCGCCTCTGCCGCCGTCATCGTCATCGTCGCCTTCACCGTCACCGTCACCATCTCCGGCGCCGACTCCGGCCCCGGGACCTGCCCCTCCCCGCCACATTCCCGTTGTTCCCATCCCCCACACCTCCTCCACCGCCGTCAAGCGCCCCGGTGGCACCCCTGCTTCCTCTGCTTCCAAAAAGGCTGCACCTCGTCCTCCTTCCCCCACCCTTGATGCCATGGAAGTCTCCCCGCCTGTCCCTGCCCCCTCATCCTCCTCCTCTCTCCCTTCCTCCTACCGCTACCTCCTCTCCCGTCCTGATCCCTCTCTCCTTGAAGCCCGGAACCTCACCCTCTTCCTTCGCCAGCATTGTCCTGGTGCCCCCATCTCCCTCCTCACTCCTCGCCGAGATTCTGTTCTCATCTCCTCCCCCAGCCCAACCCTCCATACTGACATCCTCTCCCGTCTCCCCATCACCCGTTTTGGTCCCAACGCCTCCCTTACCCCTGCTCCTTCTCCATCTCCTACCCGCCAACCCCAACCCCCGCGTCGCCCGCCGACCCTCACCGCCGTGATCACGCGGCTCAGTCCGTCGATCACGGAGGAGGAGGTGTTGGCGGAGCTCCAGGCTCATCCCACGCTGGAGGTGCGGGCGGTCCGCCGCATTTTCAACTCGGCCGGCCCCACCCGCCTTATGCGGGTTTTCTCTGAGGACGCCCCCTCCATTGACCGTCTCCTGAAGGAGGGTGCCCTCCTCTTCCACCAGCGGTACAAGGTCGACCCTTCCCGTTCCCCTCCTCAATCCCTGCGCTGCCAGAGGTGTCTGCGCTATAATGCGCACCCCACAGCTGAGTGCCGCGAGGCCCCCACCTGCCCGCATTGTCGGCAGGCGCACTTCCTCCGGCAGTGCCCTAACCTCCAATCCCCTCCCTCCTGTAATACCTGCAATCTCCCTCATCCCACCTACTCCCAAAAGTGTAAAGCCCGACCCCCTCCAACCACTCCTGAACTCACCGTACCTGTCCGTCCTCTGGACGCCCCCACCCCCCCTGGCAATTCCCTTCGTCCCCCACCCACCGCTGAGGACATCATCAGGTTCCTCACCATCGTCCTCCAGAATGTTCATCCCTTTCAGCGCCCTCACACCCTCCAGCAGATCTCCCTTGCTGCCCGTTCCATCTTCCAACTCAAGATGTACGCCACCTACTCCAACAACCAGGCCCATTTCACCTTCTCCCGTCTTGACACCCTCGTTTAAATCCCAGTCATGGCGCGACAGCAACGTATCCTTTTCAACAACATACGCTCCCTTCCTGCCAACAAAAACCTGTTCCTGCACACCCTTGCCACCCACCGCGTGGATGCCTTCCTCCTCAATGAAACCTTCCTGCAACCCCAACACACAGTCCACACTTCGCCCTACCCCCTCCACCGCTCCGATAATCCCCTCCCAATTGCGCGTGGCGGAGTTGCCATTGGTCACCACCGCCAGATCCCCGTTCGGCTCCAACCTCTCCTTCCCGACCCCACCGAACACCTGATCCTTAGTCTCTTCTTCCCCGGCCTTACCGTTACCTGCGCCACCATCTATGTCCGCCCCAACGCTCCTATTCCCTTCGACTTCCTCTCCCACGTCGATCGTACCTTTTCCTCCTACGTGATCGCCGCCGACCTCAACATCCATAGTCGTTCCGCTGCCCAGTTACGGCGATGGCATCGGTTCCTCTCCACCCTTCAAGGTGACCTCGTCCCCATCCCCCGGCATACCCGTCCTGAATCCAACTCCACTCCTGATGTTATCCTCTCCTCCCCCAACCTCCTTGGCCGCATCACGGTGGATGTCCTGGAGCCTATTGGTAGCGACCATCTCCCTGTCCTCCTCACCGTTTCAGACGGTCGTCGCCCTCGCCCCGACCCTCGTACTGACCCTCCCCCTAAGTATGTCCACGACTATTCCCGAGCCGACTGGAATGCCTACCGGGATACCCTTTCCACCCAGGTCGATAGCCACCCTCTCACCTACCACCACCCTGACGATGTCACCCATGCCGCCTCCTTTCTCCAGCGGACCTTGTCTGAGGCCGTGGAGGCCCACGTTCCTACTGTCGCCATCCACCCCCACCGTCCTACCTTACCCCCACAGGCCGTTCTCCTCCTCCGTGAATCCCGTCGTCTCTACCGTGCCTTCCTCCGCACGCGTGACCCGGACACACTACGCCGCCACCGGCAACTCCAGCGACACGTTCGTAATTTGCTCGCGGCTAAGAAACGCCGGGACTGGCGACAGACATGCACCCGTTTAAATGCAACCCTACCAATCAACTCGTCCAAGTTCTGGTCGGCCTTCCGTCGCCTTACCGGAACTAAACCCTCCCCCTATTATCCTCTTCTCCATGATGATCACCCTTTCCCTGACTCCCTTAGTAAGGCCAATCACTTTGCCTCCTACCTCTCCGATGTATTTTCCGTCCCCGATGATCCCCAGTTCGATTACTCCCTCTTCCCAGATATCCGCGATCGAACTGACACCTCTTCCCCTCCCCTCGCTCCTGGCTTCCAGTACTTGGACAACATTACACACACGGAACTCAATGCCCCTATCACTACACAGGATCTCATTGATACACTCCGCACAAAACGCAACACCGCTCCTGGTCACGATCGTGCCACCTACCGTCACCTTCGTGAAGCTCCTGTCTCTTTCCTCTCCACCCTGGCCAGGCTCTACAATGTAGTCCTGTCCACCGGTTACTACCCCGACCTGTGGAAAACCTCCCGTATCCTCATGTTCCTTAAACCTGGCAAACCGCCGTCCGCCGTCTCCTCCTACCGTCCCATCAGCCTTACCTCGGTCTTCAGCAAGGTCCTAGAATCTATCCTCACCCGCCGCATCCACCAGCATCTCCGCCAGCACCGCCTCCTTCCCGTCACCCAGTGTGGCTTTCGGCCATCCTTCTCTTCCGACGATCTTCTCCTTCACCTCACTCATCTCCTTTCCGAACAGCTTAATTCCCGTCGCTCCGCCATCTTCCTCTCACTTGACCTCGAACGCGCTTATGACCGCGTCTGGCATTCCGGTCTCCTCTTCAAGCTCCAAACCTTCGCCCTTCCCATTAACTACGTCCGTCTGATCGGTTCCTTTCTCTCCCGCCGTCCTTCCTATGTCACCATCCATAACACCGATTCCTACACCTTTTTCCCCTCCGCCGGTGTGCCCCAAGGCTCCGTCCTCTCCCCCCTTCTGTACCTTTTGTACACAGCGGACATGCCGCAGCCGTCGCCCCCTGTCCACCTCCTCCAGTTTGCCGATGACACCGCCTTCCTTGCCCTTGCCCCCACCCTGCAACGCTCCCAACGCCTTCTCCAATCCCATCTTGACCGGTTCACCGCTTGGTGCAACCAGTGGTTGCTCAAGGTCAATCCCTCCAACACCCAGGCGATCTTTGTAGGCAAAACCACCCCTTCCTTCCGCCTCCTTGATTTCTATCTCACCGTCTATGGCCGTCCTATCGCCCTCACTCCCACCCTTAAGTACCTTGGCGTCACCCTCGACCGTCGGCTCTCCTGGACTCCCCATCACCAGACAATCCAAGCCAAGGCACGTTCCCGACTCCGTCTCCTCAAGCTCCTTTCCGGCCGCACGTGGGGTCTGGACCCCTCCACAATCCTCCACACCTATAAATCCCTCATCCGCCCTATCCTTTGTTACGCCCATCCAGCCTGGATCTCCGCCCCCCCTACCTTCTATAAATCCCTCCAAATCCTTGAACGCCATGCTCTCCGCCTTGCCTATCGCATCCGTCTCCCCTCCCCCACGCGGATCCTGTATGATCTCATCCCCTTCCCCCACCTCCTCCTTTTCCTTGAAAGGATACGCATCCTGTACACCTCACGTAAACTTGATCCCCCTCACCCGCTCGTTTCCCCGCTCCTCTCCCACCCCCGCCCGCTGCCGCGCCTGTATTCGCACGTCCCATCCGGTCTCCATCTCTCCACCCTCCATACCCTCTCCCAAGGTGGCTTCCGCCAGCTCCCTCTCCCTGATGATGTCCTCGTCCCCTCCATCTACCCCTCCTATCAACTTTGACCCTGCCCCACCCCCCACTTCCCGTGTCCTTTCCTTTCGGCACCCTCCCTCCCTTCTCTTCTCTTCCCTTCTTTTTCCATCTCCCTGTCCCCTCCCTTCCCCCTCTTCCCCTGGGCTTCCTCTCCCCCTTCCTCCCTCCCCCCTATCTCCCCTGCCCGTGGCATCTCTGCTCTCCCCTCTCGCTCTCCCACTCCCCTTCCTCCTCCTCCTCCTCTCTTGGCAGGTCCCCGGACTCGCACACGTATAGTGAACATTCGCGCGCCGGAGATCGTCGCCTTTTGTGCTTCGTGTGTGTGACGTCATATAGTGTTTTTGGTGTCCGCCGTCCCACTCCTACGTTCACTTGTGCCGTCGGACTCACCAGTGTTTTGTGCGCCGTGCCAACGTGTTTTCAGTGTTGTTATCGTCACATGTGAACGACTCCGTGTTTTTTATGTCTCTGTGACCTCTCTCTTTTGCCCGTCACTCTGTTCATTGTCATTCACCGTGTTTTATACTCTTGTAAACCGCTATGGCTGAAGAGCGGCGTAGTGTGCCGCTGCCAGCCTACCTGAATTGTACAGGTTTTCAAATAACAATAAAGTAAAAAAAAAAAAAACTTGACTCATGGTCTAGAGGGTTGGATCCCCTCCTTCGAAAGCGTCAGATTGCAAAGCCTGGGCTACTCTCAGGGTGGAATCTCCGTCTTCGAAGATTGTGTGTGTGTGTGTCTGTCTGTCTGCCCGCTGCTGTCGCTGTTCGTTCGTCCGTCCGTCCGTCCGTCCGTCCGTCCGCCTGCTGGCTGTCCATCGCCGTCGTCGTAACCGCTGCCGCTGCCGCCGCCGCCGCCGCCGCCGCCGCCGCCGAAGCCGCCGCCTGCTGTTCGTCCGCCTGTTCGCCGCCGACGCCGACGCCGACGCCGACGCCGACGCCGCCTGCTGTTCGCCGCTGCCCATCGCCGACGCCGACGCCGACGCCGCCTGCTGCACGTCCGTCTGTCCGTCGCCGTTCGTCTGCAATGAGTACTCCCACCTCCACCGTCATCTACACCTCCCCCTCCCCCTCTCCCACAGTCACTTCCTGGAGTGCCGCCTCTGGCCTCCCTCCTTCCACCTCCCCTTCCCTTCCTCCACTTACCCACCCCCCTATCTCCTCCCCTGCTGTATACCCACACCTCTACACCCTTCCTCCAGCCTCCACACCCTCAACAGCTCCCACTACTACCCCCGCCCTCACGTACGCCTCTGTTGCCGCCTCTGCTGCCGCCCCTCAGGTGGTTGGCTTCCCCTCTCTCACCGTCCCCGTCGCTTCGTCTTCTGCATCTCCCGCACGCCTCACGTTGCGCCGAGCCACCATCGCCACCACTGAACCAGCTGCTTCTCCCGGTGCCTCCACTACGCCACAGGGATCTGCCACCCGCCACCTCCCTCTCCTCCCCGTCCCTCTCCCCTCCTCCCAGCCTCCAGTCTCCAAAAAACCCCAAAAGCGCGTCCTTACCGACTCTGCTCCCGCCACTTCCCACAAAAAATCAACGCCACCTCCCCCTCCCCCTCCCCCTGCCGTCACCATGGACACCACCCCTCCTCCTGCCACCCCTACCTTGGCCCCCACCCTCCACACCTTTGTCCTGTCCACTCCCGATCCTAAGTTCCTCGACGCTCGTACCCTCACCAAGGAAATACGAAAGTACTTACCTGGTGCTCCCATCTCCCAACTCATTCCCCGCAGGGACTCAGTCCTTATCAAGTCCCCATCCCCATCATTTCACACAGACCTCCTGCGAAAACTCCCACGAGTTATGTTTGGCCCCCACGCCTCTCTGACACCCTTCCTTTCCGCTTCCACTCCTCGTCAGCCCCAGCCTCCCCGTCGCCCCCCCACCTACACCGCTGTGATCACCAAGCTCAGCCCGGTGATCACAGAGGATGAAGTGTTGGTAGAATTGAACTCCCACCCGGACTTGGACATCCGCTCTGCTCGCCGTATCCACAATGCCTCTGGTCCCACCTACCTCATGCGGGTATTCTCAGAGTCCGCCCCGTCCATAGACCATCTCCTCACCCAGGGTGCCCTGATATACCACCGTCGCCACCCTGTTGAATCCTCCAAATCCCCTCCCCAATCCTACCGTTGCCAACGGTGCCTGATGTACAATGACCACCTGACTCCCAACTGCAAAAACCCCCCCACCTGTCCCCATTGCAAGGCCTCCCACTTTCTCAAGAACTGCCCCAACCTCGCTGCTCCTCCTTCCTGTAATACCTGCAATGGCCCCCATCCCACATACTCCTACAAGTGTAAAGCTAAACCCCCTCCAGCCACCCCTGAACTTACAGTCCCAGTTCGTCCCGTCGATCCTCCTGTCCATCCTAACAATTCCCTCCGTCCACCCCCCACGGCCGAGGACATCATCCGGTTCATTACCGTTGTACTCCAAAACATTCACCCTTTTCAGCGCCCGCACACCTTCCAACAAATATCCCTTGCTGCTCGCTCTGTGTTCCACCTGAACACCTTCGCCACTTACTCCCACAACCAAGCCCACTTCACCTTCACCCGCCTCGACACCCTAGTTTAAGTCTCTTCCCTTCCCTCTCTTCCCCCCCTCCTTCCCGTCATGGCGCGGCACGAGTCTCGCATCCTCTTCCAGAACATTCGCTCCTTCCGCTCCAACAAATACCTCCTCATGCACACCCTCTCCCACCACCAGGTCGACGCCTTCCTCCTGAATGAAACCTTTCTCCAGCCCCACCATTCTGTCCGCTCCTCCCCCTATATCCTCCACCGCACTGATGCTCCTGGTCCTCGTGCGCAGGGTGGAGTCGCGATTGGCCACCTTAAGCATATCCCCGTCCGGCCACAACCTCTCCTCAATGACCCCACTGAACACCTTATCCTTAGCGTCTTCTTCCCCTCCCTCACCATTACCTGTGCCACCATCTATGTCCGCTCCACTGCTCCTCTTCCTTATAACTTCATCTCACACATTGTTCACACCTTCTCCACCTATGTGATTGCCGCCGACCTCAACGTCCATAGCCGCACTCCTGCTGCCCTTCGGCGGTGGCATCAGTTCCTCTCCACAATCCAGGGTGACCTTGTTCCCATTCCCCAGCACACCCGGCCCGAAAGTAACACCACCCCCGATGTTGTCATTGCCTCCGCCAACCTCCTTGGGCGTATCACTGTCGCCGTCCTTGACCCCACAGGTAGCGATCACCTCCCTGTCCTTCTCACCATAACGTCTGCAAACCGCCCCCCTCCAGCTCCGCAACCTGCACCCCCTCCCAAGGTCGTCCATGACTATCGCCGTGCCAACTGGGCTGCCTACCGGGACTCCATCTCCACCCAGGTCGAAAGCCACCCTCTTACCTATCGCCATCCTGACGACATCATCCGCGCCTCGTCCTTCCTTCAGACGGTAATTACTGACGCCGTGGAGGCCCATGTTCCTACTAAAACCATCCACCCACACCGTCCCACTCTCCCTCCGCGGGCTGTCCTCCTCCTCCGTGAATCCCGCCGCCTCTATCGCTCCTTCCTCCGCACTCGTGACAGGGATACACTCCAACGCCACCGGCAAATACAGCGACACGTACGGAACCTTATTACAGCAACGAAACGCCGGGACTGGCGCCAGACCTGCACACGACTCAATGCCACCCTCCCTATCAACTCCTCCAAGTACTGGTCTGCCTTCCATCGTCTTACTGGTTCCCTTTCCGCTCCCCACTACCCCCTTCTCCATAACGATCGCCCCCTTCCAGACAACCTCAGTAAGGCCAACCACTTCGCTTCCCACCTTTCCGAGGTCTTCTCCATCCCCGATGATCCCCACTTTGATTATTCTCTTTTCCCCACCGTCATGGAACGTGCTGATACCTCAGTCGCTCCACTTGCTCCTAGTCTCCAGTACTTGGGGCAGTTGCCCCCCTCGGACGTCAACACTCCCATCACAGCACAAGACATTAAACTTCTCCTCCAGTCCAAACGCAACACGGCCCCTGGTCACGACTGTGTCACCTACCGTCACCTTCGAGAAAGCCCCTATTCCTTCCTAACTGTCCTCGCCCATCTCTATAATGTCATCCTCTCTACTGGCTTCTACCCTGACCTGTGGAAGACCTCCCGCGTCCTCCTCTTCCTCAAACCCAACAAACCCCCTTCTGCCGCCTCTTCCTATCGTCCCATCTGCCTCACCTCCGTCTTCAGTAAGGTCCTTGAATCCATCCTCTCCCACCGTATCCATCGGCACCTTGCTCAACACCACCTCCTCCCCCTTACCCAGTGTGGCTTCCGACCCTCCTTCTCTGCTGATGACCAACTCCTCAACCTTGTTCACCTTCTGTCCCTCCAGCTCAACTCCCGTCGCTCCGCCATTTTTGTTTCCCTTGACCTCCAAAATGCCTATGACCGAGTATGGCATCCCGGTCTCCTCTTTAAACTCCAAACCTACGCCCTGCCTATCAATTTTGTCCGTCTGGTCGCTTCCTTCCTCTCGCACCGTCCTTCCTATGTCGCCCTCCACAACACCAACTCCCGTATCTTTTATCCCACGGCTGGCGTCCCCCAGGGTTCTGTCCTCTCCCCTCTCCTTTATCTCTTGTATACAGCTGATATGCCCAAGCCACCCCCACCAGTTCACCTTCTCCAATATGCTGATGACACCGCCTTCCTGGCTCTCTATCCTACCCTTCAAAGGTCTCAACGTACCCTCCAAACCCACCTTAACCAGTTCACCACTTGGTGTAACCAGTGGCTCCTCCGTCTCAACCCCTCTAAAACCCAGGCAATCATCATAGGCCGTACCACTCGCTCCTTTCGCCTCCAAGATTTCTACCTCACCCTTTATGGTCGTCCTATCCAACTCACCCCCACCCTGAAATACCTTGGCCTCACCCTTGACCGACACCTCACCTGGACCCCTCATCTCCTGACCATCCAGCAGAAAGCCCATTCCCGCCTCCGCCTGCTGAAACTCCTGTCCGGCCGGACATGGGGATTGCATCCTTCTACCATCCTCCACACCTACAAATCCCTCATCCGTCCTCTCCTCTGTTATGCCAGCGTCGCCTGGATCTCCGCCCCCACCCGCTTTTACAAGGCTCTCCAAATCCTTGAACGCCATGCGCTCCGCCTTGCCTTCCGTATCCGCCTTCCTTCCCCCACACGGCTCCTGTATGAACTGATCCCCTTCCCCCACCTCCTCTTGTTCCTCCAACATCTCCGCATCCTTTACATTGTTCGCAGGGTTGATCCCCCCCACCCTCTGGTTTCCTCCTTCCTCTCCACCCCCCGCCCGTTGCCGCGCCTCTATCGCTGTATCCCTCCCTCTCTCCACCTCCACACCCTCCATCTCCTTCATCAGGGCAATTTCCAACGCCTCCCCCTCCCGGATGACGAACTTCGCCGTGACATATACCCTTCCTTCCAACTATAACCCGGCCTTGTTCCCCCCCCCCTCCCCAGGGCCCCCTTCTCCTCTTTCCTCCTTCTCCCAGAGCGGATTTTCCTCCATCCCCCCCTCCCTGAGACCCTGCACCCCATACTTGCCTCTCTCCTTCCCACATCCCTCCCTACCTGGCCCTCTTCCGAGCGCCCCCCATTTCCCCTCCCCCATCTCTTCCCCTCCCTCCCTTCTTCAGGTCTCCCTCATCTCCTTGAACCTGGAAGATCCTCTGTATTGATCAACATCAGTGTGCCACGTCAGTGTTGTGTTTCGTGCTTTTCTCGTGTGCGTCAAGAGGTGTGATTTTAATTGTGTGCTGCCTTGAGGTTCGCCGTCAGTGCTACGCTGTGTGCTATGCCAGCCGTCAACACCTTTATGCTCCAGTCATACTGTGCCTTGTGTTTCTTTTAATCGTCGCAGTGTGTGGCTTTTTGTGTGTGCTACTTTTAAACAGTTTTTTATCTCCATTTTACAGTCACCCCGTTTTTTGTACATTGCCTTCCATGATGTTCTCCCTTTTTATATCTATGTTCGCCTTCTTCTCTCCTTTGCTGTTTTTAAATGTCTTCTATTGTTTTGTTCTATGTCTTTCGGCTGAAGAGCAGCGCATATGCTGCTGCCAGCCCGCCCCGATAGGGGAATTGAAATACAATAAAGAAAAAAAAAAAAATAAATCTTGACTCATGGTCCTATGTCACCTTCCACAACACCAACTCCCGTATCTTTTATCCCACGGCTGGCGTCCCCCAGGGTTCTGTCCTCTCCCCTCTCCTTTATCTCTTGTATACAGCTGATATGCCCAAGCCACCCCCACCAGTTCACCTTCTCCAATATGCTGATGACACCGCCTTCCTGGCTCTCTATCCTACCCTTCAACGGTCTCAACGTACCCTCCAAACCCACCTTAACCAGTTCACCACTTGGTGTAATCAGTGGCTCCTCCGTCTCAACCCCTCCAAAACCCAGGCAATCATCATAGGCCGTACCACTCGCTCCTTTCGCCTCCAAGATTTCTACCTCACCCTTTATGGTCGTCCTATCCAACTCACCCCCACCCTGAAATACCTTGGCCTCACCCTTGACCGACACCTCACCTGGACCCCTCATCTCCTGACCATCCAGCAGAAAGCCCATTCCCGCCTCCGCCTGCTGAAACTCCTGTCCGGCCGGACATGGGGATTGCATCCTTCTACCATCCTCCACACCTACAAATCCCTCATCCGTCCTCTCCTCTGTTATGCCAGCGTCGCCTGGATCTCCGCCCCCACCCGCTTTTACAAGGCTCTCCAAATCCTTGAACGCCATGCGCTCCGCCTTGCCTTCCGTATCCGCCTTCCTTCCCCCACACGGCTCCTGTATGAACTGATCCCCTTCCCCCACCTCCTCTTGTTCCTCCAACATCTCCGCATCCTTTACATTGTTCGCAGGCTTGATCCCCCCCACCCTCTGGTTTCCTCCTTCCTCTCCACCCCCCGCCCATTGCCGCGCCTATATCGCTGTATCCCTCCCTCTCTCCACCTCCACACCCTCCATCTCCTTCATCAGGGCAATTTCCAACGCCTTCCCCTCCCGGATGACGAACTTCGCCGTGACATATACCCTTCCTTCCAACTATAACCCGGCCTTGTTCCCCCCCCCCCTCCCCAGGGCCCCCTTCTCCTCTTTCTTCCTTCTCCCAGAGCGGATTTTCCTCCATCCCCCCCCTCCCCTGAGACCCTGCACCCCATACTTGCCTCTCTCCTTCCCACATCCCTCCCTACCTGGCCCTCTTCCGAGCGCCCCCCATTCCCCTCCCCCATCTCTTCCCCTCCCTCCCTTCTTCAGGTCTCCCTCATCTCCTTGAACCTGGCAGATCCTCTGTATTGATCAACATCAGTGTGCCACGTCAGTGTTGTGTTTCGTGCTTTTCTCGTGTGCGTCAAGAGGTGTGATTTTAATTGTGTGCTGCCTTGAGGTTCGCCGTCAGTGCTACGCTGTGTGCTATGCCAGCCGTCAACACCTTTATGCTCCAGTCATACTGTGCCTTGTGTTTCTTTTAATCGTCGCAGTGTGTGGCTTTTTGTGTGTGCTACTTTTAAACAGTTTTTTATCTCCATTTTACAGTCACCCCCGTTTTTTGTATATTGAATTTCCATGATGTTCTCCCTTTTTATATCTATGTTCGCCTTCTTCTCTCCTTTGCTGTTTTTAAATGTCTTCTATTGTTTTGTTCTATGTCTTTCGGCTGAAGAGCAGCGCATATGCTGCTGCCAGCCCGCCCCGATAGGGGAATTGAAATACAATAAAGAAAAAAAAAAAAAAAAATCTTGACTCATGGTCCTATGTCACCTTCCACAACACCAACTCCCGTATCTTTTATCCCACGGCTGGCGTCCCCCAGGGTTCTGTCCTCTCCCCTCTCCTTTATCTCTTGTATACAGCTGATATGCCCAAGCCACCCCCACCAGTTCACCTTCTCCAATATGCTGATGACACCGCCTTCCTGGCTCTCTATCCTACCCTTCAACGGTCTCAACGTACCCTCCAAACCCACCTTAACCAGTTCACCACTTGGTGTAATCAGTGGCTCCTCCGTCTCAACCCCTCCAAAACCCAGGCAATCATCATAGGCCGTACCACTCGCTCCTTTCGCCTCCAAGATTTCTACCTCACCCTTTATGGTCGTCCTATCCAACTCACCCCCACCCTGAAATACCTTGGCCTCACCCTTGACCGACACCTCACCTGGACCCCTCATCTCCTGACCATCCAGCAGAAAGCCCATTCCCGCCTCCGCCTGCTGAAACTCCTGTCCGGCCGGACATGGGGATTGCATCCTTCTACCATCCTCCACACCTACAAATCCCTCATCCGTCCTCTCCTCTGTTATGCCAGCGTCGCCTGGATCTCCGCCCCCACCCGCTTTTACAAGGCTCTCCAAATCCTTGAACGCCATGCGCTCCGCCTTGCCTTCCGTATCCGCCTTCCTTCCCCCACACGGCTCCTGTATGAACTGATCCCCTTCCCCCACCTCCTCTTGTTCCTCCAACATCTCCGCATCCTTTACATTGTTCGCAGGCTTGATCCCCCCCACCCTCTGGTTTCCTCCTTCCTCTCCACCCCCCGCCCATTGCCGCGCCTCTATCGCTGTATCCCTCCCTCTCTCCACCTCCACACCCTCCATCTCCTTCATCAGGGCAATTTCCAACGCCTTCCCCTCCCGGATGACGAACTTCGCCGTGACATATACCCTTCCTTCCAACTATAACCCGGCCTTGTTCCCCCCCCCTCCCCAGGGCCCCCTTCTCCTCTTTCTTCCTTCTCCCAGAGCGGATTTTCCTCCATCCCCCCCCTCCCCTGAGACCCTGCACCCCATACTTGCCTCTCTCCTTCCCACATCCCTCCCTACCTGGCCCTCTTCCGAGCGCCCCCCATTCCCCTCCCCCATCTCTTCCCCTCCCTCCCTTCTTCAGATCTCCCTCATCTCCTTGAACCTGGCAGATCCTCTGTATTGCTCATCATCAGTGTGCCACGTCAGTGTTGTGTTTCGTGCTGTTTCTCGTGTGCGTCAAGAGGTGTGATTTTGTGTACTGCCTTGAGGTTCGCCGTCAGTGCTACGCTGTGTGCTATGCCATCCGTCAACACCTTTATGCTCCAGTCATACTGTGCCTTGTGTTCTTTTAATCGTCGCAGTGTGTGGCTTTTTGTGTGTGCTACTTTTAAACAGTTTTTTATCTCCATTTTACAGTCACCCCGTTTTTTGTATATTGCCTTCCATGATGTTCTCCCTTTTTATATCTATGTTCGCCTTCTTCTCTCCTTTGCTGTTTTTAAATGTCTTCTCTTGTTTTGTTCTATGTCTTTCGGCTGAAGAGCAGCGCATATGCTGCTGCCAGCCCGCCCCGATGGGGAATTGAAATACAATAAAGAAAAAAAAAAAAAAAAACTTGACTCATGGCATTCGAGGGTTGGATTCCCTCACTTCCTCATCGAGGACTCGCACTGCCTGGGCTACTCTCAGGGTGTATCTTCGACGTGGAAGAGCCGCAATCGCGCTGTTGCACGACTGCACGCCGCCGCCACCGCCGCCGCCGCCGCCGCCGCCGCCGCCGCTTGGTCGCCGTCTGTCGGTGCTCGCCGCTTCCTCTTCTGCCGCCACCACCTGGTCGCCGCTTCTTCAGCCGCCGCCGCCGCCGCCGCCGCCGCCGCCGCCGCCACTGTCGCCGTCTCTTGGTGCTCGCCGCTTCTTCTGCCACCCTCTCTCGGTGCTCGCCGCTGCCGCCGTCTCTCGGTGTTCGCTGCCGCCTGCGATCATGGACGCCCCAACTACCACCATCATCTACACCTCTACTTCACCTGCCCCCACTGTAACGTCATGGAGTGCTTCCTCTGGGATTCACCCGTCTCATGCACCTGCCCTACTCACAGTCTCCTCCCCATCTCTCTCCTCTCCATCGATGTATCCCCACCTGTACGTCACTCCTGCTCCTACCCCTGCTACTGCCCCTGCTGCTTCTCCTGCTCCTGCCTCTGTCCCTGCTCCCAACCCCCCTCCCCCTCCTGTCGCCCGCCGAGACGACTTTCCCCCTCTCCCCCCTGCGACTACCGCTGCTTCCCCTGCCAGAGTCTCCGCCCGCCGCGCCACAGTCGCCGCCACAGAGCGCCCTACCCTCTCATCCGGTGCTACTGCCTCACAGGAGGGCCCTGCCTCCCACCACCTCCCCATCCATCCAGTCCCTCATCCCTCCTCCCAGGCAACACCTGCCAAAAAATCTTCCAAACGGCCCAGTGGCGACCTCTCCTCTACTCCTTCCTCCAAAAAGCCACTGCCCGCCCCACCTCCCACTGACCCCGCTATGGATACCACCCCACCTCCCTCCTCTCCAGCCCCCTCCCTGTATACCTTTGTCCTAGCCAACCCTGATCCGAAATTCCTAGATGCCCGCACCCTCACCCTTGAAATCCGGAAGTACATCCCCAGTGCACCCATCACCCAACTTATCCCTCGCAGAGACTCTGTCCTCATCAAGTCTCCCTCTCCGTCCTTCCATACTGATCTCCTCCGGCGCCTTCCCCGCATCACCTTTGGGCCCCACGCATCCCTCACCCCATTCCTTACATCCTCCTCTCCTTGTCAACCCCAACCGCCTCGTCGTCCGCCGATCCTCACTGCCGTCATCACAAAACTCAGCCCTGTGATCACGGAGGCTGAGGTGTTAGCGGAACTGAATGCCCACCCCTCCCTGGAAGTCCGTTCTGCCCGCCGTATTTACAACTCTTCTGGCCCTACTTTCCTCATGCGTATCTTTACAGAGTCCGCCTCCTCCATCGACCACCTCCTCACGCAGGGAGCCCTGATTTTCAACCGCCGCCACCCTGTTGACCCGTCCCGTTCCTCTCCTCAATCCTACCGCTGCCAGCGTTGTCTTCTGTACAATGACCACCTCACCCAAAACTGCAAGAACCCACCCACCTGCCCCCATTGTAAGGCCTCCCACTTCCTCAAACAGTGTCCCAACCTCGCCTCCCCCCCATCCTGCAACACCTGCAATGAACCTCACCCCACCTATTCCTCCAAATGCAAAGCCAAGCCCCCTCCCACCAACCCTGAACTCACTGTCCCCGTTCGCCCCATTGACCCACCTATCCACCCTAACAATTCCCTCCGCCCTCCCCCTACAGCAGAAGGCATCATCCGGTTCCTCACCGTCGTTCTGCAGAACATCCACCCCTTCCAGCGCCCCCACACACTCCAGCAGATTTCCCTCGCTGCCCGCTCTATTTTCCACTTAAACACCTATGCCACGTTATCCCACAACCAGGCCCACTTTACCTTCACCCGCCTAGACACCCTCGTTTAAGCCCCTCTCTCCCCTTCCCACACCCTTCCCACACCCAACCCCATGGCTCGTCAACAGTATCGTCTCCTCTACCTCAACATTCGCTACCTCTCTGCAAACAAATACCTCTTCATGCATACCCTCTCCCAGCACCAGGTTGACTCCTTCATCCTTAATGAAACCTTCCTCCAACCCCACCATGTGGTCCGCATCTTCCCTTATCTCCTTCACCGCACCGACAATCCCCTTCCCCTAGCTCGAGGCGGGGTCGCTATCGGCCACCTCCGGCATCTCCCTGTCCGGCCACAACCTCTCCTCAATGACCCAACCGAACACCTTCTCCTCAGCCTCTTTTTTCCCTCCCTCACCGTCACCTGTGCCACTATCTATATTCGCCCCGCAGCTCCTCTCCCCTTTGACTTCATTTCCCATGTTGACCGTACCTTCTCCACCTATGTGATCGCCGCTGAGCTCAACATCCACAGCCGTGACCCTGCCACCCTTCGGCGGTGGCATCAGTTCCTTGCCACCCTCCATGGTGACCTTGTTCCTCTCCCACAGCACACCCATCCTGAAAGTAACTCTACCCCCGATGTTATCCTCGCTTCCCCCAACCTCCTTGGTCGCACTGCCATTGATGTCCTCGATCCTGTCGGTAGTGATCATCTCCCTGTCCTTCTCACCATCTCCTCTACCCGTCCTGCCACTGCAGCCACCCGCCCACCTGCCCCTCCAAAATCTGTCCATGACTACCACCGTGCCAATTGGGATGCCTACCGGGAATCCATTGCCTTACAGGTTGAAAGCCACCCCCTCACTTTCCACCACCCTGATGACATCACCCATGCCTCTTCCTTCCTTCAGAAGACCATCACTGACGCTGTGGAGGCTCATGTCCCTACTAAACTCATCCACCCTCACCGCCCTACGTTTCCTCCACAGGCCGTCCTTCTTCTGCGTGAATCCCGCAGGCTCTACCGCTCCTTCCTCCGCACTCGTGACTGGGATACTATCACCCGCCACCGGCAATTACAGCGACATATCCGGAACCTCCTCACTGCAAAGAAACGCCGGGACTGGCGACAGACATGCACACGCCTCAACTCCACCCTCCCTGTCACCTCCTCCAAGTACTGGTCAGCCTTCCACCGCCTTACTGGTAGCCATCCCACCCCGCATTACCCCATCCTCCATGACGATCGACCCTTTCCTGACAACCTCAGTAAGGCTAACCATTTTGCTTCCCACCTGTCCGAGGTCTTCTCCATTCCTGACGATCCCCATTTTGATTACTCCCTCTTCCCCACTGTCCTTGATCGCACTGACACCTCTGTACCCCCGCTCGCCCCTAGCTTCCAGTACTTGGATCGGCTACCCCTCTCCGACATCAACACTCCCATCACCATGCAAGACATCACACTCGTCCTCCGCTCCAAACGAAACACCGCCCCTGGTCATGATGGCGTCACCTACCGTCACCTCAAGGAATCCCCTCCATCCTTCCTGTCTATCCTTGCTACGCTGTACAATGTCCTCCTCTCCACTGGATTTTGCCCTGACCTGTGGAAGACTTCCCATGTCCTGCTGTTCCCTAAGCCTAACAAACCCCCCTCTGCTACCTCTTCCTATCGTCCCATCTGCCTCACCTCCGTGTTCAGTAAGGTCTTTGAGGCCATCCTCTCTCGCCATATCCACCGCCACCTTAACCAGCACCGCCTCCTTCCTCTTACCCAATGTGGCTTCCGGCCTTCCTTCTCTGCTGACGACCAGCTCCTTAACCTTACCCATCTTCTTTCCCTCCAACTTAACTCCCGTCGCTCTGCTATCTTTGTTTCCCTTGATCTCCAGAACGCCTATGACCGTGTCTGGCATCCCGGGCTCCTTTTCAAACTCCAGACCTATGCTCTCCCTATCAACTTCGTCCGTCTCGTTGCTTCCTTCCTCTCCCATCGTCCCTCCTATGTGACTATCCACAATTCCAATTCCCGTACTCTCTACCCCTCTGCCGGCGTGCCCCAAGGTTCTGTCCTTTCCCCTCTCCTCTATCTCCTGTACACTGCTGATATGCCCAAACCTCCCCCTCCTGTTCATCTTCTCCAGTTCGCTGATGACACCGCCTTCCTAGCCCTTTATCCTACCCTTCAACGGTCCCAACGTACCCTCCAAACCCACCTTGACCAATTCACCGCTTGGTGCAACCAGTGGTTCCTCCGTGTTAATCCCACCAAGACCCAGGCGTTCATCATAGGCCGCACCACCCGCTCCTTCCGCCTCCATGATTTCTACCTCACCATTTACGGCCGACCTATCCACCTCACTCCTACCCTCAAATACCTTGGCCTCACACTCGACCGCCACCTCACCTGGACTCCCCATCTCCTTACCATCCGAAACAAAGCTCACAACCGCCTCCGCCTCCTGAAACTCCTGTCCGGCTGGACGTGGGGTCTGCATCCTTCCACCATCCTTCACACCTACAAATCCATGATCCGCCCCATCCTTTGTTATGCCAGCATCGCTTGGATTTCCGCCCCTCCCCGGTTCTATAAAGCCCTCCAAATCCTCGAACGCCATGCACTCCGCCTCGCCTTCCGCATCCGCCTTCCGTCCCCCACGCGCATCCTCTATGACCTCATCCCCTTCCCCCACCTTCTCCATTTCCTTGAACACATCCGCACACTATATGTTGTCCGCCGCCTTGATCCCCCTCACCCCCTGGTGTCTCCCTTCCTCTCCATTCCCAACCAGTTGCCGCGCCTTTACCGTTGTGTCCCTCCCTCTCTCCATCTCCACACCCTCCATCTCCTTTCCCAACACAACTTCCACCGTCTACCGCTCCCGGATGATGAGCTTCACCCTGACATCTACCCTTCCTACCAACTCTAACCCCCTCTTCCTGCCTCCTCCTCAGGGCTCCCTCTCCTCCCCCTCCCTCCTTCTGAGCGGATTTCCCCTCCTACTCCCCGTCCATTTCTTGTGCCTTCTTTCAGTGTCTCTGCGCTCCCTCCTGCCCTGTCTTCCCTTTCCCTCTCCCGCCCCATGTGTCTCCTGCCTCTTCGTGCATCCACGGTTGCCCCTCCTCTCTTCATCCCGCCGCTTCCCCAGCTGCCCCATGCTCTCCCCTCCTTTTCCATCCTCTCTGCCCTTTCCCTCGGCAGGTCCCGCCTGGTAGTTTTACTCTTCGTCGTGTGTGCTCCAAGTGGGTTTTAAGTGTGTTGTTTTCGGAGTGTTTTTCATACTGTGGCCAACTTTTAAACTGTGCATGCGCATCCAGTGTCTTCTCTGTGTTTTACGACCGCACACTGTGTTTTTTAAACTTTCTGGTGACTATTTTAACTGTCCCCAATGAACTTCTACATGTCAGTGATTTTTACCTCCATTTTCTCCCCTTACTCTGTTTTATGTTCCCCTTTTTTACCTCCTTATGTATGTATTATTTTATTCTTGTTTTAGTTGTCATGTCACTCGGCTGAAGAGCGGCGGATTGTGCTGCTGACAGCCCTCCCCTGCCCATATGGGGCAGGGGCATGAAATCACAATAAAGTCGTCTCGGCGGGCGACAGGAGGGGGAGGGGGGTTGGGAGCAGGGACAGAGGCAGGAGCAGGAGAAGCAGCAGGGGCAGTAGCAGGGGTAGGAGCAGGAGTGACGTACAGGTGGGGATACATCGATGGAGAGGAGAGAGATGGGGAGGAGACTGTGAGTAGGGCAGGTGCATGAGACGGGTGAATCCAAGAGGAAGCACTCCATGACGTTACAGTGGGGGCAGGTGAAGGAGAGGTGTAGATGATGGTGGTAGTTGGGGCGTCCATGATCGCAGGCGGCAGCGAACACCGAGAGACGGCGGCAGCGGCGAGCACCGAGAGAGGGTGGCAGAAGAAGCGGCGAGCACCAAGAGACGGCGACAGCGGCGGCGGCGGCGGCGGCGGCGGCGGCTGAAGAAGCGGCGACCAGGTGGTGGCGGCAGAAGAGGAAGCGGCGAGCACCGACAGACGGCGACCAAGCGGCGGCGGCGGCGGCGGCAAGCACCGGGCGGCGGCGAACAGACGACGACGACGACGGCGGCGGCGGCGGCGGCGGCGGCGGCGGCGGGCAGCAGTGACGGCGTGCAGACGTGCAACAGCGCGACAAGCACGATTGCGGCTCTTCCACGTCGAAGATACACCCTGAGAGTAGCCCAGGCACTGCGAGTCCTCGATGAGGAAGTGAGGGAATCCTGTCCGGCCACAACCCCTCCTCAATGACCCTACCGAACACCTTCACCTCAGCCTCTTTTTTCCCTCCCTCACCGTCACCTGTGCCACTATCTATATTCGCCCCGCAGCTCCTCTCCCCTTTGACTTCATTTCCCATGTTGACCGTACCTTCTCCACCTATGTGATCGCCGCTGATCTCAACATCCACAGCCATGACCCTGCCACCCTTCGGCGGTGGCATCAGTTCCTTGCCACCCTTCATGGTGACCTTGTTCCTCTCCCACAGCACACCCGTCCTGAAAGTAACTCCACCCCCGATGTTATCCTCACTTCCCCCAACCTCCTTGGTCGCATTGCCGTTGATGTCCTCAATCCCGCCGGTAGTGACCATCTCCCTGTCCTTTTCACCATCTCCTCTACCCGTCCTGCCACTACAGCCACCCGCCCACCTGCCCCTCCAAAATCTGTCCATGACTACCACCGTGCCAATTGGGATGCCTACCGGGAATCCATTGCCTTACAGGTCGAAACTTTCCACCACCCTGATGACATCACCCATGCCTCTTCCTTCCTTCAGAAGACAATCACTGACGCTGTGGAGGCTCATGTCCCTACTAAACTCATCCACCCTCACCGCCCTACGCTTCCTCCACAGGCCGTCCTTATTCTGCATGAATCCCGCAGGCTCTACCGCTCCTTCCTCCGCACTCGTGACCGGGATACTCTCACCCGCCACCGGCAATTACAGCGACATATCCGGAACCTCCTTACAGCAAAGAAACGCCGGGACTGGCGTCAGACATGCACACGCCTCAACTCCACCCTCCCTGTCAACTCCTCCAAGTACTGGTCAGCCTTCCACCGCCTTACTGGTAGCCATCCCACCCCGCATTACCCCATCCTCCATGACGATCGACCCTTTCCCGACAACCTCAGTAAGGCTAACCATTTTGCTTCCCACCTGTCCGAGGTCTTCTCCATTCCTGACGATCCCCATTTTGATTACTCCCTCTTCCCCACTGTCCTTGACCGCACTGACACCTCTGTCCCCCCGCTGGCCCCTAGCTTCCAGTACTTGGATCGGCTACCCCCCTCCGACATCAACACTCCCATCACCATGCAAGACATCACACTCGTCCTCCGCTCCAAACACAACACCGCCCCTGGTCATGATGGCGTCACCTACCGTCACCTCAAGGAATCCCCTCCATCATTCCTGTCTGTCCTTGCTACCCTGTACAATGTCCTCCTCTCCACTGGATTTTACCCTGACCTGTGGAAGACTTCCCGTGTCCTGCTGTTCCCTAAGCCTAACAAACCCCCCTCTGCTACCTCTTCCTATCGTCCCATCTGTCTCACCTCCGTGTTCAGTAAGGTCTTTGAGGCCATCCTCTCTCACCGTATCCACCACCACCTTAACCTGCACCGCCTCCTTCCTCTTACCCAATGTGGCTTCCGCCCTTCCTTCTCTGCTGACGACCAGCTCCTTAACCTTACCCATCTTCTTTCCCTCCAACTTAACTCCCGTCGCTCTGCTATCTTTGTTTCCCTTGATCTCCAGAACGCCTATGACCGTGTCTGGCATCCCGGGCTCCTTTTCAAACTCCAGACCTATGCTCTCCCCATCAACTTCGTCCGTCTCGTTGCTTCCTTCCTCTCCCATCGTCCCTCCTATGTGACTATCCACAATTCCAACTCCCGTACTTTCTACCCCTCTGCCGGCGTGCCCCAAGGTTCTGTCCTTTCCCCTCTCCTCTATCTCCTGTACATTGCTGATATGCCCAAACCTCCCCCTCCTGTTCATCTTCTCCAGTTCGCTGATGACACCGCCTTCCTAGCCCTTTATCCTACCCTTCAACGGTCCCAACGTACCCTCCAAACCCACCTTGACCAATTCACTGCTTGGTGCAACCAGTGGTTCCTCCGTGTTAATCCCTCCAAGACCCAGGCGATCATCATAGGCCGCACCACCCGCTCCTTCCGCCTCCATGATTTCTACCTCACCATTTACGGCCATCCTATCCACCTCACTCCTACCCTCAAATACCTTGGCCTCACACTCGACCGCCACCTCACTTGGACTCCCCATCTCCTTACCATCCAAAACAAAGCTCACAACCGCCTCCGCCTCCTGAAACTCCTGTCCAGCCGGACGTGGGGTCTGCATCCTTCCACCATCCTTCACACCTACAAATCCATGATCCGTCCCATCCTTTGTTATGCCAGCATCGCTTGGATTTCCGCCCCTCCCCGGTTCTATAAAGCCCTCCAAATCCTCGAACGCCATGCACTCCGCCTCGCCTTCCGCATCCGCCTTCCGTCCCCCACGCGCATCCTCTATGACCTCATCCCCTTCCCCCACCTTCTCCTTTTCCTTGAACATATCCGCACACTATATATTGTCCGCCGCCTTGATCCCCCTCACCCCCTGGTGTCTCCCTTCCTCTCCACTCCCAACCAGTTGCCGCACCTTTACCGTTGTGTCCCTCCCTCTCTCCATCTCCACACCCTCCATCTCCTTTCCCAACACAACTTCCACCGTCTACCACTCACGGATGATGAGCTTCACCCTGACATCTACCCTTCCTACCAACTCTAACCCCCTTTCCTGCCTCCTCCTCAGGGCTCCCTCTCCTCCCCCTCCCGCCTTCTCAGCGGATTTCCCCTCCTACTCCCCGTCCATCTCTTGTGCCTTCTTTCGGTGTCTCTGCGCTCCCTCCTGCCCTGTCTTCCCTTTTCCTCTCCCGCCCCATATGTCTCCTGCCTCTTCGTGAACCCACAGTTGCCCCTCCGCTCTTCCTCCCGCCGCTTCTCCAGCTGCCCCATGCTCTCCCCTCCTTTTCCATCCTCTCTGCCCTTTCCCTCGGCAGGTCCCGCCTGGTAGTTTTACTCTTCGTCGTGTGTGCTCCAAGTGGGTTTTAAGTGTGTTGTAGCCCGCATCTCGTGGTCGTGTGGTAGCGTTCTCGCTTCCCACGCCCGGGTCCCGGGTTCGATTCCCGGCGGGGTCAGGGATTTTCTCTGCCTCGTGATGGCTGGGTGTTGTGTGATGTCCTTAGGTTAGTTAGGCTTAAGTAGTTCTAAGTTCTAGGGGACTGATGACCTAAGATGTTAAGTCCCATAGTGCTCAGAACCATTTTTTTAAGTGTGTTGTCTTCGGAGTGTTTTTCATACTGTGGCCAACTTTTAAACTGTGCATGTGCATCCAGTGTCTTCTCTGTGTTTTAAGAATCGCCAACTGTGTTTTTTAACTTTCTGGTGACTATTTTAACTGTCCCCAATGAACTTCTACATGTCAGTGATTTTTACCTCCATTTTCTCCCCTTACTCTGTTTTATGTTCCCCTTTTTTACCTCCTTATGTATGTATTATTTTATTCTTGTTTTAGTTGTCATGTCACTCGGCTGAAGAGCGGCGGATTGTGCTGCTGACAGCCCTCCCCTGCCCATATGGGGCAGGGGCATGAAATCACAATAAAGAAAAAAAAAAAAAAAAAAAACTTGACTCATCCCACCCCCGCCCGCTGCCGCGCCTGTATTCCCACGTCCCACCCGGTCTCCATCTCTCCACCCTCCTTACCCTCTCCCAAGGTGGCTTCCGCCAGCTCCCCCTCCCTGATGATGTCCTCGTCCCCTCCATCTACCCCTCTTATCAACTTTGATCCTCCCCCCACCTCCTATGTCCTCTCCCTTAGGCACCCTCCCTCCCTCCCTTCCCATCCCTCCTCTTTCCTTTCCCCCCTCCCTCCTCCCCTCTCCACCGGGCTTCCCTCCCCCTTCCTCCCTCCCCCTCTCTCCTTTGCCCATGGCATCTCTGCTCCCCCCCATTCCCCTTCCCATTCCTCCTCCTCCACCTCCTCTCTTGGCAGGTCCCCGGACTCGTACACGCTCAGTGAACATTCGCGCGCCGGGGATCATCGCCGTCAGTGTTTCGTGTGTGTGCCTTAGTTTGTGTGTAGTGTTGTTCGCCGTCGCGCCCCCACCGTTCACGTGCCGTCGCCATCATCCATGTTCTGTGCATCGTGTCGCCCAGTGTTAGTGATGTTTCTCGTCTAGCGTGAACGGCTCCATGTTTTTTCGATTTTTAGTGTCTACATTTTTTTTTGCCCACCGTTTTTACTGTCTACTCTGTGCCACCTTTATGTACTACTTGTTGTAACACTCAAAGCTGAAGAGCGGCGTATTGTGCTGCTGCCAGCCCGCCTTTGTATAAGGTGTTAAAATCACAATAAAGTAAAAAAAAAAAAAAACTTGACTCATGTTTCATACCTTAATATGTATTACGATGTTCATTGTCCCCAGGCCGTCTTCTGAAGAAGATAGATTTATATCTATTGAAACCTAGGTAAAGATTACTTTATCCTTTGCAACTGGTCGGCTGCTCTTAGTCTGATTTTTAGAAAACTAAAGTTTGGATCAACAATTAGCATTTAATTTCTTTAAGTAGGACATGTTTACAATAGTACTATTGGTGGGGTAGATCGTTTTGACCAGCTAAAAGTAAGATACACGATTGGCAGGCGATCAGTGGAATGGTGACACCTTCACTTTCAAATTTTTTTGTTGACTTAGCCATGGTCAGGTGCTATATATTACTTAAACTCTTAAGACCAGATCAGCTGTCATTTCGAATGAGACTGGCAGGACAGCTGACAAACGGATTTTCATCCTCATCGCCTGCTTTCTGTTCCAGGAAAAGAGGTGTCACTATCGTGCCAGAGGAAGTCAGGCATGTGAATTTCGGGAGTCATACTCCATTGGAACTAAAGACCAGGAGGCGGTAAATGGAAATGTCGTGTGGCTAGGGCCTCCCGTCGGGTAGACCGTTCACCTGGTGCAGGTCTTTCGATTTGACGCCACTTCGGCGACCTGCGTGTCGATGGGGATGAAATGATGATGATTAGGACAACACAACACCCAGTCCCTGAGCGGAGAAAATTTCCGACCCAGCCGGGAATCGAACCCGGGCCCTTAGGATTGACAGTCTGTCACGCTGACCCCTCAGCTACCGGGGCGGACACCAGGAGGCGGTGTAGGTTCTGTCGTACAAAAGAGACAGTTTGGTTTTCCTGTACCGCGCCACTCTTTATTTCACCTTGCTTTCACAAATTTCATGTAAAATGTATAATGTTCACTAACTTGTATCTGTAATATGGCATTCTGTATTTCACCTTCGTTTCACAAATTTCGGGTAAAGTAACTAACGTTTACTAACTTCAAAACGTATTTTTATTGGAAATAATAATGGAATCAACTTGTATGTGTAACAGCAAAAATGACAAATTTAGTATCCTATTGGATGATGTTAAATACTGGTGCAAGTAAGTCTTGCTTGTAAGTGTTGTATTAAATTGTAGTGATTTCATTCTGAGGAAAATCGGTTCCAGGAATGGTCAGTGGGATGTGTGCGTCCCACTTTTCTTTTTGGAAAAATAGTTGTTGTTGTGGTTTTCAGTCCAGAGACTGGTTTGATGAGGCTCTCCATGCTACTCTATCCTGTGCAAGCTTCGTCTCCCAGCACCTACTGCAATCTACATCATTCTAAATCTGCTTAGTGTATTCATCTCTTGGTCTCCCTCTACGACTTTTACCCTCCACGCTGCCCTCCAGTATTAAAATGGTGATCCCTTGATGCCTCAGAATATGTTCTACCAAGCGATCCCTTCTTCTAGTCAAGTTGTGCCACAAATTTCTCTTCTCTCCGGTTCTATTCAATACCTCCTCATTAGTTATGTGGACTACCCATCTAATCTTCAGCATTCTTCTGTAGCACCACATTTCGAAAGCTTCTATTCTCTTCTTGTTTAAATAATTTATCGTCCATGTTTCACTTCCATACAAGGCTACACTCCATACAAATACTTTGAGAAAAGACGTTCTGACACTTAAATCTATAATCGATGTTAACAAATTTCTCTTCCTCAGAAACGCTTTCCTTGCCATTGCCAGTCTACATTTTATATTCTCTCTGCTTCGACCATCATCAGTTATTTTGCTACCCAAATAGCAAAACTCATTTACTACTTTAAGTGTCTCATTTTCTAATCTAATACCCTCAGCATTACCCGATTTAATTCGACTACATTCCATTATCCTCATTTTGCATTTGTTGTTGTTCATCTTATATCCTCCTTTCAACATACTGTCCATTCCGTTCAGCTGCTTTTCCAGGTCCTTTACTATCTCTGACAGACTACAATGTCATTGGCGAACCTCAAAGTTTTTGTTTCTTGACTGTGGATTTTAATTCCTACTCCGAATTTTTCTTTTGTTTCCTTTACTGCTTGCTCAGTGTACAGATTGAATAACATCGGGGAGACGTTCTGACACAAATTTCTCTTCCTCAGAAACGCTTTCCTTGCCATTGCCAGTCTACATTTTATATTCTCTCTGCTTCGACCATCATCAGTTATTTTGCTACCCAAATAGCAAAACTCATTTACTACTTTAAGTGTCTCATTTTCTAATCTAATACCCTCAGCATTACCCGATTTAATTCGACTACATTCCATTATCCTCATTTTGCATTTGTTGTTGTTCATCTTATATCCTCCTTTCAACATACTGTCCATTCCGTTCAGCTGCTTTTCCAGGTCCTTTACTATCTCTGACAGAACTACAATGTCACTGGCGAACCTCAAAGTTTTTGTTTCTTGTCTGTGGATTTTATTTCCTACTCCGAATTTATCTTTTGTTTCCTTTACTACTTGCTCAGTGTACAGATTGAATAACATCGGGGAGACGTTCTGACACTTAAATCTATAATCGATGTTAACAAATTTCTCTTCCTCAGAAACGCTTTCCTTGCCATTGCCGGTCTACATTTTATATTCTCTCTGCTTCGACCATCATCAGTTATTTTGCTACCCAAATAGCAAAACTCATTTACTACTTTAAGTGTCTCATTTTCTAATCTAATACCCTCAGCATTACCCGATTTAATTCGACTACATTCCATTATCCTCATTTTGCATTTGTTGTTGTTCATCTTATATCCTCCTTTCAACATACTGTCCATTCCGTTCAGCTGCTTTTCCAGGTCTTTTACTATCTCTGACAGAACTACAATGTCATTGGCGAACCTCAAAGTTTTTGTTTCTTGTCAGTGGATTTTAATTCCTACTCCGAATTTTTCTTTTGTTTCCTTTACTGCTTGCTCAGTGTACAGATTGAATAACATCGGGGAGAGGCTACAACCCTGTCTCACTCCCTTCCCAACCACTGCTTCCCTTTCATGCCCCTTGACTCTTATAACTGTCATCTGGTTTTTGTACAAATTGTAAATAGCCTTTCGCTCCCCGCGTATTACCCCAGCCACCTTCAGAATTTGAAAGAGAGTATTCCAGCCAACATTGTCAAAAGCTTTCTCTAAGTCTACAAATGCTAGAAACGTAGGTTTGCCTTTCCTTAATCTATCTTCTAAGATAAGTCGTAGGCTCAGTATTGCCTCACGTGTTCCAGCATTACTACGGAATCGAAAATTATCGTCCCCGAGGTCGGCTTCTACCAGTTTTTCCATTCGTCTGTAATGAATTCGTGTTAGTATTTTGCAGCCGTGGCTTATTAAACTGATAGTTCGGTAATTTTCACATCTGTCAATACCTGCTTTCTTTGGGATTGTAATTATTACATCTTCCAGAAGCCTGAGGTTATTTCGCCTGTCTCATACATCTTCCTCACCATATGGTAGAGTTTTGTCAGGGCTGGCTCACCCAAGGCTGTCAGTAGTTATAATGGAATGTTGTCTACTCCCGGGGCGTTGTTTTGACTTAGGTCTTTCAGTGCTCTGGAAAAATAGTATGTATCAAAAATTTTTGTGTAACATATGTGTAATCCTGAACCAAATCAGATTCTGTAACAGCTGAGGTAACTTAAGAAATTCTAAAAAAATGAGTAACACCCGACGACAGGGGTAACGTTCTCCATGTATTCGCCAAACGCGAATCCTTCCATCATATTGTCGGTATAGCTGGACTCACCACACCAAATTAATCGTTTCCAGTGAGCCAGCCGCTGTGGACGAGTGATTCTAGGCGCTTCAGTCCGGAACCGCGCTGCTGCTGCGGTCACAGGTTCGAATCCTGCATCGGGCATGGATGCGTGTTATGTCCTTAGGTTAGTTAGGTTTAATTAGTTCTAAGTCTAGGGGACTGATGACCTCAGATGGTAAGTCCCGTAGTGCTCAGAGCCATTTGATCCATTAGTTTCCAGTCAACGGGTACCCAGTGGTGTCGCTCTTTACATCACATCATGCGTCGCTTAGCATCACACAATACCACCTGCCTCCTTTTTTACTGAGGAGTGTGCCTCACGTGACATCTAGTCGTCAATTCCGCGTTGTATACAGGTGGCCGCATATTTTTGATTAGATAGAGTGCATAACTGAACGCAGCGGACAAGAGATGTGACAGCTCACGTAAGAGGAACATGATTCATAAATCATTGCTTGATTCAGGTTCCCTCCAGGCAACACGATTTGCACTAAACTCAAGATGGTAGGCGCCTAGTTTGCAAACATCAACGAAAACGAGGGTCAGTACACACACAATGATTGATGTGTTGTATTTACATACATTTAACACACAGCTTTAGCATCCGACGGTTTGAAAATATGCTATCTCTCCTGCGGTTTGGCATTCGTATGGCGCATAGGGCGCAAAACGAGGAACGATATATGCACAACATGACTGTGAAGCAGCTCTGGAAGCGATAACTTTTCATTATGCGGCTCAAATTGAATTCGTGGCCGCGAAAACGGCCGTAAAGACGCGGACGGATAATGGCCTGTAGCTCATTTTCCTCGTGTTAGGGAGGTGGATGGGGGTGAGAGGGCGGAGAGGGGTGGCCTCCATGTTCCTGTTTTACTGGCTGCCGACGGGTCCGTGATTAAAGTCGGTCTTTTACGATCTCTTAATGCGTCGACAGCCACGCCCACCGCTCGCTATCTGCGGTTCCACGGAAATTAGTGCGCAGCAGCCGACGCCGCAGCGGCTGCCGATCGTAAAAATGGCGGAGGCCCGCCCTCGGGCTACCGATGAGCTGCGCGTTGGAGAACAGAAAGTTAAGACGTGTGAATCTGACACAGAAATAGCTGTCTGCTTCAGGCAATGGCACTTGGAGATGCTTCGCGTTAATAGACTGGAGACTTGCACGGAAGTACCAGCGTCCAGAGAAATAGAAATGATTGTATCTTGCGGAATATGTTCTGTTTTACCTTATCATTTCTGAAACTTGATACTCCAAGCTCACGACAGATGACTGAAATAAAATAAAGAACTGGGTGGTTGGTAGGGTGACCAGATGCAATTGTTTAAAAAGGAGGACAAACAGTTCCAAAAAGGAGGACAAAGGAAGAAAAAAGAGGACACATCAAACGGGTCAACTGCAGATGAGGATACCACCCGTCAGATTTAGACAAGTCACGTGACTGCCGGGAATTACCGATAAAACTAGTAGTTAATTGTTACTGATGGTCAGGTGGTGGTTAACTGAGCAATATAAAAAAAATTAAAAACATTTATTGTGGTGACAGTGTGGCGTCAATTGTTTTGTTATGTCAACAACACGGAACTGTTTACAAAGCGAAAAACTTAAGACCATTCACCTCCCTTCATTCGACGCACTGCTACCAACAGCAGCAGCAGCAGCAGCTGACGACATGTAAACTGCACTTTAACTTGCCGAATACAAATAAATTGAATGACTGTGAAACAATGAAATAAAACCATTACAGTTAATCTGTCGAGTTATTTTTTACCTTTGTTGACCACTGAGACGTACGTTCCAGGTCCACATATCTTACATTCCGCTTCAAAACGAAAATTTTAAATACTCGATATTTGCATTCTCTTAAAGGTAGATCAACGATAACGTCGACGATCCTGGTGCCACCTACTAACACCGCCTTCGAGCGTGTTTGTCACGAAGGCCCTGCCAATAGTTAAAGTATTTAAGAAAAGCGCAATAGAACGGGACGAATTTTAAATTTAACTGTATTACGCTCAACTTTGCGAAAAAGCCGGACACTGTAAAAATCCGCCCGGACCCCGGACAAAGAGCTAAAAAGGAGGACATGTCCGGATTAATCCGGACGTCTGGTCACCCTAGTGGTTGGTTACAATTAAACTTTCACTACTTGAGCCGGTGCAGACGTAAAACCTGTAGGTAGCCAACTTTATAGGAATAATGTTCAGATTGTGCGCTGAAGAATTTACGTTGTTAGTAGTGCTAGGGGCACAACTTGCTGTCAGGCAAAATAACAGCAACAGTGCTGTCGCACTTCACCAGTATCAACGCGTTAAATGAATACGGGGAGGTCCTCCTTCCGCACAGCGATTGAAAAATACATTCGAATTAACTGGCGGTATAGAAAATGCTCCTAGGAGAGGTCGACGGCCATTGCGCGACAAATTCTTGAAGAAGCTACTATTGTCATGGATGAGAATGCTTGGCTCAATGTGCGATCCTGAAGCAGTGCACGATCTGTGTCACGACAGCTGAGCATTCCGCCGTCTACCGTCCTGAAAGTGTTGAGAACAATTATGAAATGGTATCTCTAGCAGTAATTTGTATAGCAATCCAAGGGAAAATTTGAGTGTATCTAAACTAAATGATGTACCTAGTGTTCCAGATATACTCCCATCGCAAGTCAAGTGTGCTCTAGATAGCATAAAGAAGGGAACAGTGCCACGTGACGATGAGCTCAGTATTGACATCCTCAAACTGGCAGGAGACGTAACAATAAATCACTTGGCAAAAGTATTTACTTCTTGCCTGCACTATGCTTCAATCCCACTATCGTGGAACAAGGCTAAGATTATTTTGATACACAAGAAAGGAAATATTCACAATATTAAAAACTACCGTCCTATCAGCTTGCTCTCAATTTTGTACAAAATTTTCACAAAGATCTTGTTAAACCGAATTAGTTCCACTCTAGACTCAGCCAAACCTATAGAACAAGCAGGATTCCGAAGCAATTTTAGAACTATTGACCACATTCTGGCCGTTAGTGGAGTGATAAGCAGAGCGAATGGATACCAACTGCCTCTCTGCATTGCCTTTGTTGACTTTGAAAAGGCATTTGACTCCGTTAGCCATGTAGCTGTCCTCCAAGCTTTGAGTGAGCAAGGAGTGGAAGCAGCATACATTGAAGTGCTCGGGAAAGTCTACGAGAATTCTTCAGCAACTCAAGAATTCCGCGCCGGCGCTGCAGTCCGGAACCGCGGGATTGCTACGGTCGCAGGTTCGAATCCTGCCTCGGGCATGGGTGTGTGTGATGTCCTTAGGTTAGTTAGGTTTAAGTAGTTCTAAGTTCTAGGGGACTTATGACCTAAGATGTTGAGTCCCATAGTGGTCAGAGCCATTTCCTTTCAAGAATTCCGCATCATGAGGGGTGTCAAGCAAGGCGATCCCATCTCCCCAAAACTGTTCTCTGCTGTATTGGAAATGGCTATGTCAGAGCTGAGCTAGGAAGGTAAGAGAATTAGAATTAATGGAAGAAGGCTTATCAACTTGAGATTTACTGACGATATTGCCTTACTGGCCGAAGACTTTGCAGAGCTCCAAAACTTAGTTACAGATCTTGCATCGGAATGTCAGCTGGTTGGCTTGAACATGAACCTTTCCAAAACAAAAGTAATGTCCAACAAATGGGTCCCAGCTGGAGATGTGAAAGTCAAAGCCATGGAGAGATCAATGCTGGGCTATACAAGAAAGGATAGGAAAATGGCAGATGACATCCGGTCCGTGACGAACGTTAATGACATCTTAGAGACACTAGGTTCCTTGAAATGGCAGTGGGCTGGCCACTTCGCAAGAAGAAAAGACAAAAGATGGACGAAGCTAGTACTGGAATGGAGTCCGAGAGAGCACCGGAGGCCTAGAGGAAGACCACCAGACAGATGGGACAAAGACACCAAGAAGATCGCTGGTAACACCTGGCAGAGAACTTCCCAAGACCGCAACACTTGGAGAAGACTGCTGAAAGCCTACCTGAATCCACGACTCGAAGAGGCCACATCATTTAATGACTGAATTGGCTGATGTTGATGAGGATGATGATGATGATGATGATGATGATGATGATCTCTAGTGTGGTTCTAGGCTCTAGTGGATTCAAATGTTAGTCACATTGAGCAACACTTGTAATGTGGAACGTAAACATGGTACGCAATTAACAAATCTTAGCCTCTCTTGTGGAAACTGAACTGTGGTCCTTTCAATAGTTTATGTGTTTTATGTATGTCTGCAGGTATTCGTGGCTGTTGTCACTGAAGTTAAAAATCTTCTGGGCCGTTAGACCGTGTTATATTTCTTCACACAATCGACGTTTCGACTCCTCTTCTGGGATCGTCTTCAGGTTCTTCTGAAGTCCACTGTAGACTGAGGTCAATCTATAGTGGTCACCAGAAGATCCTTAAGAAGGTCACCACAGTAGTTGGTCGAAACGTCGATTGTATGAAGAAATATGACGTTACGCGGCCTAACAACCAAGAATATTTTAATTTCAGTTTATTCTTTATTTCTCTTCCGCTTGTCCTTACAAATGCTTGCATCAAGTTTCATTGTCCTATGAACACTCGTATTTCATGGGGGCCTTCTCGAGTAGCGGAAGTTTCTTTATAACCACTCTGTATATAATTGTGCACACGATAGCACGAAGTATCTCAGCACTTACTAATTACCATGATGAACAAGCGGCAAACAAACTATATGGCAGATTTGTTCGATGCACGACGTATCAGTCAGCTTTGAGGAATAGCTTGCTGTGATATCTGTCATTCTTTGAAGAAAGCATGTACATTCCTCGTCTCATGTGACTGGGCATTGCCTGCTTAAATATGTCTCCGAAGCTATCTGAAGGATGGACAATTCTCTGGGCACTATTACTTGCCTTTCAGAATGTCTTGAAAGAAGTCGGTATGCTGTATCTTTTTGTAAGAAACACATTCGTTTCATTTCCTATTAGGGGAAGTCCCCAAATTTGGCGTTATCAAGATACATAACACAAAAAAGTCATGCTAACGAACGGTAGCAATAAAGTTTAACTCTCCTCAAAAAATAAAATATTCAATTAATTTTTCGGTAATTTTCGGGTACAAGTCTGTATTCATGGTACACATAGAAATTCCCTCACCCCACAACTTTGTAACATGGCGCTAGGCAAAAAAAAAAAAAAAATGTTGATAAAATCGAGTACCGTACAGTAATTCGTTTTCCCAGTGTTACAGGGAACAATATTGCAACGTTAGATGATGAGTTGTTGGAAGTGTGCGGCAAAACTATGCACCAACGTGTGAAGCAGTAGTTACTGGCTTGGTGCATAAGTTCGCATCGTTTTTCCGTAAGTTTCAAAACACGACAGACACACATAGCAGAGACTTTGATCATCAATAATAAGTTGTTCTTCATTATTAACAGCAGTCTGTCAACGCCGGAGTAACTTTTCGATTTCGCGACTGTAGAAATCTCATGGTTTTTAGGCTAAGAACTCGTCGAGCCATGTTCCGAGAGCATTTTCATGCGGAAAGGAAGTTCCTGGAAGGCTGTTCGGTAGAGAGCGGAAAAGCTGGAAATCTGAGGATGCAAGACTAGGCTAATGTGGTGGGTATGGAATGACTTCCCAAACTAATTCCTGTATAGTATTTTTTGTCAGTCTAGCAGAATGTGGGCGGACCTTGTCGTGGAGTAGCATCACTTCACACAGTCTTCCTGCTCGTTGTTCTTGGACTGCTTCTGCAAGATGTCTCAGTGATGGTTACACCTCAGAGGAGCAATTCGTAGTACACCATACAATCATTAGTCCACCGGATGTGTAACATTATCTTTTGTGGAGGTGGCAGGTCTTTGCACGGGGAGCCGCTGCTTTGTTTTGGTTCAGTCATTTTCTTTTCCTTTTGTTAGCATAAGGATACTGGACAGGAATGGTCGGTACTGTTCACGGGCCAGTTGATGACGAGCAAGCAGAGATGCATATTTTTGTGATTTTGGTGTAGAGCATGCGGTACCCATACACCCGATTTTTGAACCTTCCGCAATGCATATAAGTGTCGCGCGATGGTGGAATGATCACAGTTCGTCACATTAAAAAAAAATAAAAAAAATAACAAAACCTTTGTGTTTTGCCTTGCGACAGGTCTGGTCATGGGGAAAGCCTCGTCAGAGAGGTCCACCGCATGAGCGTCTAGGGAAGTGATTCCAGTGGTGGTTTCCCGTTGCCTTCCACTGATGATGATGAAATGATAATGAGGACAACACAACACCCAGTCCCTGACAGGAGAAAATCTCCGACCCAGCCGGAAATCGAACCCAGGCTCATTGGCGTGACAGACCGCCGCGCTGACCACTCAGCTATTAGGGCGGACACTGATGTCAAAAGGATCCTCTTTAAAACGAGAAAACATTTTCTTGCCGCGCTCTGCCCAATGGCCTTATTCCCATGCACGGCGCAAATATTTCTGGCTGCCTCTGCTGCTGTCACCGCTCTATTGAAACAAAAAGAAGAATATGTCGGGAATATTCCGATTTCTCCACTTGGCACTCCATTCTCTAGCGTCCACAGCTTCACCCAGTAACTTCAAATAACGATACAGGAACTCGCATAGCAACAATGAACTACAAATAACAATCGACAAATAAATCCATAACAACCGAAATACCAACATGCAAAACAAAAACGGTGCGAACTTACTTACCAACCTAATAGGTTCCGCAGATGTTTCTAATATCGTCAAAAAATCTGAAAGACGAAAAGCGATGTAGTGTATCATTTATAACTGCAGGTCTGGGGCCTTTAAGAGAAGGACCTAATGTTCTTTGGCTATTGTATGACAATCGAGGCCATAGAGGAAAAAAGTGAAAATCAATCATGCATCAGCTTTCAACATTTTGCATAATATTTTGAACAGAAGACGGTCGCCACCCTTTGGGTTCAAAATTGTTCAAATGGCTCTGAGCACTATGGGACTTAACTGCTGTGGTCATCAGTCCCCTAGAACTTAGAACTACTTAAACCTAACCAACCTAAGGACATCACACACATCCATGCCCGAGGCAGGATTCGAACCTGCGACCGTAGCAGTCGCACGGTCCCGGACTGCGCGCCTAGAACCGCGAGACCACCGCGGCCGGCACCCTTTGGGTTCTGGGACTTCTCACACCCACTGAGAAACGTCACCGAACCGAGGTAGAAGCGGAAATGCGGCTCACGCCAGTCAAGATGAATTTTTTTTGCCGCCTAATCATCGTGTACGAACGCTAGGTTTAACAGTATGAGCGAAAGAACAAGCAGTAGAAATACCTGGATCGACCATCGCTGAAACTGACGAAGATCTAAGCATCATCGGGTGATGCAGTGATGAGAGTTTTTAGAACTGCTGTGGTGTGATGCTAGCAGTTTACGTTCATAAGGATCAGTCTATCACAGGAGCATCCCCTCACACCGTTATGGCAGTCTGTCAAGACGAAGTGTGGCGACAAGCTATTCAAAGAGGTATGAGACCTTTGTTTCTCCCAGTGTGTACAATGTTCAAATAGCTTAGAGGATTACAGCCGGGTGAGGACGTCGACGTCCTGCATTACCGTGACGTATTTGAATATCCAAATGGATATTTTTGCTCGGTGGCAACGCCCGAGTAGATTCTCTCTGCACACGACGCAAAGCAGCTTCTTTGGGCTTTCACGTTTTGCCCCCACCCCTCCCCCCTATTCGCCAGGTGTGGCAACCAGTGATTTCCGTCTCTTTACTTGGGTAAAGAAACCATTGCGTGCAAAGATTTCCAGAATGACTACGACGTGATTTTCGGGCTGAGACGTTACCAGAACAGCTAAAAGCAGACTTGTACAACATAGCTCTCTGACAAGTCATCCATTTTTAGGAAAAATGCGCCTTTCGTAGTCGCATCTGCTTGTTCCTTATTTTCTAGGTAATATTTAAAAGCCGAGCGGAGTGGCCGAGCGGTCTCAGGCGCCATGTCACGGACTGCACGGCCCCTATCGCTGGAGGTTCGAGTCCTCCCTCGGGCATGGGTGTGTGTCTTGTTCTTAACATAAGTTGGTTTAAGATTTTAAACATGGCTGCAGCAGTAACTGTTAAAATTCTTCACAATAAAGGCTGGCAGCCAAAAACAGTTGCAGGATAGAATTTTTTTATTAAAATTCTTGACCAAGGTTTCGGTACATATAAATATACCTTCATCAGAAGTAAAACTTCCTGAATAGAAAGACACATTCATTAGAAAAGCCATATCAACGAAAGTGAGAAACAGAAGCTTAAATAACGCTGAAATTGCTAAAGTAATACAGGCACACAATCTTTAGTACTTACTAAAATTACATCATGCACTGGAGAATAATAAAACAATTATGCCAAAAGGCGTCGTCAGTAATTAAAATATCATCTCCATTTGTACAACATGTGTAATGGGCACAAGATCAAAGCGAACAGTTTAACAATGTTACTTCGCCTATGAACTGTTGAGACACGAGTGTGAAGGCACTAAGGCAGATTGTTTCGCCGAGAGAGGGCACTTGCATGTGCCAGACTCGCGCATATTACAATCCATAAATACATACATAAGCGCATCAAAAATTATTAAAGGTGGTGTTAATTCAAACTTTGTCTTAATAAATAAAGCGTATCACACCAATTAAAGACATTTATGTAAACTAGAAATATAGAACCAAATTTACCTGTGTCCTAGTGTCAAACGGATAAAGCTTGCGCTTGGAACATCTAACGAGAGAGGGCACTACTGTAATGCGCGAGAGTCTCGCGTAACGTAGGCAGTGAAATACATACTAGCGAAACAACCAAAATGTTATAATAAAACGAAACCATCTGTCTGTATGAATAAAACATAGTAGTCATTTAACCACACATACACATTGAAATTCATAATTAACAAACATCACAATATATCTTTAATTGGCGTGATACGCTTTATTTATTAAGACAAAGTTTGAATTAACACAACCTTTAATAATTTTTGATGCGCTTATGTATGTATTTATGGATTGTAATATGCGCGAGTCTGGCACATGCAAGTGCCCTCTCTCGGCGAAACAATCTGCCTTAGTGCCTTCACACTCGTGTCTCAACAGTTCATAGGCGAAGTAACATTGTTAAACTGTTCGCTTTGATCTTGTGCCCATTACACATGTTGTACAAATGGAGATGATATTTTAATTACTGACGACGCCTTTTGGCATAATTGTTTTATTATTCTCCAGTGCATGATGTAATTTTATTAAGTACTAAAGATTGTGTGCCTGTATTACTTTAGCAATTTCACCGTTATTTAAGCTTCTGTTTCTCACTTTCGTTGACATCTAGAGGGTTGGATCCCCTCCTTCGAAAGCGTCAGATTGCAAAGCCTGGGCTACTCTCAGGGTGGAATCTCCGTCTTCGAAGATTGTGTGTGTTTGTCTGTCTGCCCGCTGCTGTCGCTGTTCGTTCGTTCGTTCGTTCGTTCGTCCGTCCGTCCGTCCGCCTGCTGGCTGTCCATCGCCGTCGTCGTAACCGCCGCCGCCGCCGCCGCCGCCTGCTGTTCGTCCGCCTGTTCGCCGCCGACGCCGACGCCGACGCCGACGCCGCCTGCTGTTCGCCGCTGCCCATCGCCGACGCCGACGCCGCCTGCTGCACGTCCGTCTGTCCGTCGCCGTTCGTCTGCAATGAGTACTCCCACCTCCACCGTCATCTACACCTCCCCCTCCCCCTCTCCCACAGTCACTTCCTGGAGTGCCGCCTCTGGCCTCCCTCCTTCCACCTCCCCTTCCCTTCCTCCACTTACCCACCCCCCTATCTCCTCCCCTGCTGTATACCCACACCTCTACACCCTTCCTCCAGCCTCCACACCCTCAACAGCTCCCACTACTACCCCCGCCCTCACGTACGCCTCTGTTGCCGCCTCTGCTGCCGCCCCTCAGGTGGTTGGCTTCCCCTCTCTCACCGACCCCGTCGCTTCGTCTTCTGCATCTCCCGCACGCATCACGTTGCGCCGAGCCACCATCGCCACCACTGAACCAGCTGCTTCTCCCGGTGCCTCCACTACGCCACAGGGATCTGCCACCCGCCACCTCCCTCTCCTCCCCGTCCCTCTCCCCTCCTCCCAGCCTCCAGTCTCCAAAAAACCCCAAAAGCGCGTCCTTACCGACTCTGCTCCCGCCACTTCCCACAAAAAATCAACGCCACCTCCCCCTCCCCCTCCCCCTGCCGTCACCATGGACACCACCCCTCCTCCTGCCACCCCTACCTTGGCCCCCACCCTCCACACCTTTGTCCTGTCCACTCCCGATCCTAAGTTCCTCGACGCTCGTACCCTCACCAAGGAAATACGAAAGTACTTACCTGGTGCTCCCATCTCCCAACTCATTCCCCGCAGGGACTCAGTCCTTATCAAGTCCCCATCCCCATCATTTCACACAGACCTCCTGCGAAAACTCCCACGAGTTATGTTTGGCCCCCACGCCTCTCTGACACCCTTCCTTTCCGCTTCCACTCCTCGTCAGCCCCAGCCTCCCCGTCGCCCCCCCACCTACACCGCTGTGATCACCAAGCTCAGCCCGGTGATCACAGAGGATGAAGTGTTGGTAGAATTGAACTCCCACCCGGACTTGGACATCCGCTCTGCTCGCCGTATCCACAATGCCTCTGGTCCCACCTACCTCATGCGGGTATTCTCAGAGTCCGCCCCGTCCATAGACCATCTCCTCACCCAGGGTGCCCTGATATACCACCGTCGCCACCCTGTTGAATCCTCCAAATCCCCTCCCCAATCCTACCGTTGCCAACGGTGCCTGATGTACAATGACCACCTGACTCCCAACTGCAAAAACCCCCCCACCTGTCCCCATTGCAAGGCCTCCCACTTTCTCAAGCACTGCCCCAACCTCGCTGCTCCTCCTTCCTGTAATACCTGCAATGGCCCCCATCCCACATACTCCTACAAGTGTAAAGCTAAACCCCCTCCAGCCACCCCTGAACTTACAGTCCCAGTTCGTCCCGTCGATCCTCCTGTCCATCCTAACAATTCCCTCCGTCCACCCCCCACGGCCGAGGACATCATCCGGTTCATTACCGTTGTACTCCAAAACATTCACCCTTTTCAGCGCCCGCACACCTTCCAACAAATATCCCTTGCTGCTCGCTCTGTGTTCCACCTGAACACCTTCGCCACTTACTCCCACAACCAAGCCCACTTCACCTTCACCCGCCTCGACACCCTAGTTTAAGTCTCTTCCCTTCCCTCTCTTCCCCCCCCTCCTTCCCGTCATGGCGCGGCACGAGTCTCGCATCCTCTTCCAGAACATTCGCTCCTTCCGCTCCAACAAATACCTCCTCATGCACACCCTCTCCCACCACCAGGTCGACGCCTTCCTCCTGAATGAAACCTTTCTCCAGCCCCACCATTCTGTCCGCTCCTCCCCCTATATCCTCCACCGCACTGATGCTCCTGGTCCTCGTGCGCAGGGTGGAGTCGCGATTGGCCACCTTAAGCATATCCCCGTCCGGCCACAACCTCTCCTCAATGACCCCACTGAACACCTTATCCTTAGCGTCTTCTTCCCCTCCCTCACCATTACCTGTGCCACCATCTATGTCCGCTCCTCTGCTCCTCTTCCTTATGACTTCATCTCACACATTGATCACACCTTCTCCACCTATGTGATTGCCGCCGACCTCAACGTCCATAGCCGCACTCCTGCTGCCCTTCGGCGGTGGCATCAGTTCCTCTCCACAATCCAGGGTGACCTTGTTCCCATTCCCCAGCACACCCGACCCGAAAGTAACACCACCCCCGATGTTGTCATTGCCTCCGCCAACCTCCTTGGGCGTATCACTGTCGCCGTCCTTGACCCCACAGGTAGCGATCACCTCCCTGTCCTTCTCACCATAACGTCTGCAAACCGCCCCCCTCCAGCTCCGCAACCTGCACCCCCTCCCAAGGTCGTCCATGACTATCGCCGTGCCAACTGGGCTGCCTACCGGGACTCCATCTCCACCCAGGTCGAAAGCCACCCTCTTACCTATCGCCATCCTGACGACATCATCCGCGCCTCGTCCTTCCTTCAGACGGTAATTACTGACGCCGTGGAGGCCCATGTTCCTACTAAAACCATCCACCCACACCGTCCCACTCTCCCTCCGCGGGCTGTCCTCCTCCTCCGTGAATCCCGCCGCCTCTATCGCTCCTTCCTCCGCACTCGTGACAGGGATACACTCCAACGCCACCGGCAAATACAGCGACACGTACGGAACCTTATTACAGCAACGAAACGCCGGGACTGGCGCCAGACCTGCACACGCCTCAATGCCACCCTCCCTATCAACTCCTCCAAGTACTGGTCTGCCTTCCATCGTCTTACTGGTTCCCTTTCCGCTCCCCACTACCCCCTTCTCCATAACGATCGCCCCCTTCCAGACAACCTCAGTAAGGCCAACCACTTCGCTTCCCACCTTTCCGAGGTCTTCTCCATCCCCGATGATCCCCACTTTGATTATTCTCTTTTCCCCACCGTCATGGAACGTGCTGATACCTCAGTCGCTCCACTTGCTCCTAGTCTCCAGTACTTGGGGCAGTTGCCCCCCTCGGACGTCAACACTCCCATCACAGCACAAGACATTAAACTTCTCCTCCAGTCCAAACGCAACACGGCCCCTGGTCACGACTGTGTCACCTACCGTCACCTTCGAGAAAGCCCCTATTCCTTCCTAACTGTCCTCGCCCATCTCTATAATGTCATCCTCTCTACTGGCTTCTACCCTGACCTGTGGAAGACCTCCCGCGTCCTCCTCTTCCTCAAACCCAACAAACCCCCTTCTGCCGCCTCTTCCTATCGTCCCATCTGCCTCACCTCCGTCTTCAGTAAGGTCCTTGAATCCATCCTCTCCCACCGTATCCATCGGCACCTTTCTCAACACCACCTCCTCCCCCTTACCCAGTGTGGCTTCCGCCCCTCCTTCTCTGCTGATGACCAACTCCTCAACCTTGTTCACCTTCTGTCCCTCCAGCTCAACTCCCGTCGCTCCGCCATTTTTGTTTCCCTTGACCTCCAAAATGCCTATGACCGTGTATGGCATCCCGGTCTCCTCTTTAAACTCCAAACCTACGCCCTGCCTATCAATTTTGTCCGTCTGGTCGCTTCCTTCCTCTCGCACCGTCCTTCCTATGTCGCCCTCCACAACACCAACTCCCGTATCTTTTATCCCACGGCTGGCGTCCCCCAGGGTTCTGTCCTCTCCCCTCTCCTTTATCTCTTGTATACAGCTGATATGCCCAAGCCACCCCCACCAGTTCACCTTCTCCAATATGCTGATGACACCGCCTTCCTGGCTCTCTATCCTACCCTTCAAAGGTCTCAACGTACCCTCCAAACCCACCTTAACCAGTTCACCACTTGGTGTAACCAGTGGCTCCTCCGTCTCAACCCCTCCAAAACCCAGGCAATCATCATAGGCCGTACCACTCGCTCCTTTCGCCTCCAAGATTTCTACCTCACCCTTTATGGTCGTCCTATCCAACTCACCCCCACCCTGAAATACCTTGGCCTCACCCTTGACCGACACCTCACCTGGACCCCTCATCTCCTGACGATCCAGCAGAAAGCCCATTCCCGCCTCCGCCTGCTGAAACTCCTGTCCGGCCGGACATGGGGATTGCATCCTTCTACCATCCTCCACACCTACAAATCCCTCATCCGTCCTATCCTCTGTTATGCCAGCGTCGCCTGGATCTCCGCCCCCACCCGCTTTTACAAGGCTCTCCAAATCCTTGAACGCCATGCGCTCCGCCTTGCCTTCCGTATCCGCCTTCCTTCCCCCACACGGCTCCTGTATGACCTGATCCCCTTCCCCCACCTCCTCTTGTTCCTCCAACATCACCGCATCCTTTACATTGTTCGCAGGGTTGATCCCCCCCACCCTCTGGTTTCCTCCTTCCTCTCCACCCCCCGCCCGTTGCCGCGCCTCTATCGCTGTATCCCTCCCTCTCTCCACCTCCACACCCTCCATCTCCTTCATCAGGGCAATTTCCAACGCCTCCCCCTCCCGGATGACGAACTTCGCCGTGACATATACCCTTCCTTCCAACTATAACCCGGCCTTGTTCCCCCCCCCCCCTCCCCAGGGCCCCCTTCTCCTCTTTCCTCCTTCTCCCAGAGCGGATTTTCCTCCACCCCCCCCTCCCCTGAGACCCTGCACCCCATACTTGCCTCTCTCCTTCCCACATCCCTCCCTACCTGGCCCTCTTCCGAGCGCCCCCCATTTCCCCTCCCCCATCTCTTCCCCTCCCTCCCTTCTTCAGGTCTTCCTCATCTCCTTGAACCTGGCAGATCCTCTGTATTGATCAACATCAGTGTGCCACGTCAGTGTTGTGTTTCGTGCTTTTCTCGTGTGCGTCAAGAGGTGTGATTTTAATTGTGTGCTGCCTTGAGGTTCGCCGTCAGTGCTACGCTGTGTGCTATGCCAGCCGTCAACACCTTTATGCTCCAGTCATACTGTGCCTTGTGTTTCTTTTAATCGTCGCAGTGTGTGGCTTTTTGTGTGTGCTACTTTTAAACAGTTTTTTATCTCCATTTTACAGTCACCCCGTTTTTTGTATATTGCCTTCCATGATGTTCTCCCTTTTTATATCTATGTTCGCCTTCTTCTCTCCTTTGCTGTTTTTAAATGTCTTCTCTTGTTTTGTTCTATGTCTTTCGGCTGAAGAGCAGCGCATATGCTGCTGCCAGCCCGCCCCGATAGGGGAATTGAAATACAATAAAAAAAAAAAAAAAAAAAAAAAAAAAAAAAAAAAAAAAAAAAAAAAAAAAAAAAAAAAAAACTTTCGTTGATATGGCATTTCTAATGAATGTGTTTTTCTATTCAGGAAGTTTTACTTCTGATGAAGGTATATTTATATGTACCGAAACCTTGGTCAAGAATTTTAATAAAAAAATTCTATCCTGCAACTGTTTTTGGCTGCCACCCTTTATTGTGAAGTAAGTTGGTTTAAGTTACTTTAAGCAGTGTGCAAGACTAGGGACCGATGACCTCAGCAGTTTGGTCCCTTAGAAATTCACACACATTTGAATATTTGAATAATTAAAAATTAATGAATAACCTTTGTACACCATGCAGCGAGTTTCTGCATTCTTATTAGAGACATTACTACATGTTGCTCTTTCCGTACTGCTGTATGTAGCACGTAACGTACATTTTTTTTACGATGAACCTTTATGAAGCGCAATCGAGCACAGTTCGCAAACCTTACATTAAATGTTTATTTTTTTTTAGAAAAAAAGACAGCATCACGCAAGAAAATTACTTCTGTCAGTCAGTATGAAAAACCCAACGTATGTTGAATGTAAATAAAAATCCGAATCAGTAAACAAATTGTGAAATAGATCCAAACTAACTTACTGTACGCAAACGGATTCATAAACACAATGAGATTTTAAGCCCTAGTTGTGCTCCAAAAGGGAGGAATTGCCTAATATCAAAGTGAAAATGTTCAAGGTGTTAACAAAAACAAAATTTGGATGATCACATTAATTTATTTAAAGAAAGCAAAAATATGGAAAAGCATCTATCTGACAATAAAGCAAGTGAAAAACATGAAATACACTAAGACTCCAAACAAAATGAATCTTCTTGTTGTCAGAATTAGTTCGAAAGCTACAAAGCTACTAATCGACTACAATGACTCTTGCTTCAATGTTAAACTGAAAGTGACGCATGCATCTATCATTGGTCTGGTGGACTTTGAACAGATTGAGGCGTAGCGCCTTCACACAGCGCCTATTTAGATGGGACATTACAGCAGTGAACAGGCGTGCAGTATGAGTCACACGCGGGGCAGGTGGCGTTAGATTGCTTGAGAGTAGGTAGTTGCTATGCGATCTGGTAGAGGTCACTAGCTGACGGACAGTTTGGGCTGCAGTTAAAATACTCTCAGTTTTATTAGTGGTTCTGTTTGTTTAATTTTCCAATTGTTAATTAGTTACTACTGTTGCTGTGCTGAGTTATGAGAATGAATGATGTGATTGTGATGTGTTTCATGTAAAAATATTTACAATACATTGAAGTAACTGGTCACTTGAGGAATTTACGAAAATGACGTGTATTAGTCATTCGTACGAGGATAATCTGATGAAAAGTTTTTCACCAGTTTATGTTACCAGGAAAATGAGATTATGATTTCGGCAATGAAGTTTTGTTAAGAGGGAATTAATTTTGTGTTTGTGGGTTTCCAGAATGTATTTATGATAATAGGGAAAAATTTTTATTGGCTCTGTATACAAGCGCGGGATTGAGCGGTTTGATGCTGCTTTCCGTATGCGCGGGCTTGAAAAAAAAAAAAAAAAAAAAATGTGATGAGGTGGTGGCCTTCAACTACGCACCCTCAGACTCAGTGTTGAAAAATTAAAAGTTTCGGCTGGTTTCGTTGTGTAGTGCCTGGGATACGTAGTTGCCGCATTACAAGCCAAATACTGCTTAGTCTACAGTAGACAATATGAAATGACACGTCAATCGAATGGTCAAAGGTTCCTATTACTCGACAATTGCGAATTTTTAATGCAACACAGTACTTTATAAATGAAAGATTGCAATTAAATAAAATCTGCAGGTACTATCTTAATGACTTTACATGATGAGTACGATAGCAGAAGTACCTTTAAGAATGCTCTTTATTACTGTAACACTTATTGGTGTCGATGGTCCGCCGGCCAGAGTGGCCGAGCTGTTCTAGACGCTACAGTCTGGAACCGCGCGACCGCTACGGTCGCAGGTTCGAATCCTGCCTCGGGCATGGATGTTTGTGATGTCCTTAGGTTAGTTAGGTTTAACTAGTTCTAAGTTCTAGGGAACTAATGACCTCAGCAGTTGAGTCCCATAGTGCTCAGAGCCATTTGAACCATTTTGTCAAATCGTGTTGAAGCTGCATGGGCAGCTGTACATGTACGCCCGTTCCAAGCTCTGTTTGACTCAATGCCCAGGCGTATCAAGGCCGTTATTACGGCCAGAGGTGGTTGTTCTGGGTACTGATTTCTCAGGCTCTATGCACCAATATTGCGTGAAAATGTAATCACGTGTCAGTTATAGTATAATATATTTGTCCAATGAATACCCGTTTATCATCTGCATTTCTTTTTGGTGTAACAATTTTAATGGCCAGTAGAGTATTACGCACATAAATACTTTCATATAACTATTCCTTCCACCGACAAAACAGTTTTAGTATCGCTTGTGGTTACGATGTGTACAGCTGTTTTTTCTATAGCTTTTTACGGTTAAGGACTGCGTATCAGTAACTCCGAGGAGGCGCACGTGTAAGAAGAGTTTCACCGCCAGGTTGGTGGAACTGTGCAGTTCACTGCGCCGCCGCAAGACGATTGCAGTGCTCAGACTGAATTGTCCTAACGAGCCGGTGCTGTGATTATCTCCACCATTAACTACCAGCGGAAGCCGTACAGTGTGTTTGTGCCGTCTCTGACTCTCTCAAGTGCGACGCCACTGCGGACTCAACACTGGTCTCCCGATCAGCTGCTCCAATGGGGACCGCAGCCTGTGGAGATGCGTCCAGCGCCAAGGCCCACGTCTAAGACTCGTCTATCAGAATCGAGCAGCTTGGTCTTTCCTTACAGCCAAGACAAGAGGAACACCAGTCATTATTAAATGATCTGTCCGCCAATGGCGTAATAGCACCTGCAGATGAAATCCCACCAAGAAAGCGCGTCGTGTGGAAAGCTCCAATAATTTCTCTAATCTCCTCTGTTCTCTAAACAACTTACGTCTACGTGATCTGCCTCATGACGTCATATGTAGCTTTTACCAATTGGTGTTTTTCGCGCTCAGCAGCTAGCCTCGCCTCCCAGATTCAGAAAGTTAGGAACTGTGCCAGAGGCTACTCGTTACTTCTGTGGCCTAATCATGTTCTTTCAGAAGTTGGGAATGGTTATCTCCCGAAGGCACTATTATCAACTTGACAGAACGCCGCCCTCCTGCTGAATCAGGTTCTTTCTCTCATTCCACAGTTATGCATCCCCGGCCAGAGTCGCGAACAGTGGGTCGCAGTAGTGCCTTGTATTCGGTCTCCTTTACAGATGAACCACACTTATGCAAAATTCTCCGAATAAACTGGAGTCGACCATTCGCCTTCCCTGCTGCAGGCCTTACGTGCTCGTTCTGTTTGATATGGCTTTGCAACGTAACGCCTAGACATTTAATCGACGTGACTCTGCGAAGCATCACACTACTAATTCTGTATTCCAACATTACTGGTTTGTTTTTCCTACTCAACTGGGTTAACTTACATTTTTCTACATTTAGAACTATCTGCCATTCACACCAACTAGAAACTTTATGTAAGTCGTCTTGTACCCTCCTGCAGTCACTCAACAACTACACCTTCCCATACATCACAGCAGTATCAGAAATCAGCCGCAGATTACTACCCACCCTGCCCGTCTGATCACTTGTGTACATAGAAAATTACAGCGGTCCTATAGCACTTCACTGGGGCACTCCTTACGATACCCTTGTCTCTGATGAACTTACATCAGCCATGGAAGGTTACTCGCTGTAAAGCCACCAATGTGTTCTTTTAATACTGTGACTAAAGTTTTGTCTGGCGAGCTTACTTTTACTTGAAAAACAAGTCAATATTAAAGAATATATTCAGTAGTTTACAGTGGAAGGAAACAAAGTGAATTGATCAATTCACCGAGTGATTTGGAACAATGCTACTGGTAGTGGCCTCACATTCGGGAGAAACAGGGCTCACATTCCGAGTAATCATCCTGATTCAGATTTATCGAGTTATCCCTAAATCGTTTGAGTAGAAATCCGGGGAAGGGAGGGGGGGGGGGGAGTATTCCGTAATTATGGTTATAGCTAAAATCCTGCCAGTTTGCTCTTAACGTAGAAAAATGCAAAGCTGCACACATTCCAACCGTAAAGTATGATATCCTCTGACTATAGGACGCCATAACAGATATTTTGGAGTCACATTCTCTAGAGATATGGAACATAACACCGCATAGGCTCAGGTGAAGGAGAAAGAAAATGGCACGCTACGTCGTTGGGGAATTGCCTGATGTCCACGAAATAGATCACCTAAACAAGCTTTTACGTGTGTACTTCAATACTGCTCAAGAGTGTGGGACATTGTGCACATACAAAAAAAAGGTTGATGCGAACGGTCACAGGCTGTTTTGATCGGCGAAAGTGAGTTGCAGTAACACTGAAAGATTTTAAACTATGGGTGGTCGAGGGAAGGCACCTAATATCTCGCGAGTTACATTACATTAACACGACATTTCGTAACGATGTGTAACGTGTCAGTTTAACGTAAATTTTCTTTACACGAATTTTTTTCACAGTTCCTACTTCATATCTAAAAATTCATCAACTGAGTATAGTTCATCTATTGAGTATAGTTCGTCTACTGAGTACAGTTCATCTAACGAGTATTGTTATTGAGTATAGTAAGCTCCACCTGTGAACAAGAAGGACAGTTAGTATGTGTTACAGCGAAAAATATCCTCTGGAATGCAATTCACAAGGATTCGCATGACATATCTGTAGACATAGATTCCAGTACAACTTTAGTTTTTGCGCAGATATAATAGTCGCACCGTCCACGGAAAACTAAACTCTAAATTCCCTCCCTCCTTTCTTCTTCTTCTCAAATATCAGTCAGTTAACGCAAGGGGTATTCCATAGGTTTCTCAATTTATTTGCTGAAATCCGACGCTACTAGATCATACTTCTTTTTTACAGAAAGTTTAATATTCTATGAAAATCAATTCAAATTACCACATTAAAAGTCTCCAGTCTCAGGCTGCGGTTCTGTCTTCAGAAATATAGGCAGAAAAATTCAAATCTTGGGGAATACTGCACAGTTCCTTCATTAATACCTCCGTCTCGTCGGTCGTGCTAAAACGGGACCTGGTCATATCTCTCCATTCTCGCTTTCTGCTAAACAAAGTCACGAATTCAAAACCTCCGCATAACAGAGTCTTGTTTTCGTAGGCTCTTCAAGTCTGTTTACCTCAAACATTCTGTCGTGTTTAAAGACATGCACTTGAGTGCACGACTATTTCCGAACCCAACTTTCGAAATCTCTGTCAAATATTTGGCTTGAAAATTCTGCATTCAAGAATTTTGCCGATTCAAGGACTATTTCTTAAGTCTCGGACTAGTCAAGCAAATGTGAATAATAGTAGTGACAGAGATTATACTGTAAAGTATGGATTTGAGGTACCATTTGATTCCCTGCACTAGAGTGCCTAAACCAGCTTCCTGAATGATGCCCTGATAGCAAACGACACGTATCGCCTCTGCGGTTTCCGTCGCGTATCTCAATCGATAAGTTCAGTCACCATTTTTCTATGCTTCAACTTGTGTGCGAGACTGCATACGGTGAGCAGAGGTGCTGATATGAGAGATCCCGCCTGCACCCCATAGCAAGGAGGGGTGCAGAATGATACCTCTGCTCACTGACTCTTGTATTTGTGTCTCTTTACCAGGATGTAACTGATGACTGATCTGTTGCACTGTTTCTCGCCTATACACGGGTCAGGTACGTTTACTCTACGCGCTAGTTGGACTAGGGTGCTTCACGGGACGAGTTTCTCGCCCTTGTGTTTACACACAGCATGGCAGACACGAAAAGGATGAGTTGTCAGTCTGGGCAAGACAACCATCTCGAACGGCCTCTGTCGTACCTCCGGATTCTGCATATGTGATCATCCATATCATGATGCTGTAGTATAGAAACAAACGAGGTTCACGCTGCTGGAGCAAGAAATTATTCCGTCGGCAATTCCAATATAGGAACCAGCTTACGAGAGAAATGGCAGTGCAACCCACTTAAGACCCCGTCACGAAGGTCGTCCTGTGAAATATTACAAATTGATAAGCACGCAAACATACACAGCGAGAGTCAGCTAAGGCAGGCCACCATTCATATGTCCACAAGAAGTAAATATACTGCCTGACAAAAAAGAGTACAGTATTAGATACATTATCGGATGTTAACGAAACTACATACAGGTATACACCATCTGTGGGTACGTAAATTATTAGAGTTGCATTTCCTGTGATAGTACAACGACCACCAGAATGCGTTAGTCTTTCTCGTGTTTCCAGTCAGGGTATATAAGGGGAGTGAACGTTAGATATTGAATGATCAGTGTGAAGGACGCAAAATGCTGTGTACTTGATTGAGACAGCGTTATCAACAACGAACAGAGTTTCAAGGGGGGCTCCTTGTGAGCCTACATTTGGCCGACTGCTCGAGTGGTACAATACCCAGATTTGTGGGACATTCGGAAGTGACAGTGGTCCTACGGTGGACTGCGCTGGAACTTGAGGGCAGTCATACCACGTCTGACCAGCACTAGGGAGGATCGCCGTAGTGTGCATCAGTAACGTGCTGACCCCTTCACATCTACGCCTTGCCATTCATGACCAGGCAATAGACTCTCTGCGACATTCTGTAATCCCGTATCGTCACCTGGAGACCAGCAGCTGCCGGGTTAGGGAATTACGCTCCCATGTTTAGGCTGACATTAACACCACAACATAACCGGCTGAATGAATATGGTATCTCTTCCCGAAAGAACAGATACCATCGATGAACGTGCAGCTTCTCTAGAATGAAATGATAATTAAATCGAAACCCTTAGCTGCCAACAGGTGTTGTTGATACACATCAATGGGGACAGCTGAAAATGTATGCCCCTATCGGAACTCGAACACGGGATCTCCTGCTTACATGGCAGACGCTCTATCCATCTGAACCACTGGGGGCACAGAGGATAGTGCGACTGCAGGGACTTATCCCTTGCACGCCTCTCGCGAGAGCCAAATTCCCAACTGTCCACAACCTACATTTGCAGTACTCCTAATAGAGTGAATGGGCAAATATCTATTAGGAGTACTACAAATGTAGGTTGTGGATAGTTGGGAATGTGGGTCTCGCGGGAGACGTGCAAGGGATAAGTTCATGCAGTCGCACTATCCTCCGTGCCCCGGTGGCTCAGATGGATAGAGCGTCTGCCATGTAATCAGGAGATCCCGGGTTCGACTCCCGGTGGGGGCACAACTTTTCAGCTGTCCCCATTGATGTATATCAACAACACCTGTCGGCAGCTAAGGATTTCGATTTAATTATAATTTCATAACCGGCTGAGTTTGGAGTCGTGTCGTGACCGGAAAGCATGGACTGCTGATGAAAAGCATCGAGTTGTGTTCAGTGGTGATTCGCTTTATCCACCATCCTGGATGGCCATCGTCAGTGAGTATGGTGTCGGACTGCAGAGAGATCCCGCACTTCCAGTGAAAGGGAGAGAGGTGGTAGTCCTAGCGGGCATGACTTTAAGTCACGACTGGTAGTGATTCAGGTGAGTCTGACGGCACAACGATACGTCACAAACATCCTGCGTCCTCATATGTCATGGTGTCAGTATTCAATATGGTAATGCTCGTCTAGACATGACACGTGTCTCTATGAACTGTCTGCGCTATGCTGAAGTAGTCCTGTGGCCAGAAAAATCCCAGGCTCTGCCTCTGATAGAATATGTGCGGGACCGGATATGAATTTCATCCCAGTGCCAGTGTTCAGAATGTGAAGGACAAGTTACAACGCTCGTGGGTCAGCTTACCTCAGGAGAGGATGCAACGCCTTTGTGACACGGTTCCAAAACGAATCAGTGCATTCATTCAAGCAAAAAAGGATAGAACATCGTACTGAGAAGTTGTATGCGCATTGTCATATCGGTGGCTTGGTTGCGGAGTATCTTGGCGGGTGGCAGCGTCTGGAGAGTCGAGCACAGGACACGGAGCTGTTATGTTGTCCTGTCGGTAGCTCTGCACGTAAAAGGCGTTGTTATGGAAGTTTAAGTGTTGCTACAAATGCTATTGCAGTGAAGTAATGAGATATAGAACTGGTTTCAGTGAAAAGCGCGCAAAGAAGTAATTAAATATGAACAGTGCCGCCGATAACGTTTTTGTGTATCCGCTCGTTGCGTGTCGTACCGTGCAGCATCAAACATCCGCGCCGTGTTCCGGCTCCCAGAATGAACTAATGTGAATCAGTATAAATTAGTTACCACTAAAAAGTGCAATCAAGTGCCAGTCAGTGTCTTGAAGAGAGCGTGAGAACGTGCGTTCGGTCATCGCGTTTCCGCATCACCAACAATCAGTCGCGCCGCGACGGTTACGCGCACGCTCGTACAAATGACAACTGAGAAAAATTAACTCTATAAACAGTGTTATATCGTTACTAGTTTCAACGAGGACTGGTACAAAATATCTGTGTACGCGTGACGAGCGTAAGAACTTTCGTTCGATCAGTAGGCTTCCTCATCATTAACAATCACCCGCGTCGCGTCGGTTACGCGTACGCTCGTCCAAGTGATATTGTGGACGGATAATCATCTAGAAATTGGCATCAACATTTACGGCTTAGAGTGTAAACAGTGCAATCTGCTATTCTACTTATCGTTTCAGAATATAGTTGTTCATACCAGATGAAGGACAGCGTTGTGTTTGATGTTGATTGGCTCCCCTAAACCCGCTTGCATATTTAGGTTCATAGTTTCAAGCAAACCAGCAGCAGTGTGAGGCAGAACAATACGACCGACGCGAAATTATCAGATACGTGGTGTGGACAGGACGCACGATGAAGAAGCGACAACCAGTTCGAGGGACCGCCACCATTTGTACCGCTGGGCGTGTTACAAAGTGAACTCACACTGCCAAGTTCTTTGTAAATCTCATTGAAATTTGTGATCACTGAAACAGCAGTAAAGGAAACAAAAGAATAATTTGGAATAGGAAAAAACAGGAACTTGGAGGTTTGCCAATGATATAGTAATTCTGTCAGCTATAGCAAAGTACGTCGAAGAGCAGCTGAACGAAACGGACAGTGTCTTGAAACTATGATATAAGCTGAACAGCAACAAAAGCGAAACGAGGATAATGGAATGTAGTCGAATTCAGTCAGGTGACGCTGAGAGAACTAGATTTGGAAATGAGACACTGAAAGTAATAGATGAGTTTTGCTATTCGGACTGCGAAGAAACATGATGCTCGAAGTACCGAGGGTATAAAATGTAGGCTGGCAATGGCAAGAAAAGTTTTTCTGAAGAAGAGACATTTTTTAACATCGAGTATGGACTTAAGTGTCAGGAAGTATTTTCTGAAAGTATTTGTATGGAGAGTAGCCATGTGTGGCAGTGAAACATGGACGATAAACAGTTTAGATAAGAATAGAATAGAATCTTTTGAAATTTGGTGCTAACGAAGAATACTGAAGCTGAAGATTAGGTGGGTAGATCAGTAACTAATGAGGAGGCACTGAATAAAACTGGGGAGAAAAGAAATTTGTGGCACAGCCTGCCTTGAAGGATTCGGTTGGTAGCACACATTCTCAGACATCAAGGGATCACCAAATTAGTGCTGGAGGGAAGCATGGGGGGAGGGGGCGTAAAACTCGTAGAAGGAGACCAGAAGATGAATACAGCAAGCACATTCAGAAGAATGTAGGCTACAGTAGTTGCTCACGGATGAAGTGGTTTGCAGAGGATAGGGTAGTGTAGAGAGCTGCATCAAACCAGTCGTTGGACTGAAGATCACAACAACAACACTCACTGAAATAGCGTCACAGACCATCTCTGTCAGTGAAGATTCATTCCACTTCCGCGTCGCCTCTTGCTTTCTTCAATTATCTTAGTCAGTGTATGTCAAGGTGCGGTTTTCAGTAAGTTGTAATTGATAATGTGACAAAATTACTGATCGCCGCAAGTATTTATTAACGTTCGTGACTGCCGAAGTAAGGCACTGACCTTTTTAACGGAAGTATATCCTTTTTTCTGTGGCAATGGAAAGAGACTCCGAAGAGTTCAGCGATGTAACTTGTTTGAAAGTTTCTCAAATGCTAGCAAGATAACACCACAGCCAACTATTGCCCGCCGTCAGGAGAAGAGATCCCACAAACATAGGTACCAAATCTAAGTAAACACGTAACTAATGCACAGTTCGTATACTTATTACTAGTTGACAAACCGGTTACTGTCGGGTTTTCGTTTTGCCAATTTGACCTGTGACCAAGACGAATATTTTCCTTTCGTTTTTTTATTGCCTTTGTACGTACTCCTTCAGTAGACTCGGTGTGAGGTGATCCCGGACAGTTTCTGTACTCCGCGTGCAGCTTTTTAGCGTGTCTAAAACGCGATTTTGTAAACGTCTCTATGGCAAAAGTTCTCGTAGCTAAGTTGCCTCGAGTGTCTTAGTGCTAAGGAGTAAATTCATAAAGACTTGACGCATGATGCGGCATCCTATAAGCGCGAAGACCGTTTTGTGTTTCACGAACTACTGATCGAAGGCTCTCGAAAGTGTTCTGTTAAGGTCTGCAGTTGTTTGTGTGGAACGGGCAAAGCATTCACAATGATGGAATTACATGGATTGCCTCACGTTCAGTGACATGTCCACCAATAACTCTTGCAGCATATCTGTTAGAATCTGTATACAGCCTTTTATAGTCACCTGAATGAAGCAAGGAGCAACGACGTAATTCTTGAATGGCCGAACGTTACGCTGACAGTCTGAGGCCGTTATTTATCCAGTTCTCTCAGTCAACTTGATTTTCGACTAATCTGAACTGCAAACTGCTGTGATTAGACTGTCGTTTCTAAATGGTAAAATCTTGTGTAGATACGTCATATGCAGTTTCTGCAGACATAATTTGGAGAACTCTAATCGATTTAGAAAGTGATTGTCACGCGGAATGTCAAAAGGCTGAACTGTGTTGGGATGTAGTACTCGCAGTGCACTCGCACTTTCAAACTTCTTCGCAGTGACATTTTGACGTGTTGCCGCTGCTAAAAATAAGCTTCATTTACCTCATCAGAGGCTGTTCTTTTTTTCGTGGCATATTTTATCCTTCACATCCTCAGTTCCTTAAAATTATTTTAATAATCTTTGCAAATGCATATCGTGAGAGTTTGGGACGAACAGGGTACCGATCAGCATATAGTAACACCGGTGATCTAACATGACGAGATTCGCTATAAAGAAAACCATACCCATGTTTTCGACTTCAGTGTAGGGAATAGCTAGGCATAGTGGCCCTGTCGTGTAAAGTGACCGTTGGGTTCCTGGGGTACACCAGAAGCTGGCATGGCGGGGAAATGCTTCAGTTTATTCCACTTGGAGGGCCCAGTCTCCCTTTAATGTCTAACCTGTTTGTTGTGCCGCTCCTCAGAGCTACACTCCTGGAAATTGAAATAAGAACACCGTGAATTCATTGTCCCAGGAAGGGGAAACTTTATTGACACATTCCTGGGGTCAGATACATCACATGATCACACTGACAGAACCACAGGCACATAGACACAGGCAACAGAGCATGCACAATGTCGGAACTAGTACAGTGTATATCCACCTTTCGCAGCAATGCAGGCTGCTATTCTCCCATGGAGACGATCGTAGAGATGCTGAATGTAGTCCTGTGGAACGGCTTGCCATGCCATTTCCACCTGGCGCCTCAGTTGGACCAGCGTTCGTGCTGGACGTGCAGACCGCGTGAGACGACGCTTCATCCAGTCCCAAACATGCTCCATGGGGGACAGATCCGGAGATCTTGCTGGCCCGGGTAGTTGACTTACACCTTCCAGAGCACGTTGGGTGGCACGGGATACATGCGGACGTGCATTGTCCTGTTGGAACAGCAAGTTCCCTTGTCGGTCTAGGAATGGTAGAACGATGGGTTCGATGACGGTTTGGATGTACCTTGCACTATTCAGTGTCCCCTCGACGATCACCAGTGGTGTACGGCCAGTGTAGGAGATCGCTCCCCACACCATGATGCCGGGTGTTGGCCCTGTGTGCGTCGGTCGTATGCAGTCCTGATTGTGGCGCTCACCTGCACGGCGCCAAACACGCATACGACCATCATTGGCACCAAGGCAGAAGCGACTCTCATCGCTGAAGACGACACGTCTCCATTCGTCCCTCCATTCACGCCTGTCGCGACACCACTGGAGGCGGGCTGCACGATGTTGGGGCGTGAGCGGAAGACGGCCTAACGGTGTGCGGGACCGTAGCCCAGCTTCATGGAGACGGTTGCGAATGGCCCTCGCCGATACCCCAGGAGCAACAGTGTCCCTAATTTGCTGGGAAGTGGCGGTGCGGTCCCCTACGGCACTGCGTAGGATCCTACGGTCTTGGCGTGCATCCGTGCGTCGCTGCGGTCCGGTCCCAGGTCGACGGGCACGTGCACCTTCCGCCGACCACTGGCGACAACATCGATGTACTGTGGAAACCTCACGCCCCACGTGTTGAGCAATTCGGCGGTACGTCCACCCGGCCTCCCGCATGCCCACTATACGCCCTCGCTCAAAGTCCGTCAACTGCACATACGGTTCACGTCCACGCTGTCGCGGCATGCTACCAGTGTTAAAGACTGCGATGGAGCTCCGTATGCCACGGCAAACTGGCTGACACTGACGGCGGCGGTGCACAAATGCTGCGCAGCTAGCGCCATTCGACGGCCAACACCGCGGTTCCTGGTGTGTCCGCTGTGCCGTGCGTGTGATCATTGCTCGTACAGCCCTCTCGCAGTGTCCGGAGCAAGTATGGTGGGTCTGACACACCGGTGTCAATGTGTTCTTTTTTCCATTTCCAGGAGTGTATAATAATTTTTGTGGATTTTAGTCATCATGACGTATGTGGTCAGTTCGTGTATTTATTCTGGAGAGGAAATGAGACTTACGTCTTTTTGACGAGACTGTGTTGACTCCGTAATACTACTTCAGTCATTGAAATTTCGGGATGGTATTAGAGAGTATTCACATTCTGTGTAATGTCGTTGATGTGAGCAAAGTGGCCTTCCCAGCGGTGGCCTTTGTCCACATTTGTAGAAGGAAAAAGTAACAGCAGTGGCTTGGCGATACTTACTTTCAAGTACTTGTAACAGTCACCTCGAAGTAGCAAATCAAGAAAGAGAAGAAAAGAAAGTAGAAAGAAAAAACACGGAAGAAGAGAAAAAAAGCACTAAAAAGAAAAGTGTGGAAAACAGGAACCCGATTCTAGAAGAGTTCGTTTTGACGACAACTGTGAACACACAAATTGCTTCTAGAATGAAGAAAAATTTTCAGATTCAAAGCAAAGATTAAGTGCCAATTACATTCCCTCTGGGCTCACGAACTCTATACAGGAGTTGAAGAACGCAGATTGAATTTTATTTGTGTCAAATGTGTGTGAATTCCTGTGGGATCAAACTGCTGAGGTCATCGGTCCCTAGCCGGCTGTTGTGGCCGAGCGGTTCTGCGCACTTCAGTCCGGAACCGCGCTGCTGCTCCGGTCGCAGGTTCGAATCCTGCATCGGGCATGGATGTGTGTGATGTCCTTAGGTTAGTTAGGTTTAAGTAGTTCTAAGTTCTAGGGGACAGATGACCTCAAATGTTAAGTCCCATAGTGCTCAGAGCCATTTGAACCATTTCATCGGTCCATAGACTTACACACTACTTAAACTAACTTACGCTAAAGGCAACACACACACCCATGTCCGAGGGAGGACTCGAACCTCCGGCGGTTATCTGTGAAAAGTGTAAATAATTTAATTCTAATCATGTTTTACAATAAAATGTATTAAGTTGTTTGTTAAAACAGATTTTTATCCCTTGAAACTAAGTGGCCACATTGGCTTCGCATGTGGGGCAAAGTGGCCATTTAGCCACTTTTTGAAAAGTACCGGTACTTCATTTGATTCTGGAGCAATTAAATTATTCGATACCATACATCAGTAGTTGTAGATTATAATCACAGATTTCTATGCATTTCCGTCTATTGCTACTCAGCTTAAAAAACAAAAGGAGAACCCTAGTCTAACCACTTCGTCCGATTCTCCCCATCTCTGTATAATTTTCAATAGTTGGTTACAAAACACGGTTAATAATTAACTAAATAACCGTAACGCCACACATTGACGCTCACGGCTTGGAAAAGTTTTGTTCCAAGTGGGTGACCACAAAGTGACTCAGTTCCCGTTATGTGTGTGACTCTCCGAATCGCTGTGGCTGTCCCCGCCTGGTGAGACGTATTCACACATCCCTTCCCCTCCCCCCCACCCCCCTCCCGCTTTTCCAACTGCTGGCGAAGCGCCGGAAGACGCGGCCAGAGAGCGCAGACGGCTGGGTGCCAGTTCTCGGTTTTCTGGGAAGCGGACCGGCAGATAACGAATCGTCTGCGGTGCGTCAGAACAGCTGCGACTGGTGCGTACGTGACTTCCTGACGGACCGCAGAGCTTCCGTACACAACCCCGGGTCTCCTTACACGGAATGCCGGCGGCGCCTAAATCACCATCAGTGTTCTGTACAACGACTGGCTTCGAAATTACGTATTTGGCATTGTATGGATCTCGAAAAGATGCATTTCTGGAATGTCTAAACAAGACGAGGATATACTGATAGTCCGCTAAGTCTTTTTGTGCTCTTATAAGAACATGAACCTGCCCTGAAATATATTCTAGACACTGAACGTGACCCATTATAAATGAATTTATTATAATGAATACAGTTATTGCAGCATCTCTGTAGTTCGATGCAGACGTCCTTCAGACATGCGTGCATGTCTGAAGGAAGACAAGACTGGTGACGATTTACGGCGGTATTAAATACGTGAAAGATTGTCTTTAACTGTACAGGAAATCACATAACGTGCGAACAGTATGCGAAGAGACAGCAGGAAATGTGGACGTCTGGACTGGTCATGAAGGCGTGCTCGGATAGCCGAAGTTGTTAAAGTGGCCGCTCGCAATAAGCGAGAAATATGGGTCGGGCACAAATTTTCATGTGTTTTTAGTAATTAAAACAGTTGATGTATAATCGTATTTGCAAATTACAAATATATTTCGAGTATTTATGAATTACAATGGACTTTCAGAGGTGAGAAAACTTTCGCAAGACGCAACTAAAAAGAGTGGAGGAAGGGCTACTCGGAAGTAACACAGCTGGGATTTAAACATTGACTGCCAGCATCGCACTACTTCAAATGTAATACGTTGATTCTTATTGGTTCAAAATGTGCAGGAAAAATACTTTTGTAAATAAAGAAAACGAAACAACAAAGCTGTATCATCAAAGAAGTTCACTTCAAACGATTAGTTTCGGTGCACTATAAACCAAAAGAGTACGTCCATTCCTTGGCCCACTTTTCGTAGAACTCACATAAGTAAAGATCTGTGTACTGACTTGGCAGGAAATCCTAAGAAATTTTGGTCTTATGTCAAAGCGGTAGTTGGATCAAAACAAAATGTCCAGACACTCTGTGACCAAAATGGTACTGAAACAGAGGATGACAGACTAAAGGCCGAAATACTGAATGTCTTTTTCCAAAGCTGTTTCACACAGGAAGACTGCACTGTAGTTCCTTCTTTAGACTGTCGCACACATGACAAAATGGTAGATATCGAAATAGACGACAGAGGGATAGAGAAACAATTAAAATCGCTCAAAAGAGGAAAGGCCGCTGGACCTGATGGGATGCCAGTTCGATTTTACACAGAGTACGCGAAGGAACTTACCCCCCTTCTAGCAGCGTGTACCGTAGGTCTCTAGAAGAGCGTAACGTTCCAAAGGATTGGAAAGGGCACAGGTCATCCCCGTTTTCAAGAAGGGACGTCGAACAGATGTGCAGAACTATAGACCTATATCTCTAACGTCGATCAGTTGTAGAATTATGGAACACGTATTATGATCCAGTATAATGACTTTTCTGGAGACTAGAAATCTACTCTGTAGGAATCAGCATGGGTTTCGAAAAAGACGATCGTGTGAAACCCAGCTCGCGCTATTCGTCCACGAGACTCAGAGGGCCATAGACACGGGTTCCCAGATAGATGCCGTGTTTCTTGACTTCCGCAAGGAGTTCGGTACAGTTCCCCACAGTCGTTTAATGAACAAAGTAAGTGCATATGGACTATCAGACCAATTGTGTGATTGGATTGAAGAGTTCCTAGATAACAGAACGCAGCATGTCATTCTCAATGGAGAGATGTCTTCCGAAGTAAGAGTGATTTTAGGTGTGACGCAGGGAAGTGTCGTAGGACCGTTGCTATTCACATTATACATTATACATAAATGACCTTGTGGATGGCATCGGAAGTTCACTGAGGCTTTTTGTGGATGATGCTGTGGTATATCGAGAGGTTGTAGCAATGGAAAATTGTACTGAAATGCAGGAGGATCTGCAGCGAATTGACGCGTGGTGCAGGGAATGGCAATTTAATCTCAATGTAGACAAGTGTAATGTACTGCGAATACATAGAAAGAAAGATCCCTTATCATTTAGCTACAATATAGCAGGTCAGCAACTGGAAGCATTTAATTCCATAAATTATCTGGGAGTACGCATTAAGAGTGATTTAAAATGGAATGATCATATAAAGTTGATCGTCGGTAAAGCAGATGCCAGACTGAGATTCAGTGGAAGAATCCTAAGGAAATGCAATCCGAAAACAAAGGAAGTAGGTTACAGTACGCTTGTTCGCCCATTGCTTGAATACTGCTCAGCAGTGTGGGATCCGTACCGGATAGGGTTGATAGAAGAGATATAGACGAATCGACGGAGAGCAGCGCGCTTCGTTACAGGATCATTTAGTAATCGCGAAAGCGTTAAGGAGATGATAGATAAACTCCAGTGGAAGACTCTGTAGGAGAGACGCACAGTAGCTTGGTACGAGCTTTTTTTGAAGTTTCGAGAACATACCTTCACCGAGGAGTCAAGCAGTATATTGCTCCCTCCTACGTATATCTCGCGAAGAGACCATGAGGATAAAATCAGATAGATTAGAGCCGACACAGAGGCATACCGACAATCCTTCTTTCCAAGAACAATACGAGACTGGAATAGAAGGGAGCGCCGATAGAGGTACTCAAGGTACCCTCCGCCAGACACCGTCAGGAGGCTTGCGTAGTATGTATGTAGATGTAGATGTAAATATACTGATAGTCCAAAAACATGGTTCAAATAGCTCTGAGCACTGTGGGACTCAACATCTGAGGTCATCGGTCCCCTAGAACTTAGAACTGCTTAAACGTAACTAACCTAAGGACATCATACACATCCATGCCTGAGGCAGGATTCGAACCTGCGACCGTAGGGGTCGCGCGGTTCCAGACTGAAGCGCCGAGAACCGCTCGGCCACAGCGGCCGGCATACTGATAGTCCGCTAATCCTTTCTGTTCTCTTATAAGAACAGGAACCTGCCCTGAAATATATTCTAGACACTGAACGTGACCCATTATAAATGAATTTTATATAATGAATACAGTTATTTCAGCGTCTCTGTAGTTCGATGCAGACGTCCTTCAGACATGCATACATGTCTGAAGGAAAACAAGACGTGACGATTTACGGCGGTATTAAATACGTGAAATATTGTCTTTAACTGTGCAGGAATCAAATAACGTGCGAACAGTATGGGATGAGACAGCAGGAAATGTGGACGTCTGGATTGGCCATGGAGGAGTGCTCGGATAGCCGAAGTTGTTAAAGTGGCCGCTCGCAATAAGCGAGAAATATGGGTTCGAGTCCCGATCGGGCACAAATTTCCATGTGTTTTTAGTAAATAATACAGTTGATGTATAATCGTATTTGCAAATTACAAATATATTTCATGTATTTATGAATTACAATTGACTTTCAGAAGTGAGAAAATTTTCGCAAGACGCAACGAAAAAGAGTGGAGGATGGGTTACTCGGAAGTAACACAGCTGAGATTTAAACATTGACTGCCAGCATCGCACTACTTAAAATGTAATACGTTGATCCTTATTGGTTCAAAATGTGCAGGACAAATACTTTTGTAAATAAAGAAAACGAAACACCAAAGCTGTATCATCAAAGAAGTTCACTTCAGGTGCACTATAAATCAAAAATCCATTCCTTGGCCCACGTTTCTTAGAATCCACATAATACTAGCTATCGTGGATTGCGTACGTCAAGAGTATATACTCTACAACGCGTTGTCACCACTGTTGTACGATACATGGACCACTGAATGAAAGTACTCTTTTGGCTTACAGTGAACTTCAGTATCGCGTAAGTGTTGCGCCAGAACTATTGGTTTGGAATACATTTCTTTGATCATACGGTTGTTATGGTTCGTTTTCTTTAATTAATCATCAGCCGCAGTTCTAGGTCCGCAACAACGATGGACCTCCACACATATCTTTGTCGTATCTGATCCATAACGCTTAAGAGCTTGTAAATCTGTAAGCTGGTTTGGAGGAAGAAATAAGTTCCGATGACGCCATCTTCATTGTCGCTTGTCTCGAAATACTGTATTACGTAAAACCAATGTGCAAGCACAGAGCCTGTGCTGTAAAACTCTTCCGCAAGATGACTGCAAATACTGCACATTCGTGCTCCGTTAAGAAGGAATTAATTGCAAAGAAGGCGGATGTACCACGTTTTTATGAAGCAAATCTTAAATATTCACATTAGAGATATGGGATACATGCTGGAATTCGTTAGCAAAGGGAAAGGTGGAACATAATAAATTCGTGAAGCCCAAAGTGTGAAAAATGCAATATATTGTTTCAAAAAGATAACATACGTAAAGTTGCTTGTTATGAACAACTACAAGTACCAGATAAAACCAGTTAACATCCCCACCGGGCATCACAGCAAAAAGATAATTCAAAATAAGATACAAACTTATGAGGCTTAATCTTTAGTATGAGAGAAATTCTAGGTCACTTGAATTCGCGGACGGTTAAATCAGAAACGGTTACCGATCACCACCTGTTAGATGAGATCAGAATGGGAGAAAAGTTAGTTAGTTAGTTACGTGTTCCATTGATCAGCCTTACGGAAACCGTTATAATGTGGAACGTGTAAAGTGCATAAGAAATGCACACATCAATCAAGGTTCTTTTTTTTTAAGCTTAAAAATTTTTTTACCGACTCCATTCCCTTAAATGGCACAAAATGCATATATTAAAGCCATAGATTTATTTATTCCTATTCAAGAATTCATCTATGGTATAGAAGAAGTTGTCAAGGAGATATGATTTCAGTTTACTTTTGAAACTATTACTGCTATCTGTCATACATTTTATTTCATCTGGTAATTTATGGAAAACTTTTACATCAGCATATTTTACCCCTTTCTGTGACAAAGATAGATTAAGTTCAGGAGAGTGTAAGCCTTTCTTTCTACTGCTATTATTATCATGAAATGAAATGAAATGTCGTGTGGTTAGGGCCTCCCGTCGGGTACACCGTTCGCCTGGTGCAGGTCTTTCGAGTTGACGCCACTTCGGCGACTTGCGTGGCGATGAGGATGAAATGATGCATTAATACAACACAACACCCAGTCCCTGAGCGGAGAAAATCTCCGACCCAGCCGGGAATCGAACCCGGGCCCTTAGCATTGACAGTCTGTCGCGCTGACCACTCAACTACCGGGGGCGGACATTATTGTCATGAATGTCACTGTTGTTTTTAAACTGGTCCATGTTTAAGACAAATTTCTTTATTGAGTAAATGTACTGTGAGGCTGTTGTAAGAATTCCTAACCTTTTAAACTGACGCCTACAAGATGTGCGACTATAAGCCCCACACATTATTCTAACAACTTTCTTTTGAGCGGTGAATACTTTTTACCTAAGTGTTGAGGTACCCCAAAATGTTATTCCGTATGACCTCAGAGAATGAAAGTATGAAAAGTATGTTAGCATGCTAATTTCTATATCCTCAAAATTAGCGCACACGTATAATGCTTCCCATGGCAACTCTCAATCCAAAATTCAATGCGAAAAGTCCATTACTTCAATGCACCCGTGAATTCTAACCATGTACACTACTGGCCATTAAAATTGCTACACCACGAAGATGACGTGCTACAGACGCGAACTTTAACCGACAGGAAGAAGATGCTGTGATAGGAAAATGCTTTTCAGAGCATTCACACAAGGTTGGCGCCGTTGGCGACACCTACAAAGTGCTGACATGAGGAAAGTTTCCAACCGATTTCTCATACATAAACAGCAGTTGACCGGAGTTGCTTGGTCAAACGTTGTTGTGATGCCTCGTGTAAGGAGGAGAAATGCGTACCATCACGTTTCCGACTTTGGTAAGGTTGGATTTTAGCCTATCGCGATTGCGGTTTATCGTATCGCGACACTGCTGCTCGCGCTGGTCTAGATCCAATGACTGTTAGCAAAATATGGAATCGGTGGGTTCAGGAGGGCAATACGGAACGCCGTGCTGGATCCCAACGGCCTCGTATCACTAGCAGTCGAGATGACAGGCATCTTATCCGCATGGCTGTAACGGATCGTGGAGCCATGTCTCGGTCCCTGAGTCAACAGATGGGGACGTTTGCAAGACAACAAACATCTGCACGAACAGTTCGACGACGTTAGCAGCAGCATGGACTATCAGCTCGGAGACCGTTTCTGCGGTTACCCTTGACGCTGCATCACAGACAGGAGCGCCTGCGATGGTGAACTCAACGACGAACCTGGGTGCACGAATGGCAAAACGTCATTTTTTCGGATGAATCCAAGTTCTGATTACAGCATCACGATGGTCGCATCCATGTTTGGCGACAACTCGGTGAACGCACATTGGAAGCGTGTATTCGTCATCGCCATACTGGCATATCACCCGGCGTAATGGTATGGGGTGCCATTGGTTACATGTCTCGGTCACCTCTTGTTGCATTGACGGCATTTTGAACAGCGGACGTTACATTTCAGATGTGTTACGACCCGTGGCTCTACCCTTCATTCGATACCTGCGAAACCCTACATTTCAGCAGGATAATGCACGTCCGCATGTTGCAGGTCCTGTACGGGCCCTTTCTGGATACAGAAAATGTTCGACTACTGCCCTGGCCAGCACATTCTCCAGATCTCTCACCAATTGAAAACGTCTGGTCAATGATGGCCGAGCAACTGGCTCGTCACAGTCATTACTCTTGATGAACTGTGGTATCGTGTTGAAGGTTCATGGGCAGCTGTACCTGTACACGCAATCCAAGCTCTGTTTGATTCAATGCCCAGGTGTATCAAGGCCGTTATTACGGCTAGAGGTGGTTGTTCTGGTTACTGATTTCTCAGGATCTATGCACCCAAATTGCGTGAAAATGTAATCACATGTCAGTTCTAGTATAATATATTTGTCTAATGAATACCCGGTTATCATCTGCATTTCTTCTTAGTGTAGTAATTTTAATGGCCAGTAGTGTAAATGCAACCCGAATACATTTCGCTTGCTGCTGAAATTTGTCAGTTGAATGCACCCGTCTTTTAAAACACAATTGTCTTATTCACGTCCATTAGATTATCTGCCAGGAACTAGAGCGCATTGTGTATGGTTACAAGAGACCTCCATCCGAAATACACTCGTCCCGTACTCTGACATTACCGGACAAAGCTTATTTGTAGTCTTAGGAAATACCTGCTGATTCCTTTGCAGAGGTACACCGATCTAGCAGACATAGTCGGCTAGTGTCGGATCGTCTTTGAATTGCCAAGTGACTGACGCATGACGCGCTAGTACACACATTACAAAAATGCAGTGTGACAAAGCAACATTGTGAAATATTATTGTATTTGAAAAGCTGGTAGGCCGTTGCAGCGTGAAGGTTGCTTTGAATACGACATTGGTTTACAAGGCACGGCCCATTAGAGCTGATAGTCCTTTGCATTCCTCCAACATTTGAGCTGACGTCCCCTCTAAGATACAGGACATTTACAGTTTTTCATCGAGTCTGAACACTTAGCGCCCCTTTTTTTAATTTAACGCATCATTGCCAGACATGAAATTAGCAATAAGCGTCAGAAAAAATCCAAGCCCCATTGAAGGGGTCGACGGAAGACAGTGATAACTCTCGGTTTTGTACAGATTACTTTGATCATTCTCTCTGTTGTACGTTCGAATACACCATATTGTGGTAGCAAATAATTCTACATATACCGATTGAAAGAACTGTAGTCTTTACGAAGTAAATTTTTTGTCTCATTCTATTTATGCTTTTTTCAATGTATTTTTCCAATGGTGTAACTTGTAACAACTCAAAATCTGCTCTTGTGGGTTAGTACATTCTTCCACCAACACTTCGATCCACGTATATCTTTCTAGATTTGTAAATTGTTAATTGTACACTGAGCCTACGAGCCACTCATTGCAGTGGTAATATTCCTCATACTATTAATCAGTATGTGTAATATACCCTAAAACGTTAATTCTCAAGAGTTTCTGTGAACATACTCTTCTGGTTATTACACGCTGCGGAACATAAATCTCTTTAATTCCGTCTTAAAGTAATGAAGTTATGGTAATGTGAATAATGAAGTTTTTCTTTGCAGATGAGAGAAGTTTATATATTTACTGTTAGTTAAGAGATGCTATGTAGTTATTTAAGTATTTGTTGCAGTTCGTTTTGACATACTTATGATTTATCACACTGTAATGCCATTTCCTGATTTTTATATGACCAATGATGCAATTATATTTATGCGACTACTTACTGATGATTATCATATTTATATTAAGGTAAGGTTAGCAGGTCGCTTTTCTTGTCGTTACACATAAGACCGTGCACATTTTTCCAGATAAACTTACATACTTTATGACCAATTATGCAATTCTATCTAGTGACATATTAATTTTATCAAATTCTTTCTCCATTAAAGTCCTCAACTCTCGCCTCTATCAACTACACAACATACAAGCTGAACACAAAGAAAGTCATTCCTTGTTGTTATATATCAGACCGTGCACATTTTCCATTTTTCATGTATGTATGATTGTTTTCCTGTTTGTTTGTATGCACTATGAAATGTTTAAGATGTAACAAACACCAGTTGACTTTGACATTTTGCCTTATGATATCTCAACATCGTGACTATTTTACATTTTTTTTTTTTGGTACTACATTATGATACTCTGTGTACATTTTTGCACCTGAACACTGTCTATGTTTTTGACATAATACGTTTTCTGTCATGCTATGCTGTATGCTTAATTATATCACTAGAAACCAGTTTTTATTTAATGGTTATATGATTTAAATGCAAGATATTAATCCTTATTCATCATTTTCAGAAAGCAATAACGTGTAAGAGAAATAAATTAAACAAACCACAGTGGATTATTATGAAATGGGAATTTCACCTTCGGAATGAACGAAAGAAGATGCAATACCTCGTCATGAAGAGTAAATGGATCTGAATTAACAAGGGTTAACAAGAATATACTATACACATCGTATGAAAGCAGTCTTAACTAATTATTTTTCTTTCAGAATACGAGGCGATTGATGCAGGCTGTCAGACAGAACTACATATCTTAGTTTTAGTGATGAAATATGCTAGAAATAAGAAACTCTATACTACGAATAGTTGTGTGAAGTAAATGGTAATACGAATAATGAATAATGAAGTGCCTTTTTTTCAGATGATAATGAATGATGATGAATAGTTATATGAAGAATATGCTAATATGAATAATGAAGTTTTTCTTTGCAGGTGATGATAGTAATGAAGTTATGGTAATGCGAACAATGAAGTTTTTCTTTGCAGATGAGAGAAGTTTATATATTTACTGTTAGTTAAGAGATGCTATGTAGTTATTTAAGTATTTGTTGCAGTTCGTTTTGACAGTATGTCTTATGTCGCATGGTATAATGACTGAATGTTTTGGAAAGGACAGCTAGAGTACATACATATTGAGTACACATTTCGTTACCTGTTAATTCGAAGTTCACTACTTTTCAGCATAATATGCGTTTCTTCTTTCAGCTGAATAATCCATTTTGTATTTTTTCTAGGAGAAGCTATTCATGAAATTAATGTGCTATAAGCAGTTAATTATTAAAACCTGTTCTAGTACTTGCGTTTTTTACCCATTTGTGTGTGTCATTCATGAATGTGATCACATATACTCTACTTGCTTCATAACCTTGCTACAGCTGACTAATGACGAATGACGTTACTAATCGTTATTTGCAGCAATAAGTCAAAAGCAAATATTTTCATCCCCCAGCAATTAATTATCGATCCCAACGCATTGCATTGCTAGCACAAAAAAAATGTATTACCAGTCCCAAATAATGCTACCAGTTTAAGAGAGTTCTGAGTAATACTGAATGATGTTTTCTAATCAGAGACCTTGAGTAATAGTTACAGTGTGTTACATTTTCAACATGTCCTATGTCACTTGAATGATGAGTTCTGAGTAATAGTGAATAATATTTTGTAATAATGCACACATGCTATGCCAATAATTTCTATAAATAATATTTTTGTTATACTCTATAAATGCTATTCTAGTTATTAACTCTCATTTTGAATGATGACTTCTGATGGTTTGTAACTGGTCAATGAGTGCCAATAATTATTTTAAATATGTCGTATGTCACTTGAATGATGAAAAATGTTTTGTAATATTCAATACTTGCTATATGTTTAGTAACTGGCCAATGAATGCCAATGATTACTATAACTAGATGAATTATGTAAATGGTATGTCATTAATTAACTCTTGTTTTGAATGATCGCTTTTGAATAATGCATAAAAATGGTTTGTAACTGGCCAGTGAGTGCCAATGTTCACTGTAATCAGATGACTTAGGAATATTATTCTGTAATACTTCATACATAGTACAGAAATGTTTAGTAACTAGGCAATGAGTGCCACCAATTACTCACATCGGTTGATAGACTAGTGTAATTTTCAATGATGACTAGCATAAGACTTAATGTCCTCCACCTTCTGACCTAATTACCAGAAATTACTGCAATATCCGTTTGTCCTGTCCATCCTTATGATCATGGAGCACCACATTTGGTTTTTGCACTAATTCTATGAAAGAGTGTGGTGTTGACACATCATGCTGTCCATCACCTTGAACAATGGAGATGTTATTATGGTTATACTATTTGGTGTACCTAATGTACTACCAAAATGATAACATACAATATTAATACAACATTTCAGTGTCTTGGCTACACTGATAAATACTTCAGGAGGAGAACTTCAGATTGTATCACTTGGTGTTGTGCTTCTGTAGAAAGATATGGATTTTCAGTGCAGCTACGTCCAACCTACTGTGCTACAACCATGATGCAATCCTTCCCATTCCTTTCCTAGTTCTTGTAAAATGGTAAAGACTTACACAGTGCGTTTAAATTCTTGTAAAATGATAAAGACATATACAGTGCGTGTGCACTTCATTTCATTTGTTAGCAAGATCAGTTGTCCTAAAAATGCTAAAGACTTCTACAGTGCGTGTGCACTTTATTTCACTCCATGATATGTTATGTAAAAATGCTAAAGACTTCTACAGTGCGTGTGCACTTTATTTCACTCCATGATATGTTATGTAAAAATGCTAAAGACTTCTACAGTGCGTGTGCACTTTATTCCACTCCATGATATGTTATGTAAAAATGCACAGTGCGTGTGCGCTTTATTTCACTCCTTGATATGTTTATTAGTTGTAAAAAAAGGTAGACATATATACAGTGCATGTGCACTTTATGTCATTTGTTAATATGTTTTGTACTCATTGCGTATACATTTTGTCATTTCTTGATATGTTCTGTACTCAGTGCATGTGCACTCTATTTCATTTCATGTTCTGCACTTATATATATATATATATATATATATATATATATATACTCTGTGACTGTCAACTTAGTTAATTAAGTAGATTTTAGAAAAATTTGTTGCTCATGGCAAGTCCAATTGACTCACCATCGCTGCCAAATTTTTGCCCCACCAGTGGAGGGTTATGTAAGAGGTATGCGCTGCCTGCGATATGTAAGGTATAAGAGAATCTCAGACCAGAGAGTAGTGTTGTATGCAGTAGGTACTGTGTAGCAGTAGCAGTAAGTTGTTGCTAGCGAGCAGTCTGGTGTATCGTGTTGGCTGGGCCGGTCGTGGTGCAGCGATGGCGGAGCCTGAGCGTTATAGTATAAGGTAAAAGCAGCCTCGCGCATATCTAGTAATGTTATGTGAAGTCCCATGTAAATCTTTTAAAAATGTCCTAATAATAATCTTTGTCATATAAAGTAATTTCTAACAAGCATTCATTTCAATTTAAAGAATTTACTAATTTCTCCAATCCATGATCATTCTGATTGTTGCAAAAGAAAAATCAGTTGCTTCCTTTCATAAACGACAAATCTATGGGCCAGCATTGCACAGGGATGTGCCGGAAAAAATTATTGTAAGAGCAGTTAGTTGGCGACCTTAATGAGGTAAGAATTTTTGCTTTTTATTCAGAATGATCTTACAGGGCCATGACGCAGCACTGCTGTCGTCCAAAATTTACCAGGTTACTGATTTTTTTTTTAATTACGAGGTTTAGGAACTTTTCTGTTTCGAGCTTACATTAAATGGGAAACAAATTTTATGTGGAGGTTAAGTGTGAATAAATTTCTGTGGGGAGGTTATAAATGGGAACCAATTTTGTTCTGAGGTTACACAAAAAATAGAATCATATTATTATTATTATTTACTAAATTTTCTGAGGGGGAGGTTACAATATGCGACATTCATTCTTTCATATAAAATTTATTACATCGTTTTTGTAATATTCAGTATAGTTTACTTGACCAGTCACTACTGTATCTAGTAAACAACCACGCGAGGGGCACAGTACACTGCGTACTAAGCAGTTTTTTCAGTTATTCAGGAGCTTAAATTAAAATTATTTAGTCTATATACACCCAACTGACTTTAGCAGCACTTTCAGAACCTCTAAGCAAAGTGTGACTTTGACTGCAGAGAAAATTTTCCCGAAATAAACGAAAAGCTTGGCAAATGTTGCGCTTTCTTTCATCAAAGAAACGTAAAGTGATCGTCCCACGCTTATAAATACGGAAAGTAGGGGTAAAAACGAGCAGAGGTGACAAAAGTCATTGGACAGCAGCGATATGCACGTATACAGATGGCTGTAATATCGTCTGTACAAGACATAAAAGTGCAGTGCATTAGCGGAGCTGTCATTTGTATTCAGGAGATTTCTGTGAAAAGATTTCCAAAGTGATTATGGCCGCACTACGGGAATTAGAAGACACTGAACGCGGAAAAGTAGCTGGAGGTACACACATAGGACATTCCATTTCGAAAATCGTTAGGGAATTCATATTCCGAGACCAACAGTGTCAAGAGCATGCCGAGAATACCAAATTCCAGGCATTATCTCTCAACACGGACAGCGCATTGGCCGACGGCCTTCACTTAACGACAGAGAGCAGCGGCTTTTGCGTAGAGCTGTCAGTGCTAACAGACAAGCGACACCGCGTGAAATAGACGCAGAAATCAGTGTGAGACGTACGACGAACGTATCCATCAGGACAGTAGGGCGAAATCTGGCGTTGATGGATTATGGCAGCAGATGACCGAAGCAAATGCATTTGCTAACAGCACGACATAGCTTGCAGCGCCTCTCCTAGGCTCATGAGCATATCGGTTGGACCTAGACGACAGGAAAACCGTGACGTGGTCAAATGAGTCCCGATTTCAGTTGATAAGGCCGGTATTACACTATCAAATTTCTTTGTCAAAGATGTGATCAAATATTCCGTCAAATATATTTGACAAAGATCTTAGACGTAGTGCTAGAAGTGGTATTACACTGTCATCACATTTTTCGTCAAAGTTCAAGATGGCTGACAACTACAACAACATGTTATTAACGGCAGCAGTTGCATGTACCACAATTGCACTGTGTGCACATGCAGAAGAGAAGCGGGGGGGGGGGGGGGGGGGGGAGGGGGAGGGGTAAGGAAACATACCTGGGTGAAGCCGTGGATTTTACGACGACACGATAAAAGCATTCAACAAAACTTGTTACGTGAGCTTACAGTGGAGGACGTCAAGTCGTACATCAATTACTTAAGAATGGATGAGCGTACATTTCTGTATGTGCTCAATGAAGTGTACCCTCATATCACCTCTGCCTCGTGATGACTGGGTTGTGTGATGTCCCTAGGTTAGTTAGGTTTAAGTGGTTCTAAATTCTAGGGGACTGATGACCATAGATGTTAAGTCCCATAGTGCTCAGAGCCATTTGAACCATTTGAGCCTCGTATCACAAAGCACAATATTCACTTAAGAACTGCTACATCTGCAGAAGACAGGCTCACTGTAACGCACCGATTCCTTGCTACAGGAGAGGATTAGGTTAGGTTAGGTCAGGTCTCCAATCTTCTTAATCTATTTTTCTATTCAGCGTGCCTCACGTTGTAAAGCGCATCATCAGCTTCATACATCTCTATTAATTTTGTAGTTGTCGGCACACACCAATTATATTTACCAGCAATGTTTATAAAAACACTACAGACGAAGAATTCTGCAGCGATGCTAGCGCTCCGTGTAGTAAGATGTCACATTGCAGTGAACAGAAGACAAGCGACTTCTTTGATCAAATCTACAACGAGGCCCCTAGATTTGATCAAATATTGGACGACATTTGACAAAGTTCCCTATTACACCATCAAATATCTTTGACAAAGATATTGGACAAAGATATCTGACAAAGAAATTTGATAGTGTAAAACCGGCCTAAGAGGTGATGGTATGGTTCGTGTATGGCGCAGTCCCCACGAAGCCATGGACCCAGGTAATCAACAAGGCAGTGTGCAAGTTGCTGGTGACTCCGTTATGGTTTAGGCTATGTTTACTTGGAGTTGACCACGTCCAACTGAAGAGACCATTGAATGGAAGTGGTTATGTTTGAGAATTTGGATACCATTTCCCACCCTCAAAGCGATGTCACTGGGGCAAATTGTTTGTGACTGGTTTGAAGAACATTGTGGGCAATACTAGTGAATGTCAAACCACTCCATATCGACCGACATGAATCCCACATTCGGGGCATAATCGACAGATCAGTTCGTGCACAGAACCCTGTACCGGCAACACTTTCGCAGTTATGGATGGCTGTAGAGACAACATAGCTCAATATTTCTGCGGGGGACTTCCAACGACTGGTTGAGTCCATGCCATATCGAGCTGCTGCACTACACTGTGCAAAAGGAGGTCCGACACGCTACAAGGAGGCATGTCATGGTTTTGGTCACCTCAGTGTACTGTGAATAAACAACTGGCTAAGTGTAATAGGCAAAAAGTATTGTTATCTTGCGCGAGACGGGTGCAACATCAAAATTTGCAGTCGATGTTTTTAAAAATGTGCTAATTGAAGATTTAAACATTTATTGCGCCAAATTAAGATGGGTGAAAGCCTGATACGCGTATTGACGTAAAAAATGCACAAAAAGTGGATAGCTGCTGTATTTCTTAAAAAATAAAATCCCAAACCAGGCTACGCTACAATTAGTAAAAGTGATAAATTAATATCCATCTTTTGATTTGCAGCTCCTTGTATTGGCCGTGTTTGCAGTTAAAATTTTTGGGATTTGAGGTCCTCCAGTAACGCAAAACATCGTTTTTCTCAGTACCCGAACGTGCTTCGGCACCACTTAAAAACGAAAACCCACTGATGATGGCACAATGGTGCCGAAACATATTTGGGTACTGAGGAAAACGGTGTTTTGGGTAACTGGAGGACCTCAAATGCCAAAAATTTTAAGTGCACACACGGCCAATACAAGGAGCTGTAAATCAAAAGATGGATATTTCGTCGCCCAGCCAGGCATTCCCCAGCAAGCTTTACAACAAATACAGGAACACATTAAAAACGAAAACCCACTGATTATGGCACAGTGGGGCCGAAACATGTTTGGGTACTGAGGAAAACGGTGTTTTGCGTAACTGGCGGACCTCAAATCCGAAAACAATGATGAATTAATGTTAACACCGGTTTCCCTGTTAGGCACTTTCACACTGTGATCGACGTGATAGTCTAAAGTAACCCATATCATCTACTGGGCTTACTACACTCTAAGACAAAGACACCGATGCACCACAAAGTAGCCACGCACATCGGTCACAAAATGATATTCATACTGGTATTGATGGAAAATGCCAAACAGTAAACTTTGGCGGCCGATGGATGCATTTGTGGCACTGCAGCGCAATTTCAGATCGCAGCAGGCAAGGATAGTAAACATGAGACATGTTGAGACCGGGGCGTAAAGTTTTTGCGATTTCCATTCCGTGTACTCAGTTGGAGAGTAACAATGTCTCGCACCCAGACGCGTGATGTCAGCAGCTGTGAGAGGACGTACATACTGATCAGCCAGAACATTATGACAACCTACCTAATGTTGGCATGTCTACCTCTGACTCGGATAACAGCGGCGACTCATTGTGGCATGGAAGCAATGAGGCCTTGTTCGGTCGCTGGAGGGAGTTGGAACCACATCTACATCTACATACATACTCCGCAGTCCACCATACGGTGCGTGGCAGAGGGTACCTCGTACCACAACTAGCATCTTCTCTCCCTTTTCCACTCAAAACAGAACGAGGGAAAAATGACTGCCTATATGCCTCTGTACGAACCCTAATCTCTCTCATCTTATCTTTGTGGTCTTTCCGCGAAATATAAGTTGGCGGCAGTGAAATTGTACTGCAGTCAGCCTCAAATGCTGGTTCTCTAAATTTCCTCAGTAGCGATTCACGAAAAGAATGCCTCCTTCCCTCCAGAGACTCCCACTCGAGTTCCTGAAGCATTTCCGTAACACTCGCGTGATGATCAAACATACCAGTAACAAATCTAGCAGCCCGCCTCTGAATTGCTTCTATGTTCTCCCTCAATCCGACCTGATAGGGATCCCAAACGCTCGAGCAGTACTCAAGAACAGGTCGTATTAGTGTTTTATAAGCGGTCTCCTTTACAGATGAACCACATCTTCCCAAAGTTCTACCAATGAACCGAAGACGACTATCCGCCTTCCCCACAACTGCCATTACATGCCTGTCCCACTTCATATCGCTCTGCAATGTTACGCCCAAATATTTAATCGACGTGACTGTGTCAAGCGCTACACTACTAATGGAGTATTCAAACATTACGGGATTCTTTTTCCTATTCATCTGCATTAATTTACATTTATATATGTGATTCTTGAGTTTCTCCCGGCGTATTTGATAATCAAAATATCCACGGGTATGCTGCCGGTCTATAGTGTCCAACTAGTGGACACTATAGACCGGCAGCATACCCGTGGATATTTTGATTACATTTATCTATATTTAGAGTTAGCTGTCATTCTTCACACCAATCACAAATCCTGTCCAAGTCATCTTGTATCATCCTACAGTCACTCAACGACGACACTTTCCCGTACACCACAGCACCATCAGCAAACAGCCGCACATTGCTATCCACCCTATCCAAAAGATCATTTATGTAGACAGAAAACAACAGCGGAACTACCACACTTCCCTGGGGCAGGAATGGGTGAAGCATGGCCGAACACAGCGTCAAGAAGGAAGCGGTTGATATATGGAGAGGATAAATGTGAGGGCATTTACAGCCTCGTATGCATCATTATCAACGATCTGACGTGCAACTTTTGCTTTAGTGATGACAAGGACCATTAGCAGTCGGCTCACAGAATGGCGGCTGAGCTCAAGGCTCCCCTTGCGCTGACTATCATTGCCCTCTGTACACCAACAAGCCCGTTTGCAGTGGTATCGGACACATTCGGCCAGGTCTATCATTGACTGGAATTGAAAGCCTGCTTGGAACTGAGCCCGACATCCAGCGCAGACGTGTCAGGCGACGCCCCAGACAGCGATGGGATACCAACCCGACTGTCGGACGCCGTATAGCTCTAGTCAGCTATCATGTTCTGGGTTGCCATTTCATTTAATGGTAGAACCTCCTTTTTGTGAGGTTGCCATCCACGACACTCTTATAGCACGATGATACATCGACGATATTCTACGCGCCTTTTTGTTACCCTTCTGCACAAGCCATTCTGGGCTTACATTTCAGCAAGATAATGCCCTACCGGACACTGCTTGTCCTCGCGCTTGCCAAGCCCTATGTTGGACAGCAAGGTCGCCGCATCTCTCCGCAGCTGAGAACGTGTGGAACATTATGAGCAAGGTCCTCCAATCACCTCAGGATTTTGACGGTCCAACACTCCAATTGGACAGAATTTGGCACGAATTACCTCAGGACGACATTCTACAGCTCTGCCAACTCGAATAACTGCTTTCATAAGGGCCAGACGTGGACCGCCGCGTTACTGACTTGTTCGGTTTGTGTAGCTCTTTCTCTTGAATAAATCATTCAATTGTATTCATTTGCGGTGTGTCTGCACATGTACATCGCATCTACCAGTTTGCATCCCATCGGATAATTAGCTTGTGGTGCGTCGTGTTTTTCTGCCTTAGAGGGTGTAAGCTCATGACATATCGGACACACTGTTCAGTTAACAATATAACAACAGTGCAGTCTAAGACTGTGTTCAAAATGCTTAACAAAGGAGAGACTACATAAAGAAGTACAAGTAAGAAGCAAACAAGCTTAGACATGTGCGTCTGAAATTCCCTGTTTGTTTGATGGGCTGCACTGTTTCCTTGAACTACTTCTTAATGCGAAGAAACACCTAAAGTGGTAAACAGTGAGGTCATATTGTTTGGACATCCGTCTCGTGTGACGCAGGCCGTGGGGGACGCAGTAGTAAACAGTTCTGCAGAAGCCGCGCGCTCTATCCATCGAGACGTTCTGCATAGCCTTAAATGGTCCACACTGGGTCGTATCGTCGGCGGTGGATCCCCGTCTAGCTGCTTACGTGCGTGGTGGTCCTTATCTGCTCCGCACGCCTGTCGCTTATCACTCGCTACCGCCAGAGCCACGCATCACCGGATGGGCTGACAGTTTGCTAACGAATGCTGCGTGAGTCATGTCAGTCCCAGAATACGCGTAGCTCCTATAAGAAGTGTTTACATAAACAAAGCGGATGTGGATATCCTGAGGTTGAGAAAAACCGCGCTGAAGTTCTCACTTACCATTCGAAACGTAGTACCCAGAACTTTTATGTCCACAACAGGGTCCAGCTCATGAAGAAAACAATGAAAAATGAGACGCAATACTATCCCGTCATTCTACAAAGAAACTGGAACATTTTCGTGGTTTTCCGCCGTTATGTATTATTTAACAATAAGAAAAAATCATTTTGTTCTATGACCAGTTCTGCTTTATTTTCTTTTATTTTGTGGATCTTGGTATGTGCTTTACTGTCATCTAATATTTCCCTTTTTTATTTTTGCGTCATTTTCATACTTATTTCACAAAACTGAAAAAAAAAATCTGTCAGATGTTTCTTGGAATCATGTTTTTAACAGTAAGAAATGATATTTACTAGAGAAAATTATTTGCACCTTTGAACGATCCTCGAAATCATATACACCAGCTAAGATTCTGACGTATTACTGACGTTAGTAGGCCACTGACCGAGGTTCTGCCAGACATATATTCTCTAGCACTCTTCAAAATTCTAAGATTCTAAGTTAAACATTGAATTTTAAATTTCCAATCTGCATTTCATTGTTGTACATAATTTCGATCATCATTCGAAGACACTAATACGTTTCAGTTCTTATTTCTAGACAAATCATTTCACAAAACATTTTAAAGTTTCTTTTCAACCGTTTTTCAAGTTTTGCTCAGAAAGCATGAAATAAAATATATTTAAACATCGACCGGTACAGTATTATTATTAAGAGAATATACCTCAAGACAGAGATGTTTCAATTTATGCTTTGAATTTCAATATTCTCTTAAATCACTTATTGTTGTTGTGGTCTTCAGTCCTGAGACCGATTTGATGCAGCTCTCCATGCTACTCTATCCTGTGCAAGCTGCTTCATCTCCCAGTACCTACTGCAGCCTACATCCTTCTGAATCTGCTTAATGTATTCATCTCTTGGTCTCCCTCTACTATTTTTACCCTCAACGCTGCCCTCCAGTAATAAATTGGTGATCCCCTTGATGGCTCAGAACAGGTCCTACCAACCGATCCCTTCTTCTGGTCAAGTTGTGCCACAAACTCTTCTTCTCCCCAATTCTATTCAATACCCATCTAATCTTCAGCATTCTTCTGTAGCACTACATTTCGAAAGCTTCTATTCTCTTCTTGTCCAAACTATTTATCGTCCATGTTTCACTTCCGTACATGGCTACACTCCATACAAATACTCTCGGAAACGACTTCCTGACACTTAAATCTATACTCGATGTTAACAAATTTCTCTTCTTCAGAAACGCTTTCCGTGCCATTGCCAGTCTACTTTATATCCCCTCTACTTCCACCATCATCAGAAAAATCACTTATTAACTTTTTCTAATTATCCTGTTTTGCAAAACCAACCCTCACGGTGATCAATTTAATATCCTTTTTTTCGATTTCCCACTGTTGATTTGGCTACGAAAATTCGGACAAAAATCCATGGTGTAATATTAGGGGATCTTTTTTTCGTTCTGCTGATACATTTGTCCGGAAAATTCACATCAATTGTAAATAAAAAATGGCTCTGAGCACTATGGGACTTAACATCTGTGGTCATCAGTCCCCTAGAACTTAGAACTACTTAAACCTAACTAACCTAAGGACATCACACACATCCATGGCCGAGGCAGGATTCGAACCTGCGACCGTAGCGGTCGCGCGGTTCCGGACTGCGCGCCTAGAACCGCGAGACCACCGCGGCCGGCAATTGTAAATATGAAATGAAATAAATATCACTGCAAACCATATAGCTCCTTTTCAACTGTATCATTAACGAGTTTTAGAATAACAACGTATTAGTTTTCTACCTGTAACGCCCTTCTCCAGATTCTTTAAAGAATCAAACACCCGTGGAGAAATGTAGTCAGGACAGCCTGCACTCCGTTTAAAAAAAAAGCTAGTCCTTCACGTATCTCTGTGTTTATTTCATCATATCTGTTGAACTAATGGCTGTACAATGATATAATACGGCAGGCACATGCATTGGTGTAGCCTTATATCGATCCTGTCTGCAAAATGAGTTGCGAGTAGAATTAGTTGCAAAGAAGTAATAAATTACACGGTCCATCTTGGTACTGAATTTTTACTCCATTAACAACGGAACTGCAGTAAGGGATAAACAGTTTTCCTTTCATTACTATGTGGAGAGTTGTGGTGGTTCTTTTTATGTTACGTGTATTGATGGTATTTATATGTTATGACAAGGTGGAGTTAAGTATTATTCTGCCTGCTTCACAACTGGAAAATTATTTACATCATTGACTCAGATGTGGTACTTCCCGCAGTTAGTTTGCCTGACATACTGTTTTTACATTAAAAGACACCACCAACACACAATATTGCACATATATAGCTGCATAATTAATTGCTTGTTTCAGTTTCGTGAAAGTGCAATGCTGAGGTTCTCGCAATTTCCGTTAAGCGGGGACGAAAGAATTTACTGATATTACTTTACTTAAACATGATTCAGTATTGGAAAACGGATTACTTTTATTGCTTCAGAGGAGGAACCATTAATCAAGAGAAATCTCCTACATGTGCATTTATTTTTATTATTTGTCAAAATTAGAGAATATTAAAATATATATTACGACTATGGGCCGTAATCATTTAGAACAATGGCGTTGACCTCTGCACCAATGTTCACCTATAGAATTTGCATAAATTAATCAAGTCATTCACTTCATGAATATAGGAGTTATTACAGAAAAACATTAGCGACACTTTTAAGTCTGAATATTACATTAAACCTACACATTTTCGTGTCTCGTTACAAAATGGCTTCTTGCACTACCAAGAAATAAAAGGAAAATGTGCCGATCCTTTCTCAAAAGGAGCAGAGATTACAATAACAATCAGAGATCATATTAGTTGATTACATAGTCTTTTCGAATTTCCTGCGATGATATTTATTTCGTTACGACGTCAGGTTTGTTAAATTTGCGAAATTCTTCAATGTTGTTTTTTCGCGTTATGTGGCGCACCACCACAGACTGTCAGTGAGAAAAAAATTCGAAATGGCGTGAAATTAAGCGAAAAGTTTGCTAGCGAAAAATTTGTTGGTAGTCGCCAAGTGCTCTGATTCTCAAATACCGGTTGAAAGTAGTCGGGGCGATCTACATACTGTAGGCTACGATGTCTGAACACATTTTTTTTCTTATTTTTTTATTTGAGTCATCAGTCTTCTGACTGGTTTGATGCGGCCAGTCACAAATTCCTCAAAGCATACGTCTTTATTATTTTAGTACTCGACTACTTGCGTTAAACCTTTACCGTAAGATACATTATGTTCATCCAAGGCGTCATGGTCGTACCTCGTCAAGGAGCTAGGCACTTTAACTGCACTTTCGCTAGTGAAATTCACCGTAAATAATCCATAACAATTTGAGAAGAACAGTTATGTCCATACCTACAACACTGGAGGGAAAAATTATCTCTCTCACCCATTGTTAAATCAGTCAGTGCCTCAGAAAGGAGATCATCATGCAGAAACAAAAATGTTTGATCATTTGCCCAATAGCATAAAATGTCTGATGACAGGAACGAAGCATTTTTTAAGTCTAGTTTAAAATAATTTCTCCTATACAGCTATTTGATTAATTTACACTTAAGAATTGGCAGCTAGTAAATAAAAAAGTGTACGTGCTTGAGTTCATTAATGTTAAGACTAATCATCTATACGTATCCTGTAAACTGACTCATTCCACAGCATTTCGACAAAAAAGAACTTTCACATGGAAAAGCTAACAAATGTAAACGTAAGGAGATTAAGACAGAATTTTAAATTTTTAGTTTCGGCCAATAATGGTGTGAAATATTGAAGGCTGTTAGACAGGTAACCTGCAACGGAGAATTGACACCAGTTTAGCTACTTAAAAATAATACTCATAGATCATTGAGATAAAATTTATTAACATCGAATATAGAGTTAAGTGTTACGAAGTCTTTTCAGAAAGTATTTGTCTGGAGTGTCTCCACGTATGGAAGTGAAACACGGACAATAAACAGTTTAGACAAAAAGAGAACAGAAGCTTTTGAAATGTGGTGCAACAGAAGAACGTTGAAGATTCGATGGGTCGCTCACGGAACTAATGAGGATGTAGTGAATACAGTTGGGCAGAGAAGAAATTTATGGCACAGCTTGACCAAAAGAAGGGTTCCGTTAGCCGACACCTTATGAGACATCAAGGGATCACAAATTTAGTACCGGAGGGAAGTGGGCTGCGTAACAATCGTAGAGGGAGACTAAAAGATGGAAACAGTAAGCAGATTCAGAAAGATGTCGGTTGCAGTAGTTATTCGGAGATGAAGAGGCTCGCATTGGATAGAGTAGTATCCAGAGTAGCATCTCTTCTTATCTAAACTATTTGTCGCCCACGTTTCACTTCCATACATGGCTACACTCCATACAAATACTTTCAGAAACGACATCCTGACACTTAAATCTATACTCGATGTTAACAAACTTCTCTTCTTCAGAAACGCTTTCCTTGCCATTGCCAGTCTACATTTTATATCCTCTCTACTTCGACCATCATCAGTTATTTTGCTCCCCAAACAGGAAACCTCCTGTACTACTTTAAGTGTCTCATTTCCCAATCTAATTCCCTCAGCATCACCCGATTTAATTCGACTACATTCCATTGTTTTCGTTTTGCTTTTCTTGATATTCATCTTTTATCCTCCTTTCAAGACACTGTACATTCCGTTCAACCGCTGCTCCAAGTCCTTTGCTGTCTCTGACAGAATTACAATGTCATCGGCGAACCTTAAAGTTTTTATTTCTTCTCCGTGGATTTTAATGCCTACTCTGAATTTTTCTTTTGTTTCCTTTACTGCTTCCGCCATAGACAGATTGAATAACATCGGGTAGAGGCTACAACCCTGTCCCTCCCTTCCAAACCACTGCTTCCCTCGGCTCTTATACCTGCCACCTGGTTTCTACATCTACATCTACATCTACATTGATACTCCGCAAGCCACCCAACGGTGTGTGGCGGAGGGCACTTTACTTGCCACTGTCATTACCTCCCTTTCCTGTTCCAGTCGCGTATGGTTCGCGGGATGAACGACTGTCTGAAAGCCTCTGTGCGCGCTCTAATCTCTCTAATTTTACATTCGTGATCTCCTCGGGAGGTATAAGTAGGGGGAAGCAATATATTCGATACCTCATCCAGAAACGCACCCTCTCGAAACCTGGCGAGCAAGCTACACCGCGATGCAGAGCGCCTCTCTTGCAGAGTCTGCCACTTGAGTTTATTAAACATCTCCGTAACGCTGTATAAATTGTAAATAGCCTCTCGCTCCCTGTATTTTAATCCTGCCACCTTCAGACTTTGAAAGAGAGTATTCCAGTCAACACTGTCAAAAGCTTTCTCTAAGTCTACAAATGCTAGAAACGTAGGTTTGCCTTTCCTTAATCTATTTTCTAAGATAAGTCGTAGGGTCAGTATTGCCTCACATGTTCCAGTATTTCTACGTAATCCAAACTGATCTTCCCCGAGGTCGGCTTCAACCAGTTCTTCCATTCTCTTCTTGAAGTCTGAGGGTATTTCGCCTGTCTCATACATTTTGCTCACCAGATGGTAGAGCTTTGTCAATACTGGCTCTCCCAAGGCTGTCAGTAGTGCCAATGGAATGTTGTCTATCCTGGGGCCTTGTTTCGACTTAGGTCTTTCAGTGCTCTGTCAAACTCTTCACGCAGTATCGTATCTCCCATTTCATCTTCATCTACATCCTCTTCCATTTCTATAATATTGTCCTCAAGTATATCGCCCTTGTACAGCCCTATACATACTCCTTCCACCTTTTTGCTTTCCGTTCTTTGTTTAGAACTAGGTTTCCATGGGAGCTCTTGATATTCATGCAAGTGGTTCTCTTTTCTCCAAAGGTATCTTTAATTTTCCTGTAGGCAGTAACTGTCTTACCCCTAGTGGTATACGCCTCTACATCCTTACATTTGTTCTCTAGCCATCCCTGCTTAGCCACTTTGCACTTCCTGTCGATCTCATTTTTGAGACGTTTGTATTCCTTTTTGCCTGCTTCATTTATTGCATTTTTATATTTTCTCCTTTCATCAATTAAATTCAATATTTCTTCTGTTACCCAAGGATTTCTACTAGCCCTCGTCTTCTTACCTACTTGATCCTCTGCTACCTTCACTACTTCATCTCTCAAAGCTCCCCATTCTTCTTCTACTGTATTTCTTTCCCCCATTCCTGTCAATTGTTCCCTTATGCTCTCCCTGAAACTCTGTACAACCTCTTGTTTAGTCAGTTTATCCAGGTCACATCTCCTTAAATTCCCACCTTCTTGCAGTTTCTTCAGTTTTAATCTACAGTTCACAACCAATAGATTGTGGTCAGAGTCCACATCTGCCCCTGGAAATGTCTTACAATTTAAAAGCTGGTTCCTAAATCTCTGTCTTACGATTATATAATCTATCTGATACCTTCTAGTATCTCCGCTTCCGTCTGAAACTATCTTGCCAGATGATAGAAACCTCGTCCTCTATACATATTACTAAATTAAAATGCACGGCCGCGTCTTTCTAGCTGTGTGGGAAGGCTAATCTCAGGAACTACTTTGGGGATTTTGATACGGTTTTCACTAATAAATAGACTGCTTCACGAGAAGGGTTTGCGTACACTATACGTCATTGTAGTTGCAGTATCGTCAGTATCTCGGTCGACCGCACTAAATGCTCACATCTCCACAGAAGAGATATTTAAATCGGCCTCCGGATAGCCGCTGCCATGAGATGGTTCGCCATACGCCGCAGTGGCGCCACACGCACACACCACGAGAGGATGTCGTGTTCGCATCGACTTACCTGCCAGCGAATGTGGCTCGTCCGCGCTCTGTTTAAGACGTAGCATTCAGAGCTCTGCTTCAGATCATCTTCGGACTACCCTCAGATCACGCCGAGCGTATGGGCTGAAACGTCCCCTTAGAAAAATTATGAATGACTGTACTAGTAAACGTCTACGCTAAGACAGCTGAGTAAAACTGAACGTACTCAGACAGTTCTCTCTTTCCTTATTCGGGGCCGACCGGTGTGGCCGAGCGGTTCTAGGCGCTTCAGTCCGGAACCGCGCGACCGCTACGGTCTCAGATTCGAATCCTGCCTCGGGCATGGATGTGTGTGATGTCCTTGGGTTAGTTAAGTTTAAGTGGTTCTAAGTTCTAGGGGACTGATGACCTCAGAAGTTAAGTCCCACAGTGCTCAAAACCATTTGGACCATTTTTTTCCCTTATTCTGATCACTAAACTGACACACAATATTTTTAGCGCAACGCAGTCTGACTTTCAATAATTCCTACAAAAGAAAGGCCCTGACTAACAATAACCTATACCTTGATGAATCACTTACCTCACAAAAATCTTCGTTTCTCGAACTACTGCAATACAGCGAGCGCCAATACTGCCAGCTAAATAAAAGATTCTAACTACTAAATGCACTAACAACTAATAGGCATACTTAGCAAATGAAAGATTTTGCTCGTTCGCTTGTAGTAACTTCTCAAAACTCTGTCGTCTCTCTCTCCACATCCACCACTGCTGGCAGCTCACCTCCAACTGCCCAAAGCTACGCGCTGTTCACATCCAACTGCCCAACACTACAGGCGAATATTCCAACACTGCCAACCAGCCACAGACTGCACACAGCAGTCAGTGATTTTCATACAGAGTGCTACGTGGCGTTATCAACATAAAAATCAAACAGCCTACTTACAGGGCTACACTGCAGTGGGATCTTACGAACCTAGCACGACGCCAGTGAGAACTTTACCAACCTAGCAAACACTACTGTTTCTCCAACTGCTAATGAATACTGATAACCAATGCTACCCGAACCGAGAGAAAGATACCAGACAGACTACAGGGATCAGAGACACGCATACTCAACAGGGTATGTGTTGTAAATAAATAGATCCTGTTTTCATCGTTCTATAGTGTCTAATGCGTTCTAGAGTATTCATCCACCTCGTTACACAGACGGGAACAACAACAGTAATGGTGGGTGTGTATTATACATAACGTTATCCGTCCCATATTTCATTGTCGTTTGAAGTCATATCTCGTGGCAATGACGGTAAACACGAGCAGAATACAGCTCCCTTAACTCCAGACAGCAGCGAACCTTTACTATAATCTGTACATATCTATACATGTTAAAAATTTAAGTCCTACCTCGCGTTTTTCTGTCTGTATGTGAAGGATAACCTCAGAAACTACTCTAGGAATCTTGATACAATGATTCACGAGTTATGTTTCTGTACACAGGGTGTAACTATTATATAAGCAGATATTTCTATTGGTGACTGAGGACGGTGTACTTTAACATTAAATCAGTATTTACGCAATTTGCAGACTAATAATTATTGTTACTACAAGTCGTGTGTTTTTAGATTGCATGGTATCTTCAGCAAGCCATTAATGCTTATTTTTCCCTTGGCCGCAGGTCAGGTGTTCAACTGTGTACACATGGACGCAAAACGGTTTAAACATTTTCAGTACGCCGTGCGTTGCAGCTCTGAAATATTGAAGAAAAGACATTTTAACATCAAAGTTGCTGTTCATTTACTGGCTGACTAGGCTCGAGCACTACCGATTTTCAGAAGCCACTTACAGAAATCAACGTTTCTTATGATTAGACGTATAGAACGTGGATAATAAAGCTATCAGTCATAAATAAACAGCAGCTTTGGTGCAAAATAGTTTATACTGACAGGTGCACTCCATTTAGTGGTGCAGTTACGACCATGGATAAAACATCAGTTCGTGAAGTCTGTGAGGTGTTTGTGGGAAGACTCGAAGCCTAGGCAGGCCACTAGTAATTTCTAAGTTTTGTGCCAAGTGCCTGTCTTGCTGAATTGAAAACTTCCGACTAAATTGAAAAAATAGCTGTCCATTGTTAAAACTCGAACATATTAAGCTGCCGTAAGATAAAATCGGATTTTTTTCCTCCCTTTTTTAAGAAAAAGAAATTTTAATGTAGGTTAAGGCCTTTCGTTTTCCAAAGGCATTTAATAGTTTCCAAGAGCTACACAACACCATAGAGAAAGTATGTATTTGCCGGCCGAAGTGGCCGTGCGGTTAAAGGCGCTGCAGTCTGGAACCGTAAGACCGCTACGGTCGCAGGTTCGAATCCTGCCTCGGGCATGGATGTTTGTGATGTCCTTAGGTTAGTTAGGTTTAACTAGTTCTAAGTTCTAGGGGACTAATGACCTCAGCAGTTGAGTCCCATAGTGCTCAGAGCCATTTGAACCATTTGAAAGTATGTTTTTAAATTTACTTTCGTTGTCTGTGAGCATTTTTATTTTGCAGCAGACGTGGAAACGTTTTATGTCTGTACAGTTTGCTTCTTTTGGGCTAGAACAAGTATACGTTGTAAATATTGTAAATCAACTTTATTCCTGATGTTTTGTTTACAAACATCACTGATGTTTACAGTTCGTTGGTTGGTTGATTTGGGGGAGGGGACAAAATAACGAGGTCATCGGTCCCAACGGGTTAGGGAGGGATGAGGAAGGAAGTCGGCCGTGCCCTTTCAGAGGAACCATCCTGGCATTTGCCTGAAGCGATTTAGGGAAATCACGGAAAACCTAAATCAGGATGGCTGGACGCGGGTTTGAACAATCGTCCTCCCGAATGCAAGTCCATTGTGCTAACTACTGCGCCACCTCGCTCTGTTTTACAGTTCGTACCCTGTTTGTAAGGACAAACAGCATATGGTATTAAATATGTTGTGAGATGTTATTAGTAAGCTCAATGGTCTCTAGGTCTCAGGGACAAGCCAAACATGTAACGCGCACTTCACTTTCTTGTGCAATAAATGCATCGTATCCAAAGTACAAACGCCACAAGAGTATTGTCCCACATGATGTTACTCAATGGAACAATGTAAAATAAATTTCTGACATTTTCCTCACAAAAATCAGCTAACACTTGCACAGTGAAATTTACTTTGTGTGGCAAAAATTAGCTCTTGGAAGGAACCAAACAGATACAATGTCTCACAGCAACAAAACAAAATGAACAGATGTTATGACATAGAACTCTTGCGAAAGTGAAATTTTTTTACTACAAATTGCAGTAAAAAATTTTCGTGTTACTAGAAATTGTTGAAAACCTTTCTTGGAAGTATCACAGAATCCTCTGCGTTCCTTACTGTAATCGCTTTCAGAAAAATGGCGGTTGAAATCATCGTCCTGTTGCAAGGATTTAGGCTTTTCGCGATTTCTCAAAATCGCTTAATACTGTAGTGAAATTCAACTTTTTCTGGCCCAGAAACATACAAAGATGAAAGTAATTTTAGTCAGCGATAGGCATCCTAAATAAGATCCAAATGAGTTTGTCTCGATTTCTGCATTGTGCTAAATTTCTGAAGGCCGAGAAACTACGAAATTTTGGACTATCAGTTTCTCGCTTTTGAGTCGAAAACGATTCATCTTACAGAAAATTCCCAAAACAACAAAATGAAATAGCACGAAATTTTGCCATTTAGCAACACACTATCTTTAAAGATTGGCCATTTTTTTCCACCTTGCCGGAAAACTGAATTACGCTCATTTTCCAACGACTGTACCTCTGAAACAGCTGCTATAAATGAAAGGTGCCGTGCTTGAAATTAACAGAGCGTCAAATTCTGCGAACAAGAGCGCATAAATTTTAACATTCACTGATGCCTTTATAAAATAAAAATCTGAAATTATTCGTAGCGCTAAATTACTGCTAAGCCTTTTTTGTGAAGTAAAATTATTTTTGAACTCTAAATCATTGTCATCCGTCCAAATATTCAAATTTAAGGGCAGTTTAGTTAGGTAGTTAGCTCTCTGTATAAATATTGATGAATTACCACGTGAGTTCGAGATAATACTAAACTGGTTTAAAAAATTGTTAAGGCTTTCGTGGCCACTTGTTGACAAACTGCCTATTGGCTTCTGTCTCGGGTTCTTCGACCGACGTTCATCTAATGATTTTACTGACTCGAACAGTTTCAACAAGAAATAGGAAAGCCTTAAGTTAAAGCGATCCTGGCTTCCCGTACTGAAGCGAACGACCGTCGTAGGTAGCAAGAGGAGAACTGCACCGGAAATGACCGCGGAGAAGCCCTCGTACGTTGGCGCGCCAAGTACATATAGTCTGCGGCCGCGAGCTCGGCTCCAGTTCATCACCGGCTATGGAGGGTGAAGCTTTGACAATGCCAGCCACTCGTGCTGGCGAACGTCGGCCGAAGAACCCGAGACAGAAGCCAATAGGCAGTTTGTAAACTGGTTTAAATTGAAAAGAACCATGCCAAATGAAAGGTTTTATTAATGGAAATATATTTCAATTGCAATATAAAACTGGCGGTAGAATTATTTTGGAAATGTTTCTTAAGCAATTAATGTTAGGTATTTACATTCATTGACACTTCATTTTTTTATGTGTTGCTGCATTTCGGGCAAGTTGGTACCGGGGAGGAAATGTCGTCGTTCAATTCTTCGTGTTCTTCTGGCATGGGATCTAACTCAATTCCTTCCTCGTCGATGTCAGTGTCATGTTGATTTGCGTCGAGTCAAGGAAGATGTCATCTTCTGTTGGAGAGTTGATGCCTAAGAGCCCCCTTACAATCACCGCTTTCCCAAAGGAACATGCTGCTTGGTGTCCCTTCTTGCACGTGCATGATAATATGTGGATAGTTCCTGGGTGTATTGTAGAATACTCATGGCGTGTTTTCCTCCACCCTTGGTAAATACGTGAACTACGTCAAAAAACACTTTGGGTCAAATTGCAGCACAGGGCTTCAGGCATACCCCGAGGAGACACCAGAGAAAAGCATAAAAATGTGCTCAACGTACCCGAAGAGCCGCGCTACGTCATCCACTTCTGGTTTATTTGATGAGACAGTGTCACAAACAGTACTAAAAGAAAATTTCTTAAATGGTTCAGATGGCTCTGAGCACTATGGGGCTCAACTGCTGAGATCATTAGTCCCCTAGAACTTAGAACTAGTTAAACCTAACTAACCTAAGGACATCACAAACATCCATGCCCGAGGCAGGATTCGAACCTGCGACCGTAGCGGTCTTGCGATTCCAGACTGCAGCGCCTTTAACCGCACGGCCACTTCGGCCGGCGAAATTTTCTTACGAAACAAACTTAATAAGAAGTGTCTTATCTCAACGTTGACAGCAAAAATTATGGTGCAGAGTATCAGATCGTTCGTGTGGACGAAGACCGCCTAATTGTTGGAACACGCATAGGAAAGTCAAGAGAGAGAGAAGATATCGTCATTGTCGGCGAAAAGTGGACGTTTGGAGGAACGTGGATAATTTGGAGTCCAAAAGTGATTCGTCTTCGCACAAATGTCTTGGAAGGAATTTAGCGCTGAGAATACTTTCAAGTTTTTATTTGTATATTTGCAAATGAGTAAGTGAATTTTAAAATTTAGGAGCACTTTCTGTGCAGACTTGGATACTCTGTAACTTTCATGAATGTCACTAGCCGTTTCTGAGTTACGGCCGTTGCAACACGAGCATAACGCACTCTTCCGTCAGTTTGGTAAAATTTCCCGATTTTTGCTGATTATTTTTGGCTATACAGCTGAACCGATTTTTACTTTAAGTAGGTCATTCTACGCGAAATTTTACGCTCTTTCATTTTGTTGTTTCGGGAATTTCCAGTAAGAGTATCATTTTCGATCTGTAACCGAAAAACTGTAAAAAGGCGAAAGCTTTGTATGTTTTCGGCCCTCAAAGTTTTAGTAAAGCGAGAAATCGTTGCAAACTTATTTAACTCTCATGTGGGATGCCTAACCTCAGTTAAAATTATTGACGGCTTCTGAATACACTATGTGATCAAAGTATCCGCACACCTGGCTGAAAATGACTTACAAGTTCGTGGCGCCCTCCATCGGTAATGCTGGAATTCAGTATGGTGTTGGCCCACCTTGAGCCTTGACGACAGCTTCCACTCTCGCAGGCATACGCTCAATCAGGTTCTGGAAGGGTTCTTGGGGAATGGTAGCCCATTCTTCACGGAATGCTGCACTGATGAGAGGTATCGATGTCGGTCGGTGAAGCCTGACACGAAGTCGGCGTTCAAAAACATGCCAAAGATGTTCTATACGATTCAGGTCAGAACTCTGAGCGAGTTGGTTCAAATGGCTCTGAGCACTATGGGACTTATCATCTGAGGTCATCAGTCCCCTAGAACTTAGAACTACTTAAACCTAACTAACCTAAGGACATCACACACATCCATGTCCGAGGCAGGATTCGAACGTGCGACCGTAACGCCCAGAACCGCTGGGCCACAGCGGCCGGCCTCTGGGCAGGCCAGTCCATTACAGAGATGTTATTGTCGTGTAACCATTCCGCCACAGACCGTGCATTATGAACAGGTGCTCGATCGTGTTGAAAGATACAATCGCAATCCCCGAATTGCTCTTCAATAGCCGGCCGAAGTGGCCGAGCGGTTCTAGGCGCTTCAGTTTTGAACCGCGCGACCGCTACGGTCGCAGGTTCGAATTCTGTCTCCGGCATGGATGTGTGTGATGTCCTTAGGTTAGTTAGGTTTAAGTAGTTCTAAGTTCTAGGGGACTGACGACCTCAGATGTTAAGTCCCATAGTGCTCAGAGCCATTTGAACCATTTAAACCTCTTCGACAGTGGGAAGCAAGAAGGTGCTTAACACATCAATGTAGGCCTGTGCTGTGATAGTGCCACGCAAAACAACAAGGGGTGCTAGCCCCCTCCATGAAAAACACGATCACATCAAATTTTACTGTTGGCGCTACACACGCTGGCAGATGATGTTCACCAGGCATTCGCCATACCCACGCCCTGCCACCGGATCGCCACATTGTGTACCGTGATTCTTCACTCCACGTAACGTTTTTCCATTGTTCAATCGTCCAATGTTTACGCCCCTTACACCAAGCGAGGTATGATTTGGCATTTACCGGCGTGATGTGTCGCTTACTAGCAGTCGCTCGACCATGAAATCCAAGTTGTCCCGCCTCCCGCCTAACTGTCAAAGTACTTGCAGTGGATCCTGATGTAGTTTGGAATTCCTGTGTGATGGTCTGGATAGGTCTGCCTATTACACATTACGACCCTCTTCAACTGTCGGTGGTCTCTGTCAGTCAACAGACGAGATCAGCCTGTACGCTTCTGTGCTGTAAGTGTCCCTTCACGTTTCCAATTCACTTTCACATCGGAAACAGTGGACCTAGGGATGTTTAGACGTGTGGAAATGTCGTGCACAGGCGTATGACACAAGTGACACCAAGTCACCTGACCACGTACGAAGTCTGAGTCCCGCGGAGCGCCCCATTCTGCTCTCTCACGATGTCTAATGACTACCAGGGTCGCTGATATGAAGCACCTGGCAGTAGGTGGCTGCACAATGCACCTAATATGAAAAACGTATGTTTTGGGGTGTCCGGATACTCTTGATCACATAGTGTATTTATTGGCCAGAGTAGCCTTTCTTCGGGCTAATTTTCGTTGGCTATAAGGTTTTTCATTTCATCCCTCCACAACGCCAGCGTATGCTCCATCTCTAATGGCCATATCGACAGAAAGTTAAACCGCAACCTGCTCTCTTAACGATAAGAATAACCGTCCCTATCACTTACAGAAAAACGGGAAAGCTTTTTTATTTTGCTTACCTTCAGTCCATAATGACCTTCTTCTTCTTTCTCGCATATTTCCGTTGCTCTATGAGATCGGCGTTTTGATATGGGAATTGGCAGTGTTAGGGAGAGTGAATGGCCGGATGCCCTCCCTGAGGCCACTACTGCCCTTCCCCCCCCCCTCCCCCCGCCCCCCGGGTACGGAATCTGTGTATCCCATCTGTCATCATTTAGAATAAATCTTACGTTCAAGAGGCGTTGTTGGATGTGAGAAACCGCGTAAAACGTATACAGGCTGGCAGGTTCACGAGCCCTCGTTGTTAATCCGCGAGGCAGATTCGATCTGAGACTGGCTTGCCTCTCTGAATCTCGGAAGCGGCACGTTATCGCGTTCAGCTATCCGGTCGGGTCCACTCTGTAATAGACTATGGTGTCATATTTCGTGGCACGTCTAGTCGTTGTCATCTGTGCACTCACAAAGAATATTCTTAGCCCGGAGTGCGGCAGACGGAATGAACCGCGGTGTCAACTCGTGAACTTCACCGTGATTCCAACAGTATGGGATCCTATCTCTTCCATGCCTGGAAACACACTCTCTCGCAAAATTTGTGATTAGTATTATGGACTAGTTAAAAAGGTACTCCTATATTCACTCCGTGAACAATGAATGGAAAAATGATTTGAGACACTGAGAACCATAAGGGTCCGAAGCTCAGAAACAAAGTATTGAGAAAAATAGATGGTTGTGAAAATCAAATTTATACGCAAACCAGCAGTCTCATAGATCTGAATTGTATACAGCCCATGTCACAACACCTTATGCTTCCAATGAAAAAATAACGTACGTCCATTTATGATATGAAATACTAATTAATATTTACAATTACATTTATCAAAAATGGTTCAAATGGCTCTGAGCACTATGGGACTCAACATCTGTGGTCATAAGTCCCCTAGAACTTAGAACTACTTAAACTTAACTAACCTAAGGACATTACACACATCCATGGCCGAGGCAGGATTAGAACCTACGACCGTAGCGGTCGCGCGGTTCCGGACTGAGCGCCTAGAACCGCTAGACCACCGCGGTCGCCCAATTATATTTATCATTAAGGGTAATTCACAAGTTTTCCGCAGATAGTCTAGCGATAGTAGTGTCGTTTGACAGGTGTAATGTTCGTAATTAACTTGAAACTAGAAACAGGACATAAAGAACAGATATTAAATGCACCACACACAAACACAAACACACACACACACACACACACACACACACAGTTATGACCTACTCCAACGTTTCGTGGCCCTCGTCATCATCGTTTCCCGTAACATATGTTGTGCCTTGAGTTTCAGACAACTCTGTCGATACACCTCCGATTTTGAAGTATTATTACTGTAGTATCGATAGCAACGCATAGTTTTAAAGGTTGGCACTACCACGAGACACAGACGACAGCGCCCTCTAGCCGGTGCTGTCGAGTTCTACGAGCTCCGCGGCTGTGTCGCTTGTTTCATCAGGTGCAGCCAGCCAGGAAACTTCGCTTCAGTTTGCCCTCCAAACGACGGGTCGAAGACTTCGCATCTGTACAAAGTTATGTATTCTTTCTCGCACCAGTAAACCATTTTTACTCACTGCAGTACCGACGTATTTTTCCCGCTCCTTCTCCTACCCACGCGCCGCCTTCCAGGCGGGATACAAAAATTACTTTGTACCTGATGCAGATATTAAATTATGTTGTCAACCCTAGATAACAATCGAGCAGCACAGAGTAACAAAATTATGGTTTGTGCTTTGGGCCCCTGTGGAAATGAATGCCGGAGAAATCCGTGAGACATTTTTTCGTGAATCTTCATATGTACAGTGTGGGGCCACAGATATACACTCCTGGAAATTGAAATAAGAACACCGTGAATTCATTGTCCCAGGAAGGGGAAACTTTATTGACACATTCCTGGGGTCAGATACATCACATGATCACACTGACAGAACCACAGGCACATAGACACAGGCAACAGAGCATGCACAATGTCGGCACTAGTACAGTGTATATCCACCTTTCGCAGCAATGCAGGCTGCTATTCTCCCATGGAGACGATCGTAGAGATGCTGGATGTAGTCCTGTGGAACGGCTTGCCATGCCATTTCCACCTGGCGCCTCAGTTGGACCAGCGTTCGTGCTGGACGTGCAGACCGCGTGAGACGACGCTTCATCCAGTCCCAAACATGGTCAATGGGGGACAGATCCGGAGATCTTGCTGGCCAGGGTAGTTGACTTACACCTTCTAGAGCACGTTGGGTGGCACGGGATACATGCGGACGTGCATTGTCCTGTTGGAACAGCAAGTTCCCTTGCCGGTCTAGGAATGGTAGAACGATGGGTTCGATGACGGTTTGGATGTACCGTGCACTATTCAGTGTCCCCTCGACGATCACCAGTGGTGTACGGCCAGTGTAGGAGATCGCTCCCCACACCATGATGCCGGGTTTTGGCCCTGTGTGCCTCGGTCGTATGCAGTCCTGATTGTGGCGCTCATCTGCACGGCGCCAAACACGCATACGACCATCATTGGCACCAAGGCAGAAGCGACTCTCATCGCTGAAGACGACACGTCTCCATTCGTCCCTCCATTCACGCCTGTCGCGACACCACTGGAGGCGGGCTGCACGATGTTGGGGCGTGAGCGGAAGACGGCCTAACGGTGTGCGGGACCGTGAAACTTCCCCTTTGAACAATTCTACACGAGACTGTGCTTAACCTGACACACAATATTTTGTTAGCGCAACGCAATCTGACTTTCAAAATTCCCTACTAAAGAATGGCCCTGACTAACATTAAACTATACCTTTCACAAATCACTTACCTCACAAAAATCTTCGCTGCTCAAGCTACTGCAATACAGCGAGCGCCACTACTGCCAGCTAAATAAAAGATTCAAACTATGGAAGGCACTAACTACTGATAGGGATAGTTAGCAAATGAAAGATATTAATAGAGAACAAACAATGTATTTACCTTGATATCATCATATATAAATATAGCAGTTCATGACAAATTTCAAAACTCCGCCATCTCTCTCCCCACATCCACCACTGCTGGCGGCTCACCTCCAACTGCGCAACGCTACGCGCTGTTCACAGCCAGCTGCCTAACACTACAATGGCGAGTATTACAACAATGCAAAGCAGACACAGACTGCCCACAGCACAGCCAGTGATTGTCATACAGAGGTGGCGTTACCAATAAAAAACCTAAACAGCCTACTTACATAGAGAAAACATAAACAGCCTACTTACATAGAGAAAACATAAACAGCCTACTTACATAGAGAAAACATAAACAGCCTACTTACATAGCCCCCATGCTCCCCACAAAAATTTTTACAAATTGGGTTGGGCAGTGGCCAATACAGATTTGAAAAAAATTTTTCATAATTACAATAACAAAGAAATCAAAGGCACACACTTATTGATACATTGTTGGTCAAAAGCTAAAAATTTCTCACAGTCCATAAAGACAGTCCACATTGTTCATCACAGTGAAACTGCCGTTTCTTTTCTCAAAGTCTGAGCAGTAAAAGACAATGCACACAGAAGTAGTGGATTTCCATGCAGTCTTGAAGAAGTAGTGTTGTCCTTCCAATGGAAAGACAGTGCTGACTCTTGACATGCTGACAGGTAATGGGCCACAATGGAGCAAACCCACAGCAGAGTCATTCGAAGTTTTGAAGAATATTGGTAGGTAGGTCATCACAGAGCAGACCCACTGGAGTCCTGGTAGAGATTGTGGTATTGGTGGGCCACCAGAGGTGCAGACCCACTGTAGTCCTTGTAGAGATTACGGTATTGGTGGGCCATCAAAGATGCAGACCCACTGTAGTCCTTGTAGAGATGGCCAGCAGCCATCTGTTGTGACTGTGCAGGTGCACAATCACCATTGAAGAGTCTTGCGGATAATATAGCAAGTCCATAAACCACCACTTGTGCACTCACAAAGTTTTTGAAATTGTCCTTAGAACCAGCAATGCTGTTATCCAGTCCCTTGCTGAGTTATTAACACACGTGCAAACACTAACAGTCCCTACTTCTCACATATTGTCCACATACTATGACCAACAGAAACGTGTGCAGTGAAATGTAACTAACAAGTTAATAATGTCATGAACTGGTGACAATTACAATGTTATAACATAAGAATACAATTACAAAGGTACAAAATACATCATTAAAAACATAATAATACAGATAACATTTGTAGTACAGGCTTTACAAAAGAATAGAAATAAACATATACATCAGTGTTACAAAAATAGTGACATAAGTACATACATAAAATAATGAGAATAGTTTTCGAAACATTAATTTCACACATGAACATTGAAACAGAACAGAATTGTAAACAACCTTACAAAGAAAATAACATATTATTAATGCAACTTATATTTGAGGATAACAGTATTCCTCCTCATAGTGAATGTAGCTTAATATTAAAAGAAAAAAAATTCTATGAAACTACACAGAGACAGGAAGAAAACAAATACACAAGGGTACACAAACACATAGTGGGATAACACCAATAGGAAAGGACAGGGTTCGTTTTCAGTGTAACATTTGGTACTGCAGTCCAACCCAAAACTTCATATATCTTTCCTCTTATTTCATCCTTTGTTTCCACCAAAAAAAATTCTATCTAAGCATGCTTTCTGTATTTATATGTTCACACATTTCTTACCTCAACATTTATTTCCAAGAAAATCCTACCTAAACCTTTTTTCTGTACTTTTTTTTCGTACAACTTCTCAATGCATTTCTTCCAATTCATCGCAACTCATTCTCTTAGAGGCTACCCCCTCTTAAGCTAACTTAAATCTACTGAGCTCAGATGCTAAACTAAGGGATGAGGCAATGCAGCAGCACATAAAACAATTAATATAAACAGCAATAAAAAAATGGAAAATTGCAAAGCAAGCTACAGTATAAATTAGCAAAAGTCAAATTCAATAACACTATGCCTGGCAAACAGCAGCAACTTATACCTAAACATGACATAGCGCAAGCAGAAAAAATATTACAGTAAAAACAACAATGCAGATAAGGGAAATGTGTATTCACATCTTAATATCTATGTAATTAAAGTGGTGCACCACAACAACTGATTGTAAAAAGAAATATTACCATGTACTTGAAAAGAAAATTATGTGTTACTGTTACTAGATCCTTCTTATTGTTCTTTCCTTTCCAAGTGCTCCTTTTTTAAAGAATGTGGATCATAAAATAATTATTTAATAGATCTGTTGACAGAAAGTGTTCACATTAGCAAATGCATTTTATTTTATAAAAGCAATGCTGCAACACAGCTGGAAAACAGATGTCAAATGAAATAAGCAACTATGAAAAGCAAAGCATAAAAATATCATTCAGTAGTCATGTGACATTTCATAAGTTAGTAGAAATTCTCTCAACTCTCGTAGAAAGACGCTTGTCATAATCAGGTGTGCAGATGTAAAAATATTTCCGAGGATAATGGCCTCCCCTTTTTTTTGTTCTACCTGTGCCGCTGACAAGGGCTCACAATAATGGCTTTTTCTCCAGACGTCTGACACAGCTGGGTGCCCGCGACGCATTACGTGCAGGTGGTCACTTAACTTTCGTACGGAAATATTTACGACAGCACTTTTCGCTAAAGTGACAGTCTCACATAAAAATATTTCACAGGTCAAGAATTAGCGTTGCAAATCTGTATAAACAAAATCCTATAAATATAAGTGTCCAAAAAATTTTCAGTGGCATTGTGATACATTCACATATGATTCACACATGTCATAACTCTTAAAGTACGATTCTTGGTTTCCAACATCCTTTTTCACAAGTCAAGAGTCCCTACCCACTATTCATTACTCCTTACCTTATTACACATATACGTATCCATCGACACTCGTCAATATTTCGTCATTATAAATATGAAGCATAATCAAATAACTCATATAGCCTCATCCTATTAATCGTAAACATACCTCAGCAGCATAATACACATCGTCGTCGTAAAAATAACATCATAACACCTCAGTCAAATCTCAAAATCGTCGTAGCTTCCTCCAATAATTAAAAAAATTCTCTGCTCATGTCAAAAGTGTCATCTGCCTCAAACGTACTTTAAAAATCATAATCCCTTTACCAAATCCATCATTCAAAGCTCTCATAGTATCACAATGGTTCCGAAAAATGTGAGCATTTCTCAAAGTACAGACAAAATACAATTTCGTAAGTGTGAAGTTATCCAACTGTGTAATTACGTAAACATCTGTCACTGATATAGTAAAAAAAATGTTTGTCTCTCTCAGTTAAATGATCAGATAGCTGTGTAAATTGTGTGTTAGAAAAATATGGTACCGATGTGTAAAGTTGTATAAGCAAATACCATATTAGCTAGGGTTCCTTGTGGTTGCCACACACATGGTACACAAAGTAGGCGTGTACCCCCCTGAGGATTTATGTAATTATACCCTCAGGTGTTACAGATTACAGCAATGAAATGAAATATATCACGGAAAACTTTCTTTGTAATTCAAAAATCTTTAAAAATAAATGTTTTAAGTACAAAATTAATCACTGAAATGCGTGTCCTGTAGCGCTAAATGTGCATATTGTTGTAAGATAATCTCTGTGAAAGTGTCGTAGTTATTTTCCTCCAAAAGCTAAGTTCTGCAGAAGCCAATGTACTTACCTCATGATAAACAAAAGTGAAATGCTTTGCGTAGAGATATCTTAGTTATTATGCTTATTGTTGTGATGAAGAAAGTACTGTACAGTAACGTAATGTTGTGCCACGAAAAAGGCTGTCTCATTGTTGCTATACCACAAAAGTTACTACTAAAACATGTTTTTCTATCCAGAAGAATTCAGAAAACTGTGCAGATATAAAACAGATACACCGCAAAAGCAACATTGTAAATTGTCACTCATTAGTAGCGTCGTGATATTATATGGCAAAGACAAAGTTAAAAGGCAGATTATCTGTCAATAAATGGTTTTACATGAGAAATGTGGTGCAATCCTTTACTCTTCCTAGTACGCAGACTTTCAACTTCAAAGCAATTATCATGTTGTTTACATCGGTAAAGAATGCTAAATCTTTTCTCAAGGCTAGCGTCTTTGTTATTTTTCCCTGAGCCAGCGGCCGCACGCAGCTGCCTGCTGTGCTAGTCATTGTCTGTCTCTTTGTTGGCGCGCGCCGTTATTGGGATTTGGAGACCTAACTTCTACAAATTCACCGTGACGAGAGGGCCCTGCTCTGTTTGAATCCCGCCAATTCTGATGCAATTCAGGTCTGTCGTTACGATCATATCGTCTGTCGTCATGTCGGTAGATTCCATAGTTTCTTTCTTGTCGGTCACATGGTGGAGAATTTCTCCCTGAATCGTAACTGCGCGCTGGTCCGTTGCGTCTAACGTTATTCTGTCTCCCTTGATAGTATTTATTTTGGTTCCCATATTGTCTGTTTCTCTTATTGTCTCTGTGATAGTCATTACCACGGAGAGGTGATCTTTCCCTGTAGTTATTACTACTCTGCCAACGGTTGTCATACGGGTGGTGTCTATTTTGGTCACGATTTGTGTTGTGAGAATAGCCTTGTCGCGTCCAGTTATTATTTCTTTCATCGCGGAATTGCGACTGATGTGATCTGTAATTGTTGTGCTCCTGCGTTCCGCGATTGTCAGTGTCACTTTCCAGTTCTTGTAACAGTCCCTGAAAAGCTTCAATGTCGTCTTTGCAACGTCCTGCCAAAATAATATGTCGTAAATGTTCAGGTAATTTGATTAAGCAAATGCGGATGAGTTCTGAGGGGCTGTATGGATTTGACAAGTACTGATTCTTGTGCAACATGTCTTCAAAATATTTCACAAGACTGGAGAATTCAGATTGTTCGAAATGTTTCATCATTATGATGCCATGTTTTACACGGTCTTGTGTAGCTTGCGACCAATATGCCGAGAGGAAGGCATGGTAAAATTCTCCTTCACTGTGGCAATCGTGAATGACCGATCGCATTCTCACAGCTGGTTCATTCTCTAAGTAGCCACACATAAATTCTAATCTGTGCTCCAATGACCAGTTGGGAGGAAAACAATGAGAAAATTGATGGAGCCATGCTTGTGGATGAATGTCGTTGCCAGAATTCTTAAATGTTTTGAATTTACGTGTAGTAATGAACAGCTTATAGTCAAAATCGTCATGTCGGCGAGTCGCATATCGGTCATTGTTAGGTCGTGTCGGCCGTTCCATCTCAAAATTCGGTGCACATTGCCAATTTCTTTCATAATTTCCGAAATGCCCTGTGTTATTATTTTGCGGCTTTTCCGTGTTTCTAAGTCCCTCTTCCCGTGTTGGAGCGCGAGTGTCCTCTGAAATACGTAATTCTTGTATTACCTGTGACAGCTGATCTTGTACTTCCCGGATTTCTCTTTGGTGTTGTGTATTAATTTGATTCTGATTTTGTTTGAATTTTCTTATTTGTTCATACTCTTCTGTGTCAGTGAAGGCTACGGGTCTTGTGTCATTCAGATCATCATCTACCTTTGTAGATAAGTTAGTGACCTGATCCGAAAGTTCGGCTACTTTCTCCGATAGTGTACTTATTTCTTCAGTGTGTTTTTCTGAACCAAGTTTCAGAATATCTACTGTGTCCTTAAAGTTTTCCTGAGTTTTTGCAAGTTGCGTAACCGAATCGGTAGATGCAACTGAGTCAAATTTAGCTTGCAAGGTCTCATGATTTTCATGAACAATAATTTGCAGTTCTTTTATGGCTGTTTCGTGATTCTGTAATGCATTTTCATGCCGCGAAAAAAGAGGTTGAAAATGCTCACAAATTTGTGTTTTTACGTCATTACAGACTTTTTGACATTTCGATTCAATGTTATGTAACTCAGTAGTTAAATCTTCACGTGTTTGTTCAAGTGTTTGTTCCAATGAGTCTAACTTTTTAAGATTTTGTTCCACTGTGTCTAACTTTTGAAGCTTTTGCTGTGTTTGTCTCTGATTTTGTTCCATTGTGTCTAACTGTTGCTGTGTTTGTCTCTGATTTTGTTCCATTTGTTGCATTAATTGCAATAATAATGTATTAGTGTCTGGAATCTGTTTCTCTACGCTGTTCGGCAGTGCATTTGCACCGGCAACATTCACATTTTGACAAGCAGAAAATGTGTCTTGACTTATTTGAGAAAACGGTGAGGATCCAAAACCTGAATCTACAGTATTTGCGAGATTGTTTCCTGTCATTTCGGATTCCTGAGGCGAGCTGTTGCCGACCGATCGATCGATAATGCTTCCCTGTTCTCTACATGTTTCAATGTCTACACCATTATTTGACGCCCGCTCCATTTCCCTATGCACAGTTACCAAATTACTACTTTGAATATTTGTTAATTCATTACATGGTGGCGTTAACACACTGCTTTCGTCTTCACTGTCATTTCTCAGTTTACTTTGGAGCCTAGTATTACGTTTTTCACACGCCATTATTGTCAGAGTATTTCACACGATAACAAAGAAAAGCACAATTTGAAGATCAAAAATAAGAGAACACATTAACATAGCACTGAAAATAATATCTAGTTAATTACCAGCGCAGCTGCGAAATACTTGGTGCAAATCTACGTGCATGCCACAACTGTTTTAAAGTACAACAATGAAAGACTGCAACTACAAAGGAGATTCTCTCTACAATTACGCGCTAGCAATAAACAAAAGCTACACTAAATACACAAACTACAAGAAAAAATCAGAAGATTCCAGTGAGGTATCCTGGCAGGGTCGCCATATGAAACTTCCCCTTTGAACAATTCTACACGAGACTGTGCTTAACCTGACACACAATATTTTGTTAGCGCAACGCAATCTGACTTTCAAAATTCCCTACTAAAGAATGGCCCTGACTAACATTAAACTATACCTTTCACAAATCACTTACCTCACAAAAATCTTCGCTGCTCAAGCTACTGCAATACAGCGAGCGCCACTACTGCCAGCTAAATAAAAGATTCAAACTATGGAAGGCACTAACTACTGATAGGGATAGTTAGCAAATGAAAGATATTAATAGAGAACAAACAATGTATTTACCTTGATATCATCATATATAAATATAGCAGTTCATGACAAATTTCAAAACTCCGCCATCTCTCTCCCCACATCCACCACTGCTGGCGGCTCACCTCCAACTGCGCAACGCTACGCGCTGTTCACAGCCAGCTGCCTAACACTACAATGGCGAGTATTACAACAATGCAAAGCAGACACAGACTGCCCACAGCACAGCCAGTGATTGTCATACAGAGGTGGCGTTACCAATAAAAAACCTAAACAGCCTACTTACATAGAGAAAACATAAACAGCCTACTTACATAGAGAAAACATAAACAGCCTACTTACATAGAGAAAACATAAACAGCCTACTTACATAGAGAAAACATAAACAGCCTACTTACAACCGTAGCCCAGCTTCATGGAGACGGTTGCGAATGGTCCTCGCCGATACCCCAGGAGCAACAGTGTCCCTAATTTGCTGGGAAGTGGCGGTGCGGTCCCCTACGGCACTGCGTAGGATCCTACGGTCTTGGCGTGCATCCGTGCGTCGCTGCGGTCCAGTCCCAGGTCGACGGGCACGTGCACCTTCCGCCGACCACTGGCGACAACATCGATGTACTGTGGAGACCTCACGCCCCACGTGTTGAGCAATTCGGCGGTACGTCCACCCGGCCTCCCGCATGCCCACTATGCGCCCTCGCTCAAAGTCCGTCAACTGCACATACGGTTCACGTCCACGCTGTCGCGGCATGCTACCAGTGTTAAAGACTGCGATGGAGCTCCGTATCCCACGGCAAACTGGCTGACACTGACGGCGGCGGTGCACAAATGCTGCGCAGCTAGCGCCATTCGAGGCCCAACACCGCGGTTCCTGGTGTGTCCGCTGTGCCGTGCGTGTGATCATTGCTTGTACAGCCCTCTCGCAGTGTCCGGAGCAAGTATGGTGGGTCTGACACACCGGTGTCAATGTGTTCTTTTTTCCATTTCCAGGAGTGTAAATAAATCTTGTTCACCATAATATCAACAGATGTCAGGTGCATGCATACTTGCCATAACCTAACAATCAATGACGGTTTGCTTTAGACCCTTGTGGTACTCAGCACCTCATTTGTATAACGCTTCTTTATTCTCCAGAAAGCTTACTGCGCATGGTAGTTGCGAGTCTAAGCCGCCTTGCCACGGTTCGCGCGGCTTCCCCCGTCAGAAGTTCGAGTCCTCCCTTGGGCATGGGTATGTGTGTTGTCCGTAAATTAAGTTAGATTAATTAGTGTGTAAGCCTAGGGACCGATGACCTCAGCAGTTTGGTCCCATAGGAACTTACCATCACCACCACAGAATGTTTGACTTCCAGTAGGTCTCTAGGGGCTCCCTGAGTAATCCTTTTATTCTGTATAGGAGTTTCACATAGTAGTTCACACTCTTGCATCGTAAGATCTTTATATTCTTTTTTGCTTACTTTAGAGTCACAGACTACTAGGAATTATCTCTTTGATATACTGTCCTCAATATCTTTAGTGGTTTTTAAATGTTTATACCATCTTTTTAGATTTTATCAGCTTCCTGCGCGTTGTGTAGTGACTCGTTCCACGACAATTCTGCTTTGGCTCACGTGGTGTCGTAGAACCTCATGAATTAAATTCTATTGAACGGGCACACATCATTCCGCACAATTTTTTTTTGTATCAATACGTGACGCCCTAAAGTCCTCGACCAATCATTATACATATCCAGCTATTGGTTTCTTCTCTGTGGACTCTCATTGGCAGAGAAGTGTTAATGGCTATCCTAATGCATACGACAGCGTACTTTGTGCCGTCACAAATTCTTAATCAACCTCGACGACCCATTCGAGGCCAGACAGTAGTTGAGGTGAATGGCGGTGATGTTAACGTGCATTGCAGTAAATGCTGATCGTCAGATTTTCGTCTCACCATACGCCGTCCTTGCCGAAGCTATTGTTATCGAATCCGTAGTTAGATGGCTGCGCTGCAGTGTGTAATTAGTAGTAGCTGCTCACTTGTGTCTTGAGTGTGCGATATAATTCTACGGAAACAACTTGTAGATTGGCGTTTCATCGAGGCAAATGGTAGGGCCCATCTGTCAGACATACACATTATCCGACAGCCGTTCATGTTATTCAGAAAATAAATTATCCTTCTTACACCCGTTAAATGCATTCAATGATAGTGTTGCACTTACAGTGGAATGTTAGTATACGAAAAAGTCAAGATTTTTTTAACGTTCTGTCAAGCAAGAAATTACTACTTTGAACTTCTTCGGTAAACGCAACCCTCAACAATATTATAGATGCACGGAATCCAGTAAGTAACATTTTCTTTTTCTCCTAACTGTGTTGTTTGAGAGCGGCTGCATTTACCCTGTGAGTAGGCTGTTGATTACCACGTATCCAACTGGGAGTGATGGAGCAACACGGATGTTCTTACACAAATTTTAATGCTTGTAAGGCCTGACATTATCGCGTGGAGTACGCACAGCAATGTTTTATTTATTATAAATTTTAATGGCTTTGATCATAATGAAATGTAATTACAATAAACAGAAAAATTACTTTCAGTTAATGTGAAAACTTGACGAAATTTAAGAATCATACATTTTATAAAAGTTTTCCAGCATAAAAAGGCACGGAGAAAGCTACCATGCCCCCATTGTAATTGGTAGCTATTTCCAGTGTTGAGCACAAAAACATAGCTGCTAATTATAACATGTCAGTTTTAAAAGACTGGTCAAAGGATGGCAAGTATTGTATAAAACCAGCAGGAGACTAATCGCTGTGTGTGCTCGCCCGTACCCATTGTGGTTTTCCAATAATAACTGATAGGTGGTAGCCGGTGATGGGCAGATACAATTTCGAAAAGGAATACAAGTAATTAATGTTGTGATGACTCTTATTAAATGATTGATCCAAGTAAAAAAACGTACATGATAATTATAATTACAATATAAAAATAAAATTTCCATGAACCGTGTCAAGATTACGTCATACGTCAGGTTTTTCGTCTGGTTTGACGCTGCCCGCCACAAGCTTCTCTCCTGCACTAACCTCGTCATCTCAGAGTAGCACTTTCAGCCTACATTGTCAGTTATTTTTTTGGATGTATTATGTCTTAACACACGTCATACCGTCTGTTCCTTCTTCTTGTCAGTGTTTGCTATATCCTCCTTTCTTCGCGTGTTCTGTGGAGAATTTGTTCATTCCTTGTAAGTTCACATGATTTTCAACATTCTTTTGTAGCACCATGCCTCAAATGCTTCGATTGTCTTCTGTTCTGGCTTTCCCATACTCCATGATGCACTACCACACCACGCTGTGCTCCACACGCACACTCTCAGAAATTTCTTCCTCCATCTAAGGCTTATGTTTGATACCAGTAGACATCTTCCCTTGTGCTAGTCTGTATTTTATGCCTTCCTTGCTTCGTCTATTAAGGGTTTTTTTGCTTCCATGATAGCGGGATTCTTCAATATCGTCTATTTCGGGATGTTCAATTCTGATATTAAACGCCTCATTGTTCTCATTTCTGTTACTTGTCATTACTTTTGTCTTTTCCGCTAAATTCACAATCCATATTCTCTACTCATTACACAATTCAGTCCATTAAGCAGATCCTGTAACTCTCCTTCACTTTCACGGAGGTTAGCAGTGTCATCATCGAATCTTATGACTGATACCCTTTCACCTTGAATTTTAATCCCATTCTTTTACCTTTCTTTCAGTTCTTTCATTGCTTCTTCGACGGGCGAATAACTATATCTGTGACTTATACTTTTTTTAATCAGAGCACTTCGTTCTTGATCTTCCAGTCATTCTGTTCCTTCTTGGTTCTTGTAGACATTGCATTTATCCCGTTTTCCCCAATGGATTACTCCTATTTTTCTCATAATTTCGAACATCTTGCTCCGTTTTACAATGCCGAACTCTTTCTCCAGCACGACATATCCTATCAATGTGTCTTGATTTTTCTTCGGTCTGGTTTCCATCATTAACAGCAGCGTCAGAAGTCAGAATTGCCTCTCTGGCGCCTTTACTTTTCCTATAGCCAAACTCTCTGTGGTTCCCTGAGGCCCTCTAACCCAAAAAACCGCCCAGTCCCTTCCACACAGCCCCTGCTACCAGTGTAGTCTCTTCCTGTGTGCAGTGGGCTCCTAACCTATTAAGCGGAAACCGGAAACCCACCACCGATGGCGCAAGTCAAGGAATCTGCAGCCTACATGGTCACTTAACTGCCTGAGCCTCTGATTCAGACCCTCCACTTGGCTCTGCACCAAAGGACCACAGTCGGTTCTATCAACAATGCTGCAGATGGTGAGCTCCGCCTTAATTTCGCAAGCAAGACTGGCAGTCCTTACCATTTCTGCTAGCCACCCAAAAGCAAAGAGAATCTCCTCAGATCCAAAGCGACACACGTCATTGGTACCGACATGAGCCACCACCTACAGTTGGCTGTACCCTGTACTCTTCATGGCATCCAGAAGCAGCCTTTCCACATCTGGAATGACACCCCTCAGTATGCACGTGGAGTGCACACTGGCTTCCTTCACCTCCTTGGCAGCCATTTTCCTAAGGGTCCTCATTAGATGCCTAACGTTGGAGCTCCCAACTACCAGCAAACCCACCCTCTGTGAACACCCAGACCTTGCAGGCCGAGAAGCTTTCTGTTGAATGGGATGGACGACTGCATCTGGCTCCGAGACATCGTCAGCCACAGAGAACGCCCAAAACCTGTTCGTCAAACGAACCAGAGAGGCACTACATTCGGCACCCCAGAAAGTTTTTCGCTGCCTGCCAGACTTTGGAATGATCTCCCACTCGACCACGAGTGAGGGGTCAACCGCAGTGCAGGCAGTACCTGGGGTGGCCACAGCAGTGGACCAAATGGGGGACACGTGGGACGTGCTCGACATCTATCGCATCCCCCCATCTGACCTGTCACAGTGATGCCCCTTGGCAGTAGCCTCAAGCTGTGTGACGGAAGCGAGCGCACCCTGGAGCTGTGAGCGAAGGGTCGCCAACTCAGCTCACATTTGTACACAGCAATCACAGTTCCTATCCATTACTGCAGTCGCTCCTATTGGAAGCTACAACAAACGAAGGGTGTACTCGGTTTATTAACAGCACTTACAGTCTAATCGACCCTGAGCTACACTAACAAAACAAACAAAAGCCTGTACGATCCAAGGGTCGATATAAGGGTCGATAGCAATGACGGTACAGTATACTACACTGTTATCAAAATAAAAGCTTGAGACTAGTAGGCACTCGAACACACAAGAACTACACAGGTATCTGTAAATAAATAAGTCGCTCCTGCTGGAAGCTTGTAAAAATAAATAACAAAGGAACGTTGTACTCGCCTTCTTAGCAGCAGGAACACGAGGTGCTCTGTCACTGACGGTCTATCCGACACTGAGCTATATTAACAAAACAAACATAAGTTACACATTCTGTCTAGTTCACCTTACCCCCCCCTGAATTATTCACAAACTAGCTTACTCCCGAAATATTTCAAAGTATTCGCTGCTGATGCTCGAAAAAAAAAAAAAAAAAACATTTACAAAATGTTTTGGACACTATAAATGCGTACCACTTGTCGCTCATACACACCTATTAAAAGCTTTGGCTCTTCCGACCATTTGACCCCCACGACTGCCCAAAGACGAATTACGCCGCTCAAAATGGGCGCCGATTTTTAAGCAATCCTATTGTCTCTAGTCAAGTCAGCATCCTTCCACTTCGGTATATACTTCAAAATCACTGATTTTATACTATATATATGACTGATACATCACTCAGAACCTGAATTTTCTCAGATTTTCACTGCTGTCCCTCGCTTTTTACTAACTTAAATAGTTCGCTCAGTAACTGGTATTTTGCTAGCGTAAACGCTACTTTAAGCTAGTTAGTTGTTAATAAATGCAACCATATCAGACGAATAAGTTTTTTTACGTTGCCGTCTTCCGCAGAAAGCAGAGAAATATTTATTTACAAAACAAATATATCAAACTAAATTCATTTATACATCAATCTCAAAGCCTGTTTTGCTATTCTGATGCAGATTGCATTCATTTGGTGATTATATTGGTGAGAATTCGTGTTTTTATATACAGAATACGTATTCTGGCCTGTAATATAAAATATATAATGTTTGCAAAAATTCATTATTATATTCTGATAGAAATCGAAGAGCCCTATCTGTGAGCTCTTAGTTTCTGAAAATCGTCCAAGGTGTTGTCGAGATACTAACTTTCACATTAATATCTCGATCGAGACCGCATTTCCACACAGGTACTAGTATTATTTTTCTCTTAGTAACGACGCCAACGGATGATCTGTGACTATTTTGAGTCAGTTTTTATCGAATTTATTTAAGGCCTTTACTGGTCACTCATTTCAACTAGGTGAGTACACATTCCATGTCATGCACCAACATCTAGCGTGCCTTCACTTTTTCCAGATCACGCATCAATACACGAGTTTACCAGCTTCCTCAGGTGTCAAATCACGTGTGCTACCCTCAGCCGCGCCGCTTCTCCTGTAACAACACGACGTGAGTACATAACCGCATCTGATTTTTACTGTTTGGATTCACTTGTTTTGGGATGTACCGTCACAATATCCCCCCCCCCCCTCCCCACCTGCTATTCCACACACGCAATGCAGCAGCATTTTGTACCCTGTTATCCTAGAATATATTTAAATTCTTCATCTCAGCGCATACCAAAAAGGAACTACACGTCTGCAAACTAAAAGAATAAATTCGATCCTAGTGAATTAATGCTTCTCAACTCTTGTATTTTTATGTGTACACGTGCATTCACTTTCTCTCAAAAGCAAGTGGTCTTTTTGTGATAACTTTTCAGTTCAACCAATTGCATTATCTCACTTTACTTACACATCTCTCACAGCACAAACATAAAACACTGTTCACAGTACCTTTGTTGTCTTCTTAGGTACAACTCATTCTCATAGCAATGATGCAGCCAGATCAGTGACGCTGTTTCAGATGGCGCTGTTTCAAACTCTTCTGCCAGTCAGTTGACATCATGCTAGCAAGGAAAAAGAATAACCTAATCAATCACTTGTCATTTACACGAATCTGAATGCCAATGACCAGTACAATTAAAACCCGCCCCCTCTGATATCCAGATTTGAAGTATTCAGAGATTATATCTTAGAACGAAACTTGACACAAACAGATAGATAGTAGTGTTCACATGGAATGCATGTTAAGTAAAAACTTTCGTTTTGGCAGCAACAACTTGTTCCATTCATGGTGAGAATCGCTCAAGCCTTTGCAAGTGCACTACATTGAGAGTAAGTTTCTCCAACTAAAATTAATTTTAGATGTGGTGCAAACAATGTTCATAATGTTAAATATATGATTTGTGTCATAAAAAACTGTGAGTGAAACCAACTATTTTTCCATATTTGGAAAAACAAAACCATAAATTGACTGATGTTCCTTACTAATTTATCAAAAACTTAATGCCATGGATAAAAAACAATTATTAATTTAACGTCCAATGAATTAAAGCCCAAAAAAGTAACTCATGCATAAATAAATCCACCCTGACATCTTATGTGACAAATTTTAAGTCACTTCATTCCATTTTTTTTGCAGTCAGCTGACTTGATATCAGCTAACAGCCAGATCTGCACACACCAAATATGTTTGGTGTGTGACCAAAACAAAATCAGCATTGCCTGCAAAATGCAACTGTATTCAACAATCTTTCAACAACAGGAGTACAAAATCACATCTCGCATTCTGGAAGTAAACATGAAATAAGTACTGTAAATTAATTATAACTATTGCTACCTGTAGAGCAACAGCTTCAACCTCTCTGTCATCTATTTCTAACAATTATTACTTCCCACAAGTTCAACAAAATGTACTGAATTAACATGACACAAAAACATTCTGTACATCCATAATCCTTAACTCTCATGCAACAATAAATCGAACTCCAAAATTAGATACATAACACATTTGCACAGAAATTCGACTTTCCAAAATTTGAGATTAAGCACAGGAAAACCATCAACTTTACATACACAAGCTTCACTCACCACCACACTAACTATAAACAGCTGTTTCTTGCATGGTCTTACACTTTCACCATTTCATCAAAACAATACTTCTAAACACATCTACGTAATAAAATTTAAAAAAAAAAACTACAAAGTAACTATCAGTCAACTTTGTACCCTGGTGCACATTGCTGGTCAGCTTACTTTATACCTTCTTTCTCTGCCACCTCTCTACTCACCACTTCTACTCATATGAAGTGGTCATAAGTACTTCCCAGACAAACTACTCTTAAATTTGACATTCTTCCTGCCACCTCCAGATTTCAGTTCCAGTACTTTCTCCTTTAGGCAGATGCTTACTTCATGTTTACCCAAAAAAACCTATGCCTAAAACTATTTATGCTCAAGGATACTATCACAAGAAATGCATGATCAGACAATTCTCCTAAATATTTTCATTTAACACTACCACCCTCCTTAATGGCTTTGTGTAATTTGCAGTAGCATTTTTAATCGTCAGTGCTGTGATTGATAATTCAACTGTTCTCCTGTTCTTGATATGTTCATAGAAATTTTCAGATATCCCACAAATTGAACTCTCACTCTCATCAAAGCAGTTTCATGAATCTCTCCCACTTTAATATTTATTATAGGCTGAACCTTTCCAAGAAAATCATGTTTTGGTTGTGTTTCTGCCCAAAGATCCTCTTCTACCTCTTGTAAACAGTCTTTAGTCATGGTGTACATCTGTTTTTCACTAAACAATACAGTATCATCAACCCCTGCAAATACTGGAATGTTAACTGCATTATTATTACCAAAGCTATTTTTCTCCCTCATGAACACTTTACTTCTGCAATAATTCAAAATCTTTGTCCCCACTGAACATTTCTTTAAAAATATCTTATTTTCCTAAGTCTCCTCACTTAGCTCCCTTATCTGCCTTGTATAACCAACCTCCCTAAGCTCCCAACCCTCATGTGTCTATTTCTGAAACAATATAGCCTTGGCTACCTAGTCAATAGAATCAAAATCTCTCTCTTTCTTCCTCTCCCAAGGTTCAACAAATAAATGTTACTGCATTAGTACTCAATCTATCACTCACAGTTTCTACAAAAAAAACCATAATCTGTACTATACTCTAAACATTACAAGCACCACCAGAAGAAATACCTGATACAGGAATCACCGCCTGTTCACAGCCTCAACCACAACAGTGGAGCATGTAGCTCGTTGCACATCCTCACCCAAAAACCCTAAATTCAGGCCATACTGCCTACACATAATTAACGCTGACTTCCACAACGGTAAATTCCATGCCACCTAATTCAGTATTCTTACTGTTCCACTTCACATATCACTTATACCCCCACATCACACATTTATCTTCTCAGCCTCCATTCCTTGTTTCTACTATCATTAAATCTTCTTAATTTGCTCTTCAGTTCTCTTTCTGCTTCCTATTACTATTTTGAATGTGCCGACTGTTTCCCCAATTATTTTCATTTCTATTATCTTGGTAATTCCTCTGATTGCTATCATGACACTGCCTGGCCCAACCTACCTACAAAATCTAAAAACCTTTCACTGGAGTCAGTAGAACAATGTATTAACTCCCACTGTAATGTTTTAGGTAACCTCCCTCTTAATGTGGAAATTTCTGAAGTTCCCCCAGTGCTCTATCTAACTCCTCTTGATAAGATTCTCTCACAGGATATCAGCCTCTTCTGTACACAGATCTGTTGAGAAACTAGTTCTATAATCTACAGTGTATTGCTTGGCTCCAGTAGCTCGCTAAAAATAATTGTTCAAAACAACCAAATGAAATAAATTAGTTACCACGTTGATTTGCCCATGTCTGTGCAGAACCTTCTAGCAGTCTTCTAACAAACTTAATTTTACTTCCTTCAGTCATCCCTTGAATGAAAAAGTCTTTGCATGCTGCAGCGAAATAATTCATAGCTTGGTACTTGTTTTGAGGTGAGAAATTTTTACCACTAGATACAACCCCACTGCATAATACCAAGTTACTTATTTTACTAGCTACATTGCTAATCTCACTATTATTTACAGCAACCAAGCATTTCACCTCCTTCCTTATACTACCAACTGTAACTGTCAGTTCATCTGCCAGTTTTTGTCTCCTCATTTCCAGCCACAATCTTTCTATCTGCCTCAATGAGAGCTTGCCTCGCCTCTTCATCCATTGTGTAACACAGCTGCCTCCACAAACCAGCCTCACACTCAAATTTAGCCTCAACCATATCAATCGTAGTATTATGTTTCTGTTCAAAAATGGTCAAATTTAACATTTAAAACTTCCAGTTTAGTGTCCAGCCACCCAATTTCATTTTTAAATATCTTATTTTACCACCCAAATCATTTTTAAATCCCCTATACAACTTTCTATACTACCAAATTTGCTATTCAGATTCCTCACAAAATTACCTATTTCACTCAATAGGTTCATAGTTGAACTAAGCTCTGTGCTTGATATCATTTCTGCTGCTACCTCTTGCATCTTTGGCGCACTTCCACTAGCTGTGGATTTACAATCACAAGGGGATTTTTTAATTTGTTGGTCCATCTCTGTGGCTACCAAGAGAAATGAAGTTACATAATAACGCGCCTGCTGCAACTCTTAATGTATGTTGTTGTGGCTGTGGCTCTCCTACTGCTGCCATTGCTGACTTCTCCGATGCAGTGAGGTTTGACACCGCGTGTGTGGAAAAGCTGTTAACTGCTTTCTGCCACTGCTGGACGCTGCCATGCGTGTTTAACTCCTGTGACTACTATCCGCTGCTGCTGCACACTGGCTGTCTCTGGGCAATACGGTGTGGCACAGTGTGTCAGTAACAGCTGTGACAGCTGCGGCTGGCTGGCTTCTGAGTGCTCAGATGCCACAAATCTTAGGGCGTTAAATGCTACCGATGTTTTTTCTCGCGCAATCCTGTACTGCGTACCTATTCAGTTCAACACAAACTAATCCTAGGTCTGAACCAACGGTACAAATCATACGAAAGTAATTTGCTGCTACAAAACAATTTGTTTAGCTCTTGGGCACCCACACAGGAGTGCGCGAATTATAAACTGAAGTAGTCCAAAAAAACGTTGTTCCTAGGATATCAAAATGCATGGATGGTTCTTTTCATTTGGATGTGCTACAGTGTAAGAGCCAACCTAATGCATCTGTCACAATTACTCTTGTTAATTCGTTACAAAAGTTTAGTTTTTAAATATGCAGGCGTGATTATGTGGTGAAGTATAGTGTTCACAACTCACTGTACTATTGATTTAAATAAACAGAATTTATTTCTGTCTTTATAACACATAAATGCTTAGCACTAAACTAAAAACGACTGTGCGAGTGCTTATCACTGACATGATCGTTCTTATCATTGATGTCAGCACGGGAGAATCACGCTCCCCTCCCTATCCAACTCGTCTCCTTCTCCTCTCACCTCCAGTCAGCCGGTTACAGTGTAGTATTTTAGCAGTCACTAAAATGAAACGGCCAGTCACAATATAGCCCCAGGGTGTGCTAAAAATATCTGAATTATATGTTTTTTTTACCGATACACAAAATTATGTGAACTACCTGTATTCAAATGAAACTACATGATTCCAGAGACCTTTTCAAGTCTGAAACGTCAATGCTGTATCAATGCAGACTGAAGCGATGAATAAACATTCCTACAAAGCCCGGGATTGGAGCCCTATTAGATAGATGCGCTAACTCTTATGCCAAACTGGCATAGTGGCTTTGCATAACTGCACAGACTGCCCTATAATGTCTCCTTCCTCAAGCCAAATCCCCATTAACGCCTCACCTCACTTGTTATTTCCTTTAAACTCGAACCGCATTGCAGAGGCTCTCCAACTGTGTCGGATTAGTACCTCAGCATGGAACGAAACGGGGGATCGTTCCTGAAATACAGGCACAGATGCTTTAATCAAATGAAACTGTATGGGTCCAGAGATCTTTTCAAGCCTCAGACATCTATGATGTATATATGCAGACTGAAGCTACAAACGAAAATTTGTGCCAGGGCCAGGAATCAAACCTTGATCTCCTGCTCACTAAGCAGATGCACAAAAAACTAAGTCAACATGGCACAGTGGCTTCGCACAACTCCAAAGACTAGCTCAGCATACCTCCCTCCTCAATCAAATGGAATTTGGATTGAGGAGTGAGTCGTATTAGGGTAGTCTGTACAACTGTGCAACGCCACTGGGCCAGAGTTGTATAGTGGTTTGTGCATCTGTGTGTGTGTGTGTGTGTGTGTGTGTGTGTGTCATAGATGTTTGAGACTTGAAAAGCTCTGTGTTTCCTTTCATTAAAGCGCCTATGCCTGGGTTTCAGGCAGGATACTCCATTTCGTTAGACGCAGACGTGCTATTCGAATACAGTTGGAGAGCCTCTGGAATGCTATTCCTGTTTAGAGAGAATACCAAGTGGGCTGAGGTGTGAATGTGACTTTGAACTAAGGAGGGAGGCGTGCTAGGGCAGTCCGTGCCGTCATGGGAAGCCGCTGTGCCAGGGCAGTATAGAGCTTTGTGCATCTGCCTAGTAAGTAGAAGACTCAAGTTCGAATCCCGCCTTGGTACAAATTGCCATTTGTCTCTTCAGTTTGCATATGTACTACCTGTATTATTTGTAAAAGAAATTATCATGTTTTCAGTCTTTTTTTTCATCTCGAAAATGTGAGCAATAAAGCACACACACACACACACACACACACACACACACACACTCACACACTTAAAAAAACCTCCACCTGAATTTCTCAAAATTGCGCCATATTAAAAAAAATATTGCCAACTTGGTCGAGATGCTAAACCATTAATGCAGAATTGATACATGCTGGGGGAAAAATATTTCCAATTTTAGCCATTTGATGCAAATCTGGCACTGTCAATGCAAGAAACGTATATAAAAATGTTACCATTGGGAATAGCATAAGGGCAGGGAAGGTCAAACAGGTGAGAAAGGCGTAAGGTTGTTTTTATTATTAACCACTATGGGTTGTCAAGTAACAGCATGGATGTCATGCAAACAGTGCACGGTGCCAGATTTGTGCCTGGGGCCCACAATCGGAATTAATTTTTCCAAGCCTAAATCATTTCTGCATTAACACACTAGCATATCTACCACGTTTCACTGCCATAGGAGAACTATAACCCATACTGGACCTTCATGAGTAGCTGCACTTTAATTATAACCAACTGCTAGTTAAAAAACTGCCATCGCTTATGGTATATGATTAACGAATTAGAAGTACATAGTTCCTGAATAGGAATCTCAGTTTAACTGCTATTCTGCAATAATTTAAAATACAAAATAAAATCATCTGCTGCTTCAGGTTCCTGTTGCTTATCGTCACCGACAGCTCACAGTCTTCATATTCTGCGCTATGAACCACTAGAGGTGTTACGCAAAACAGGGCATCAAATTAATTATTTTTTCATATCTATACTTTTCTATAATTCCTGTCAAACATCACATTATTAATCCAACGTCAGGTATCACAATGTTATTTATTGCACACACACACACACACACACACACACACACACACACACACACACATACACGCACCTCCACATACACTTCTTTAGGCTACTGGATGATGTCTGATCTAGTCACTGTCATCCTAGCTGATACTGCCCAAGAACTGACACATCTGGCAGCTGACAACTGCCCAGTAGCTGACATCATCTCTCTGATTTATTCACCGCAGGAAATTCCCAGGCAATAGCATGATAATATATTACAGAGGCAATTGAAAGAATGTAGTTTTCCTTCTTAAGTTTACAGTGTGTAATGTTTTGAACTCGACGTTCAAGTTAATACCCTAGCATATGGTTAATATTTTGTGTTTGACTGATTTTTATATCAGATAACTTTCTGACGTGCAAATAACATCGTTTACTTTCCCAATTGTCGTCAAAAAGTGCACTTTAGGCTGTAAGTTACATCAGAAATTGTGCTCATGTGTGTCTTGTAATCAGTTTTTATGTATTCAGATGAATCTAATTTGTGATACAGGGACCGAACTGCGGTCGTCTACAACTTATAAATATTTTCAGTAGTGTCAGTAAGAAAGCTTCGTGTATTTCAGTAAGTTATACACGCAAATCAGAACTGGAAATATATAATATGAATGTCCAGTTTTCGCATAGTATGTTTTGTGCTTGAAATCTTTAGTGTAATATGATGTTATTTTAGTGCAAAGTTTGAATTTTCGAAATCTAATATATGCGTGCAACCTGCATGCGATTTAATAAGTAATTTTAATTCTGATAAATCGACTCTATATTGTTGCACCATAATCTTTGGTGATGTTTCATCTTTGTCACAGTCTTTGGTGTAGTGTGTAAAAAAGTAGATGTTCTCTTGTTTACTGCAGTTTAAGTGATACATCGTCATAAAAATACCCTCATTCTTACTTTATAACAAGGTGTTTTGCAGTGTTGCATGTGTAGTGTGCTCATATTGCTCATTGTTATTAGATGTTGGTATTGTTTAGAAGCTGATTATAGGAAATACAGGTTTGTAAGAGCCTTGGCACCGTAGTTCCTATTGTTCAATACTGCAGCCTTTGTCAAAAGTTCGTTTTGTACTTCCACTATGTCCAGTTCAAATGCAAATAAATAACATTACTAGGCAATATTAGGCTGTTAATAAGACAGATTATGTTTTATAAAAATACATTTTTTGCCATTCCTAACTTGTTTGTGAAACATTACTAAAATACTTCCGAAAATTTAAATGATAGCCAAACGTTTCATGACACAGCATCAGATTGAAATATCAACATACTTTACATATTTAGATACTCTCATAAAACTTATATAACAATTTAGGTATAATTTGAGGGTGCATTTTGCTTTAGATAAAAAGTAGGACTAAATAATTATTTTCTTCCAGTAATTCAGACTGCCTGTTTATTCATGTATTTTTCTGCTTAGCGTAGTGTTTCAGCTAAAATATATTTTCTGCCTGGTGAGGTTAGTCTGGACGTTTCCGGCCAAACTTGCGTGTTTTGCACGTTATTTGTAATTATTTAGACGTTTATACAGCATTTGGGAAATTACTTTAGAATTCAAAATATTCCACGAACCATATTGATAGACTGACGGATATATGTGTGTATGTGGAAAATAACAGTAATACTTGATGTAAATATTACATTTCTTCCGTTAGCAACGTATTTTTGTAGATTTTTTAAACATTGCATTAACATTGTGACACTTGACAACCATCAAAGACGTGGAAAATTATTAGAGTACATTTTGTTCCTTTCACCAAGCGTGGTACGCATATCGAATTTTGAACGGCGTGATCTGTTAGTGATGACTGGCAAATGGACCAAAAAGCAGTAGTTGATTTTATTTTGTTTTTGTAGTTTTGTGGAATCGCATTTAAAGTAGATCTCCAGTGCAGTAACTATGTGTCTATTACAACGCATAACACATGCTGGTTTTCAGATAGTTATGGAGAGTATGTTTTACATTCACTATCATAATTATTCCATGTGCAAATAATACATTGTATGTAGTTTTCATGGATATCTGCAGATACGAGACAGTGCATAAACGATTTTTTGTAGTGAATAATAAAAAAATAGGTGGCAATATTTGAATCACATATTTGTGAAAGTACATAAGTCAGAAAATTAAAGTTTTGGGAACTGACAAAAAATTTATTAAATCTCTCTAGCTATCAGTGAGCCAAACTTAGCAGTCATTAACTTACATGAGTATATATATATATATATATATATATATATATATATATATATATATATATATATAATGGGATGTCTTGGTGCATGAACAATGTAGTGTAATTACAAAAAACACACACATATATATATACATATATATATATATATATATATACATATATATATATATATATATATATATATATATATATACAATGGGATGTCTTGGTGCATGAACAATGTAGTGTAATTACAAAAAACACTAAAGTTTTAAAAATTATCTTACCTTACGCCTTTACATAAATAAAGGCACATATTTTAGAAAAAAAAGATTTTATAATATTGGATACCAATTAACAATGCTATATTTTCGTTTCTGTTAGAATAAACAAATAGTATTGGGTGCACATAACCCTATTTAACGAATACTAGTAAATTATAAAACATAACTAAGTTACGCAGATGAAGTGTTTGTGGGCCTCTGGAGAAGAGATCTATAAATGTCTTAATGTTCGTCTGGAGTACATTTCATCGTTTTGGACAAGTTCTTGGTTTTATCATATTCGATAGATGATTTCCCATCACTCTGTGTTCTTTCAATTGGCATTATGCATGAGGCATTCACATGCAACTTGTGCCTTGGTACAAAAGTGTGCTTCATTAAACACCCTATGTGTTGTGAAGCAATAAATGTGCCTTTAATGGCTTAGTAGTACTCAAACTGCAAGAAACTAGCAGCTATGCAGTCTTGTTCTTGGGATCGTGCAACTGCATTAGATTTAGATTCTTCTGATACTCACCATTGCTTTTACCGTTTTGGCCACCATGTTTTGGAATGTAGTATATCCTTCGATGTAACCTTGTGAACATTAAATTTATCGGGAGTTAAAGCAGAGCCGATGATTTCAGAAACTTTTAAATGTATATACATTGTATATCTGTCTTTGTGAGTACTCGATTTGCAAGACCAAAATCATGGTCACACAGTAGGAATCAGTGACTGTGGATTGGCATGCGATAAACAATTTTGTAAAATTTCCCATTATCTGTGAGGACTAGTAAGAATCCTATCATGCAATGGTTTTTGTTTTTCCCGCCACAAGAATCGGTAAAAACATGAAGTTCTCTGGTGTTTGAGGAAGCGTGTCAATCAAATTTCGGAAAAGGAACGAACATGTTTCATTTGGGCCTTTCTTCCTTTGGTCTCCATGGCACAAGAATAATCAGCACTTCCAGTGCTGAGGTTATGTACTGAAATTGGGAAAACAGAAACCTGCCTGCAGTAATAAATCTCTTGAATGGGAATGCCTGGGAGGGATAAGTTTTGCGCGTAATTAAACGTGAGACCCAAATGCTGTAATTGTTTTTATATTAAATATTTTTAGTTTTTTTTCATATTCTGCTAATTCAGCAGCTGCCAAATGTTTGCAGTGTCTTTTAAAGTAGCATTCTTCATTTTAACTTTAGCTGTTCACAGACGCCACAAGCATCAACGTGCGGTTTACCATAAATAAAATCAAAGCCATCTTTGAACATCTTGTAACTCTGGAAACCTTTCCTTGAAAAAACAGAAGTAACTAGAGCAGAATGAAGATATTTAATTTCCCTTGAAACAGTGACTGGTGTTTGTGGGAAAGGAACATATGTGTTCTTTAATTTGTTCCACAACTTTTTTTTGGACTGTCCTCTTGTTTTCTTGTAGGCCCCATTTGTTCGTAGGAGGTTCTCCCACCAACAATAAAATTTGCAGTCTTGTCGCCCCGTTTTTAGTTATAGCGCACAATTGAAGAAACACATTTTTGCCAACTTCCAGCCTGTGGTGTCCATTCATTACGTCGTACTTGAAAGATAAATTGTTTCGTTTATTTACGAAGTGCTGAGTTTTGATTTTACGTCAATAAATGAGAAAAACAACAGCCTTGGTAGTAACATTCTAAATGCCACACTTAGGTCCTTTTATTACCAAACGATTCATCTACAATCAAAGACTCGCTTTCCACCAGTAACACATTTTCACAAAAAACTGACTTCTGTCATTTCACAAATAAGCGATTCATTTTCTTTAACAAGGCGCCATTTAACGCAGTTCAGGTGGAGATCACGTTTTTTTAAAGTATGTGTGATGTGTGTTGTTTGTTTGTTTGTGTGTGTGTGTGTGTGTGTGTGTGTGTGTGTGTGTGTGTCTGTGTGTTACTGACGTATTTCAGATGCGAGAATACTGAAAACGTAGTTCTTTTACAAATAATTCAGATCTTTTGGATGCTTTTGAGATCGGTATATCATATGGATACGTTTGTGCACAGCCTGGATGAACATCGTGTTTGGCTGTTTCATTTTACTGGCCGCTAAAATACTACACTGTAATTGGGCGTTTCATATTAATGGCTAGGAGAGGGTGTGTGAGGTGGGATGGGAATCACTTGTCACGTGATGACGTCATTGATAATCATGATTATGACGATGATGAAGATGATGATGTCAGCGATAAGGGTGACTACGTCACTGATAAGAAGGACCTGGCTTGTGACATCATGGGTAGGGAAGTGACCTGCGTAACGTGACATCACAAATGCTAACAGTCATCCAGAGTCGCCATACATATATGTGTCATAGGTAAACCTTGTCGTTCATACCCTTCCACCCTGAATTTTAGCCCCACTCATAGCCTTTCTTTTTTACTATTACCGCTATACATTTTTGACACGCTAAAATCATTTTACTTTAATCGTGTGATCTGGTGCTATCGGTGGCTTTCTCATTGCTTTGGCAAGATTTCATATAGTTTCACGTATCTTGCTTTACTAAACACTTTCGAGGGAAAAAAAGAAGATTTGTCCATAACAGCAGACAAATCTGTACAGACGACATCAGATTTCTGTATTTAGCTTACGTGCACGTCTCCTGTAAAAGTACGCGACTACAAGGAATAAGAATACATTAGAATGCAAATTACAGCCCCTTGGTTCTATCACGAGTTGCAGTTCTTTGAAAAGAATATGCCGCACTGTAATCAAGCTTAACGCGTGATTTACCTACCCGTTGTTTGTGTAACGTCATTTCGACATCTGCATTGCAGTAAAATGGCGTAGGTTCCCATGTGGACAACAGAGAGTATGCGGGGAAACAAGCAGCATAAAGTGAAACGTTTGTACTGCTGACACATATCACTGCGGGACTAAATTAGTAGTTAAAACGGCGAGTAGTTGCTCCTCAGACATGTAAGAATTACGAGAATATTGCACTCGTATGAGAAATGCCTTATCTGTAATTTTTTTTTTGTAAATTCTTTTCAGTTAATTACTTATATAAACGAAATTTATTACATACACCGTTTGTTCAGTAAACGTAAATCGTTACTTACGTGAGGACCTCCGCCGGCCGGAATGGCCGTGCGGTTCTAGGCGCTACAGTCTGGAGCCGAGCGACCGCTACGGTCGCAGCTTCGAATCCTGCGTCGGGCATGGATGTGTGTGATGTCCTTAGGTTAGTTAGGTTTAATTAGTTCTAAGTTCTAGGCGCCTGATGACCTCAGAAGTTAAGTCGCATAGTGCTCAGAGCCATTTGATTTTTCTTGAGGACCTCTCGTGTCGGTATGTTGATGCTGCTTCGAATGTCGTGACGGCTACATTTGACACCACCGCAACCATTCAGACTTCGACGGAGCATACACGTTAGCAAGATACCGCAGAACATAATACTGGCCGATAACTGACAAAAGCCGTAAGTGACTTCCCAAAAGCCATTGATCAAGGTAGTCGGGTGGATGCACTCCCTCTCGACTTTCAAAATGTACAGAGTGATTATAATTAAACTTTCAAACCGCTGTATAAATAACACCACTGGTCACAATAACGTAAAATTGCAACGGAATATTATCAGAGAAATGGGAAAACGTGTGGCAGAAGAAAAATAAATAGTTACAAAATGTAGCAATAAATGGCGCTGTAAGCATCACAATTCAATAGTCTCGACTAGAAATGACAAATGAATCATACAATGCCTAAGGTGTACGTTTGATGTTAAACAAATTGCACTACTCAGCGTGCTTGGGTCTAAAGGTGTGCCCGCATCTCGTGGTCGTGCGGTAGCGTTCTCGCTTCCCACGCCCGGGTTTCCGGGTTCGATTCCCGGCGGGGTCAGGGATTTTCTCTGCCTCGTGATGGCTGGGTGTTGTGTGCTGTCCTTAGGTTAGTTAGGTTTAAGTAGTTCTAAGTTCTAGGGGACCGATGACCATAGATGTTAAGTCTCATAGTGCTCAGAGCCATTTGAACCATCTAAAGGTGTGATACTGTTAGTTGCATAAAACCATCCACCACGGCAAGGTCATATCACATCAGATGGGAGAAATCGGTTTTTAATTGTCCTGAGGCCAAAAACCGCATAAAAAGCATCAGTAAAAATGAAATCGGATTATTAATTTCCTTGTGATTGGCGCAAAACATATTCAATATACTGTCCACCGTTTTCTGCAACAAGCTGAAACCGTGAAACAGCATGTTCCATAGCTGATCGAAGAGCTCCCGCGGTCATGTTCAGAATGTGTTGCGCAATGCGTGCCTTCAATGAAGCTAAGTTTGCAGTCGGAACACTGACCACAACATGCTTCAGACAGCCCCACAGCCAGAAGTTACACGTATTAAGATCAGCTGATCGGGGCGACCAGGCTGTAGGGAAATGGCGGCGGGTAATTATAGCATTTCCGAAAAGGCGCTTCACCAGCTGCTTAACTGGAGGTGCGCCATCTTGCATAAAAATGATCTCATCCACACATCCACGATGTTGGAGAGCTGGAATGACGTGGTTGCGCAAAAGACACTCATATCGCTTACCAGTGACGGTACAGGTAACAGGACCGGAAGCACCTGGCTCTTCGAAAAAATATGGCCCTATGATAAATGATACCGTAAACCCGTACCACACATTGAGCTTTTCAGGATGAAGTGGTACTGGTTGATATGCGTGTCGATTTTCCGTTGCCCATATTCGCCAATTCTGTGTATTGACACGTCCTGTCAGATGGAAGTAGGCTTCGCCTGTCCACAAAATCTTCCACGGTCAGTCATTGCCCACTTCAATGCGAGCAAGAAATTCTAAAGCAAAGGCTGTCTGGCTGGCAGGTCAACAGGAAGTAACTCGTGCACATGGGTAATTTTGAACTCATTGCAAGGAAGCATGTTTCGTAGGATTTTAGGCACCGTGCTCAGGGATATGTTCAATGTTCGGACAATTCTCCGTGCACTTCACGTTTGCACACCACCACTCGTCTTCTCCTGCATTGCTGTGGCCACTGACTTCACTGACGTGGAATCAGTTCGTTTCCTTCCCCTACCAGGTTGCACACCAAAAGAACCCGTCCTTCCGACTTTCCGAATCATTTTATCCAGACCCACGGCAGTCATCAAACCAAAGCCATTTTTCAAGCTGAACTTCTGCAGAGCGACATGTGCACAGTTATCATTCTTGTACACTGCTGGCCATTAAAATTGCTACACCAAGAAGAAATGCAGATGATAAACAGGTATTCATTGGAAACATTTACTAGAACTGACATGTGATTACATTTTCACGTATTTTGGGTGCATAGATCCTGAGAAATCATTGCCCAGAACAACTACCTCTGGCCGTAATAACGGCCTTGATACGCCTGGGCATTGAGTCAAACAGAGCTTGGATGGCGTGTACAGGTACAGCTGCCCATGCAGCTTCAACACAATACCACAGTTCATCAAGAGTAGTGACTAGCGTAGTGTGACGGGCTAGTTGCTCGGCCACCATTGACCAGACGTTTTCAGTTGGTGAGTGATCTGGAGAATGTGCTGGCCAGGGCAGCAGTCGAACATTTTCTGTATCCAGAAAGGCCCGTACAGGACCTGTAACATGTGGTCGTGCATTATCCGTCTGAAATGTAGGGTTTCGCAGGAATCGAATGAAGGGTAGAGCCACGGGTCGTACCACATATGAAATGTAACGTCCACTGTTCAAAGTGCCGTCAATGCGAACAAGAGGTGACCGAGACGTGTAACCAATGACACCCCATACCATCACGCCGGGTGATACGCCAGTATGGCGATGACGAATACACGCTTCCAATGTGCGCTCACCGCGATGTCGCCAAACACGGATGCGACCATCATGATGCTGTAAACAGAACCTGGATTCATGCGAAAAAATGACGTTTTGCCATTCGTGCACCCAAGTTCGTCGTTGAGTACACCATCGCAGGCGCTCCTGTCTGTGATGCAGCGTCAAGGGTAACCGCAGCCATGGTCTCCGAGCTGATAGTCCATGCTGCTGCAAACGTCGTCGGACTGTTCGTGCAGATGGTTGTTGTCTTGCAAACGTCTGCATCCGTTGACTCAGTGATCGAGACGTGGCTGCACGGTCCGTTACAGCCATGCGGATAAGATGTCTGCCATCTCGACTGCTAGTGATACGAGGCCACTGGCATTCAGCACGGCGTTCCGTATTACCCTCCCGAACCCACCGATTCCATATTCTGCTAACAGTCATAGGATCTCGAGCAACGCGAGCAGCAATCTCGCGATACGATAAACCGAAATCGCGATAGGCTACAATCCGACCTTTATCAAAGTCGGAAACTTCATGGTACGCCTTTCTCTTCCTTACACGAGTCATCACAACAACGTTCCACCAGGCAACGCCGGTCAACTGCTGTTTGTGTATGAGAAATCGGTTGGAAACTTTCCTCATGTCAGCACGTTGAAGGTGTCGCCACCGGCGCCAACCTTGTGTGAATGCTCTGAAAAGCTAATCATTTGCATATCACAATATCTTCTTGCTGTCGGTTAAATTTCACGTCTGTAGCACGTCATCTTCGTGGTGTAGCAATTTTGATGGCCAGTAGTGTAATACAGCTTTAGAAGCAGAGCATGATCCTGCATTGAGACAGTTTGTACCAACTTCAGTGGGTCGGCGCATGACAGATGTTTTCATTTACGTTTTCTGACACATCCAGCGCCAAACACTGATCAATTTTCCCACAATTTTTTTTCTTCTTCATACGTGTTGCCCCCTCTCCGATAATATTCTGTCGCAATTTGACGTTATACCGACCAGTGGTGTTATTTCTACAGCGTTTTGAAACTTTAATTACAATCACCCTGTATTTGATCCACAGTCGGTTCTTATAATGACCCGTTTCACGGGGTTAGCGTATCTTCGATTACCTCTAATTAGCAATCACAGTCTTGTTACATGACAGTTATATGTACATTAATGCACTCGGAAGGGGTACTCCAAGTAGCAGCTGTGTCATTCATTTGTAGTCAATCACTACGAACAACACAGCTGGTACTCGGAGTACATTTTCTCAGTACACTTTTTTCGTTGACGTGTCTTACAGACTCAACAGTTTCCTCAAATACAATGGTGTTAAAATCTCCTTTTCTACCTGTCATGGAATCTAGTCACAACTCATTTACAATGAACTAATAGTCAAAGATTGACTTTCTAATTCGGGAGTCTATAGACTCACTTGTGCCCAGAATCCTTGCACACATATTGGACAGGTCGCGAGGATAAAATACGGTTTCTGGAGAATATTCTCAGTAGAAAGGGCATTGTAAAAGATTGCTCTTATTTCGGTGAATATTTAGGGCTAGTGGCCGTAATGAACAGACGCTCGATTCTGTCCTGACCTTACGTGTGGTACCTAAAGGGAAAAAATTACACTTTGGAAGAGATAATAAGCAGATTAACCCAAATAGCTGCTATGTCAAAAGTATTTCGTGCTTTATTGGTTTAAGATAGGCCTATTTCGGCTCCAGTCCTATTTTTTAGCTGGCTACAGATAATAAGTAATTTTGTTAATCTTCGTTTGTATCCTCACTTACAACTATTGACAATGTTGGGTGATTATACAATAGTAATTACATCCACTTGTGCTGTCACTGTCTAATGACCTTATGCTGGCGGCGGCCTTCGCCAGCACAACGTTCGGCACTAGGAAAAATTGTATAGCAGGTGCTGAACTAAGCGCACCTATGACAAGAGAAGACCAAGACACGCCCACAGGCTACGCGACGATAACGATCCCTGGGCAGTGTAAATATAGGCCACTGCCGCCGACCGAGCTTCTCAATCTCTCAATCTGAGTATGTCGCATTGGGACTCAGTTCGCATTGCACCCCAATACGTCGCACTGTGCTCCAGTCTTCCACAGTAAAGGTCGTCACCTAGCACCTTAACTATTTGTGAGAGAACATTAGTCATTGTATATAGTTGTGATATGGACACGGACAAAATTCAAGAATTAATACATGTTGCCGTTAACCTCCGAACTTCAGACTGGGCAACGTTGATTTTAAGTATTCAACGCCCGCATCCCGTGGTCGTGTGGTAGCGTTCTCGCTTCCCACGCCCGGGTTCCCGGGTTCGATTCCCGTCGGGGTCAGGGATTTTCTCTGCCTCGTGTTGGCTGGGTGTTGTGTGATGTCCTTAGGTTAGTTAGGTTTAAGTAGTTCTAAGTTCTATGGGACTGATGACCATAGATGTTAAGTCCCATAGTGCTCAGAGCCATTTGAACCATTTTTAAGTACTCAACTGGTTCCAGTAACAAAGTGTATTTTAACCACAAGTGTATTTTGTGTTGTACTGAGAGGAGACCGGACACCCACCTATCATACCATCCTCTCCTCATCCAGCCAGGAATCACAAAACATTACAACAGACCTGGTTGATATGTCTTACGGGTGGTGTGATTATATGACTGTGAGAGGTATACTATCGAATCTCGATCGTTAATGTTATTTTAGATGAGATTTTTTTGTTGGCTATGGCCTTCTTGTTTTGTTCATTAATCTATGAGTTTCTGTGTATTAGTGATTTGATTGTTGCTATTAATTTCATCTTTCTTATAGCGAGATTATTGTTACTACTTACAGATAATCTGAAGATTCACTAACCGCGCGAAACACGTTATTGTTAATAAGACAGAAGCATAGTTTTCTATTTTTGGAACGCTATTAAGTGATAACGAATCTGTCCCGTAATAACTGTGAAGGCGAGTTTAGCCTAATTACATCATCCACAGAAGTAATAAGCAGTAATTATTCCCTCTTTTAGTATGTGAATGGAACAAGAAGAAACCCTAATACAAGGTATAATGTTAACTATGCCTTGTCATGCACTTCCCAGTCTTTTGTAGAGCTTGTATATGTTGATGTGCGGTAACGTGTAGCACCACGCAGAGCTCTCTCGTCATAAGTTATTTGTGCTTGACTCATGAGTCATACATAATATTTACCGATATGGTAACTTGGATAAGGAGTATAGAGTAGCCAGACAGAGCTTTTAGTGAAGGATAGAATACTTTTGTATAGTAGGATCCGAGTGGCACGACGAAGTGACTAAAAGGCTTTTGTAATTTATTTCTAGAGCTGACAGCGGCGGAGGCTGATAGGAAGTAAACAATAAATTCAGGTATTCTTATACACCAGGTGTTTCGTGTACGATGCTAGCTGTCTCCGGCATTGCACGAAAACCATACCAGGGAGATATGCTCTGATCGCAGCAAATGTTTCGGTCCGTTCCTCGAACTTTAGCAAGAGGCACACTATTCTACGAGCCGAAATATACAAAGAATGTGGCGTCGGGAAGCAATTTGTGAAAACAGTTGCGTCATTTAGCGTTTCACACTCCTGTGTCGGTATCATCTGCTGATACAGCCGTGAACAAACTCAATCCGACATCTTAGAAGGCAGCGGTAGCACAACTATTGGCCAGTCCAGATACTGCTGCTAGGCGTCTGTACTGATACTGGTTATAGAAGGTTTCGTATGATGTCGCTGCTGATTCCAAAAAAAAATTGTTTTTATGAAAGAGGGCTGGATTCGATTCGGTACGTGACCATGTCCGACAATCGTCTCCAAAATTCTGAAAAATCCTCATCGAGTAACCTCCCCCTTCTTAATCGCCTACTGGATTGCGATATAACTGACCGTGATCGTATATGCCTAGTGAAATTTTACAGTGAGTAAAGCTATCGTTACCGAAGGAAAATAACACCAGTTAGTTGGAGGAAAGTCTTCCAACAGACTCTTCTGGATAAAGAATCTATTCTAAACCTAATCTAAATACTGATGATAATTTTGAAATGGGTAAAATATAGTGCAATCACTCTCGAACCGCATACGGGGGAAAAACGGTGCCACGTAATATTTACGACAAAAATTACTGATTACACGATGAAAACACAGATTAGCTAAAAAGAAGAGATAATTAAAAGTTCGCCAGCCCATTAGAGCAATAAATCTCCAGAATCTTGAGAAAGGTAACGGCAAAGAAATTTAAGCTAGTAATCACTTGCGTGGCAATAGAAGGTTGTCACGCTTTTTCACAGCGCAACAGCTCACCGCAAAATAAGTGAATCAGAAAGCACTGAGTTTCCAGTAAATTAGTCTGAAATACTAAATTTAGAAAGTAGCGTTAAATGAAATTTCTGGTTACATAAATGACTGGCTTAACTTGAACGCCGGCCGGTGTGGCCAAGCGGTTCTAGGGGCTTCAGTCTGGAACCGCCCGACCACTACAGTCGCAGGTTCGAATCCTGCCTCGGGCATGGATGTGTGTGATGTCCTTACGTTACTTAGGTTTAAGTAGTTCTACGTTATAGGGGACTGATGACCTCCGATGTTAAGTCCTATAGTTCTTAGAGCCACTTGAACCATTTTTTTTAAACTTAGTTACATAAAGAAATAAATTTCAGTAACTCAGTGTAACGTAATGCAAAATTTAGAAAGAGGCTAGTAATTGACTTTTGATTATTGAAAGACTTTTCTGAATTTACTTTAAGCAAATGAGCAATTGATTTTATTTCTGAAATAACGACAACAAAATACATACCAAGCTAGCAGAAGTCACTCGCTAAGCTAAATACAGAATAAATGAAATCTCGCTCTCTTAACTTGTGCTGTGTCTTTAGTTATTAGTTTTGACAGTGAAATTTTACTGTTCTTTAAGTAGACTCTGTTATGCAATACAAGAATGAACCGTTACTGAGGCAGAAAATTTAGACTGAAACTGGTCATTAGCAAACACACAAAACTGGCAGTAAATCATTAATCAGTTTTCATATTCTTACGATACTCGGTGATTGCATGGGCAGGAAAGGGAGCCTGCTTGGTAGTAATGTCTGAGGACAATGACAACACACGTGCCCTTCAGGTCTTAACTATTGCAAGTTATTATTCAGGTTAGCCATGCTTTGTGAAAGAAATGTTGCTGGGTAATGCCTATGTAAGTTTATGATTTTTCACTTAATAGTCTTACGATGTTGTAGCGGTGCGGACGATGAAGAATGTAGCTGATGACAATGCTGAGCTACCGTTGTTGCTGCTGCTGCTGTTAGCTGAGGAGAATCCCGAGTCGTCTCCAGAGCCACGGATAGTTGTGGGACAGGCAATAGTTAGAACTGCAGCTTCCTCCGCCAGTCCACTCCTACCGTGCGCTCAATAATCGCGGGTTAACGAATCAGGAGCGTCTACATCGGCGCGAGAATAGCTGCACACCGCGTTGGCGGGAGCGCCCAACAAACACTTCTGCACTCTTTCATAACTCAAGCTTCTCTGCCTCCTGTCTGCTCACAATGCGACAGAGACCTCCATAGGCAAAGATAAACAACGGCACAGCTACTACCGATTCGCCGTTGCTATCGATACATTTCAATAAATTTCCCTTGGCTATTATCCAGCAATTTGCAATATTTTCATTATAATTACAATCAGTTACATGCAGTCAGAAATAAATACACTATTATTTCGATTACATATTAAATACAGTTTTTGTATCAAAGCTTACTGCTTCAGAATCTCCAGTACAAGTTCATCAACGGATATTAAACAGCTAAAATTTTGGATGGTGTAGAAGGTACGAGTACAGTTACATCAGGAGCCCTAGTACGATCCAGAAGCAAGAGAGTCATGCACACTTAGTAAACACGAATTACTGGGGATTGAGATGGTAGAAACTAACCTCTTAATAATGGCATAGAAACATTGGTGGTGTGTTCTCTTACACTGTCTTGTATGAATACATTTCCCTGCATGAAATAATCGTAGCTCTTTTTTGTTATTTGATGGTTCTCTGAACAGAAAAAGATTGCAGTATATTCTTCGTATACCTCTCAAAAGTTACAGTTTGACGGACGGAGAAATACTGATCTACAATTCGTGTTGCATTAATAGTACACTGGCAACTTGAAATTCCATCTTTTTATGGGAAATCGTGACAAATACATTAACGACCAGAAAAAAACACACCACCTCGAACGACTAGATGGCTCAAATGGCTCTGAGCACTATGAGACTTAACATCTGAGGCTATCAGTCCCCTAGAGCTTAGAACTACTTAAACCTAACTAACCTAAGGACATCACACACAGCCATGCCCGACACAGGATTCGAACCTGCGACCGTAGAGGTCACACGGTTCCAGACTGAAGCGCCTAGATCCGCTCGGCCACCACGGTCGGCGAACGACTAGAGGTAGGATGTTCATATTCACAGAACATTAGTATGTTCAGCGAGATAGTTAGCATTTCAGTCACCTTGGTTCTACATCTACGTGATGACTATGCTATTCACAATGAAGTGCCTGGCAGAGGGTTCAATGAACCATCTTCAAGCTGTCTCTTTCTGTTCCACTCTCGAACGGCGCGCGGGAGAAACGAGCATTTAAATTTTTTCTGTGCGAGCCCTGATTTCTCTTATTTTATCGTGATGATCATTTCTCCCTCTGTAGGTGGGTGCCAACAGAATGTCTCCGCAATCGGAGGAAAAAACTGGTGATTGAAATTTTATGAGAAGATCCCGTCGCAACTAAAAACACCTTTGTTTTAATGATTACCACTCCAATTCACGTATCATGTCTGTGGCAGTATCTCCCCTATTTCGCGATAATACAAAACGAGCTGCCCTTTTTTGTACTTTTTCAGTGTCATCCGTCAGTCCCACCTGATGCGGATCCCACAACGCACAGCAGTACTCCAGAATATGGCGGATAAGCTGCCAATGGATCCCAGTCTTTGGTTTGCCCTACTCACAACCTTGTCTATGTGATCGTTCCAAGTTATGTTATTTGTAATCGTAGTCCCTAACTATGTAGTTGAATTTATAGCCTTCAGATTTGTGTAACTTATCAAGTAGTCGAAATTTAGCGGTTTTCTTTTAGCACTCATGTGAATAACTTCACACTTTTCTTTATTCAGGGTCAATTGCCACTTCTCGCACCACACAAATATCTAAATCATTTTGCAATTCATTTTGGTCATCTAATGACTTTAAAAGACGGTAAATGACAACATCATCAGCTAATAATCTAAGACGGCTACTCTTATCGTCTGGAATGACGTTAATATAGATGAGGAACAATAGAGAGCCTACAATACTTCCTTGGGGAACTCCGGTTCAAATGGTTCAAATGGCTCTGAGTACTGTGGGACTTAACATCTAAGGTCATCAGTCCCCTAGAACTTAGAACTACTTAAACCTAACTAACCTAAGGACATCACACACATCCATGCCCGAGGCAGGATTCGAACCTGCGACCGTAGCGGTCGCGCGGTTCCAGACTGAAGCACCTTTAACCGCTTGGCCACACCGGCCGGCGGGAACTCCGGATATTACTTCTGTTTTACTCGATGACTTTACGTCTATTACTACGAACTGTGACCTTTCTGACAGGAAATCGCGAATCCAGTAGCACAACAGAGGCGATATTCCATAGGCACACAGTTTGGTTAGAAGACGCTTGTGAGAAACATTTGTCGTGTTGCCTAGTAGGTACAGCGTCCGCCAAGTGCCCTGATAACTTGTTCCATGGATGATGGCATCGACGCTTATAAGGCACGAATCGCTTCCTGTGGTATAGCCATCCATGATGCATTCACCTGGTTCCAAAGTTAATCAGTGGAGGTTGTCATTGCGTCACAGCGCTGCCCCTGTCGTTTCACCATATCCAACAAATCTTGGATTGGCGAGAAGTCTGGTGATATGGTGGGCCAGGGCAAAAGGCTGACATCCTGTGACACCAAGAAGGCAAGTGTTCGTGCAGCGGCATATGGTCGTGCATTGTCATGCTGAAAAATGGCGCCTTAGGTACTGTGCAGCAAGGCTGGGGCTATGGGCCACAGGATGTCATTCACGAAAGTCACAATGGTCACAGTGCCCTGGACACGCACCAACTGTGATTTCTGGTTGTACCAAATAGCACCCCACACCATAAGTGATATGCATACTGGGCTGTGATGTTGATTGAGACAGCTATTTATTTTTCCTAGGCGACTTAGTAAGTCAAAATGTCTTTCCCCTATAACCTCGACCCAGAGAGGCGTCCATACGAGGTTTCATGAATGCAGTAAGCAACCAATAGTTACAAAACGCATCCATTAAAAAGATACTGATTTCTGTTTCGAGGCACTGTTGTTACTATATATGAAGGTAGTATCTGTTCCCGAAATAACAGTTACCGTTGATGACCATGCAGCTTTCGCTAGCATGAAATGATAATTAAATGGACACCCTAGCTGCAAACAGGCGTTGATAGACTTCATTGGGAACATGTTGAAAATGTGTGCCCTGACGAGGTCTCGAACTCGAAATACCCTGCTTACATGGCAGACGCTTTATCCATCTGAGCCACCGAGGACACAGAGGATAGTGCGCCTGCAGGAACTTATCCCTTGCATGCTCCCCGTGAGACCCACTTTCCCGACATGTCCACACCACTACATTAGTAGTGCGCCTAATATCTATTAGTCTAATACCTATGTTGGGAATGTGGGTCTCACTGGGAGCGTGCAAGGGATAAGTCCCTGCAGGCGTACTATCCTCTGTGCCCTCGGTGGCTCAGATGGATAGAGCGTCTGCCATGTAAGCAGGATATACGAGGTTCGAGTTCCGGTCAGGGCGCACATTTTCAACATGTCCCCAATGAAGTATATCAACTCCTCTTTGTAGCTATGGTGTCCATTTAATTATCAATGTTGGTACTGTCACTGCCACTGACGTAGACGAGCAGTGTACCCCTTATACGCCATATGTGGATACGTATGGCGGATGGAATACTTCACGTGAAGATGGCAAGCAAGAAACTTTCTGAAACGTTGCTGGAGAACGATACATTGACTCGGCTGTCATCCGGAGAAGATATAATATCGGGGGATGTTTGAAAGGCTGAAGGCCAATTTCCCTAGCTCCTGAAAACTGAGGAAATAGGAATCTAATGGAGATTTCTGCCTTGCACAGGTATTTTTCTGACTCTGTACACTGTGTGCTCTTTCTTTTCAACAACACAGATCTACTATAGTAAGCAACTGCCGAACACTTGGTGAAAATAGTCAAGTGGCGCTGTTATGAACGCAAAGGCAACTCGTCAACATCATCCGAAGATTAATTTTCCCAAATTAATAAACGGAGTGTAGGGGAAGTGGAACACATGATCAGCTGATATACTATGGACACTACAACATTCTGCAGCAAAATGGACGCATCGGGCACAACTGCTACCGAAACAAAGGATCCCATTCAAGTTCACACGGCCACCCAAAATGTAGAAAGTATGTAGGTAAAACGCCAAATTAGAAATGATATCAAGGAACACCTATCCTAACATTATAACTGAAAGAAAAGATTGATCCATCAGAATCAACTTAAGCAACACCAGTAGCTTTGTTCTTCTCTGCCAGCGGATTGCCAAACGAAACATCCATACTTACAATCTGGATACCAGCGACAGAGTGCCAGATGGTAGGCAAGCTCAGACCACGACCTGGAGGTGGGGGTGGGGGAGCGATTTGCAAAGCTCCTTCGTAATTCGCCGTTTTTCTTTGTTTTAGAGTGTTTACTTGGCGTCAAAGATACATATGTAGTAGGAAGAGAACCGCTTACCATCGTAAGTAGTTGCTGTTATCAGGTGGCTTGTTCGCACACAGCAGAGATGCAGAGACGCTGAGTACCAACTACTTCCAAGGGATGCCTTGACCTACCTCATGGCCCGTCACAGCTCGACAAACTCTCTGGATTCTATGATTTCCTGCTACAAGATTACGTTTGCAATTCAAACCATTGATTTGACTATGTGGAGGCAACTTCGAAAGATCTTCAAGCAAGTGTTAACCACACAGACAGACACATACAAGGAAAAATATGTAGCCGTCTGTGTACAGGTAAATACACACACTAACATTGTTCTTCGCTTCTCCAGAGGTCCTGCGTAGTTGCGACAGCGCAAAAATGATGGAGAACCGGACACTGCTCACATTTTAAGAGGCGAAATGCTCTTAATACCAATGAAACAGATTCATATAACCTGTTTCACTGTGTCTATAGCCGCTGTCAAGAAGAGCCAGTCGGACTTTATACAAGTGATCGTAGTTATTGTTCATTGTATGTAGGCCTAGAAGAAAGTTCAAATTAATCCAGATGAACGCTGAACTTTTTCCACGCATCATCTTCAACCTAATGGCAAGTATTATATAGATTCTATTAATAAATTACTGTAAATTGTTAATAATCTGTGTTTCAAAAATTTCGCCATTGTTGCCTAACTCTATTTGGCCCTATGACGGGGCTATATAGTCTACCTGCTGCGTGCGAACAAGCCACCTGATAACTACTTCCGATGGTAAGCGGTTCTCTTCCTACTACATTTGTATCTGTGACGCCAAGTATATACTCTAACACAAAGAAAAACGGTGCAATACGAAGGAGTTATGCAAATCGGTCACAAATCGGTATTCATATAGGTATCGACGGAAAACACGAATTAGTAAACTTTGGCGGCCGATGAATGAATCTGTGATCCTGCATCGAAATTTCACTGCATAGCTGGTAAGAAGACGGCCGTTGTGACCGAGCGGTTCTAGGCGCTTCAGTCCGGAACCGCGCGACTGCTACGGTCGCAAGTTCGAATCCTGCCTCGGGCATGGATGTGTGTGATGTCCTTAGGTTAGTTAGGTGTAAGTAGTTCTAAGTTCTAGGGGACTAATGACCTAACAGCCATTTGAAGTTTTTTTTTTTTTTTTTTTTTGAGCTAGTAAGAACAGTAAACAGGGGACATGTTGATACCGGGGCTTATATTCTTTCCGAATTTCATTCCGTTCACTCAGGCAGACAGTAACTACGTCTCGTAGACGGGTGCCTGAACATTATGCGTAGATGTCTGCGTTTGATATAGGACGTGTAGTTGGTCTCACTCTAAATCTGAATACGAACGATGTCACTTTTCGATGATGCTGGCAGGAATCGGTCACCCTTGCCTAAAAATAGAGTCAAAAAGAAAGCGGTCAACTTAGAGAGACGGTAGAACGTGAGGGCTCTGTAATCGTCAGAGAGACACTGAGTCCCGTATTCATCATCGACTCAGAGTGCAACTGGTGCTTCAGTGGCCACAAAGACCATTAATAGACGGTTCACATAAAGAGGGCTGAGCTCGCTTCGCCCCTTCCGCCGACTACCATTGACCCCTGTACAACAACAAGCTGGTTTGCAGCGGTGACGGGCACATTCGGCCTGGAATCTCATTGACTAGAGTAGACCTGTCTTCATTGATCAATCCTGCTTCAAACTCAGGCCCGATGACCAGCGAACACGTGTCTGGAGACACCTCAAACAACGGCGTGAGACCAACCTTACTGTTGCCAGCTATACTGCGCGACAAACTGGAGTGATAGTGGGTGCTATTTCATTTCGTAGAAGTTCGTAGAAGTTCTTTCGATGTCTAGAAGTTCTTTCGTTGTCACCTGCGGCACGCCAGCACACCAGTGCGACGCCTCGTTTTGTTGCCCTTAATGACAAGCCATCCTGGTCTTACATTTCAGCAAGATAACACCCGTCCGCATATGGCGAGAGTTTCTGCTACTTTTCTTCGTGTGTTCCAAACCCTACCTTGGCAAGCAAGGTCAACGGTTCTCTCCCGATTGGGAACGTTTGGAGCATTATGGGAAGGGAAAAGCAAAACGAGGGTAATGGAATGTAGTCGAATTAAGTCGGGTGATGCTGAGGGGTTGGATTAGGAAATGAGACACTTAAAGTAGTAAAGGAGTTTTGCTATTTGGAGAGCAAAATAAGATGATGGTCGAAGTAGAGAAGATACAAAATGTAGACTGACAATGGCAAGGAAAGCGTTTCTGAAGAAGAGAAATTTGTTAACATCGAGTATAGATTTAAGTGTCAGGAAATCGTTTTTGAAAGTATTTGTATGGAGTGTAGCCATGTATGGGAGTCAAACATGGACGATAAATAGTTTGAACAAGAAGAGAATAGAAACTTTCGAAATGTGGTGCTACAGAAGAATGCTGAAGATTAGATGGGTAGATCACATAACTAATGAGGAGGTATTGAATAGAATTGGGGAGGAGAGGAGTTTGTGGCACAACTTGACAAGAAGAAGGGACCGCTTGGTAGCACATGTTCTGAGGCATCAAAGGATAACAAATATAGAATTGGAGGGCAGCGTAGAGGGTAAAAATCGTAGTGGGAGACCAAGAGATGAATACACTACGCAGATTCAGAAGGATGTAGGTTGCAGTAAGTACTGGGAGATGAAGAAGCTTGCACAGGATAGGGTAGCATGGAGAGCTGCATCAAACCAGTCTCAGGACTGAAGACCACAACAGCAACAACGTACTAATTGGACATAATTTGGAGTGGTGTTCCTTAGGACATCCATCAACTCTATCAATCAATGCCAAACCGAACAACTGCTTGCGTAAGAGCCAGAAATGTACCATTACGATACTCACTTGCTCAATTTGTGAAGGTATTTCTCTTGAATAAATCATCTATTTTTCCTGAAATTGTAATCATTTGTTAGTCTGTACATATATGTAACATCTACCGATTTCCGTCCCATTCTGATAATTCCTTCGGGGTGCGTCGTTTTTTTCCGTTATAGTGTATTTGATGAATACAGAAACACGTTTGTTTCGTTTTTTCCATGTGTCTGTATTCACACCCCATTATGACAAAACAGTTCTGTGTCAGACAAAAGGGAAATGTTATCTAAAGGAAAGGTACAATGACACATAAGAATAATAAAAAGAACAGCAACAACCCAGTTTTAACGTATTCCAAACATACAGAATTTCGATCACAAAGCTTTAAAAACAAAGGCGGAACCTGTTATTAATATTTTTCGTAGAGATGGGCACAAACTTTCATAAATCGAAGATAATGTACAATCTGTGTTCGTACTTGAAATACTATTAGTACCCACTGACTTTACACGAATGCTGCAGTTTTGTTGCGGCTGCGAGGAAGCTGTAAGTTCAAGCACAGAAGCATGACGCGTGAGTGCTTAGAGTGTTTCTCTGGTGAAGTCACTGCGGGAAGACAAAAGGAAGGAGATGCGCTTGACCTACGGCGGGTCACTGCGACGCTGAGGCACTGCGTGCTATATGAAACGCTTCCTGCGGGGGCGGATAGCTTCCCGCTGAGTTCACGGTCGGAGAAGAGAGTCTGATTAACTCGGTGCCTGCAGAAACCTATACAGCCAAAAATAAAACGACGCAAGCCCTGCAGAGTTTGCCTGTTGTCACCGGCAATGAGTCATGGCTGTGTTTCCTTCGAAGCAGTTGGCTCCATCCGGGCCACTGACTCTACGCTGGTGCGATTCTTACCAGCCGACTCGGAGGAACCCCACGACGTATTCTCAGTGCCATCTACAGAGGAAACCAGTTTCGTTCGGGATTTTAAACTTAGGCACTACATCGAAGAAATTACATCCCTGTGGAGATAAAAACTAGTTTTTGCGGCTGGATCGAAAATTTCGTTGCGGGCAGGTTGGTGCACGTTATCTTGGACGTAGAGACACCTTCAGCCATTGAATCAAAGTGTAGTGCCTGCTTGGGAGTGTAATTTTACCTTTGCTACTCGTGATATCATGATGAAGTTTCGGTCAATATTTAGGCAACTATATTTAAAATATCACAAAGCAAGACCCTAAAACGACTTTTGCCCAGAGCCAGAGGATGGTCCACATAGACCGAAACCAACAGTACATTTCAGTAAAGGTTATTCAACATCTGATAATGTACACCGTGCATCCAAGAGGTTCCGCGACTGATTTTATTCCCGACGTTAGTGCAGTCACCATTTTGGCAGCATGAACAGTCAACTTTAACAGTCAGTTGTGAACAGGCAGGATTAAGTAGTGGACCTGTAGCTGCAGTACCACAACGCTGTTCTGTTACTAATCGCACTGGAGAAACATCTCTAAATTCCCCATTTGAAGGAGCGAAAATTGTGAGCAAAGTTTGTCCTGGACACCTGACAAAAACAAAGATCGAGGCCGCATGCCGCGGCTTGACTGCAATGCGAAACACGAACAATTATTTTCTATAAAAAAGTCATCACGGGTGACGAGACTTTGTGTTATCAGTGCGAACCTATCACTAAACGACAAAATGCAGATATTCGCATGAAAAGTCATCCCTTTGACTACATAACCGACATTCAAGCCACTGTTATGCGCGAGTTGAACAACAAGCCAAAGCTGGATTTTTGTCATATCTGTACATCTGTACATGGCTGTATGAACGTGCTGTGCGTTGTACTCAAGTAGAGAGGGAGGGGGGGGGAGGGGGGGAGGGTGGAGGCTAAGTACGAGTAGAACACCTGGAGCATTAAAACCACCATGTCATCATTTGTATATTTTTCATTAATTCAGTGTCAAAACTTTTTGGACTGACGGGATATTTAAACACGTCTTTCATTGCGTGGAGCACCACCTTACAAAAATACGTTTTATTAATTCATTTACAACGCCCTTACCACGTTGAATTCACCAGTTCTCGCACGATTATCGTAGTTGCGCAACTTCCGGCTCGGAACGCCGGGTACTATTGGCTAGGGACATGCAGTCGCGTAAGTGGCGTCCAGTTGAAGAAGTAGCATCAGACTGTTGAACTACACGACATTATTATTATTATTATTATTATTAATTCAGCAGGAAGAAGCACCATGGCAGTGGCATCGGCATGTAACAGGATTTCCTACAGATGAACTGCCTGTAGGATGGATCGTCCGTAGGGGGCGTACAGATCTCTCATTACGCCCATTTTCTAGGGGTGAAGTGTGTGTTAAGAAAGTGATCGTCTGTCTGACACATGCTTCTCTTGGTAGAACATCGACAACAGTTGTGTTCATTATTCGTGATTGGTACCGTCCGCATCCTTTGTAACGTACCTACAACAAATAAAGCCTATGTTCCTAGAATGAGATTTTCACTCTGCAGCGGAGTGTGCGCTGATATGAAACTTCCTGGCAGATTAAAACTGTGTGCCCGACCGAGACTCGAACTCGGGACCTTTGCCTTCCGCGGCCAAAGGTACCGAGTTCGAGTCTCGGTCGGGCACACAGTTTTAATCTGCCAGGAAGTTTCAAAGCCTATGTTCGTCTGTGAAAATGGACTCGATAAGCAACCTGAGGTATCAGTAATCGGAATCTAACCTGCATAACACTGTGTGCGTATTGTATGAGTATCGGTTTCACTGTCATTTAAGCCCTCAGCGGATCGTTACATCAAAAAATTAAAACGAACATTTGGATAAGCTATCTGACTGCGTATTTGAATATGAAAAACTACAGGAACAAATGAACCTGTAACAATGAATACCTAAGCTATCTAACTGCGTATTTGAATAGGAATTTACAAGTAATACAGAATCTAGCTTGTGCAACGGAATTGACTGAATTAGAGTACATGACATGTTGTGTCCTAAGTTTTGCACTCGCCTCTTTAGATGACTGCCTTTTTCTAAGTGGTTTACAGCACTTCGCAGCAGCATGCAGCAGCGGCTAAAGCTTATTGTTACTAAGAATCAATTTAATAAAAAGGAGTTTGCTTGGCTCCTGTTAACTACTAAATAACTTGTAAGAAGGGATTTCATAAATTAAGTCTATTTAAAAACATCAGAAATCATCATGACCAACAATAGTTTGACAAGCATTAATAATGGTGAAATGCCTGACAATGACCTTATAAGTATCAATAATTACTGAGTGCCAGATTGACAAATTATTTCAATTTCAAAGTTACATTAACATTTAATAACCACAGCATATTTATAAATTAGATGTGGAGAGCAATTATTACGGTTTGGCGGATAAGGAGGCTTCTTTAACTGATAAGCAAAACAGGGGGTTTTTGCAAACTCGGATAACAAACGCGAGCCTAACCTTGCAATTGCGCTTTACTCTATCCTTGCGAATTTTACCTTCAGTTCCATCTTCAAGCGTAATTAAGCCATCTAAATCTCTCCTGGCCATATAAATGAAATCAGACCTTGAATGTCGTAAGATCTACCATCAGCGACGTGAGGGCAGCGTGACACGTCTTCTGTCTCCGAGTTCTCGACCAACACTATTGAAATTTTACTATCGCAGACAGACCTCGTCTCACAACAATACTTAGAACCGCGCTCCCATGTTTCGCCCTCAGATTGTTACTATCGATATCTGAGTGGTTATTTATTTCCACAGAGAATCACAGAATCTTACACAATGCAAAGAATAGCCTTAAGTCGGCTATATTATTTTCGATACTCAATTTAATATTTAATCAATGTAATAGAGCGTTCTGAGGCACTCCTTACACCATTTGAACTAAATTTTCTTTTCCAATAGAGTGCACAAACAGGTTTCAGGAAGATGGTCCCGTTATCAGGTGCATAGACTATCCATACCAGTCAACTAAAAGGAAGCAAGACAGTGACTCTCTGGCACATGTCATGTAAGTAGAAAATTGATCTGAAATATTCCAAGATCACACGGAAGATCACTCACAGAATTGGATAAAGGTGTAGGCTTAACTTTGTCACCAACACCCACCCGAAAAAGGTGAGGTAACCAGACTGTCGCACACAATACCGCATTCATGCCTGTCGGGTACTGTACCAACCGCATACCGACATAAAAAATATTCGTCCATCTGCCGCTCCCCACAACAGTTTTGAACAACTGCGAGGTCGTAGAAAAACAGCTGTGAATGCAGGATTTCCAAACATGCTCGCAAAAGTATGCGACGATCGTGACTAACGTGTCGTTGGATGTTTGTCTTGCGTCCGGCGAAAGGGACATTTAACGTTTGTAAAAAGTAAATAAATAGTTTGATTCGAAATGTAATTTTGTAAAGTAGCCCTACGTTGTAGTAGGCGCAGATGACACGAGTTCGATAGTAATTATTACACGAAGTGTGACACTCCTTCATGAAAATGACGAAGAATCCAGTTTTATTATAAAAATGGAATATGTAACCTTGGTTGGTATGGAAACACTGTCTTTCTAAAAGGAATGGTATGCACTGAAGCAGTTCATAGCGAGCAATTACGTTATAATGACGTAAGAGCACGAAATCGTGACTCTAGGGATTAAATGTACTTAGCATTCGTCTACACGTAAGTTTCGACCTTTGTAAAAGCTTTTTATAAGTCACTTCTTTGATGTATGAATCATATTTTTCATTAAGAGTTTGCCAGTGAATATCCGTCCAGCCCTTGATCTTCCTGCAACTAGGTCTATCTGCTCGTTTCACTCGAAGTCGCTCCGGATGGTTACCCTTGAGTATTTAACGGTTTTTACCACCTAGCATAAGGCAAGCTGATCAGCAAGTCAACCAGTTCAACATAAAATTAAAAGGATCAGGCTTAGTCATTCTTTCTGCAAATTATATGAATATCTGGATTCAGCAAATGGAAAGTAATATTGGCTACAGGACAAGATGCAGTGTCTGTTGGAATACTACCTAAAAAGTGGTTATGTATCGTAAAAAGAGATATGTATTTAGAGATGCAGTTAACTAGTCCCATGGAAAATTAACAATGTATTGAAGTAAATATTAAGCCGCAAATATGAGATAAACAGCACTTGTTTGGAATAACTTAGCAAGCAACTGCGTTTTTCTATGCAGCACTTTTCTTTCTAATTTACTTCATTGAATATTGCTGGCGCAAACTCGAGTAGCACTAAGCACCGTAGTGTTAGTTTATTGTTAATATGACTTACTTGTATTTTTAATGTAACCCTTCAGTCCGAAAAGTTGCGAGACTGGATTAGTAAAAAAATGCGTCAAGTGTACTCGCAGTAGCGAATACGAACACCATTTGCTGTATAAGAGCATGGCGAAAATAAAAAAATTTGGCACACCGCGACTCGAACTCAGATTTCCTGCTTTACGCGACTGTTCGCCTTAATCGTTTTGGCAATACGTGCACGACTCACGGCCACACACAAATTTCCATATGTCGTCGTTCCTGCGTTACAGCCTGTACTCGTACACACATTATGTGATTCCCGAACAGGGGAGGACATGGTAATTGAAAGTCACTGCCTGGTATCGGCGGATAAATAAGATATTACAGAAGCTGTGTTGTCAAGAAGGAAGATGAAATGTGCCTTCGGAAATGGACAAATTTTCACTGTCGTCATTCACTTATACAGCTGATGGTTGTTCGTATTCGCAACTGTGAATACGTTTCATACATTTCTTAACGGCTGCAGTCGCGTGCCCTTTTCCTTCGGATGTGCATGCATGTCGGAAGGAACATTGTACTGTTCTTCTTAACAACGCAGGCACTGCATTATAGTAATGAAAAATAGAGAAGCGTTAAGATGGCTGTCTGAATGCTTCAGGTATTCCACATAGTCTCCCCTCCCCACTTGAGTACAGCGCACAGAACATTCATACAACCGATTGAAACTGTCAGAAAAGTCATTCTCTGAGATGTTGTTCAACTCGTGCGTCACCTTGGTTTGTATATCAGTTATGACGTCAAAACACTGATTTCTAGAATGTGTCGTTTTGTGGCAGGTTTTGTACTGATAACACCAATTCTCGTCACCCCTGAAGATTTTTGCCAGAAATCAATTGTCCGCTTTTGCATTTCAATTAAATCGCGGCAGGCTCTTCTTCAAAACCTGCTGGAAAATGTCTTTAGGTTTAAAGATGTTGCTCCATTGCGATTTGTGACACAACATCGTTGGCACTCTACAGCCACACGTCCACTGTTTAACACTGCCTGCTCACAGCTGACTGGTACGATGCACGTCTAATAACAGTTGTTAGATCAAGCTGCCACCGTAGTTAATGCTCTGACGTTGTTTACACGCCAGGAATAAAGTCAGTCTCTGGTCTTTTTCTGCAAGAGATGTATACCTTGAGTCATGACACACCGCTTTTTTCTCGTTGGCGGGATGTACAAAACATAAATAATGAATGAGCGAATGAAAAAAATTCCAGTGTTTTATAGTATTAGTTGCAAACAGTCTTGGGTGCAATTTTAGTCTTTTTATTTATCGACTACTCGTTTCACCTTATTTAGGCATCTTCAGGCTGATCTTAATTTGGTATTTCTTAGGAAAATTTACGCGTTATGTAGGTCTTGGAGTCACTCACGTCCATCTACAAAGTATTTACTGAAGTTAACGAAGGCGATGTTGGCCTGATGTACTCGACGATGCCCTTTCGCTACATTGTCTAAAGGATCGTCCTAAGAAATACCAAATTAAGATCAGCCTGAAGATGCCTAAATAAGGTGAAACGCGCAGTTGATAAATAAAAAAACTAAAATTGCAACCAAAACTGTTTGCAGGTAATACCAAGTATTGGCCTTTGCTTACTCTGTCGGGAACGTTCAATTATTTATCAATATCAATCACGATATCTCTTTCTTATTTTACATGAAAGTGCTGCAACGTATACCCTCAGTAATTGGTTTGTAATGGTCGGCCAATCTAAAGATGGCTGCTTCCTACAGTCGAAACTAATTATTGGATGTTGTGTAATTCAAAATGGTGTTTGTCGTCCTGATAAATTAAATAAAGATAATTATTATAAAGATCACGGAATTTCCCGAAGCGACAAATTGCCTCCTTAAATAAAAAAGTTTATTCCGTTACTGTAATTCTGTGTCAGTTTTACTGCTAACGTATACCATAGTTCGTTATTTTAATTACACCTCCACTGTCCAACGCTATTCACATTCCAAGAGAGTGAAATGATGCTACTTTCTCCACTTTGTTCTTTATTAGGTATCCGAATTCCACTTAACAAAATTAGCATTCTGCTGCCGCAACGTTTATACCACACATCCGCGGAGTGCCTGTATCTCCTTACTTCATTTCGTGTGTATCTCCACTGATTTGCAATACTAAATCCTGCATTTTTAAATATTTCAAAATTAATACTGAACATATATAAGTAGTAGTAATTTGAAAAGAAATCGTCACTTCTCTCAATATGTGTTTGTCCCAATGGGGAAACAATTTTTGGAAATAATGCTGTATATAGCTATCCCGGTCACGTTACAAGCACGCTTCACCTGAACGAAACATCTAGCAGTCCCGGCAAACGGTTATGAATATTCATGTGCTTTGCTCTTCTAGCGTCTGACGTCATGCTCAGTATCGAAGTCTCTGTATGCAGACCGCATCTTGCCAAGCACCTCCATGCTCTTCTTCTTCCATTTGCAAGAGTGTCCCTTGAAATACAAGGATACTAGAACAGTTTGTCCACAAACAGCAAGAAAGAAGGACTTGATCACAATCGTTATAAACTTCATTAGCTTAGGAAGCGTAATATGATTTGTGAAATACCAACAAAATTTTGGACCATCTTCATAACAAGAATGATTAATGACTTAACGTGTGAATCTTATAAGTGAATGATTTTTAGCACATGATTTCTGTGATTAGTTTTCAACACTAGCTGATGAAATGTGAAAAATAAAAAGTTGTTGGCATTCCAACAAAGTTCTGGATACTAGTCTTAGTAGCAGCGAGCCTCAGCCGGTTTCCATAGTTTCGTTACAGCCTCACAGCGAAAGCAACGGACTCAAAATCTACATGCTACTTCTGTGCTAGAAGTAGAACATCACTTCGAGTCGCAATATTGGTGGACATTTTCATAATTTCTGCCTCTTTCTTTGATGCCACAATACATAGCTTGTCCCCTTACACGTCCTTCTGCTCTATGACAAATGGAGACAGTTAAGTGCCATCTGTGATAACACAGAAGGAAACAGGAAGCGCACTCGTTCTGATGACTGACTTACGTCATATTGAGTAATGGCGACGGTGTATTCTAATTTATCATGCGTTTATGGTGGAGGACAGCCTTAGCAGATAGTAATGGATGGGACACAATATCGAAATAAGAGGAAATTCTAATTCACAAAAGCTTAACCGGTTTACATTACTGGTACAAATTCCAGATGCAATCGTGCCTTGAATGAAGTAGTGTCAAAGCTTGTTCGGATTGTGTTTGGTATACCAGTTAGTTATGATATCCATTAACCATAAGACCACAGTGATCGCACGTACTTCAACTCGGCATGAAACTGAAAATGATAGAAGTTAAAACCTTCCAAGACTGAACTCATGTCCAGATATGCACTGGAATGCTTTTCTAGCTAGGAGCAGTCTGTATGTCCACTTTATACTTATCGCTAAGCAGATGTCATAGGATACCAAACACAATCCGAAGAAGCTTTGACGTCATCATTCTCATACTTCGACAGCCCATAGTGTCTAAATTATCCAGAACGCCCGGTTCCCTCTTTAAAATTGACGAGATTACCGTTCCGCACAACATACTAAGGATCTGGAGTATTTTTTTAAATGCCATACATGACCTGTGTGCATATAATGTGACATTTTGCTCTCAAATTTCCGACAAAAGGAAGATTGAGACGTACTCAAGAAATGCTTATTCTTTTGTTAAAAGTGAAGTTTTAAAGAAGTTCTTTAGCCATTCTTTAATAATATTTGTCCCTATAAAAAGGTGAAATACAGAACTAATAAGGAAGATAATTAAACAAGTAAATGCAGGTACTGAAAATGAAAACCATTGAAAAGATGTTGGTGAGAAAAAAGGTCTGTTAGGCAAGTAACAGTTGGCGAAATCCTTATCCACTATTGTGAAAAAAAATGAATAGACAGTTGGCCTTCAATTCCTTCATGTAGGCAGTAATCTCTAACAAACAAAAAAGAGATTTTTGAAATATCTTTCATTTCCGTGGATGTCAACTAACTGTTGGATAATTTACTCACTTATAGCTATTTATTTATTTCGGCCATTGCTGCTAACGGATACAAGTAATCGAGACTAGTCTTAACCTTTAGACATCCATAAAACAAACTAATAAAAAATATATAGTATCTTTACCACCAACATGAATTCGGGAAAGCTCGTCCACGTAAATAAAAAAAATTAAAGTAAAAATTAAAAAAAACTTCTTGCTTCATTCAAGCAGGGTACGTTGCAAATAACAGATGTTGGTGGACAGGTAGATTCTTTCTCATTAAATTTCTAAAAGTTATCCTATAATCTAGCACCTTATCTACTAGCAACAAAGATGTGATGATCATCACAGATATGAGACTGGCTCGAGGTTGTTTTGATTAACAAAACCAAGTACATTACAATGGACGCAGTTCAGCAGAAACGAAAGCAACATAGGATATGAACCAGGGAGCAGCAAAAGAAATTGTAATTTTCTCAATACATGTAAAATTGTTGTCAGATAGGATAGCCTCTAAACACACTGTTATCTAAAGAAAAATATCGACGTTAGACCGTGGAAAGGAAAAGCAGAAAGACTTCGGCAAAACAGAAAAGGTAAAGGTCCACATAAGCATTTCCGAGGTTGCACTTCATAATGGAGGGAAACTGAAACACCTTCACAAGATATCTCGACTGAGAAAAGCTGTTCGGCAACGGAATATGTGGCCGTATGTTTGTAATTGTGAGAAAAATTGATGTACGCTATAGGGAAAACTGATAGTATATAATTTGCACCAAGATGAAACAGTTATACTGGAAGACCAAGCCGTAGAGCGAAGAACCAATGGCGGAACTAAAAGAAAAGTTTCAGGATTGAGATTAAAATTATGAATAAAAGGGTATCAATCACAAGGTTTGATGACGACGTAGCTATCCTCAGCGAAAATGACGAAGTATTACGGAAACTGTTAAATGTAAAGAACAGTCTCACGATAGAATCACGAAAGTAATATGGAATAGCAGAAATGAATTTTAGCTATAAATTTCACGACGTCGTGAAGTAATTTTGTTACCTTGGAAGCAAAATATATCGCAGACAAAACAAGGAGAATATAAGAAGCAGACTAGCACAAGCAAAGAGGGAATTCCTCGCTAAAGGGAGTCTACAAAAATAGGCTTTATTTGAGAATGAAATTTCGAGAATGTAAGTCGGGAGCACGTGATTGTATGGAAGTATTATGAACTGAGGGAAACGGGAGAGTTACCAAGCTAGTGGGATGTGGTGTTACAGAGAGATGCTGAAAATTACGTTGACTAATAAGCAATGAAGAGGTTCTCCGCAGGTACGGCGAGGAAAGTAATATACAGAAACTACTGACTTGAAAAAGAGACAGGATAATAGTATTTGCGTTAGGCATCAGGGAATAACTTCCATGATACTAGTTGGTGTTGTAGAGAGCAAAATGTGTGGTGGTCCACAACTGTTACTTTGTGAGACTTCAGTCCGAAGTACTTAAAGGAACAATGATTTTGTCAGCTTTCCTTAAAGACCCCCCCCCACCTCGTAAAGCTCAGTTAAAACCGATCAGCCATCTTCCGCAGTCAAAGGACCGGTCTGGAACGCGTGCAACAATCGGAACCTGCCTCCTCAGTATTGATTTTCGCATCGCCGGATACAGCACTTGGATCACACGCCGAATCTCCTGATTATAACGGATACCCTTGAATTATCGTATCACTTTTTAATAATTTGTATACAATTGTAATAAACGCAGTTGGATTTGTGTATGAAATAGAGGTACAAAATATTCTCAGGCTTCCAACAGCCCCATGTGCCTGGAGGACTATAACTCCTCCTCCTTTAGTCTGAGTGTACTTAGATAGATTTCCAGGAATATCACCAGGCTATCTCAACTAAATCTATTGGTGTGCCGAAGTGACTACTAGATGTCACGAGAGGCCGACCCGCATGTACAAAATAAGACGCAGAAGTATTGTGTTTGCTCGTAAGAAATCAGCAAAAGCAGAATGTGCCTGCCAGGAGAGATCGTGACTTCGGAAATGAACTAGCCCTAGTCGGCCGTTGATGATATATGACCGCGAAAACTGGAAACGCGAAACAACAATCGCAGCTGAATCAGGATCATACTTACCTCATGCACTGACGGACAGCGGCCGTCAAGTATCCCTGAGGTTGACTGTACAAAATCTCATCAAATCAGCGAAAGGAATGACTCGTGAGTTCCGATTTTCTACCAGCACTCCAGATAGCACAAAGATTGTGTGCAGGCAGTTAAAAAGAATGCGGTACAATGCCCGATCAGCTCTTCATAAGTTACACATTTCGGAAGTCAGTACTAAGCGACGCCTAGCTGGTATAAAGAGAGCCGCCACTGGACGGTGGATAACTGGAAACAAGCGCTTTGGGTGAAGAATCACGCTATACCCTGTGACAGTCCAATGAATGGGTTTGGGTCTGGCGAATGCCTACAGAACTTCACCTGCCATCATGTGTAGTGCCAGTAGTAAAATACGGAGCAAGCAGTGTTACTTTGTTACAGTATGGGATGTTTTTTTGTGGTAGGTGTATGGTCGCTGCGTACAGTAGAGGAACAGTTCTGGGGCGATGACGATGACTCCATCAGCATGACAATGCACCCTGTCATAACGCAGCATCAATGATGTCATGGTCTAGAGGATAGTATCACTCCCAAAATGGACTGGCCTGCCCGGAATTCCAACCTGAACCCATTATAAGACTTTTGCGTTGGGTTAGAACGTCTACTTCGTTCTAGAACCCAGGGTCCAACATCATTATATTGTTTGGTCTTGGTCCTTGAGGAAGAACGGATCGTCATTCCTCCACATTCAGACTCCTCATTGGAAGTGTCCCTACCAGAGTTCATACGTCATAAACCCGAAGTCCGCAATATTAATGTCCACTCTTAGATGTCCATATACTTTTGATTTGATTTACACCCACTAGCTCCCCGATGAATGATCCTAGGATGTTGATAATGAAGAAGGTGCTGAAGATTCCAATCTAACAAAAGTAAAAGCACAGTAAATTTCAAAAGTTTTGCAAGCAATAATCTTGGGACAATGCCATACAGTAATAAAAATTGATTTACATATCATCGATTAATAATATTCCAAGGGCTGAGTTGAGATGGTTTTTGGTGAGTATAACCTGCATGAGGCAATATTTGGTTGAGAGTTTCGGTCCTGACCCCACTGAAAGTTACAGACCATTCAAGAGTTAATGGCAGCATTGCTACACAAGTTGTTCCAACATGCATCGACATATTTTTTTAATTACTTTGTTTACATAGACACCATACTGCGCTACCCTTAAAATAAACCCGGATATATTTGTGGATAAACCTGCTACCAACAGTCAGTAGAGAAATATGTGCAGAAGTAACAGTGTTCCCGTACAGATGTCATGACACACGTTGTCTTTAATTGCTGCACAATGAATAAGTAAATAGGTAGTTGTAAAGACTATGGCGTATTCTAAGTTAACTATACAGCATCATCAAGTAGTGAGTGTGTCTTGAAGAATATCGATCGCTGTCTAGGTACCATCCTTCGCAATCAACAAATATTTCTCGTGTTGTATCATCTGTACAAACACCGTATAGCTGCTCCATTGTGTGCGACTCGCAATCGTTTCAGCTATTATTCATCATTTTCTAGGTCAGTCGATATCACGGCAACCAGTGGCCAGTACAATACTGGCAAATTGTTCAATAATTCTCGAAAATTTTTGAAATGGTTTCTTGAGATGCAAGTAAATAGCGGGCGTTTGAAGGCAGCGCGTGGAGTATATGGTACACCTTATACGAGTGACTCTGCCTTCTATGGCTTCCATATAACGGCTCGGTACCTGTACAGTCGTTGCCGACACGTCTTCGCCGCCTGTACACCTGCTGCGCAGTGACGTCACACTGACCTGACGTCACCGACCCCTGCGGCGGCGTCTATTCATAATGACCGAGTGGACGTGGTGCAACCTTCCGAACAAATAGGATTTCAATCTTGCCGATGCTGTCATAGTTTGGCGTTGAGAATCGGTAATAAATAGCGGCTCGTGCAGCAATATCCCGAAGGCCTAATTAATATTAAAATCTCGATGGTGGCACCGAAAGTAATAGTTTCTTGACACCAACACCGCCAAGGATATATGCGACACTCCGGGAATTACAAATGCAAATTCTCGCAGCAGCTAGTAAATTAACGTTTAATGCCATATCGTTTTTTACTGTGAGGGTAAATACTGGAAATTGAAAACAATCACTTGAGGTTTAATGAGGAGAAACGTTGTAAATTCCACAGACGTTGGATTCGCTGAAATACAATCATTTTCTCCGTTTCAGTGGTAAGTGGCAGCACATTTGCTAGTGAGGACGAGTTGTAGCCTCGAAGCTCAGCACGTTTCACTACCAGCTGGAACAGAGATTTTCCGTATCTCACTACAACTTTCTAGTAGTCCGATTTCCCTACACTCAACAGTAAAACCCGTGAATAGGCTTTCGTACCTCCCGACACTATTCACGAGATCATTTAAATGTATCACGAGGAGTGATGGCCCCAAAACATTCCCTTGGAGTACTCCCTACGCTGCTGCGCATCTGACGATTCCTCCCACCTTAACAACCACATTTTGCATTCTGTCTACAAGAAAGTCTTCGGTGCAGTCTCAGTGCCGGTCTTAATGCCGGTCATACCACGTAAACTTTTACACTCTAAGGGAAAAAAAGACACACCACGATGGGATTATCCGACTGGGACAGAAATCGGTAAATGTGATGTGCGTGTACAGGCAAACAAATGATTACAGTTTCAGAAAAATTGGATGACTTACTTATGAGAGAGAGTTTAACAAATTGAGCTTGTCGTAACGCCTTGGTCCACCTGTGGTAACCATTTATTTGGCTTGTCACTAAATGATAGTGCTGTTGGATGTCCTTCTGAAAGGGGAGATCGTGCCAAATTCTGTCCGATTAGCGAACTAGGTCCGCAACATTCCCTATTGGGGAAAGATCCGGCGACATTGCTGGTCAAGGTGGGGTTTGGAAAGCACAGTCACAAGCAGTAGAAACACTCACTGAGTGCTGACGTGCATTAGTTTACTGAAACGTAAGACCAAGACGGCTTCCCATGAAGGGCAACAAAACAGGGCGTAGAATATCACCGACCTCTTGCTCAACGTAAAGTCCCGAGCGACTGGAAAGAAGCGCAGGTGCCCTGTATATAAGAAGGGTAGAAGGACGGATCCTCAAAATTACAGACCAATATCCTTAACATCGGTTTGTTGCAGGTTTCTCGAACATATTCTCAGTTCGAATATAATGAATTTCCTTGAGACAGAGAAGTTGATGTCCATGCATCAGCACGGCTTTAGAAAGCATCGCTCCTGTGAAACGCAACTCGCCCTTTTTTCACATGATATCTTGCGAACCATGGATGAAGGGTATCAGACGGATGCCATATTCCTTGACTTCCGGAAAGCGTTTGACTCGGTGCCCCCCTGCGGACTCCTAACTAAGGTACGAGCATATGGGATTGGTTCCCAGATATGTGAGTGGCTCGAAGACTTCTTAAGTAATAGAACCCAGTACGTTGTCCTCGATGGTAAGTGTTCATCGGAGGTGAGGGTATCATCTGGAGTGCCCCAGGGAAGTGTGGTAGGTCCGCTGTTGTTTTCTATCTAAATAAATGATCTTTTGGATAGGGTGGATAGCAATGTGCGGCTGTTTGCTGATGATGCTGTGGTGTATGGGAAGGTGTCGTCGTTGAGTGACTGTAGGAGGACACAAGATGACTCGGACAGGATTTGTGATTGGTGTAAAGAATGGCAGCTAACTCTAAATATAGATAAATGCTAATTAATGCAGATGAATATGGAAAAGAATCCCGTAATGTTTGAACACTCCACTAGTAGTGTAGCGCTTGACACAGTCACGTCGATTAAATATTTTGGCGTAACATTGCAGAGCAATATGAAGTGGGACAAGCATGTAATGGCAGTTGTGGGGAAGGCGGATAGTCGTCATCGGTTCATTGGTAGAATTTTGGGAAGATGTGGTTCATCTGTAAAGGAGACCGCTTATAAAACACTAATCCGACCAATTCTTGAGTACTGCTCGAGCGTTTGGGATCCGTATCAGGTCGGATTGAGGGAGGACATGGAAGCAATTCAGAGGCGGGCTGCTAGATTTGTTACTGGTAGGTTTGATCATCACGCGAGTGTTACGGAAATGCTTCAGGAACTCGGGTGGGAGTTTATGGAGGAAAGGAGGCGTTCTTTTCGTGAATGGCTACAGGGGAAATTTAGAGAACCAGCATTTGAGGCTGACTGCAGTACAATTTTACTGCCGCCAACTTATATTTCGCGGAAAGACCACAAAGATAAGATAAGAGAGATTAGGGCTCGTACAGAGGCATATAGGCAGTCATTTTTCCCTCGTTCTGTTTGGGAGTGGAACAGGGAGATAAGATGCTTGTTGTGGTACGAGGTACCCTCCGCCACACACCGTATGGTGGATTGCGGAGTATGTATGTAGATGCAGATGTAGACCTACGACTGTGCTATAAGAAGTACTGTGGATGAGAACCAAACGGGTCTTGCTATGAAAAGAAAGGGCACCCCAGCCCATTAGTCATTGTCGTCAGGCGGTCTGGCGCGCAACATTCACCGCCTTCTGGGGCGTCTCCACACACGCATTCGGTGGGGTTCTGGGCTCAGTTATGAGCGGGACTCATCACTTAAGACGATTCTAGTCCACCCAATGAAATTCCAAGTCGATGACGTGTCTGGAGGCGTTCCAGACGGCGATGGGTTACAAACCTGTGTGTCGCCCACCGTACAGCCATGAGTGTTGGTCTGGACTACTCTTTCTTTCTGTAATAGGACCCCATTGGTTGTCATCAGCTGCAGCCATACAGTATAGCGGCACTTCGACAATATTCTATGCCCCGTTTTGTCGCCCTTCGTGGAAAGCCATTCTGGGCTAGCATTTTAGAAAGATAATGCCCGCACGCACACGGCGAGAGATTCTACTTCTCTTCGTGCTTCCCAAACAGTACGCTCGCCAGCAAAGTCACGAAATCACTCCAGAATTATGAACGCTGGGAGGATAACTGGCAGGACGCTATACCAACTCGGGATTTTGACGATCTAAAATACCAGTTGGACAGAATTTGGTACGATATCCCTCAGGAGGACATCCAACAACCTGAAAATCAATACTAAGCACAATAGCTGCTTGCATAAGGGCCAGAGGTGGACCAACGCGTTATTGACCTGCTCATTTTGTGAAGCTGTTTCCCTTGAATAAACACAATTTTTCTGAAATTGTAATCACTTGTTTGTCTATAGCCTACATGTACATCACATCTACTCATTACTGTCTCATTTGGATTTTGTGTGTGTGTGTGTGTGTGTGTGTCTGTGTGTGTGTGTGTGTGCGTGCGTGTGTGTGTGTGTGTGTGTGTGTGCGTGCGTGTGTGAGGGGGGGGGGGGAGGGGTGTGTTAGTATGTACACTCATGGAAACGGAACGAACAGCTTCACAGAACGCTTTCACATCGACACACAAGTATTTCCATGGCTGTGGGATATATCCTTCAGTATTGAAGAAAGTCATTCCTGCAGATGAGTAGTCCACTCCAGTCCTATATGTCTCCGCCTGCAGGAATAACGTACTGCTAAGCTATTAGATATGGCAAACAGAGAGGATTTAGTTGTTGTTTAAGCAAAGCTAAATGTTTGATATTACGTGGCGAGAATACTGTACCCTGATGTCATACCCTTCATGACCATGATACAAAATGGTATATTCCAGCAGGATAATTCAAATCTCATATTGCTGCTCACACCAAATGACATTCCGATACTACTTGCCTCCATGCCACAACGGATACAAGTGTATTTGTGTCTGCGGTGGTCACTAGAGATAGGCAAACTGAACACATAACAAAGGAAACAGTACAATGTAAGGCTTCGAAACGCTGTTTCGAAACAGTGAAACAGTTTGTATTTTGTAATCGTATAGGCCTACACATTACCTCATCCTGACATTTTGAGTGTCTACTGTATAAATATTCTCATAAAAACACAAAGCCGCGCGGGGTAGCCACGCGGTCTATGGCGCCCTGTCACGGTTCGCGGAATGTTCTATATTATGTGGCGAGAATACTGTACCCTGATGTCATACCCTTCATGACCATGATACAAAATGGTATATTCCAGCAGGATAATTCAAATCTCATATTGCTGCTCACACCAAATGACATTCCGATACTACTTGCCTCCATGCCACAACGGATACAAGTGTATTTGTGTCTGCGGTGGTCACTAGAGATAGGCAAACTGAACACATAACAGACGAAACAGTACAATGTAAGGCTTCGAAACGCTGTTTCGAAACAGTGAAACAGTTTGTATTTTGTAATCGTATAGGCCTACACATTATCTCATCTTGAGATTTTGAGTGTCTACTGTATAAATATTGTCATAAAAACACAAAGCCGCGCGGGGTAGCCACGCGGTCTATGGCGCCCTGTCACGGTTCGCGGAATGTTCTATATTATGTGGCGAGAATACTGTACCCTGATGTCATACCCTTCATGACCATGATACAAAATGGTATATTCCAGCAGGATAATTCAAATCTCATATTGCTGCTCACACCAAATGACATTCCGATACTACTTGCCTCCATGCCACAACGGATACAAGTGTATTTGTGTCTGCGGTGGTCACTAGAGATAGGCAAACTGAACACATAACAAACGAAACAGTACAATATAAGGCTTCGAAACGCTGTTTCGAAACAGTGAAACAGTTTGTATTTTGTAATCGTATAGGCCTACACATTATCTCATCTTGACATTTTGAGTGTCTACTGTATAAATATTGTCATAAAAACACAAAGCCGCGTGGGGTAGCCACGCGGTCTATGGCGCCCTGTCACGGTTCGCGTGGCTCCCACCCCCGCACTCCCTCCCACGTCGGAGTTTCGAGACCTCCCTCGGGCATGTGTGTGTGTGTGTGTGTGTGTGTGTGTGTGTGTGTGTGTGTGTGTGTGTTGTCCTTAGCGTTGGTTAGTTTAAGTGACTTCAGCAGTTTGGTCCCATAGAACCTTATCAAAAACAAAAACAAAAAAATAAAAAAGTAAAAGAAGAGGCGCGAGAGCGCCAATCATATTGAAGAAAGTATGAAACTTTCACTTAGGCGTCTTGGCAGTTTCGTATTTCCTGTTTCAAATGCGCTGCTTTCGTGTCATGTGACTTTCATACTTTCCAATTGGCTGAGGACAGACTTTATATGTTTGACATAACAGATTTTGCCTAACTTGTTTCCCTGTATTCTAGTGGCTAATTTTGATAGGTATTATGAGTGGTAATCTGTATGTGCTCTTGAAAAAGACTATCATGAGATATAATTTATTGAGATAGCATTCTGGGAAGCGAGGCACTGAATTAACATTTTTGGGTGTGCCACTCACACTTTTCTTACTCACAGTTAAATTTTCTACTGTTTGTCACACAGATAAGGATGCAAGCGACTGATGCACACTGATTAAAAGATTACCATAATAGACTGGAGCGTATAGCACAATGGTCAAGTATGGCAGTTATTCATAAAACTTTCGCAAGTTAGCTGGATACAGAACATAACACGTACACTTCCTAGAACTGGAAAACATGTTAAAACATTTCACTGTAACTTAAATGCAGAGATCGGTATGTTTCCTTGAAGTATGAAGTCCAGGCTAAAATTTAAAACAATTCATACAGTGTAATGCCTTTGCGATACCTATATCATGGCAGATCCGGCCCTACACCACTTAAAATTCTTGTTAACGAAGTTTGTTTCATGTACAGGTATATGGAGTTCCCTCAAGTACTGAAGTTAAGTTACTGTTGAAATGCAATTTTTACCACAATATCTAAACGCCAAAAACAAAAGTATTAAATTTTGCTGATATGCTTGAGAATTATTTATGATACACAAATATTAAGATGCCTGTAGTGTAATAACCAAACATAGCACATTTACAGAAATAAACACACGAACATATACACACTTCAATCAGATAATTATTCTCAAACACATAAATGAATAACGTACTCAAAAAAATTAAACTCACTGAATGGTGAGCAAAAATAGGTGTGCAACAAATTGAAGAAAAACGTTCTTGTATGGTAGCTACTTGTAAGATTTAGTGGATTAAACAAAATATAGCCAAATACAAATTCAATGCACATTGTCCAGAGAAGAACAAAATCAACTGAAATTTTACTGTTTCGTTTCTGCGTATGTCTATTGTATCTGTTCTAAGTTGTAGCTTAGAAATATCTATTGCATCTGTTCTGAGTTGTAGCTTAGAAATATAATTTTTGATACTTTTTCGCTTGAAAGACGGGATCGTCTGTCTGTTATTGTTTGCCCCTGCTTTGAAAATATGCGCTCACATGGAGCAGAGGTGGCCGTAATATAAACACGCCCGCTTCATTATTTCAAACAGCATAGGAAACAACACACAATTTTCTTTCCACCACAGCAATGGGTCTTGTGATCTGCGTATCAGTGACATCTTCGTATATTTATCAAGCTCGACTATACTTGCAGCTTGTGGATTGTCTACACTTTGGTTCAAGCCTCCTACAGCTTGGTGAAAGTCTTGCCAGATGTTGCCACTGCTAGAGTTCAATGTGCTCACCACAACTGGTTTGGCTGGTGGTGGATTGTCTGTAGAACACCGAGTGGATTTCTGTCATATTGCACAGCACTTGTTAATTATGGCATCTTTTGTTTCTTTTAATCGATGGAAACTCATGCTCCCTGAAGCGATGATCCAATAATGTTGCTTCACAAACAATTGCTTTATCTGCAAACTTCTGAACAAGGCAAGTACAGATTCCATCCTCAAGTTTAGCAGTTACTGCATTAATGGCTTCATTGCTGTAATTCGAATTTTTTAGTCTCAGACAGCTTTTGACAAGGTTACATTTCTTTCGCTGCTAATCTCTGTTGTGACTTACTGAGGAGGAAACAGTATTTCACAAGATTTTTCAATAACTGACCAGTCCTCATTGGACAGTTTTGTTTGTGAATCCACACTGAGGATTGCAAGGGTGCTGTGCAAAGGCTCTTTGATTTTCAAAAGCCTGTCAAACATTTCATATATGGAATTCCATCTCGTAGGACAATCTTGTTTCGGTGTTAAAACAGGGAAGCCCGTTTGCTTCTGACTTCTGTATAATTTTTCAAGTGCTTGAGGACTTCTTTTGAAAAATTCCACTGTTGGCTTCACTTTTGTCCTTGTGTCTGTAATTGGTTCAAGGCTTGATTGCACAATTAAATTCAGTGTACTATGTGCAAAACGAGGTGCATGCCACCATTTGCGCATCATCATTGCCTTCACCATATCAGGTGCATTACCTGTCGTTCAAGCTACAATTTTATTGGTAATACTTCAAGTTTAAATCACATTTTGTAATTAACTGGAAATGTTTTCAGCTGTATGCTTGTCATGGAATTTAAAACTAAATAACAAATATGACTTCAGATTGCAGTTTTCATCAATGGAGTGAGCAGCCGTGCAATATAATTCTCATTCTTCACAGGTGTCCATCCACCAGTCGTAATGTAGATGGAAGATGCAGCTTACACTCTAGATCTCACTCGCACTGGTGTGTATTCGAACACTTGAGAGAGTAAACGGTTGGAAAGCGTTTTTCTACTGTGACGTACATAGTTTCCATTTAATAAATATGTCATTTTTATAAACTCTACACTTTCAACTACATTAAATTGAAGACATTCTTTAACAACAAGTCTTGAAAACTGTTCGTCTGTTTTGGCTCGTTTGGATGAAGGCACTGGTCTTGATGCAAATCCAGTAATCTAGCCAGAACTGAACCGGGTGAAGTTCTGGGTATTTCTTGCGCAGATTGTTCATCTTGACGCCCAAGCACTGAAATAATAGATTCCTGAACAGTTGCTGTGGAAGCTGAACTGGTTTCCTCACTGCCCGGATTCATAAAAACTAGTTTCGAACGAGTTTCACTTAAATTAACTGTAGGACGCATATGTCGCAAATGTCTGTTTAAGGAAGAAGTTGAACTACTTTTGAACGACAACACTGCCTAGCACAAGTTACATTTAATTTTCTCAAAATTCATCTTCATAAAATAATCCCACACTGGGCTTCGTAACGCCATAGCTGAAGACAGAAGAGCCAACACGAAATGGAGGCGGGAGCAAACTGCAGAAGCAACGGATACGCTACTGGGATTCTCACATCCCGTTAGTAGGGATAGTAAACCCATCCTGCTAATTTCTATGCACACAAAACGGATCATTGTGGAGAATAGACACATTGACTATAGACTCACAAATAACGCCACGTAATTCAAACAAATAACAAAAGAAAAGAAAAAAAAATTTTGTTACCCTAGGTGTTTCGGACCACTACTATAAATCCACCATGCTTCCCAGCCCTTCCCGTTCACCATTACACCATCAAAGATCCGTCAATCACATCGCTTGCAATTATAAATGCATCCAATTTATGTTTATGTCTGAAAACTACCACTCTACGCCTTTTTTTCTTTAAAATGTTGTAGGTATACTTGCGTTTTTTAATATGATTACTCTACATGGATAGAGAAGCGCATGTTATAAGAGACGTGTAATTTAACTGAATGTTTTTCACATTTTTATTATTTTGAATGCGAATAGTGTGGGTTATTTTATTATTTGTTAGTGTTTATAAAGCAGATACTACGTTATTTCCGAATAGGGCAGTCAGTTAGAAACGAAGCTTTATTTTCAGAAATCTTAAGCTTGATGCTGCTGTGTGTCAAAGAGATTTCGACTCTCTTGAAATTATTTTATGAAGTGGTATGTTAAATGCGTTTCAGTATGTGTGCCGTGCCCGAATCTCGTCCGAGACAGATCAGAATGAAACATCACTGTTTCGGTTCAATTACTCCGTTACAAGCACAAGTGGACTGAAACAGCATTATTTTGAAACAACTATACAGTTTCTGTGTCTGGCTCGAGATCGAATCTGGTCCCGTTATCCGAGACAGAGCGGAATGAAACACCACTGTTTCGAAACAGTGAAACATAGCCGTTTCGAAACACTGAAGCATTTCCACGTATAGATACACTGTATCGAAACATATAAACAGTGGCCAAGTCTAGTAGTCACACCTCACACTGGTGTTGGTGACAGACATTGGACCTTACTGTTGGTGGGGAAGCTTGCGTGGCTAAGCAATACTGATAGCTGTAGCATAGGTGCAACCACAATGGAGGGATAGCGCTGTTGAGAAGCCAGACAAACGTGTGGTTCCTGAAGAGGGGCAGCAGCCTTTCCACTAATTACAGGGCAACAGTCTGGATGATTGATCTGGCCTTGTAACATCAACCAAAACGGCGTTTCTGTGCTGGTACTGCGAACGACTGAAAACAAGGGGAATTTAGAGACGTAACTTTTCCGGAGGGTATGCAGCTCTACTGCATGGTTAAATGATGATGACGTCCTCTTGGGTAAAATATTCCGGAGGTAAAATAGTCCCACATTCGGATCTCCGGGCAGGGAGGATGTTATCAGGAGAAACAAAATAGGCGTTGCACGGATCGGAGCGTGGAATGTTAGGTCCCTTAATCGGCAGGTAGGTTAGGAGATTTAAAAAGGGAAACGGATAGGTTAAAGTTAGATACAGTGGGAATTAGTGAAGTTCGGTGGCAAGAGGAACAGGACTTTTGGTCAAGTGAATACGGGGTTATAAATAAAAATTCAAATAGGGGTTATGCAGGAGTAGGCTCAACAACGAATAATAAAATAAGAACGCGGATAAGGTAGTATGGAAATGTATGATGAGACAAAAGAAATTATTGAGATAGTTAAGGGAGAAGAAAATTTAATAGTCATGGGGGAACGAAATTCGATAGTAGGAAACGGAAGAGAAGGAAAAGTAGTGAGTGAATATGGACTGGGGGAAAAGAATGAAAAAGAAAGCCGCCTAGTAGAATTCTGTACAGAGCGTAATTCAGTCAGAACTTACACTTAGTTTAAGAATCATGAAAGAAGGTTGTATACGTGGAAGAAACCTGGAAATATCAGAATGTTTCAGATTAATTATACAATGATAAGACAGAGATTTCGGAACCAGGTTTTAAATTCTGAGACATTTCTAGAGGCAGATGTGGACTCTGACCACAATTATTCGTTATGAACTGCAGATTAAAACTGAAGAAACTGCAAAAAGATAGGAATTTAAGGAGATGGAACCTGGATAAACTGAAAGGTACCAGAGCTTGTAGAGAGTTTCACAGGGAGCGTTAGGGAACGAATGACAAGAACAGAGGAAAGGAATGCAGCAGAAGAAGAGCGGGTAACTGTGAGAGATGAAACAGCGAATGAACCAAAGGATCAAGTAGGTAAAAAGACGAGGGCTAGTAGAGATCCTTGGAGAACACAAGAGATATTGAATTTAATTGAGGAAAGGAGAAAATATAAAAAAGCAATAAATGAAGCAGGTGAAAGGGAACACAAACGGATAGAAAATGAGATCGATAGGAAGTGCAAAATGGCTAAGCTGGAATGGCTAGAGGACGTAGGGATGTAGAAACATCACTAGGCGTAAGACAGTTGCTGCCTACAGGAAATTTAGAGATCCTTGAGGAAAAGAGGAGCACTTGTGTGAATATCAAGAGCTCAAATTGAAAACCGGTCCTACGCAAAGAAGGGAAAGGAGAGAGGTGGAAGGAGTATGCATTTGAGAGGAATATTATGGAAATGGAAGAAGACGTAGATGAAGATGAGGTGGGAGATTTGATACTGCGTGAAGAATTTGACAAAGCACTGAAAGATCTAGCTCCAAACAAAGCCTCCGGAGTGGGCAACATTCAGTTAGAACTACTGATAGTCTTGGATGAGCCTGCCATGACAAATCTATTCCATCTGGGTGAGCAGCATGTATGAGACAGGCGAAATACCTTCAGACTTCAGGAAGAATATAACAGTTCTTATTCCAAAGAAGGCAGGTGCTGCCAGGTTTGAAAATTACCAAACTATCATTTTAATAAGTCACTGTTGCAAAATACTAACACGAATCCTTTACAGAAGAATGGAGAACCTGGTAGAAGCCGGCCTCGGGGAAGGTCAGTTTTGGATTCCGGAGAAATGTAGGAACACGAGAGGCAATATTGATCCTACGACTTCTCGTGGAAGACAGGTTAAGGAAAGGCAAACCTACGTTATAGCATTCGTGATCTTAGAGAAAGCTTTTGACAATCTTGATTGGAATGCTCCCAAATTCTAAAGGTGGGAGGACTAAAATACAGGGAGCGAAAGGCTACTTACAATTGTACAGAAACCAGACGGCAATTATAAGAGTCGGGTGGGGAGGGGGGGGGGGGGAGGGCACGAAAGGGAAGCAGTGTTTGAGAAGGGAATGAAACAGGTTTCTTCCTATCCCCGATGTTATATCGCGTACCATGAGAAAAAGATCGAATAATCAACGAAATGATAAGTTCTACGAGTCGGGACGTTGACTGTCAGAAGCTTGAATGTGGTAGGGAAGCTAGAAAATCTGAAAAGGGAAATGTAAAGGCTCGATCAAGGTACAGTAGGAGTCAGTGAAGTGAAATGGAAAGAAAGCAATATCAACAGCAGCAGAAAATGACGTAACAGGAGTAGGATTCGTTATTAATAGGGAGGCAGGGCAGAGAGTGTGTTACTGTGAACAGTTCAGTGATGTGGTTTTTCTTATCAGAATCGACGGCAAACTGACACTGAAAATGATATTTCACATACCAACATCGAAAGCTGGAGATGAAGAGACAGAGAAAGTATATGAGGGTATTGAAAGGGTAATACAGTACGTAAAGGGAGGTGAAAATCTAATAGTCATGGGGGGCTGCAGCGCAGTTGCAGTTGTAGGGGAGGGAGGAGAAGACAAAGTTCTAGGAGAATATGGGCTTGGCGAAAGGAATGAGAGAGGATAAAGACTAATCTACTTTTGTAATAAATTTCAGCTAGTAATAGCGAATACTCTGCTCAAGAATCACAACAGCAGGAGGTATACCTGGAAAAGGCCGGATGATACGGGATGATTTCAGTTAGATTACATCATGATCAGACAGAGATTCCAAAATCAGATACTGGATTGTAAGATGTACAAAGGAGCAAATATAGACTCAAATCACAATTTAGTAGTGGTGAAAAGTAGGCTGAAGTTTAAGAGATTAGTCAGGAAGAATCAATAAGCAAATAAGTGGGACACAGAGGTGCTAAGGAATGACAAGATACGCTTGAAGTTCTCTAAGGCCACAAATACAGCAATAAGGAATAGCTCAGTAGGCAGTACAGTTGAAGGGGAATTGACATCTCTAAAAAGGGCCATCACAGAAGTTGGAAAGAAAAACATAGGCACAAAGAAGATAACTGCAAAGAAACCATGGGCAACAGAAAATGTATTTCAGTTGATTGATCAAAGAAGAAGGTATAGAAATGTTCAAGGAAATTAAGGAGTGCGGAAATACAAGTCACTGAGAAATGGAGATGAAATAAATAAGAAGTGCTGGGAAGCTAAGACGAAATGGCTGCACGAAAAATGTGAAGAAATTGAAAAAGAAATTATTGACGGAAGGACTAACTCAGCCTGTAGGACAGTCAAAACAACATTCGGTGAAATTGAAAACAAGGATGGCAACATTAATAGTGCAACGGGAATTCCACAGTTAAATGTGAGCAGAGAGCGGATAGGTGGAAGGAGTACATTGAAGGCCTCTGTGAGGGGTAAAATTTGCCTGATGGGATAGAAGGAGAAACAGGAGTCGATGTAGAAGAGATAGGGAATCCAATATTAGAATCGGAATTTAAAATAGCTTTGGAGGACATAAGATTAAATAAGGCAGGAGGGATGGGTAACATTCCATCACAATTTCTAAAATCATTGGGGAAAGTGGCAACTAAACGACTATTCACGCTGCTGTGTAGAATTTACGCGTCTGTCGACATACCATCTTACTTTCGGAAAAATATTTTCCACACAATTCTGAAGACGCAAGAGCTGACAAGTTTGAGAAATACCTCACAATCACCATAGCAGGTCATGTATCCAAGTTGCTGACAGGGATAATATACAGAAGAACGGGAAAGAAAATTGATGATGTGTTAGATGACGATCAGTTCGCTTTAGGAAAAGTAAATGTACCAGAGAGGCAATTCTGACGCTGTGGTTGAGAATGGAGGCAAGACTAAAGAAAAATCAAGACACTTTCATAGGATTTGTCGACCTGGAAAGAGCGTTCGACAGTGTAGAATGGTGCAAGATCTTCGAAATTCTGAGAAAAATAGGGGTAAGCTGTAAGGAGAGACGGGTAGTATACAATATGTACAAGAATCAAGAGGGAATAATGAGAATGGACGACCATGAACGAGATGCTCGGATTAAAAAGGGTGTAAGACAGGGATGTAGCCTTTCGCCCCTACTGGTGGTGGTGGTTAGTGTTTAACGTCCCGTCGACAACGAGGTCATTAGAGACGGAGCGCAAGCTCGGGTTAGGGAAGGGTTGGGAAGGAAATCGGCCGTGCCCTTTCAAAGGAACCATCCCGGCATTTGCCTGAAACGATTTAGGGAAATCACGGAAAACCTAAATCAGGATGGCCGGAGACGGGATTGAACCGTCGTCCTCCCGAATGCGAGTCCAGTGTGCTATCGCCCCTACTGTTCAATCCGTACCTCGAAGAAATAATGATGTAAATAAAAGAAAGGTTCAGGAGTGGGATTAAAATTCAAGGTTAAAGGACGTCAATGATACGATTCGCTGATGACATTGCTATCCTGAGTAAAAGTGAAGGAGAATTACATGATGTGCTGAATGGAATGAACAGTCGAATGAGTACAGAATATGGATTGAGAGTAAACTGAAAAAAGACGAAAGTAATGAGAAGTAGCAGAAAGGAGAACAGCGAGAAAACATCAGGTTGATCGCCGCAAAGCAGATGAAGTCACGGAATTCTGCTACCTAGACAGCAAAATAACGCATGACGGACGGAGCAAGGAGGAGACCAGAAGCAGACTAGGAATGGTGAAAAGGGTATTCCTGTCCAAGAGAAGTCCACTAATATCAAAATCGGCCTTAATTTGAGGAAGAATTTCTGAGAATGTACTTGCATTGTTTGGTTGTGAAACATAGACTGTGGGAAAACCGGAATAGAAGAGATGTAAGCGTTTGAGATGTGGTGCTACAGACGAATGTGGACTGATAAGGTAAGGAATGAGGAGGTTCTTCGCAGACTTGGGGAGGAAAGGAATATGTGGAAAATACTGATAAGGAGAAGGTACAGGATGATAGTGAAACGGTACAGTAGTTTTCGCTCTGTAAGCAGCAGGTTTCGCAGCTCGCTCGAACCGGGAAAAACAAACGGAGGCTGCTCCGCCGCCAATTTTATTGCACGACGCTGCCGTCAGGCTTCTTAATACGTATTTATATGTGCCGTGTATTATGCATTTCTTGTACGTGAATGTAAATCTGCGCATGAACTTTCCTAATCCTCCTCACACCTTTCCATAAAACGTGGCCAAATCTTAGTTGGGAAGTAGTTCTGTAATATAGTAGTGTCAACATTACTCCTGGGTAGGAGATCAGAGAGACAGCACAGGCAGGGCAAAGTCAAAGACGTTCCAGTGTCACAAGATTTGGGGTGGAAAGGTTGGTCACGGCCAAGTGGTTCGACCATCTCCTCCACCGGGGCCCAGGAAGACCTCCGGGTGCCTGCGATATTCTGGGAGTGTTACAGAAGACGGGTAAGTGAGCAGACATGCCCTCAGTGAGTCTGTCTCGATGTTCACGCGTGGAAGAGAGGTATTTGAATATTTGCACTAATTTTTTTATTTCCAGTTTCGGAATGTGTAAGGAAATGAATGTTCTCGTTTAATTTCGGAAATCTGACCGCCCTGTGTTACTGTATCTGGTCCCCAGTTTGCCCGTTATCCTCCTCACGTAATGGATGTCCGATGTAAAATATTGGGAGACTTTGGTGGTATACATTTGGCCAACGCAATTCCGTCTTGCCCGTAGAAATGTGCGTGCAGATTAGTATGTAATATACCCGAACTATAAGTTGTAAAATTGTAGTATCTGTAAACTGGAACAATTGCTGCAATCGCTGTAAAGTCGAGTGATAATATTTTAAAATACATAGGTAATCAGTTGTCATCAATCTTAAACATACCCTAAAAATCACAAAGGAGTCAAGTTAAAGGAATTCATTTAAAATAAAAGATACAGAATGCAGGGCCCCACACATAAGCGTGTGAGCTCTCCAGCCCCTTGCCTAGTATCGGACAGAAAGGGCACGCTCTCTAGGTAGCGCTCTCAAGCTCCCCTCCCCAGTTATCAGTTGCGCGCAATTTTCGTTCAGGGCTTGACTACATCAGCTTTCATCTGGCGTCCCTAGGCAAGAAGGTTTGACGGTAATCTTTCAATATAACATCTGTTAAGACATGAGGGAATGATTTATATGGTACTAGAGGGAGCTGTAAAGGGCAAAAACTGTAGAGAAAGACAAAGATTGGAATACATCCAGCAAATAACTGAGGCTGTAGCTTGCAAGTGCTACTCTGAGATAAGAGATTGGCACAGGAGCGGAATTCGTGGCGGGCCGCATCAAACCAGTCAGAAGATTGATGACTCAAAAAAAAAAAAAAAAAAAAAATTGAGCGAGCAGCAAAGGAAAAAAAAAGGAAAGTTTGGAGTTGGAATTAAAGACCATGGAGAAGAACTAAAAACTTTGTGGTTTACCGATGACACTGTATTTCTGTCGGAGACAGCAAAGGACCTGGAAGAGAGCTGAACGGAATGGACAGTGTTTTGAAAGGAAAATATACACTGAAGAGCCAAAGAAACTAGTACACCTGCCTAATATCGTGTAGGGCCCGCTCGAGCACGCGGAAGTTCTACAACACGGAGTGGAATGGACTCGACTGATGTCTGAAATAGTGCTGGAGGCAACTGACACCATGAATCCTGGAGAGCTGTCAATAAATCCGCAAGAGGCTGGGGAGTTTGGTGGCCAGCGGAAGTGTTTAAACTCAGAAGAGTTTTCCTGCAGCCACTCTGTAGCAATTCTGGACGTGTAGGGTGTCGCATTGTCTTGCTGGAATTGCCCAAGTCTACCACAATGCACAATGGAAATGAATGCATGTAGGTGATCAGACATGCTTACGTACGTGTCATCCGTCAGAGTCGTATCTACACGTATCAGGAGTCCCGTACCACTCCAACTGCACACGCCTCACACCATTACAGAGCCTCCACTAGCTTTAACAGTCCCCTGCTGAGGTGCAGGGTCCATGGATTCATGAGGTTGACCTGATACCCGTACACGTCCATCCGCTCGATACATTTTAAAACGAGACTCGTCCAACCAGGCAACATGTTTCCAGTCATCAATAGTCCAATGTCGGTGTTGACGGGCCCAGACGAGGTGTAAAGCTTTGTGTCGTGCACTCGTCAAGGATACACGAGTGGGCTCCGGAAGTCCATTATCGATAATGTTTCGTTGAATGGTTCGCACGCTGCCGTTTGTTGCCGGCCCACCACTGAAATCTGGAGCAGTTGGCGGAAGGTTTGCCTTTTCAAACTGAACGATTCTCTTCGGTTGTCGTTGGTCCCGTTCTTGTAGCATCTTTCTCCGCCCGCATCGATGTCGGAGATTTGATGTTTTACCGCATTCCTGATATTCACGGTACACTCGTGAAATGGTCGTATGGGAAATCCTCACTTCTTCGCTACCTCGGAGTTGCTGTGTCCAATCGCACAGTCTGTAACACAAGGCTCAAACTCAGTTAAATCTAGATAACCTGCCATAGTAGCAGCAGTAACCGATCTAACAACTGCGCTAGACATTTCTTGTCATATATAGGCGTTGTCGACGGCAGCGCCGTATTCTGGCTGTTTTGAATATGCATGCCTATACCAGTTCTTTGGCGCTTCAATGTAAAGCAAAACGACGATAATGGAATGTGGTCGAATTAAATTAGGTGATGCTGAGGGAATTAGATTTTCTACAGAAGATAAATTTGTTAACATCGAGTGTAGATGTACGTGTCAGGAAGTCCTTTGTGAAAGTATTTGTATGGAGTGTAGTCATGTATGGACGATAACCAGTTTAGGCAAGGAGAGAAAATAAGCTTTTGAAATATGGTGCTACAGAAGAATGCTGAAGATAGGTAGATCATTTACTAATGAGGAGGTACTGACTAGAATTGGGGAGAAGAGAAATTTGTGGTTCAACCTAACATGAAGAAGCGATTCATTGATATGACACATTCTGAATCATCAAGGGATCACGAGTATAGTACCGAAGGGAAGCGTGGAAGATAAAAATCGTGGATTGCGACCAAGAGATGGGTTTAGTAAGCAGATTCAGAAGGTTGTAGGTTGTAATAGCTACTCAGAGATGAAGAGGCTTGCTCAGGATAGAGTAGCATGGACAGCTGCATCAAACCACTATTTGGACTGAAGACCACAACAACAACAGCCAGTTACGTGGAGAACAACTCCTCGGTGTTTGATAAATGTTGGCTGGTGTTTAATCGTGCTTTCATCCGCCAGTGTATTTCGGAATGTACCCTTTTTCACAACCATCTGAATCACATTGACGAACACACTCACAAGCTCTGGGTTTGTGAGTTTCGTGTTAATGCCCAAAGAAGAGATATTCGAACTCCAAAAAGAATTGCTATCGTAAAAGTGTGCCATAATTCAACAACACTCATGCTCGATACAGTCCTGCAGTTATGACCATGGCCCCTTGTTTTTTTTTTTTAAAAAAAAAAAGAAAAAAGAACGTAAATCACCGGAGCATTGTTCCCATTATTTGCAACGCTTCGTTGCTATTCTCGACGAACTGCTTTGGAAGAGAAGCAGGATCATTCACATAATCTTTGCAGGTTATCCAAAGGGGTCCTGACGTCTTTCCCATGCTGCTCAGTAGTTTCTGTTGCACATCTATACCGCGATCACTTACGACTCTATATGTCTTTTTGTTAGTGCAACGACTGAAAGGATAAATATCATTACAATATTTCACAATAAAACCACCTTTAGGGGTCGAGTCCAGTATTTCGGTCTCCTCTGTGCCATCTGTATTAGTGCGAGAATGAGCACAGAACGATTGGATAGATGAATCTGATACGTTTTCTGATTTTTCATATGACAAATAAACGAGTATCTTAGGGTTCTTTTTGTCATATCTAGTGATAAAATTTTACTTTCAACTTCATCGAACGTTTCTCACGTTACTCTCCTCACGATCGTCTATGCTTCATTCAACTTTTACTTCTCAACAAATCTGATGCCCTCTTTACTATAGCACTAACTTCTTAATACTTGTATTGAACCCCATCGAGTCTTTCATACCGATCAAAAATTTGGTCGGCACATACCTGCTAAAGTGTATTCTACATTGATCTTGAATTAATTCCATCGATGCTCCTTCTCCTAATCCGGAGACGAACTGTTTATGTTTGATGCTCAGTTCATATATTATCTGTTTCTTGGAGGACTTTTAAATGGAAATATGTTGCTTCATTTATTTAAAAACTCCGTTCTTGCTAGTACTAAGGACGCATATTTATTCTACCATACAAGTTGCGTTTTATTCTTTTATTTATAGCATAATGACTAATTTCGTTTTGTATGATTTTTGACTTCCATTCAAAAGTGTCGTTTACATGTTCATTTTCAAGGCATTCTTCCGTTTGGTACTAATTTTTTCGGCCTAGTTTCTCTTTCACTTGCAGCACTACACATTTCTTAGTATAATATACTACTAAATATCACACCACTAATGCTTTTTTAATTAAATAAACATTAGTGGAGAACAATTAAACATCAAGAAAAGATAGCGCTGCAAGACTAAGGGAAACTAAGCCGATGACACCAGTACCAAATGCAAGAATACCTGGAAAATGAGCACGGAGACGACATTTCCGAACGAAAGCAAAAATGAGACTAAAAACCAGTTAATAAAATGCCACACATATGGTAGAATAATTGCAATGGTAGAATCATTACAAAGTATTATTTTTAAGTGCCTTAAATACTCATACACCAACTACGGTCCAGCATTGCCACAGACGGGAAGAAGGAATATTTTAAATCATTCCTTAACGTCCCTATTACCATATGTAGTCGCATGTATCAACACAGCCTTATGCACAATAACTGCCTCGTCTACTTGAAGCGAAGAAACATTTTTTGTTTGGTTCCTTTTCTGTTTCCCTCTCGAGTGAATTACCTATATACCCTAGGTGATTCTCGGATAAGACACTTGAGTAATATCATATGTCCCCAGACAAGTCACTTGTTGATCACGTGAGACTACCATGCTGTACAATGTTTCATCTCATCCTAATACCACAACATGAACAGGAAATTTATTTAACCAGATCTGTGATTCCATTCCATTCAACTGTTCTTCCAGGTCCTTTGCTGTCTCTGACAGAATTACAATGTCATCGGCGAACCTCAGAGTACATAATTACTACTGCAGTAAATGCGCTGCTAATGTGTGTAGTATCACAACACACTATAGTGTTGGTCACAGAGTGGCATTTCCAGATACGGAGCTTTCCCTCCATTTCTGCTGGCGTCTGCGAGTTGCTCCGTTTGATTAGGGAGAGAAGGAATTTCACACAACCGAATCCCATATATAGGGTGTTGTAATCACTGGCTAACCCTGCCGGACAGATATCCCTTCCAGCGCCTTTGTGTTCCAAGTGACACGCTCTGCAGGTGACGGCATGAGTAGCGCAGGCCTCGATGGTTGTCCGAAGGTGTCACCTGTTGCAGGTGGACCACGTTGCCACACCCACCATGAACGCCAACCAGAGACTACGAAGACATCGTCCGGTCAGGAGAGCCAATGGTCAACGAGTTCGTTATCACCAACTGTGGTAGCCAGTTTTGTAGATCCGAAGTAGCACTCTGTGCAGTGTTGCAACCTCGAGCTCGATGACTAGAGTTGTTGTTGTTGTGTTCTTCAGTGCAGAGACTGGTTTGATGCAGATCTCCATGCTACTCTATCCTGTGCAAGCTTCTTCATCTCCCAGTACCTACTGCAACCTACATCCTTCTGTGCAACCTACATCCTTCTGAATCTGCTTAGTGTATTTCATCTCTTGGCCTGCCTCTACAATTTTTACCCTCCACGCTGCCCTCCAATAGTAAATTGGTGATCCCTTGATGCCTCAAAACATGTCCTACCAACCGATCCCTTCTTCTAGTCAAGTTGTGCCACAAATTTCTCTTCTCCCCAATTCTGTTCAATGCCTTCTCATTAGTTATGTGATCCAACCATCTAATCTTCAGCATTATTCTGTAACACCACATTTCGAAAGCTTCTATTCTCTTCTTTTCCAAACTATTTATCGTCCACGTTTCACTTCCATACATGGCTACACTCCATACAAATACTTTCAGAAATGACTTCCTTGCCATTGTCAGTCTACGTTTTATATCCTCTCTACTTCGACCATCATTAGTTATTTTCCTCCCCAAATAGCAAAACTCTTTTACTACTTTAAGTGTCTCACTTCCTAATCTAATTCCCTTATTCCATTGTCCCCGCTTTGCTTTTGTTGATGTTCATTTTATAACCTCCTTTCAAGACACTGTCCATTCCATTCAACTGTTCTTCCAGGTCCTTTGCTGTCTCTGACAGAATTACAATGTCATCGGCGAACCTCAAAGTTTTTATTTCTTCTCCGTGGATTTTAATTCCTACTCCAAATTTTTCTTTTGTTTCCTTTACTGATTGCTCAGTATACAGATTGAATAACATCGGGGATAGGCTACAACTCTGTCTTACTCCCTTCCCAACCACTGCTTCCCTTTCATGCCCCTCGACTCTTATAACTGTCATCTGGTTTGTGTACAAATTGTAAATAGCCTTTCGCTCCCTGTATTTTACTCCTGCCACCTTCAGAATTTGAAAGAGAGTATTCCAGTCAACATTGTCAAAAGCTTTCTCTCAGTCTACAAATGCCAGAAACGTAGGTTTGCCTTTCGTTAAACTATTTTCTACGTTAATTCGTAGGGTCAGTGTTGCCTCACGTGTTCCAACATTTCTACGGTATCCAAACCTTCCCCGAGGTCGGCTTCTACCAGTTTTTCCATTCGTCTGTAAGGATTACTGTTAGTATTTTGCAGTCTGGGTTATTAAACTGATAGTTCGGTAATTTTCACGCCATTTTCAACACCTGCTTTCTTTGGGATTTGAATTATTATATTCTTCTTCAAGTCTGAGGGTATTTCGCCTGTCTCATACATCTTGCTGGCTAGATGGTAGAGCTTTGTTAGGCCTCGCTCTCCCAAGGCTGTTAGTAGTTCTAATGGAATGTTGTCTACTCCCAGGGCTCTGTTTCGACTTAGACCTTTCAGTCCTCTGTCAAACTCTTCACGCAGAATCATATCTCCCATTTCATCTTCATCTACATACTCTTCCATTTCCATAATATTGTCCTGAAGTACATCGCCCTTGTATAGACCCTCTATATACTTAAATATCTTCAACATTTCGTGGCCCTGTCGGCAACTGTGTAAATATTAATTTTAATTTGAATAAATAACAGTCTCAATTGCACCGTTTGCCTAGAATTTACCTATGTTTCAGTCGGGATAACCCATCCTTCTTCAGAATAACAGTAACTACCGTCTTTCCATAGTGGACATCGTCAAGCTGAAACTACAAATCCATAAATTATCGTCAGACTATAAAACTTATCTGGAACTGCCTCGGCCCCACTTCGCGACCGCGATGCGGCAGCCACGAGTGCTGAACTGGAACTATATATACTCCTCCCAACTTTCTGCTTTCCCTTTTTTCCTTAGAACTGGGTTTCCATCTGAGCTGTTGATATCCATACAAGTGGTTCTCTTTTCTCCAAAGGTCTCTTTAGTTTTCCTGTAGGCAGTATCTATCTTACCCTTAGTGATAATAATTCTACTCCGTCAGTTGCAGTTCTGTTCTGAATCAATCTGCAATTGCAGTTATGAAGTTATCAGGAAGTGCCATAGACTATTGAGAGATGCCATACTGGAATACGTCGTATTGGTAAATACACTTGTTATTGGAACCACCACAGCCATAGTGCTGCATCGCAGATACAGACTTAGTGTCTGAATATTTACTACTGCAACTTTTAAACTTGTTACGGACTAGGTTGAAAGGTAGCAGGTTCTTTTACGCGCCTTTCTTCCACTTTATCTATTCAGTCGAACAGACAATAACAGGCTCTATGGTCAATGAGACTATTACAGAGGGCTGTCGGTGGTTTTGATACCGAATTTAATGGTAGCTAAATGCATGAAGGCATTAGCGGTGGAGGACTGAGCACTTATTTTATCAAACAACCATGGCTGTGACAGTAGTGGCTTAATGGTAACAATTCTGAGAGTATGACAAGTCACAGGTGTCTCTAGAGGGAGGTGAGACCCAAGCTGGCACCTCTGGACAGCGGAAGCCACTGCAGAGGTCTCAGCCTAAGGCCCAGTGGTTGGGAGGGGTGGGGACGGTCACTGGCCATAGAGAGTGGAAAGCCAGGAGCAGGGGAACAGCGTATTGCTCCTGACGCCAGAGGCAAAACATTTTACTACTGCTTTCGCCGAGCTGCGATGGACTGAGGACATGGAAATTATTCCCTGCCTAGCTGAAGCACATTCTGCCGTTTCGACAAGGATCCTTGTATTGTTATCTGGGAAGCTTTCTGTAAGATTGGTATCAGTTAGGCCGGCGAAAACATTTCGCCGGAACGGACGAGATACTGGGTGGCCGAGAGTGCTGTCGCACTTTTTTTCATATGTCATTGTAGATGCACGAGCTGTGCTTTGTGGTAAATAATAATGTGTTGATTGGGAGGTGGACGGTGACGTCAGAAAACGTAACAGTGTGAGCCGTGCGTGGCTTATGTTCCCCCCATCATGTATTTTACACCCTGTTTTTAACGTACTTCCACCTCACTACGTTAATTTAAATCACTGGTGTCACTGAGTTGCTGCTTTGCCTGACCGTGAGCGGCGCTAGCAGCGCGTATCAATATATCTCCTCTCTTTGCTGGACTGCTATTACTTCCCGGTCGTTCTCTGTCGTCGCGAGTTCTGGCTGCCAGTCAGTTGGAACATGTCTGGAGCACAGTCCGGACCTGCCAGTCGGGGAGTTGGAATGTGGCACTAGTGCAGTCGGGTTGGAGCAGCAGTGAGGTCTGCGTCGACATGGCTCGCCCGACCATTGCCGCCACGCATCACTTGAGCCGGGCCACGGTCTTGGTGGATAGTCGGTCGGTCGTCCTACATGACGACGCGTTTTGACTCGTCGATCGTTCATGAGTCTGGTGTGTGTGTGTGTGTGTGTGTGTGTGTGTGTGTGTGTGCATCGACTCCCGTGCTTAGTTACTGTTGGGTATCGTTCAGGTCTTCGTGCAAGTATTTGTCAGGTTGTATGTGTAATTGGTGTTATTTCCACTGACGACTATTTTAGATGTTGTCGGCATTCTGAGAGGAGTCGGTCGGTTGGTGTGGACCAGGGAAGTTATCTCCGCGCGGTGCAGTCGGCTGGGTCCGCTGGCGGTCCCTGCGCAGTGTCGGAGCGTGTATGGAGCTATCCGATCGCTACGAGCTTCGTGGCTCACCAAACCAGGACGTCAAAGTTGAGTGGTGTTTTAAGCATCCAAGCCACGTCCATTCATGTTGTGGTTCGTTTCGGTGGTTCGCTGTTGAGGTTTTGCTGTGAGCAACATCGAGTGTTTGTATTGCTGAAATTTAGCCGCCATGCGGTGGAATTAACTATATTGGTTGAGTACAATTCATGTATACCAGCGGAATTTTCTGCCTTGTGGCCGTTAGTGTTCCGGTTACACGCCACTAAATTTCAGGCAGTGTCCTTTCCTCATCTGTTGTCGCTGTCCAACACGGTGTGTAGCTTTGACAGCTGTTCCATTGCTTGAGACTTACTGTGATTAGCGGAAGGAGGCGGAAGGAGGCTGTACGGTATATGAAGTGATATACGACTGGCGCAGGAGTGCTTTACTAGATTTCAGTTGGTGGTTTTAGCTCCACGGTGACCTTTCGGCAGACTTGGACGTAATCTGTAGAAGCAGAAGATTCGATCGCAAAACGCGGAGGAGAGCAGTCAATTTGGTGTTGGAGAAGAGATTTGGTTTTGGACTCGGACCCCGAGTGCGAAGGTAGATCAGGACGAGAGGAGGAAATTGTGGTCTGCCGTTCGATCCGACGCTGACGCGTATTGGGCATCACATCTCGAGATTTCTACAAGCACTCGGTGAGCATTTCACAGCACTGGCACTAGGAATCTTTGCAGTGAATTTCTCTTGCTTTATCGCACGCCCACAGCAGCAGCAGTCGTAGTCTCATTTAAGGGCACTGTGGGTGTTTGTTTCAGGGTACAGTTTCACAGTCACTGCCATTCTACTAATTACAGTCAGATCGCGTTATCCATTTGTTCAACTTCGTCAGCTGTCTATAACAACACTGCACTTTATGAAAAGAAAAATATATTCTATGTGTTGTGTTAACCTATGTTCCATTTAATTCATGTCTTTTAGAAGTACATCTGTCGTTACATTGAATTCTACCTGTTATTCACACAGAAAAGGTCCCTTGATCACTTTTACTAATTTTACTTATCTAAGTGGGAAATACTAGGAGTAGTCCTGGAATAAAAAAATACAATTTGTCGTCTTCCGTTTTACTGCACAGGACACACTTATTGTTATTCACGTCTAAAATCTTTTGCTTACACTTTCCTCCATAGTGTCAATGAAGGGGTGGTTCTGTGTCTTAGAGATATTGAGAGGGAGAAGTTCATTAGAGAGACATTTTGTAAGGTTTGCGGCTCTATTGGAACACTTGAGTACCAGAGTTCACGTTGAGATATTCTGTAAATTAAAAAAAAAGATTTCTTGTACTTAGACTCATTCGTTTATGTAGTAGCTCCAGAACACTGGACTGGTGCAGTCGCTCATAGTACCAGAGTTCAAAAGGAGTAGACACCACGTCGCAGGAGTGGCAACTAGTACCGTGACACAATACCTATGCTTTAGTCACCATTGCCACAGGTGACCTACACGTTAGCTGCATTTCTCCATATATTTGGCATATTTATTGGCAGCCATTGAAGCAGTTATACTTCAGTGCATTTCTTTTGGATCGCACTGACAAGGTATTTCATGTGGTAATGTTATACAGCACAGTATACTTACTCCGGATTTTCTATCTTCTAGTGTTGTCCTCAGAACATTCGGTGTTTAGTGTGGACGGCAATGTTATACAGCACAGTGTACTTACTCCGGATGTTCTATCTTCTACTGTTGTCCTCAGAACATTAGGTGTTTATTGTGAACATAGCGGTCAACAATTTTTTTTCTCAGAACTCTGTTGAACATCCATTGAAAATAGGTTATTTGGTGGGCGTTTTGGACTTGGGCACTCACTCTTGCGGCCTTATTATATGGTTAAGAATTCTCACTGTTCGTGAACTGTTCCAAATGTCGCGAACACTTGACGTTATGAACATTTTCCAGGCACTCAGTGCTTCTGCGGAAAAATCAAGTCTTACTCAGGACTTATTGTTGCACCAGCTGAAGGACCAGGAACGACACCACCTAGATATTTAGCAAATGACATCTGCGTTCCATCCATTTGACGTGGCACAGGAACAATGGGCCAGTTACATGGTCAGCCTTGAACAACATTTTACTGGACACTGAACTTCAGGTCATATAACTAATGTACATTTCTCTTTTCTAATGCTAATACTTACTTGTATGGACTGGTTCAGCAACTTTTCCCAAATAAAGACTTGAGTGAGTTGAGCTGTTCAGACATTAAGGACAAGTTAAGTGAATATTTTCAGAGTAAACGTCTAGTTGAGGCGGCATGCTATACATTTTGGTGTACTTCTGAAGAGCCTGGCAAACACTTAAAGAATAGGTCTTTGCAATTGGAGGCTTCCCTCACAGCTGTCGCTTCAATTATGAAAACAAAGATTTTGCTCTTTCCTATGCAAATGCTGCAGTGAGATATATTTTCGTTATTTGTGCTCCTATCGCAGGGCTTCGTAATGATCTCATCAATTTTAATAATCTTACATTTGATGAGTGCATTCGAACAGTTAAAACAAGTGGCATAGGCTCTTGAAGAATATTTCAAACTTCAAGAGTAATGACTTTCACAAAGGAAAAAAGAACGGTAAACATCGCCAGGCACCTAGACTCTGCGCCTCAGAACAAGGCCAAATCATCTACTGGTGCTAACTTCTCTCATGTTAAATCTTGGTCTCAGTGTTTCGTGACTCGTAATTCGCAGTTCTGCTATTACAAGCGCACGAATTAATAAGGATGAAGTTAGTGTGAAGAGATTATGTCACACGATCAAGTGCTTCACTTGCACCGGTGGCACACATGATTCAGCAAAGATATTCTAATACTGATGGTTTTGAGAAAACAGTATACAGTGTGTTATTACGTGATAATTTTAGTAGTGATGGTTTTCAAGATAATTTATACAGTGCTCTCTCATATTAAAAGTTTCACCCTAATGTTGATGAATATGAAATGATTTGGATCGGGTACTTCCACATAATGATAAGGTTACGTTTGTGGATATCGCAGTTAATGGACAAATAATTCAGTTTCATGTGCGCATTGGCTCATATAAATCTCTTATCAATAGTGATACTTATGAGATAATTGGATCTCTAAATTTGTTCATGTTCCATGGAACTCTGAACTGTTACGATAAGCAAACAGCGTAAATCAGAAGTCATTGTCAAGTATGTGTGCAGTACAAATACAATCAAGTGTAAACTCTGTTTTTAGTGATGGAAAAGCATACAGTGGCCAATGTCTTGCGACTAGATCTCTCTCGCCAACTGCGTCTGGGTCCCTGATTCAGGACCCCACATCCTGACCATGGACGTTGACGTGGGCGCCTTCTTCCCTGCATGCGACAGAGCCATGTGAGCCATGGAACTGGCTCCACCTTCGATCTGTTGGGACCTCTGTGGGAATGCACTGGTTCGTCTTGCTGTAAGCTAGCATTGATAATTCCTATGTGGTATGTATGGACAATCTACCAGACGGTCTGGACATTATAATGTATTTTCGCTGTGAATGATCTTCCTCACGCCCTTGTGACGGATCATGGCATACAGCATTTGCACTGCTCTGCCGATGGTGTCACAGGCCTCTTCATCCAAACATTCTAGGATCAAATGTGGACGTTAGTGGCTGACTACCTTCTAAAGGGTGCTTTGCATTGCCAGCGGACAGGATGCACTCCTGTTATGAGCGACGCCCTGCCACCAGGACAACGTGGACGTTACCGGTTTCCATATTGGTAAACGGCAGTTCACCCTGGACACCACAGTTTCTAAGTCAGTGACTTGATTGGGACAGTACGGAGACGTACGCTGACCTCACACCACTGTTCTCTATGCATCAGGGCAGTCTTGTCTTACAGGCCTTACAGCCCTCTTCAGTTACAGGTGCCAGTTATGCGTCTTTTCATGTAGGGGAATGGGGAGTCTAACACAGCACCAGACCACTCTCACTGATGCTCAGACATAGAAAATGCTGCCTGGATGCAGAGACCCACAGCATCGGCAGGGAGGCCTGGATACAGACAGAAGACCAAAAACCATGGCCAATGAAGATGAGGCTTCACCTCACACTATCACAGGGATGTTGTAGCCCCTGGGTACCCCTGCTGCATAGATATCCTTCCCAGCACTTTTGTGTTCCAGGCTGCATGCAACGCAGGCGATTCAATGAGCAGCACAAGCCTCGGCGACTCTTCACAAAGGTCACCTACAGCATAAGGACCACACTGCCACACTCACCATGGACACCAGTCAGAAATCATCCAGTCAGGAGAGCCAATAGACAAGGAACACTTCCGTGAGTGGCAGCCAATCACCTGGATCCAGTGGAACAATTTGCACGGCGTTATAACCTGCAGCCCTTGGGCTGCACGGCAGTTGCAATTTTACTCCAGCAGTTGCAGTTCTACTCTGCACCAAAGTGCAGTCACAGTTACGATGTTACCAACATGTGCCATGGACTGTCAAGAGACACAGACTGGAATATACTGTATTAGCAAACACACTTGTTATGGAACCCACCGCAGCTACAGTGCTGCATCACAGATATAGACATAGTGTCTATATCTACATCTACATCTACATCTACATAGATACTCCGCGAGCCACCGTAAGGTGCGTGGCGGAGGGTACCCATACCACTACTTGTCACTTCGCCTCCCGTTCCATTCGCAAGTAGAGGAAGGGAAAAACGACTGTCTGTACGCCTCCGCATGAGACCTAATTTCTCGTATCTTATCTTTGTGGTCCTTACGCGCTATATATGTTGGGGGGAGTAGAATCGTTTGGCAGTCAGCTTCAAATGCCGGTTCTCTAAATTTTCTCATTAGTGTTTCTCGAAATAACGTCGCCTTACCTTAGGGATTCCCATTTGAGTTCCCTAAGCATCTCCGTAACACTTACGTTTTGTTCGAACCCACCGGTAACAAGTCTAGCAGCCCTCCTCTGAATTGCTTCGATGTCTTCCTTCAATCAGACCTGGTACAGATCCCAAACACTCGAACGGTACGCACCAGCGTCATATATGCGGTCTCCTTTACAGGTGATCCACTCTTTCCTAAAATTCTCCCAATATACCGAAGTCGACTATTTGCCTACCCTGCCGCAGTTTCCACATGCTCGTTCCACTTCAGACTTGACTGTGTCCAGCAAGACACTGATAATACTATATTCTAGCATTACATGTTTCATCATCCTACTCACGCGTATTAACTTAAAATTTCCATATGTAGGGCAAGCTGCCAAATCGGAAATTTTGTGTAAGTCTTTTTTTCCTACAGGCACTCAACTTCGACACCTTACCATACATCACGGCTCCATCATCAAACAACCACAGACTGCTGCCCACCCTGTCCGCCAAATCACAGAGAACAATAGTGGTCCTATCACAATTCCCAGGGGCACTCCCGAAGATACTCCCGTCTCTGATGAATACTCGCCGTTAAGGACAAGATACGGGGTTCTATTACTTAAGAAGTCTTCGAGCCATTCGCATATCTATGAAATTATTCCATATGCTCGTACTTTCGCTAACAGCATACAATGTGGCACCGTTTCAAATGCTTTCTGGAAATCTAGAAATGTCGAATCTGCCTTTTGCCCTTCACCCATAGTTCTCAGTACCGGTATATCATGAGAGAAATGGCCAAACTGAGTTTCGCACGAGCGATGCTTTCTTAAAAGATGCTGATTCGTGCTTCTTATTGGAAATGAAAATGTGTTCAAAGATTCTACAGCAAACAGAAGTTAGAAATATTGGTCCTAATTTTGCGGGTCCATTCTTTTACCTTATATACTGGAGTCACCTGCTCTTTTTTCCACTCGCTTGGGACTTTATGCTTGGCGAGAGATTCACGATAAATGCAAGCTAGGTAAGGGGCCAATGACGTAGAATACTCTTTTTAAAATCGAACTGGGGTTCCATCCGGGCTGATGATTTATTTGTTTCCAAATCTTCAAGTTGCCTCTCTATACCAGGCATGTTTATTTCTACGTTGTCCTTACGGGAGTCTATCCGATGGTCAAATGACGGTATATTTGTGCGGTTGTCCTGCGTGAACGATTTATTGATCGTGAAATTTAAATCTTTGGCTTTTGTTTTGCTGTCTTCAACCGCCACTGGTCAACAAGGGACTTAATGGAAGCCTTAGACCCGCTTAGCCGGTCCTCTGCCAGATTTTTTGCTGAAGTATGACGGTGGTAGTTGTTGTACACTTCGCGCACAGATATTTTCACAGACACAACAATCGCTACTAACCTTCGCTTATCGTCGTTTGTGCGTCCGCTTTTGAACGTGTTTGGAGGATATTGACTATTGCACCTGATAAACTTGTCACGGATTAATTTTTTGCCTGTACTGAAAATACTCGTGTACTGGAGTTAATGTTAACAAATTCTGTGACTCACAACAACCTAAGAGTTCGTGTACGTGGACTAAGTTATTCGTCTAGTACTTCCAGAACACTATATTGCGCAGTTGTTAATAATAATGCTACTTAACAGTAGAACAGAGCACATTACAGCAGAGGGTACTTACTTCGCTTCTGAAACTTTTTCATATGTTAAGGATAATAAGTCTGTTTTCACGTTTAAGAGTAGTCGCTAGCCGGCCGTGGTGGCCGAGCGGCTCTAGGCGCTTCAGTCCGGAACCGCGCGACTTCTACGGTCGCAGGTTCGAATCCTGCCTCGGGCATGGATGTGTGTGATGTCCTTAGGTTAGTTTCTATGGGACTGATGCCCTCTGATGTTAAATCCCATAGTGTTCAGAGCCATTTGAATCTGAGCAGTCACTATGGGCTCATGAAACTTCATGTTTTTGTTCCTTATTAACCAATGAATGTCAGATATCAGCTCGGTTTCTTCATATGAAACAATGCGGCTTTTTGTTTGCAGAAGGTTAGTTTTACTTCAGCTCTGTGCTCTCTAAGTGTTCTCACAACTTCGTTGTCAGCTTATTATAAATTATTCATCAAGGATCGTGTGTACATGCCTCCGCTACCAGCAGACCTCCCTCAATTAAGAAACCGGATTGAAGCAGCTGTTGCTACACTCACTGAAGACAGACTTATCAACGCTTGGGAAGAACTCGTCTATAGACTTGATGTGTGCCGTGTGACAAATGGTGCTCACATTGAACATTTGTAGGGTTCTTGGTAAAACTGTTTGAGTTGCTCTTTCCTTTGATATATTATTTATAGCTGTAAGTTTAATGTAATAAATATTATAAAGCGTTAAAACCCCGATATTCATTTATAAACACTTTGTATTAAAAATATTTCATCTGATAATCTCAAGCCTGGATAAATTTCTTGTTTCCGTGTTTCAATAATATCGTCAATATTTACAAAAAGTGTGGGTGATAAGCCCCGACTCCCAAGTTTCTAGATGGTTTCAAATACCATGGTTATCCTCTGTTAAGTAAGATCTTGGTCAGCTTAATCACTGGAAAATACGATTTGACAACAAATTAAAACATTTACATACATCATAAACGAACAAAAGAAAAATTCAATGGCATTTAATAATAGGTCTATTCGCTTGCAGCGTCAATAATTGCTTGGCCTTTCCGAGGCACTCTTGAAACTAAGTTTTCCGCTTATTCACGTCGAAGAGACCTTCAAATGCGTCAAATTTGCGTTGACAGATGGTTGGAAGTGAAGAACTTTTTTCCTTCCGACGTCTTTCTGATGTAAGACAATAAATTTTCAATAGGCTTTCAGTACCTGCATATCTTTCTGTTTGTCCCAGTCACTGCAAAGCCTGCTGCGGATCATTGTCCTTCTGCGGTATCACAGCTTCATTTTTGTCGATAAATCAACGTTTGGCAATCGACATAAGAAATCCTTGATAAACGCGACGCGTAGACTACAGTCAAGTCTCTTATTGTGTCTCTCAGTCGAGGATTCAAAGTAAACTATTGCTTCATGGACATTACGTGAATGACAAAAGATCCCTCTATTGGGCTGTGAAAGAACTAAGGCAACATCTTTTACCATCTATGCGTAATGGCGACCACGCTCTCAGTTAACAGACAGTAATCTTTATTCTTATTTTTGTACCTCTATATCTCTCTACCAGCTTTGTTATTTGCTGAGGATATACTTTCTCGTCTAATATGTTCCATAGGATTTTTCTATCCACTTTGACAAAAAGCTTTTTGTAAGTTTCCCTATTGATTTCTCTCTGGTCATCTATGTCTTGTTTAAGTGTGACAAAAATAATCAGTACAGAATCTTTTTCTGAAACCATTTTCATCAGGCAATGAATTTTCATCAATGATTTATAGACGCTGGTTTATTATCTTTGCGTAATTCTTAAGAACTCTGCCTGCCAATATACTATGGTAATTATTTCGTTTACCTTTTCTAAGACTCGTGTGGCAACTACAACTGTCCACAGTTTTGGGATTTAGCGTCTCTTCCAACGCATTGTGTAATTGAAGAAGTCTACATTCTAAAAATAGATCCCTGTATTTCGTAAATTTTAAGTTTATGCCGCCAGGTCCTGTTTCTTTCCGTTATTATTTTTTTCCCAGAGCCTCGTCATCAGAACGCCGTCATATTGGTTATCCATTTAAAAGGAGGCACTCGTCTAATATTTATTGTTTTTTCCACCATAACTTCCTAGTAATGAGGGATATTCCGCATGGGCTTCGGTTATCGAACTACACTACTGGCCATTAATATTGCTACACCAAGAAGACATGCAGATAATAAACGGGTATTCATTGGACAAATATATTATACTAGAACTGACATGTGATTACATTTTCACGCAATTTGGGTGCATAGATCGTGAGAAATCAGTACCCAGAACAACCACCTCTAGCCGTAATAACGGCCTTGATACGCCTGCGCATTGAGTCAACCAGAGCTTGGATGACGTGTACAGGTACAGCTGCCTATGCAGTTTCAACGCGATACCACAGTTCATCAAGAGTAGTGACTGGCGTATTGTGAAGAGCCAGTTGCTCGGCCACCATTCAGATGGTTCAGATGGCTTTGAGCACTATGGGACTTAACTTCTGAGGTCATCAGTCCCCTAGAACTTAGAACTACTTAAACCTAACTAACCTAAGGAAATCACATACACCCATGCCCAAGGCAGGATTCGAACCTGCGATCGTAGCGGTCGCGCGGTTCCAGACTGTAGCGCATAGAACCGCTCGGCCACCACTGCCGGCTCGGCCACCATTGACCAGACGTTTTCAATTGGTGAGAGATCAGGAGAATGTGCTGGCCAGGGCAGCAGTCGAACATTTTCTGTATCCAGAAAGACCAGTACAGGACCTGCAACATGCGGTAGTGCATTATCCTGCTGAAATGTAGGGTTTCGCAGGGATCGAATGAAGGGTAGAGACACGGGTCGTAACACATCTGCAAATGTAACGTCCACTGTTCAAAGTGCCGTCAATGCGAACAAGAGGTGACCGAGACGTGTAACCAATGGCACTCCATACAATCACGCCGGGTCATACGCCAGTATGGCGATGACGAATACACGCTTCCAAATTGCGTTCACCGCGATGTCTACAAACACGGATGCGACCATCATGATGTTGTAAACAGAACCTGGATTCATGCGAAAAAATGACGTTTTGTCATTCGTGCACTCAGGTTCGTCGTTGAGTACACCATCGCAGGCGTCTGTGATGCAGCGTCAAGGGTAATCGCAGGCGTGGTCTGCGAGGTGATAGTCCAAGCTGCTGCAAACGCCGTCGAACTGTTCGTGCAGATGGTTACTGTCTTGCAAACGTCCCCACCTGTTGACTCAGGGATCGAGACGTGGCTGCACGACCCGTTACAGCCATGCTGGTAAGATGCCTGTCATCTCGACTGCTAGTGATACGAGGCCGTTGGGATCGAGCACAGCGTTCCGTATTACCCTCCTGGAGCCACCGATTCCATATTTTGCTAACAGTCATTGGATCTTGACCAACGCGATCAGTAATGTCGTGATACGATAAACCGCAATCGCGATAGGCTAGAATCCGACCTTTATCAAAATCGGAAAGGTGATGGTACGCATTTATCCTCCTTACACGAGGCATCACAACAACGTTTCACCAGGCAACGCCGGTCAACTGGTGTTTGTGTATGAGAAATCGGTTGGAAACGTCAACACGTTGTAGGTGTCGCCACCGGTGCGAACCTTGTGTGAATGCTGTGAAAAGCTAATCATTTGCATATCACAGCATCTTCTTACTGTCGGTTAAATTTCGCGTCTGTAGCACGTCATCTTCGTGGTGTAGCAATTTTAATGGGCAGTAGTGTACTTCTGCACTGTGGCATGGAAGTCGTTCACTCGGAGTTCCGAACTACCGCTGTCCCCACCCCTACCTCATCGTCCTTTGCATTTATGGACCAAGTTATTTTCTACGAACCGTACCCTTGGCTCCTATACAGCTGCTTTGAGTAACACAAGAGCTAACCCGAGGGAACTCTGACTTAACTAGCCGGCTAGCAGGATCCTGTCACCACCGGTAATACTCGCGCCTTCGTCCCCGATTGCTCCTCTCCCTTGATGACATTCCACGCCGGATGGCATCGTGAGGCGGTGAAGGCTACGCGATCGCGTCAGTCCGCCTTCACGGCAAAGCGGCGGTGAATGCCATCCGCGAGCGCCCGCCGGGGTCTCGCGCCACGCCCGCCCTTGGGAGTCCGCCATTGCTCGCGTAACGTGGCGTGGAGGGCCGCGAGCACGCCTAGGTTACGCTAAGGCGGCGGCGCTACCTGGACGTCGCAGGGCGCCGATGAGGCGCGCCGCATCTAGGCCGACGCCGGAGCGAGGCGGAACGAATGTGCCTCACGTACTTGCCCGCTCAGCGCAAGTCACTTTCTCAGTAAAAAGCACTCCATAATACAGCTTCGCGAGTCCACCGATCACAGAGAAGCCTTAAAGGTAGACAACGCAATAGAAGGGGAAGTAGGACAAGTTCTTGTTAACGTGGGTATGTGACGGAACTGCAGTTCATCCCGTATGTCGAAGAAACAACAAAGGAACAAGTGAAAAAAATTCTAGGGGAACAGATACCGATCTTAAGTTAACAGACCACACAGACAATCTGTCATCTACTATCCTACTACAGTATTTCTTTTCTGCAAGAGTTGTCGAGTGCGATAACTATGATCTCATTACTCAATAGCAGCAACTACTGCACTTGGCTCCCATGTGCAGTAAAGATCTGTTCTGCGAGGTACCGAAAGAATAATTGATGAAAATGTGAAAAACTTTTCATTTGCACTGCTTAAGGACAATCATCATTTTTTACTTGGAATGAAGTGGTATAGGAAATTGTCATTGTTATAATGTCTGGTAGTACAGGATGGGGCAAATAAAAGTAGCCCAGACAGTTTGAAACCATTTGTGACGCTATTACGAGGTGCATTCAAGTTCTAAGGCCTCCGATTTTTTTTCTCCGGACTGGAAAGAGATAGAAACATGCGCATTCTTTTAAAATGAGGCCGTGTTCATTGTTAATACGTCCCAGAGATGGCAGCACCGTACGAAAGATGGAATTTTACCGCCAGCGGCGAGAATAAGAACCGTTTTAAATACTTAAAATGGCGACGTTTTCCTTACTTGAACAGCGTGCAATCATTCGTTTTCTGAATTTGCGTGGTGTGAAACCAATTGAAATTCATCGACAGTTGAAGGAGACATGTGGTGATGGAGTTATGGATGTGTCGAAAGTGCGTTCGTGGGTGCGACAGTTTAATGACGGCAGAACATCGTGTGACAACAAACTGAAACAACCTCGGGCTCGCACAAGCCGGTCTGACGACACGATCGAGAAAGTGGAGAGAATTGTTTTGGGGGATCGCCGAATGACTGTTGAACAGATCGCCTCCAGAGTTGGCATTTCTGTGGGTTCTGTGCACACAATCCTGCATGACGACCTGAAAATGCGAGAAGTGTCATCCAGGTGGGTGCCACGAATGCTGACAGACGACCACATGGCTGCCTGTGTGGCATGTTGCCGAGCAATGTTGACGCGCAACGACAGCATGAATGGGACTTTCTTTTCGTCGGTTGTGACAATGGATGAGATGTGGATGCCATTTTTCAATCCAGAAACAAAGCGCCAGTCAGCTCAATGGAAGCACACAGATTCACCGCCACCAAAAAAATTTCGGGTAACCGCCAGTGCTGAAAAAATGATGGTGTCCATGTTCTGGGACAACGAGGGCGTAATCCTTACCCATTGCGTTCCAAAGGGCAGTACGGTAACAGGTGCATCCTACGAAAATGTTTTGAAGAACAAATTCCTTCCTGCACTGCAACAAAAACGTCCGGGAAGGGTTGCGCGTGTGCTGTTTCACCAAGACAATGCACCCGCACATCTAGCTAACGTTACGCAACAGTTTCTTCGTGATAGCAACTTTGAAGTGATTCCTCATGCTCCCTACTCACCTGACATGGCTCCTAGTGACTTTTGGCTTTTTCCAACAATGAAAGACACTCTCCGTGGCCGCACATTCACCAGCCGTGCTGCTATTGCCTCAGCGATTTTCCAGTGGTCAAAACAGACTCCTAAAGGAGCCGTCGCCGCTGCCATGGAATCATGTCGTCAGGGTTGTGAAAAATGTGTACGTATGCAGGGCGATTACCTCGAGAAGTAACGCCAGTTTCATCGATTTCGGGTGAGTAGTTAATTATAAAAAAAGTCGGAGGCCTTAGAACTTGAATGCACCTCGTAACGGAGGAGGAAAAGACCTATAGTTACTTCTAACACTATGGGGCAACTGCCCTTTCAGCCGGCCGAACCTCGGAGCACCACAATTTTCACACCTGACACAGTTGTTAGCAGAGGTCAGTCTGGTCGCGGCCTTAGATGGCCACTCACGTCACCTGCTCTGTCAGTGTGCGATTAGTTTGTGCTGCGAGCCGTCAAGTCTAAGGTGTATTGCAACAACCCTCATAGTCTTCAAGGGCTGCAATAGAACATTTAGGATGAAATTGCAGCTTCGATCCTTCAGAAACTTACTGACCAGAGCCCAAAAGTGCCAAGAGCTGATGGTGGTCACTTTCAACGTCTGATATAGTCTCGTTAGTACTGCATTTCCTTTCCTGTTCTGTGTCCCTTTGTACCCTTGAAGTGTGTACCACTTTGATTCGTCCCACCACGTGTAATCCGATATAGATTAATTGGGATTCGACAGATAACTTACTGAACTGCTCCCGCCAGTGATACGCCATTCTCGACTCTCAGTGTGTTACAACATCCGTTGCGGTAGCTTCTTGCCTACTAGTTCCCAACTAGGAAACTAGCTTTTTTATGGTGAGAGAAAAAGATTGTGGCTCTGGCAAAGAGACGGAAAAGTAATAAATACTGCAAGATAGCAGTGTGTTATAGAAATAGTGAAGAAGAGAATGGTAGTGTGAGAGAAAGAGAGGGATCCAGTGGCAGTGGAACATGGTTGACAGTGACAGAATGGTGCTAGTATACGAGTTAAGGAAACAGTGCTGGGGGGAGAGGGAGGAATAAAGAGAAAGATGAAATAGAAAAGGGTGAGAGCTAGTGATAATCAGAGTATATGACAGTGACAACGAGTAAGACAGAGATAGTGACGGTGAGAAGAGATAGCCGCTGTAGGAAGGAAGGTATGAGATATTAGGAGTAAGAGAGAGCAAGAAGGAGACAGTGACAATGAGAGGAGAACTAAATAGGATAGAACGAAGTTGACTGTGGCTGTGACATAGGAGACAATGACAGATAGACGCGAAGAGAAAATTACTGTTTCAACTTCCTTTGCCGCGTCGCCAGTCTGTTTTAACTTCCTTGCACGCTGCGTGGTTCCTCAGTGGATACAGGAGCGAGGAACACTAGAGCAGGACAGGTTTTTAATGTGTTGTTCCGGTGTTTGGATGGAGACGATTATGTCGTCAAGATAATTAAAACAAGAAGGCAATTTGGACATTACTTGTTCGAGCAATTTTTGAAATAACGCAGGCGCGGAAGCACTTACGAAGAGCAAACGTTGATATTCAAACAAGCCGACATGACTATTCACAACAGAAATGTTCTTTGTCTCTCCGTCCAATGGTAATTGAAGACAGGTTTCTGCAACATCGGTTTTTGAGAACTGTCCTGCTGTCCTCAACTCGTGGGGGCAGGTAGGAATCAATGACTGTCTCTGAATTTACCGTGCGTCTGAAATCTGCACAAAGACGAATGTTTCCATTTGGGTTAAGAATGACGACTAAGGGCGATGCCCACTGACTTGATGACACCGACGGATTCCAGTCTCTGTATTTCTGCAGCCACGTCATCACGTCATGCATGCGGCACAGGGCGCGCGCAGCAAAATTTGGTGCCCATTCGCTTTCAGCGTAATGTGGCCGTGAAAATCTTTTGCACATCCTAGAGTACCGTCGCGCAAATGCTGATACTTGTCACAGAATTGTTGAACTGCAGAATTGTCACAGAATTGTTGAATTGCAGAATAGGAAACTTTTGTGTCAATGGCGTGCACAATGTCCTGTATGTCTAATCCGATAGAATCAAATGCATCCATGCCGAAAATATTTGTGTTCGTGTGTGAGTGGGCTACAGTGAAAGAGCTTTCGTTAATCGTTTCTTTTTTTTTTTTTTTTTTTTTCGAAGGTAAGCGGTACGCTCTAAGCACTGAAATGCTGTCGCCGTTATAGGCGTTGAGACTCACACTTGATGTCTGCAAAGGTGGTTAACCAATTTTTTCATGTGTATCAAGGTTAAGCAACTCGCAGAAGCTTCGATATCTAGTTGAACAGGCAATGGCTGGTTACAATTTTGCAATGTAATATCTATTTTGTGTGTCTGCCAGTTTAATAACATTTACAGACCTTCATATTGGCCAGGGCTAGTGATCTGTTGAACAGTTATTGTACTGAAGATTGACTGATTTGTAAATCTGCGGTATCTGCATATGTTTCAACATTCAAAGCTACTATTATCGACTGACGCTGCAACTACAGCTACAAAATTATATATTATTTTTTACTATTGATACTAGATGCAAAATCAAGTAATATCTGAATTCTCCGAAATCTGTATCCACTAAAGAACCACACAGCGTGCAAGGAAGTTATAACAGTGACACCGACTTGTGCAGAAAGAGTGAGCGAGTAAGGGCAGCTGGGAGTGGATGGGTATGAGCGACTCACACCGATGGACTAGCGAGTGCGAGTGAGTTGTAGTTGGGTGAGCTTGTGGGAATTTCACGTGAGCTGTATGTTAAAAAAACACGAATATGTTCACACACCAAAATTATTGGGAAAGTTTTTAAAGGTGCTGAGGAAGATAGAATGAGGCAGCTGGTACGCCATTTTTCAGTCAGTCTTTTAAATAAACAGGAAAAGATTCGCATTTTTTGTGCTCCGATAGGAGCATTTTTCCGCTTGTATGAGAATATATCTGAACAATAGGAAAATAAAACTCTTTTTCTAAAACTTGTACACAGGAAACGCAATGCGATATGCTGCTTTGAAAATTTCCTTTCCTGATCGAAGTATTTTAGTAAAAAACAAAAAATTATTACAGAGTGCAAGAGTTTCCACAGTATGACGTAATGGGTTTGAACCCGCTCCCCAGACAGCGAAATTTTAACAATTCCAAAAAATTGTCGTATCTCTAATAATGAGCTAACATTAAGAAAAATGTTTGGACATGCATGTAACACCACACCACAAGTAAAATTCAAATTTTCCACGCGATTTGTGTAGGAGACAGATATTTGAAAGTGATTTTCTATCGCCTGGAAAGTGTAGCGCAATGACAGTTGCCTGCCGATATTAGTGGTGGCGACGACACGTCGCGTTACGGAATTAAAAATCTTTGGTGTTATTGTAACCGGAATAAAATCCAGGTATACGTTTTCCAGTCAGGCACTCTGTCTATACTTAGTTTACTACCATACTTTTTGTGATTCGGAGATACTGACCCTTCCTCATAAATTTTAAAGATGTATAGAAAATTTCACCTTCAAATGTGCATACACAAAATAACAATTTGATCACAAAGGTACTTTGTTTTCAACATACGAGTAGTTATCGTTGTTGACCAGTCGATTCTCAATGGTTAGTAATACTTCATGGAAGATATAAGATTACTAAATAAGTCCATATTTATATTTCGCGTACTTTTTTTTATTTTTAGGAAGATTTTTAGTATACATCGAGCACGTTTCATCACCATTTTTTGAAGCTGTCGCTCTACGTTTTTATTGCTTACGGAATTTGATTTTATCGCTCGATATAGCAACTCAAATCATTTAATAAAAGCAAGTCTTCTGGTCAAGACTGTATACCATTTAGGTTCCTTTCCGAGTATGCTGATGTATTAGCTCCATACTTAACAATCATATACAACCGTTCGCTCAACAAAAGATCCGTACCCAAAGACTGGAAAGTTGCACAGGTCACACCACTATTGAAGAAAGGTAGTAGGAGTAATCCACTAAATTACAGGCCCATATCGTTAACGTCGATATGCAGCATATATTGTGTTCGAACACTATGAATTACCTCGAAGGAAACGGTCTATTGACACACAAAATGGCTCTTAGCACTATGGCACTTAACTTCTGAGGTCATCAGTCCCCTAGAACTTAGAACTACTTAAACCTAACTAACCTAAGGACATCATAGACATCCATGCCCGAGGCAGGATTCGAACCTGCGACCGTAGCGGTCGCGCGGTTCCAGACTGTAGCGCTTAGAACCGCTCGGCCACCTCGGCCGGCTATTGACACACAGTCAGCATGGATTTAGAAAACATCGTTCCTCTGAAACACAACGAGCTCTTTATTCACATGAAGTGCTGAGTACTATTGACAAGGGATTTCAGATCGATTCCGTATTCCTGGATTTCCGGAAGGCTTTTTGACACTGTACCACAAAAGCGGCTCGTAGTGAAATTGCGTGCTTAAGGAATGTCGTCAGTTATGTGACTGGATTTGTGATTTCCTGTCAGAGAGGTCACAGTTCGTAGTAATTGACGGAAAGTCATCGAGTAAAACAGAAGTGATTTCACGCGTTCCCCCAAGGTAGTGTTATAGGCCTTTTGCTGTTCCTTATCTATATAAACAATTTGGGAGACAACCTGAGCAGCCGTCTTCGGTTCTTTGCTGATGACGCTGTTGTTTATCGACTAATAAAGTCGTCAGAAGATCAAAAAAAACTGCAAAACGATTTAGAAAAAATGTCTGAATGGTACGAAAAGTGGCAGTTGACACTAAATAACGAAAAGTGTGAGGTCATCCACATGAGTGCTAAAGGAAACTCAAACTTCGTTTACACGATAAATCAATCTAATCTAAAAGCTGTAAATTCAACTAAATACCTAGGTATTACAACAACGAACAACTTAAATTGGAAAGAACACATAGAAAATGTTGTGGGGAAGACTAACCAAAGGCTGCGTTTTATTGGCAGGACACTTAGAAAATGTAACAGATCTACTAAGGAGACCACCTACAGTACACTTGTCCGTCCTCATTTAGAATACTGCTGCGCGGTGTGGGATCCTTACCAGATAGGACTGACGGAGTACATCGAAAAAGTTCAGAGAAAGGCAGCATGTTTTGTATTATCGCGAAATATGGGAGAGAGTGTTACAGAAATGATACAGGATTTGGGGTGGACACCATTAAAACAAAGGCGTTTTTCGTTGCGGCGGAATCTTCTCACGACATTCCAATCACCAACATTCTCCTCCGAATGCAAAAATATTTTGTTGACACCGACCTACATAGGGAGGAATGATCACCACGATAAAATAAGGGACACTCACACTATAAAATCGCTGAGCATAGCTTTTACAAGAAATTCTTGCTCCAGTCTCTAATTTATGTCTATGACACGTATCTTACAGTGAAGCATACTTTAACTGACCCGAGAGAACAGTGAAGCTACGTTCTCAAAAAAATTCAGTGAACAGCACAGCAGGTTTTTTAAACTTTTTCGAGTCGTCAGAACTACTCTCTAAAATATTAGGTAACATATTTTAATGTATTACAGACTGACCAGTCATACTGATATATGTACGAGGGCGTGCGGGAAAGTAATGCCTTCAAATTTGCTATGAGAAAATTCTTAAAGCTTCTTCAGTAAAACAAGTATAATTAATATTCTACACCTTTAACCTTCTTGTCTACATAATTTTCTGTTGTTGTTTTGTTTACGTTGATCCCTGGTGACGAACACATTTCTCTCCAAACGAGGGACCAGTTTGTTGATAGCATCACTGTAGAATGTTTGACTTTGTTGATGGAGGCACAGCTTCGCCTCTGCTTGCACCGCTTCGTCAATATCAAAGAGAAGTCCTCGACGGTGTTGTGTAAGTCGTGGAAACAGATGAAAACCGCATGGGGCCAAATGGGGGCTGTATGGAGGATGGTTCATGATATGATCCAAAGAAGTTGGGTTATTGCAGATGGCACAGTCCTCGGGTGTGATATGGCATTATCATGCTGAAATAGAGATTGCTCCATGTATGGTCGAGCCCTTTGAATTCGACACTCGATTACTACACGGTGCTTCTCAAGCACCTACATAAGAGAGGCCTTGAGTAAGTAATGCAACACATTTTTCTCGGCGTATTTCCGTTCAAAAAATGTGGAATTTGCTTTGGAACATTGTGGAATAATCACGCTTCAGCCCGTATAGTTTCATGAAGTTCCAATAGCTGAGGGCGTTATACGTTGCCATCAATGTGCCGACTCTGACGGAGATGCGCTGTAAGCACAGAGCTGTCAGTGAGTTTCTTTTGACGGAAAACCAAAGCGTCGCAGATATTGGTAGGTATCTGCATAATATCTACGGAGACATGGCAGTGAACAAAAGCACGGTGAGTCGAGCGCGGCGTCATCATCATCGCAACAAGGCCGCGCGAACGTGTCCGATGTCCCGCGTGCTGACCGACCGCACAGAGTTGTGACTGCTGCAATGTCGAAACGAATGGACACTCACATTCGACGTGATCGACAGATTTCAATCAAATAACCCGTTGGCAACTGCACATCTCTGTTGGTAGTGCTGACATACTCGTCCACCAGTTGGGTACTCACAGGTGTGTGCCGGCTGGGTTGCTTCTTTTGCTTCTTGCGTAACGGAAGTCCATAAAAAGCAACGAAGAACCATCTGTGAGGAATTGCTTGCGCGCTACGAGGTTAATTGTAACAATTTTTTGTCTAATATCGTCACAGGTGGTGAAACATAGATCGAGCACTTCGAACCGGAAACAAAACGGCAGGGTGCGGAGTAGCGCCACCCCCCCCCCCTCTCTCTCTCTCTCTCTCTCTCTTCCGAGGAAACAGTTGAAAGTCGCACCCTCAGCCGCAAATCCTGATGACGGTCTCTGAAGGGGTTTGATGCCCTCCCTCAACATGCAACGATCAACTATGAAGTGTATTGTGCTATCCTCAGAAAATCGAATAAACGAATTCAGCGTGTTCGTCGCCACAAATATGCAAACGAACTTCTCTTTCTCCATGACAACGCAAAGATTCACACAAGTCTGCGCACCCGAGAGGAGCTGATAAAACGTCACTGGACTGTTCTTCCTCATCCATCCTTCAGCCCGGATCTCACACCTTCCGATATCTATCTATCTGGCCCAACGAAGGATGCACTCCGCGGGAAGAAGTCAAACCAATGATTCTTATCAGATGGTCTGCCTCATGTGCCATGATGTCCATATGGTTTTATAAATGTTAATCCACGTTTCAGATCCGATGATGGCACCTTCAGAGTGCTGAAACCGCTCATCTAGTAAACGATAATGAAGCGATCGTGGCTTTTCAATTATTTAAAAACAGAGTGATCGCCCCACGACACACCATGTGTTCACTGGGAAATTTTGTATGGACTCTAGCATCTACGACATTAGTTCTCTGAATCCCATCTGGACTACAGTCAAATGTATTGGGTGGGGGGGGCACAAAAAATATCAACTGGCGATATTTTGCTACGTAATGTTTTTAAACGTGCAAATGGCGTTCTCAGTTGAGCAACTCGTTTTGAACTCAAACTATGATTTTAATTCATGGGGCACATCAAATCGAGCGAGAACGTAGAGGAGACATCGTACATATTTGCGTGTATAGAAGATGTGTTGCCACCGTACAATTCTCTCTAGCATTTGCGTATCGGACAGTCTAGAACAGAAATTTGAAGCAGGAGACTGTGACTGCCTCTAGATGCGATGTCCTTCACGGAAGGTGAACCTGCGCAGTTGCCTGGATGAGGCCTCCGGCTGCTATCGAGGGCCGGTGTACTCTGCAGAGATAAGACTTGTTTGCTCGCAGGTTCGGCAAATCAGCTCAGCTGGAGATAAGCGACAACGGCCAGCCTTCCCGCTCACTGGTCCAGGCTCACCTGTGCAGACCAGGCCCGAGAAACTAAACTGCCGCATTTACAGCCTGTACTTATCAGAGAACATTTACCCCTGTCTTCCTGGAAATCTTTTGTAGAAACAAGGTTAATTTTTTAGTGCCTTTTGGGAATAAGTTATGTACGTACGTACGAAACGTTGAAACAAATTACGACACGGAAAACAGAACTTATGTATTTGAAACAGGAATAAGGAAGTGCGTAAAAGAATAAACTGAAACAAGCGCCCGAGAGCCGCTAATAGCCAACGGAAGCGATATTTGTTACTGCTATATAACTATATCGTCAGAATTATGGAGAGCAGCAACTTTGCATCAGCGATCTATTGACATTTTTAAGGCAGGAATCAAAAATACAGAGGACTATGAAAATGCTACGTGCATAAAGGATAGCTTTGTGGAGAGAGGAACGATTTTTTGTAATAATTAGTCTATTACTTACATTATAATTTGGCTGTTCTCTGTGCGGGACTTCATTTCTTAATTTCTGGTGGAGATGGATGTATGAAAACGTGTAAAATAATTTATTAAATCAACAACAGCAGAAAGACTGCAAAAAAGTTACTGCTAATATTAAGAGTCTCAAGAGCGTTTTTTGTGTTATATTTCTTGTTTTGTTTTGTCAAATGCAACTACAAGTGAAGTCTGATGAAGAAAGGAAGCAGATAGAAATAAATACTTCAACGAAATATTTCATTGGTCTTGTGGAAAGATGTCGAGCTGTTTCGATCAAACAGCAGATTCGTGATCGTACATTCAAATTTGAAGTTATTGCGGTACTGTAGTTATTGTACTATTACAAAGAAAAATAGGTCAAAACTTTATATTTTTAACTTCTCGTTGCTGAAATTATCACTGTGGTAAAATTTTGTAAAAGACATCACGGCAGTCTTTGAATGTAAAATTCTCTATTTGACTAACCCACTATTGAAAGACTGCGTCTTACAGTTAAAGTCACAACACACGAATGCAACTTCGACATCCATATCTGTCACATGATTTTATTAGGTTCTTTACATGTGCTGAGGAACAATTACTTCCAGTTCCTAATGGCCAAAAGCCCGAAATTGCAATAGCGGGACCTGCAAATAACAATTTTATGGTTTCTACTGTCAAACGCGATAAAAAATGTATTTCACACAATTTTTAAGTGCAGTATCTTGGTACACTTTTCAAATAGGTGTTGATACGGTAATCCCTGCAAGCTCCCAGCATCCACACAGCCATAAGCATGCAGCTTTCCATTCGACGGTGCATCGCTACATATTGCTCTATTATTTGAACCAGCCTTTCAAACAGGGCTATCGACTATCGAACGTATCACTTCCAGCAATGGCTGTAGCTCTGGCCTGAATGATGATGAACTACAAAAAAATAAAACACATAACACTGTACCACTTCTGTACGCTGGCCAACAGCAATCACTCAGTAGTTACACAGCGTCTTGCAAAACCCCATATACTGGCAACATTTAAGACAACTTTCCAAAAAATTCTCGTAACTGCAGACCCGCCTTGTATAATACCAACAGCAAAGCAAAATTTTTATTCAGTAGCAAAGACAAATTGCAACCCTTGGCACAGAGCGATGTATATAAAATCACTTACAAGCAACGTGAAAAAGTGTATTTTGGTCAGTCAGGCAGAGCTGTGGTAATTATGCTACGTGAATATGAGAGAAGCTAGAGATTAAGGAAAAAATATTCATCCTTTGCTGACCACGTGTTAGCAGAAAACCATTCATACGAAGTAGAATTTGCAGTTTTACTTTCTGTCAAGGAAGTAGAAATATGACCCTACTGGAAACACTGCAATTCAACAAGTACATGACACAGAATGCCAGCCAAGTATTAAATGATCAGACTCAGTTTCCATTTTCGCTTTCGTTAAATTAAGTTTTCGTTACAAACACTAGAATCAAACTGTAAGGTTCGAATCCTGCCTCGGACATTGATGTGTGTGATGTCCTTAGGTTAGTTAGGTTTAAGTTGTTCTAAGTTCTAGAGGACTGATGACCTCAGAAGTTAAGTCCCGTAGTGCTCAGAGCCATTTGAACCATTTCATCAGCTGTCAAAAGCATCTCCACGTTGAAACCTTGTACATCCCCTTTTCTAGTTAGTGTTATTACTTCTGTGTGACAAAGAATGTATGTTTCTCCTACGTAAAGACTTTGTCATCTTTGTATCTCCTGTACAAATAATGTCTGTGTAAGTCACATGTTATGTTCAAGTGCGTTTGCGACTTCAGCTGTCACATGAAGATGACCTGAGAAACCGAAGGCTCGATCGTGACCAAATAAACATAATGTTGCAGAAAATTGAGAAGTATTTTCTTTTTTAATGTTAAAAATACATTTCAGCTATTCTCACTAATTGCAGGACATGGAAAGGAATGCTGGCATGCGTGTAGCGCTAAAAACTAGCGAACTATAGTCCATGGAAAAGGACGTACATTAACATGAGCTAGTGTCTCCTAGAATTTTATCATTCATTTACTTACTTTTAAGCACTTTACGCGATCACGACCAGAGGTCCGCGTTTTCTTGTCTTCAGGCCCTCAAGGTTATTACTTAAGTCTTTTTTTCGGACACTACAATTTTCGCAACCTTACAGTCCTACACGCTGGATCAGTATTTTGTGCAGCTGGAGTTTGAAATTCCTTGAGGAATTACTTAATTTAAAATGCTGACTTGGAAGGAATCCCTTGAGTGCGAGATCGCAAGTTCAGTCTTTAGTAAGGCTTATTTGGAAGCATTGTGTTAACTATTATGACAGGAAAAAAATCTTAGCTGCTAATGACACACCACGTCCATCAGGTGGGCGACAGAAAATGGGTATCCGGGAGGTTTAGATACCGACCTTCTATGGGATGTACGTTGCACTTCGCCCCGCAGGATTAGCCGAGCAGTCTAAGGCGCTGCAGTCCTAGACTGTGCGGCTGGTCCTGGCGGAGGTTCGAGTCCTCCCTCGGGCATGGGTGTGTGTGTTTGTCCTTAGGTTAATTTAGGTTAAGTAGTGTGTAAGCTTAGGGACTGATGACCTTAGCCGTTAAGTCCCATAAGATTTCACACCCATTTGAACATTTTTGAATTACACTTCACAAAATAGACATCGTAGACATCTACGAAATGTTCAAAACAAACCATTAGCTTGCACCCTGAACACCGAATGAAAGATGGCGCACCACAGTGATCACAAAGGTTCGCACCATCAAGATCGAGGGCGGACTCCTTGGGAGTTACAAACCGTGCAGGATGTTCAGCTAGGTATTCACTCTGAAAGAATTCATATAGAATTGTGTTTGTGTAACTGGCGGAAGAGAACTGATAGAATGTGATGGCATGCAACTGAATGCGAAATAATCTGTTGTGGAGCTTATCGTGAAACTGACTATTCTTTTAGACGTAGCTGCAGGCAGTGCAATAATATGTTTTATAGTCATGGAAAAAACAAACATATACAGACTGAATTTGTACAGTGTTCCAGTTGTATGAACTGCAATGTCACACACTTTTCAGGAGGCATACTGAGCTCTTAGAGAGTAGCATTTTTATTTACTGACCAGGAATCAAGTCAAACCAAGTTACTTTGACCAGCTATTGGATAAAAGCAGAGAAGCAGAGCTCATTCCATAGTTGTACTTCTCTTCCGCGTATTTTCCCACCTTTGCTTGCTGTGATGTACATCTATATCCATACTCCGCAAGCCACCTGACGGTATGTGGCGGAGGGTACCCTGAGTATCTCTATCGGTTCTCCCTTCTATTCCAGTCTCGTATTGTTCGTGGAAAGAAGGATTGTCTGTATGCTTCTGTGTGGGCTCTAATCTCTCTGATTTTATCCTCATGGTCTCTTCGCGAGATATACGTAGGAGGGAGCAATATACTGCTGGACTCTTCGGTGAAGGTATGTTCTCGAAACTGTAACAAAAGCCCGTACCGACCTACTGAGCGTCTCTCCTGCAGAGTCTTCCACTGGAGTTCATGTATCATCTCCGTAACGCTTTCGCGATTACTAAATGATCCTGTAACGAAGCGCGCTGCTCTCCGTTGGATCTTCTCTATCTCTTCTATCAACCCTATCTGGTACGGATCCCACACCGCTGAGCAGTATCCAAGCAGTGGGCGAACAAGCGTACTGCCCCATGCCCTTTCAAGATCACGTGCACGAGGAAGCATCGTGGCGGGCAAAGCACTTCCTACTTCTCGCAGCACAATAAATAACTTTCCAGCCAATTTACCATCCAGATTAACAGCCGGCGTAATTGTACGCGAATGGTCTAAGGCATCGATGTTAGTTGATCTTGATACAACTCTCTTGGCAGCTTTACATGCCAAGGTGCCTTTCATGTGAGTTTCCTCTTCAAACCCCAATTGGTCGGGGTTGAAAACAAATTCCTTACTGAACGATAGGATAAGTTTGTTTATCTCGTCTACAAATTTACTGGCCGATCCCGCAGTTTTCTGTGCATCGACAAATTAACACTTTGTTTGAGATTTAGTTATCTCACGTTTTCCAATACTGTAGCATTGTTGTTTGAAGTTATACAACCATCTACTGCTTCCCTTGAACTCACTGTAATATAGGTCGCGCGCAGTTTGATGTGCGTGACATACTAGGTCAGTGTCAAGCACATCCTGTAATTTGTATCCAGTATCCTTGAAACGAACAAACATCAGTTTTTGTAACAAGTGCGCCTTTTGCCCCCTTGAATATCCGAAGTTTATCTTATGCATTACACAGTCATACTTCTGCGGACTTATTCTAAATCCGTTCACAATCGTTCTTTTACTATGCTGCGGATGATCTTCCATGTACGTGGTTACGTTTAGTATTGCTTCTTGACTAACGACTGTCCTTTAAGGGTTTTCCTGGAGACTAGATATGTGGCTCCCTGTCCGAAAAGGATTATGAACTACATAGCTTGGTATCTGTTTCAATATCACTTTCACTTGTTAAGCACCAATCGTCATCATTGTACTCTTCACGACAAATAGATTGTCCGCACAGTCGAGCTTATACGACACCACACTTTCCACTACCCCGTCTTGCAGAAACGGTAATATTTCGTCTGCGACTTCTTTCTCACTCTGCGAAATACCTTGGGTTCTTTTCTGACAAAAAGTCAAAGTCGGCAACTGTTGTCATAGACATTAAGCGATGTTCGCTATGTTTATCGTTGCCATTGGTCTTCGCTATGTTTATCGTTGCCATTGGTCTGCTTTGTATCAACACCACTAGCACCGTAGCACTGCTGTAAGTTACTTGTCAACTAAACAGTTCAGCTACGCTCCGTAGCCTCATGCTGTGCGTGCCATTGGATTTCTGTCCACTCCCGCGCCCTGTTGCCATTAGCAGCTAGCGTCATAGTTAGATGGTAAACAACTTTTGGGCCGTCGAATATCGTAAACATCATTGGCCTTTTGCGACCTCGTATTCAAAGGGTTCCTCGTTAGACTGAAGTACGATCGGTTTCCATCTTGGATTCTCGCTTTGATTTCTGCCTCACACGATGTATCCTCTGTGAAGATTGCCCCCAGTATGAACCCTTTCATATGATCGGGTTCCGATTACCAGGCGCTGGAGACGGTCTCTTCACTAGGCATGGTTCCTGCTCATCACCATGTACTCTGTCTTCATTGTCTCACAAGGAACCGGTTTTGCTCGCTGCCGCCTCCATGCTGTCCAGCATTCGCACCAGTTCTCCCTTAGATCGGGACAACAGGGCCACATCGTCGGTTAACGCGAGGTGTGTGATTTTCACATCCTCTACATCAATCCCCTCAAAGTTTTATAGAAAGCTTTTCTCGTTCACTTATTAATAACTTGAATATACTGCATTAATGTTTCACAATCATTTGTTTAAGAGTTCACTATGAACCGGCTTTCGGCTTCTTATACCATCCTCTGAAAACGTAACACTAAACAGTGAATATTCACAGCTATAAAATGATTGTTGTACAAAGACATTTGACATTTTATGACTATATCGATACAAAACACAGACACAAAGAGAAAGCCTCTTAACAAATAAATCTTGGATTGAAGCATATTGAAATATTAAAACTATATGAATGTACAAGCCGGAAAACGTTCCACATGTGAGTAATGGAGCAGGCTACTATGTCATATGAACAAACTGTTGAATGTGATTGAACAGCCCAGAAAAGATTGGGGGGGGTGGGGGGGGGGGGTGGCGAGAAAGAAGTCTACGGAATGTAGGTGTGGAACAAGCATTATCTAACGGTGAGAGAAATAATAACTGGCTGCTGCTGCTTTAGTAAGGGTGATTAAACGAACAGTTGGTCATTAAGGAAGGGGTCATAGTTCTATGACTGGTTTTTATTTATGGACAGAATTTCGAGTGATGTTAGTTTTCTGATTTTGGTTCCTCTATAGAGAACTACACATGTAATATCATGTGAGTGACTTACTTCAGAGCATGTTCAGTAAAGGTGGAATCTTTATTTTTCAGTCTCCAACTCCTTCCATGCTCAGTCAGTCTAGTAGTTATAGCGCTTCCTGATTGACCTACGCATAATTTACCACACGGATTTGCAAGAAGTACTATAGATTCACCTCTGTTCTAAAGGCAAAGTCTTGTCTTTAATGCTGAACAGAAGTAGTGTAAAAAACCTGGAGTGTATTTCGTGGATTTTAGTTTCCTGGCAAAAACATGTGTAGTCCTACCCAGAAACAGCCTGGGAGCCTATATGTTATCGGTATGGTTTTGTGCTGTCTGTGGTGAATAAAAGAGTGCTGTTATTCTGTGTCTCATCTTTTTGCTGAATGTGTTTGAGCCGTGGCGCCACTGAATTAGTAGGCTGTTCTGTCTGGCGCCACTGGCTCAGGTGTAGTATCGACTATCCCTCTTTCGACCCCATTGCCAATATCTACGAAGAAAAGTTTCTGTCTGTGGGTTGTGTCCTTAGACGGTCTTTGCTTGCCGATATACATACGGGGTTCGCTGGCCCGAGAGGGAGGCACGAAGTTTGGGGATTGGCGGTAGCGCCGCAACAAGAGGTGGTCACGAGGTCCGAGCGGCCGAAGCCACGAGCTGCGCAAGGAGGGCCTGCGCAGAGCGAAGATATCGGAGTACTTCACCGGGCTCAGCGTCGACTACAAGCAGCAGGCCGACATCCCGTCGACTGGTTGGCAACATTCGTGTCGGACGACCGCTCGTAGCCTGGCTGTCCTCTTCTACCTGGCTTTCATCGGCACCACTCAGCAGCAGTAGTAGTAGTATCAGTAGCATTATTCACCCGTAGATCTCTTTTTACAAGGATGTAGGACATGTCAAAGTATTTACAAGTTTAGACCAATTTAAAATAAGCTAATTCGTACACACATACATTTACAGTCTTCTAGTTAGAGACACGCATTGTGCATCCATGCAACTGCTTGCTGGAGAAGGGGAGTAACATTCTGTAATCCTTGTGGTGATTTGTTTCTTTGCCTACCTGCCCTCCTCGTTATTTTCTGGTTTGTGCCCAACCCTCAGAGTTTTACTCGGTGGGCTCTTTGGTCGTAAATATAGGCAGTAGTATTGTACTAAGACATTAGTTGTTGTTTGAAAATTTGTCCCTCTATTACAAGGTGGAATCCAAAATTTTCGGGACTGGTGCTGCCATCTGGAAAGTAGAAGTAGTAGACCTTTTCACAGCTAGATGGCGATAGCTGCATATCTGATGAGTCAGTGTGCGGAGCGGCATTCAGCTGGGAGGACGTGTTGCGTGTCCACAGTGATTTCCGTAATACTCTATGTTTGGTGTGTGGCGATTTTACGATGGATCTGCAAACATAACAGCTCGTGTGTATCAAATTCTGTGCGAACCTCTACAGAGACCCTTGCAATGATTCCACAAGTATTTGGGGGACAGAACATCAGCCGTACACGTGTGTTTGAGTGGCATGCTCGGTTCAGGGCCTGCCGTACAGACGTCGAAGATGATGCTCACACTGGAAGGCCCATTAGCGCACAAACTTCAACAATTTGTTCGTGCGGATCGACTTCGAACCATTCCAGACCTTGCGGATGAAGTGAGTATTGGTTATGGGACATGACAACGAATGTTGACTGATGAATTGGGCATGCATCCTGTCGCCGCAAAATTTGTGGCCAGGATCTTGACCGCGGATCAGAAGGCACAGCGTGCTGAAGTGTGCATGGACCTTCGTCAGACCGCATCTGGTGATCCAACCTTCTTGTCACGGGTTATCACCGGCGAGGAGAGCTGGATTTACGGCTGTGACCCAGAGACCAAGCAACAATTGTCCCAGTGGAAGAGCCAGGGCTCTCCAAGACCCAAAAAAAGGGAGACAGGTGAAGAGCAAAGTGAAGAGCAGGATCATCGTTTTCTTTGATACCAAGGGAATTGTGCGCAAAGTATTCGTCCTACCCAACCAAACAGTGAATTACGCATACTACTGTGACGTTTCGAGATGGCTCCGTGAAAATGTGTGGTGACGATGGCCCAAACTTTGGCGTCAAGGGAAGTGGCTGCTGCATAACGACGACGTGCCCTGTCACACATTCTTGCTCACTAGGACCTTTTTGGTAAAAAACAACATGGCGGTTGTACCCCACCCACCGTACTCGCCAGAGCTGGCACCTTGCGACTTCGCGCTATTCCCAAACGTGAAACTCAAGTTGAAAGGCCGTTGATTCGACACTCTAGAGATGACTAAAGGAGCATCGCTGGCGGTGATAGACACCCTCAAAGAACAGGACTTCCAGAAAACGTTTGACCAGTGGCAGAAGCGCTGGGACCGGTGAGTATTTGCAGGTGGGAACTACTTCGAGGGTGATGGTAACCATTAGTCCAAAGGTAAGGTTTTCAACAGATGGCAGCACCAGTCCCGAAAATTTTCGATAGAACCTTGTAAATTGCATTCCCATTCTGGTTTGTACCCGATCATAAATGTTCAAATTAATCATCTCTTGGTTGTACATACGGCTGGAACAATTGTACTAAGGCACAGGTTGCCATTAAACAAAAGAGGGAACTCGTGGTTGGATTTAGCTGTTAACCAGCTCAATTCTTTGATTGTAATTGCATTTCTCAGCCATTAGTTACAATTTGAAAGACCTGTTGTATTAAGCTGTTTGTTTCCGTATTTGAAAGATCGGGTCATTATTGGTGTTTTTCAACTGGACCTTGTAGCTCCGTCGAGTGAGTTCTCTTGTAATAAGTGTTCGCAAATGGTGTTTTAAGACGTTCCTTCAGAGCGGTCTTAATAACTTAGAATCAGTTTAACCTTGAAAATATTAACAGCCAACTGTCACCAGGGCTTTAGTCAATTGTCAGACGTGTTGGGGCCAGTCGCCCTTTGTCGCCGATTGAAACTGAGAGGTAGGTTGCTTTGAAGCAAGCCTTATCATTGTCATATAGTTTGCTAATCTTTTTAATCTTTAAGCACAGGTGTGCTCTTAACCGTGAACTTTTCGACATACAGCTTTCAAACTAAAAGTTAAGTCATTTGTTTTGAATAATTGAACCACTCTTGTCATCAATGGGCTTGTGTTGTAGAAGGGCAGTTAATAAGACAGACTGTGCCCAGCGTCGTAGTAAACACCGCTGTTTCGCCCATAACGGGCGAGCTGCAGGTCCAGCCGTCTTGCAATCATTGTCATATTGTTTGCTGTTTGCAATATACCACTTCAGATTTCTTTTGCAAAGATTAAAAGCTTATTCAACTTAAGGTTTAAGGTCAAAAGAATTTTGCAAATTTGTTCATTTTGTTAAAGAAAATTTTATGGTTAAATGCTTCGATTATCTATAAAACACAGTTTATATATTGTTAAATAAACAGGTTGCGTGAAAAGAAAGTTATATTGGTGGGTCGTCCAATCCACGTTTTCCTTAATTCCAGTAAGTACCACGTATCAGTGTTGCCAATTGTGGTAGGATTATAACCACTGCTGTAAGCTATTTCTTTAATTATTTTCAATTCATTTTCAAAATTTGGTTTCGTTTGGGGAGCAGGCAGTAAGTGGTGCTCCAAGGAATGGAAGGCTGCTTGTTTGTGTGTTATGGGATGCTGGGAACTGGCTGGTATTACTGTGTCTGTTGCTTACGAATGTCAATGTTGAGATATAAAAAGCTGATAGTCTCCTCACAACTCCACTGTAAATTTGATTTTACTGTGGTGTGAATACGAATGTTGAAAAAAATTATTTCAACAACTGGTAGTACCCGTTCACAAGCACAGTACATCATACACGTCGTACCAAGTCCAATATTGTATTTTTGAACTTTTTGCTCAAAAATATCCATAAATATTTAAGCTAGTAAGGGGAGCAGTGGGGATCCAATTGCTAAGCCATCTGACTGGCAGTACAGAGTATGTTGAAATTGGAAATAATTTTATTTCAAGCATGTTTCAGTTGCCATCCTTATGTCTTCTGTTTCCACTGGATTTGTTCTGGCTTTATATAACAGTTTTGTTAAGCTTTTCATTGCCTCTGCAACAATTGGAAAACAGGCTGCTAACATCAGATGAGACTAGTTTTGCTCTACATCTACATCTACTTCAATACTCCGCAAGCCACCTGACGGTGTGTGGCGGAGGGTACCCTGAGCACCTCTATCGGTTCTCCCTTCTATTCCAGTCTCGTATTGTTCGTGGAAAGAAGGATTGCCGGTATGCTTCTGTGTGGGCTCTAATCTCTCTGATTTTATCCTCATGGTCTCTTCGCGAGATATACGTAGGAGGGAGCAATATACTGCTTGACTCTTCGGTGAAGGTATGTTCTCGAAACTTTAACAAAAGCCCGTACCGAGCTGCTGAGCGTCTCTCCTGCAGAGTCTTCCACTGGAGTTTATCTATCATCTCCGTAGCGCTTTCGCGATTACTAAATGATCCTGTAACGAAGCGCGCTGCTCTCCGTTGGATCTTCTCTATCTCTTCTATCAACCCTATCTGGTACGGATCCCACACTGCTGAGCAGTATTCAAGCAGTGGGCGAACAAGCGTACTGTAACCTACTTCCTTTGTTTTCGGATTGCATTTCCTAGGATTCTTCCAATGAATCTCAGTCTGGCATCTGCTCTACCGACGATCAACTTTATATGATCATTCAATTTTAAATCACTCCTAATGCTTACTCCCAGATAATTTATGCAATTAACTGCTTCCAGTTGCTGACCTGCTATTTTGTAGCTAAATGATAAGGGATCTATCTTTCTATGTATTCGCAGCACATTACACTTGTCTACATTGAGACTGAATTGCCATTCCCTGCACCATGCGTCAATTCGCTGCAGATCCTCCTGCATTTCAGTACAATTTTCCAATGTTACAACCTCTCGATACATCACAGCATCATCTGCAAAAAGCCTCAGTGAACTCACGATGTCATCCACAAGGTCATTTACGTATATTGTGAATAGCAACGGTCCTATGACACTCCCCTGCGGCACGCCTGAAATCACTCTTACTTCGGAAGACTTCTCTCCATTGAGAATGACATGCTGCGGTCTGTTATCTAGGAACTCTTCAATCCAATAACACAATTGGTCTGATACTCCATATGCCCTTACTTTGTTCATTAAACGACTGTGGGGAACTGTATCGAACGCCTTGCGGAAGTCAAGAAACACGGCATCTACCTGTGAACCCGTGTCTATGGCCCTCTGAGTCTCGTGGACGAATAGCGCGAGCTGGGTTTCACACGACCGTCTTTTTCGAAACCCATGCTGATTCCTACAGAGTAGATTTCTAGTCTCCAGAAAAGTCATTATACTCAAACATAATACGTGTTCCAAAATTCTACAACTGATCGACGTTAGAGATATAGATCTATAGTTCTGCACATCTGTTCGACGTCCCTTCTTGAAAACGGGGATGACCTGTGCCCTTTTCCAATCCTTTGGAACACTACGCACTTCTAGAGACCTACGGTACACCGCTGCAAGAAGGGGGGCGTGTTCCTGAAATGTGCACGTCTTTTAATTTTTTCACTAACGCAAATGGATTAGGTATTCCAAATTTTTGTTGAAATTTAGTTTTTGTTTTAATTAGTGAATCTAACTTTCGCTAATTTATGGCAAAGTTCTGAAACTGAAGACACTGCAAGTCTTGTTGGAAGACCTTCTTTGTGAAGCTTAGATAACCTGCTTGCTCCAGGTGCTATTGGATTAATGTTTGTGAGGTACTTGGAATCACTATCAGTAAACATGGACTTGCAGGTTTTAAAAAGGTTCTTCACTTCCATAGCATATCTCATTGTGGGATCGCTAGGTAACTCAGGGAAGTCTAAAGGGTTGAGGAATGTAAACACTTTTTCAATATATTCTGATTTACTAACGCTAAACTGTTCCCTTGTCGCTCATGATGGCAATCACATCTTGAGAATGTGGACAACACTCTTTGCTCCCTACAACTAGAGTTGAATATAGCTGTGTTTATAGTTTTTCGTTCATGAGTTACCAAATTGAGCTACGTTAGCACATTTGATAATATTTATGGAATATTCCGTAGAGTTCTTCCTCGCCCCTCCTCCCCGCTTTTTCGGTGTATTCAGCAGTTTGTCCGTACGATGTAGGAGCCTGTGCCATTACTCACTTGCAGTACATTTTTAGCTTGTACATTCACATAGTTTTAATGTTTTAATATACAGTAAAACAAGATTTATTTGTTCAGTGTCTCTTTGGGTATTACATTATGCTCGTGTTTTGTACTGACAGAGTCATGAAATGCCACATATCTTTGCACAACAATCTTTTTACAACTATGAATTTTCACTAAAGTTGGGTGGACTATTTGTTTAGTATTAAGATATCTGACGATGGCCTAAGAAGCCGAACTATTAAACGAATCATTGTGGAACATAAAAACTATGTATTCAAGTTATTAATATGTCTATGTTCCCCCACAAACCGACGGAATATGCCAGAAATATTTCTCCTCGAGTGCCAAGTTGAACAATGTCGGTGACGTACCATCTCCCTGTCTCAACCCTATTTATGTAAAAGTTCTACGTGACCTGTTTCCCGAGCTTCACTTCGCCTTTGGAATCAGTGAGACAATCTCGAACTAGGCTGAAAAGCTTCTTAGGTATTTCAAACTTGGATGGACAGTTCATCAGGCTCTCCTGGTGGATTCAGTCATATGCCTTCTTAAATTCTACGAAGTGCACATGGAGGTCTTCGCCATATTCCTACATCATCTCGGTGAGCTGTCCCAGCACATAGATGTTATAGACAGTAGAACAGCCCTTTCTGAAACCCCCCTAATGTTCACCAGTCATTTCTTCTGCAAACGAATAGGTTGTATCCATCATACAGTCGGAGAAGATCTTATAGCGGCCTTCGCGAGGGCAATTTTCTGTACTTAGTGCAGACCATTGTGTCACCATTCTGTTGGGCGCAGCACATGACCGCTGCCTTCAAATCTTCTGCGATCTCCTTCAAAATCCAGAACCTCTTGATTAGTTTGTGAATTTTCTTATGGTCTCTCTCCTCCAGCCTGAATGATTTCTGCTGGATTCCATCTTCTCCTGGACTTTTCTTCTCTTCAGCTTCATTAGCTGAATATGAGTCCTCCAATGAAGGTGGGGGATTATCTAAATCTACAATATCAGGAGGTTAAAATTCGAATAGACCTTTAGGTTCGTCACAGTTGAGGAGCTCCCCGAAATACTGTTTTCATCTCTCAGCAATGTTGTAAGCGTTGGTGAGTATGATCCCATTATTGTCCTTGATAAAATTTTGGCCGCTCTGGAATCCCTTCTTACAGAAGTTTACTTTACAGGACATCTTTTGCGCTTCTTTTCCCGCGATATCTTGCAGAGCTTCTTCTACCAATCCTTTGGCGTACATTTCTTCGCTCTCGTCATGGTTTCTTTGGTAGGTTTTTATTCATCTTCGAACTATACTTTGCCTTAAGTAAAATCTGCGCCTCGTAGCCAGCTCTCCTCGGCTTCTCTTCTCTTGGCTAATGCCTTAATGCATTCGTCCCCAAACCGAATCTACTTGCCCCGGAACCGCTTCTTGATAACGGCATTTGCCACCTCAGTTACTGCATGTTTGGCTTCTTTCCACTCTTGTCCTTTTTTTTTTTTGCAAATTCTCTTTCTGCAGAGTTTCAAAGTGTTTTCTGAGCTGGAGTTTAAATTCGTCGGATTGTTTCTAACTCTGACTGTGGGCTAAGCATGTAGCCAGTTTTTTACTAGGAAGTGGTCGCTCCCTCACCCGGCGCTCCTTTCAGTCTTTACATACGACACCGCATGCTGTCTTTACATCCATCACCCTGTTCCTCGCTTTGATGTCAGTTGCCGTATGATTTATCTGATTAACTGTTTTATGATCTGGCGACACCCAAGTTCCTTTATGCATATTCTTACGTTGGAAATTTGTGCTGTTATTCAACATCCCTTTCGATGTTGCTAAGGGTATGAACCTGACGCCATTTCCGTTGCCATTTCTGAGTGTATGTAAACTGCGTCATCCAGTTGTTGAAAGGAATTCGTCTTCTCTTCCCGCCATAACATTCATAACACCTAGTAAAGCTTCAAAATTGCTTTTGCGGCTGACGTATATGGCAGCTTCCAGTTCCGCATAGAATTCATCCTTCAGTAGGCATGTGCTTTCTTCTGTGTGTACATGGCAGTTCATAAACATTTTTGTGTCTTGATATTTATGGTTAATACTGCTATTCTAACGGTCACTGACGAAAAGCCGGATACATTAGCAGCTAGAGCATTTCCCACATAGAATCCCATACCTAGTTTGTGTCCTGTCTCACAGCTTCCGTTTTAATATTATGGTTTCTTACGGGGGTTGATTTTTTTAACAAATTCTGTCAACAAAGGATCGCCCCAACGAAAGGAAGTGACGCGCACTTGTGCACGCATTAGGATTCAAACGCTCCCCACAGCTGGGAAAGGAAATTCACTAATCACAGAAAATCCTGACAATCCCTGCGAATTGCGAGTGTCTGCTTCCAAACTTGGCTTGTGACAGTTCTTTTTGTTCAAGAAAAATTATGAAGTAAAATAGAGAAATTCTGACGCTGGTGGATAATGAAAACAAGATTCCTTCGAGAACTAAGTTGAAAACAGGTAGAATGTACAAACACAGAATTTATTCGCAAATTTCCCTTGCTAACAGAATGTAATTACTGCATCCATTACCAACATTATCGAGAGAAACATCTAACAATAGTATCAACCAAAATGTTTTATGTTAATTGGGCTCAGAAGCAGCAGATGTTACTAATCACGTCAGAACACGGCTGAATATACGCGAAAAATTTTCTAAACTTCCCAGACTCTGTGGTATTGTACAACATTTCTGATTCGTGGCGGCGGACAGAAAATCGTCAGGAAAAACGACCCTGCGTGGCCAAAGGTTACGCCCAATCGAATGGACGCTAAAACAGTGAAGTTGATATGAAATAAAAGGAAATAAAATAAAGTTTGTTCCCTATGCTACTCGTTTCCCAGGCATCGCTATATGATAAGCAAACAGCAGAGGAGCAATCACTGGAGTAGGTGAAGTCAGGTTAGTCATTACAAATAATACTTTCGTGAAATTTTTCTTTTGTGTGGGGCCATAGCCTCTAGAAATTTTATGAAGGAAAGCATGGTCCATAGTTGTTGTTGTTGTGGTCTTCAGTCGTGAGACTGGTTTGATGCAACTCTCCACGCTACTCTATCCTGTGCAAGCTTCTTCATCTCCCAGTACCTACTGTAGCCTACATTCTTCTGAATCTGCTTGGTGTATTCATCTCTTGGTCTCCCTCTACGATTTTTACCCTCCACGCTGCCCTCCAGTACCAAATTGGTGATCCCTTGATGCCTCAGAGCATGTCCTACCAACCAATCCCTTCTTCTAGTCAAGTTGTGCCACAAACTCCTCTTCTCCCCAATTCTATTCAATACCGCCTCATTAGTTATGTGATCTACGCATCTAATCTTCAGCATTCTTCTGTAGCACCACATTTCGAAAGCTTCTATTCTCTTCTTCTCCAAACTATTTATCGTCCACGTTTTACTTTCATACATGGCTACACTCCATACAAATACTTTCAGAAACGACTTCCTGACACTTAAATCAATGCTCGATGTTAACAAATATCTTTTCTTCAGATACGCTTTCCTTGCCATTGCCAGTCTACATTTTATATCCTCTCTACTTCGACCATCATCAGTTATTTTGCTCCCCAAATAGCAAAACTCCTTTACTACTTTAAGTGTCTAATTTCCTAATCTAATACCCTCAGCATCACCCGACTTAATTCGACTACATTCCATTATCGTCGTTTTGCTTTTGCTGACGTTCATCGTATACCCTCCCATCAAGACACTGTCCATTCCGTTCAACTACTCGTCTAAGTCCTTTGCTGTCTCTGACAGAATTACAATGTCATCGGCGAACCTCAAAGTTTTTATTTCTTCTCCATGGATTTTAATACCTACTCCCAACTTCTCTTTTGTTTCCTTTACTGCTTGCTCAATATACAGATTGAATAACATCGGGGAGAGACTACAACCCTGTCTCACTCCCTTCAAAACCACTGCTTCCCTTTCATGACCCTCGAGTCTTATAACTGCTATCTGCTTTCTATACAAATTGTAAATAGCCTTTCGCTCCATGTATTTTACACCTGCCACCTTCAGAATTTGAAAGAGAGTATTCCAGTCAACATTGTTAAAAGCTTTCTCTAAGTCTACAAATGCTAGAAACGTAGGTTTGCTTTTGCTTAATCTTTCTTCAAAGATAAGTCGTAGGGTCAGTATTGCCTCAGGTTTTCCAACATTTCTACGGAATCCAAACTGATCTTCCCCGAGGTCGGCTTCTACCAGTTTTTCCATTCGTCTGTAAAGAATTCGGATTAGTATTTTGCAGCTGTGACTTATTAAACTGATAGTTCGGTAATTTTCACATCTGTCAACACCTGCTTTCTTTGGGATTGGAATTATTACATTCTTCTTGAAGTCTGAGGGAATTTCGCCTGTCTCATACATCTTGCTCACCAGATGGTAGAGTTTTGTCAGGACTGGCTCTCCCAAGGCCGTCAGTAGTCCTAATGGAATGTTGTCTACTCCCGGGGCCTTGTTTCGACTTAGGTCTTTCAGTGCCCTGTCAAACTCTTCGCGCAGTATCATATCTCCCATTTCATCTTCATCTACCTCCTCTTCCATTTCCATAATATTGTCCTCAAGAACATCGCCCCTGTATAGACCACCTATATACTCCTTCCACCTTTCTGCTTTTCCTTCTTTGCTTAGAACTGGGTTTTCATCTGAGCTCTTCATATTCATACAAGTGGTTCTGTTTTCTCCAAAGGTCTCTTTAATTTTCCTGTAGCAGTATCTATCTTACCCCTAGTGAGATAAGCCTCTATATCCTTACATTTGTCCTCTAGCCATCCCTGCTTAGCCATTTTGCACTTCCTGTCGATCTCATTTTTGAGACGTTTGTATTCCTTTTTGCCTGCTTCATTTACTGCATTTTCATATTTTCTCCTTTCATCAATTAAATTCAATATTTCTTCTGTTACCCAAGGATTTCTACTTGCCCTCGTCTTTTTACCTACTTGATCCTCTGCTGCCTTCACTACTTCATCCCTCAAAGCTATCATTCTTCTTCTACTGTATTTCTTTCCCCCATTCCTCTCAATTGTTCCATTACGCTCTCCCTGAAACTCTGTACAACCTCTGGTTTAGTCAGTTTATCCAGGTCCCATCTCCTTAAATTGCCACATTTTTGCAGTTTCTTCAGTTTTAATCTATAGTTCATAACCAATAGATTCCGGTCTGAGTCCACATCTGCCCCTGGAAATGTCTTACAATTTAATATCTGGTTCCTAAATCTCTGTCTTACCATTATATAATCTATCTGAGACCTTTTAGTATCTCCAGGGTTCTTCCATGTATACAACCTTCTTTCATGATTCTTGAACCAAATGTTAGCTATGATTAAGTTATGCTCTGTACAAAATTCTCCCAGACGGCTTCCTCTTTCATTTCTTAGCCCCAGTCCATATTCACCTAGTACGTTTCACCAATGACTATTAAATTTTCGTCTCCCTTCACTACCTGAATAATTTCTTTTATCTCACCATACATTTCATCAATTTCTTCATCTGCATATAAACTTGTACTACTGTAGTAGGCGTGGGCTTCGTGTCTATCTTGGCCACAATAATGCGTTCACTATGCTGTTTGTAGTAGCTTACCCGCACTCCTATTTTTTTATTCATTATTAAACCTACTCTTGCATTACCCCTATTTCATTTTGTATCTATAACCCTGTATTCACCTGACCAGAAGTCTTGTTCCTGCTGCCACCGACTTTCACTAATTCCCACTAAATCTAGCTTTAACCTATCCATTTCCCTTTTTAAATTTTCTAACCTACCTGCCCGATTAAGGGATCTGACATTCCACGCTCCGATTCGTAGAACGCCAATTTTCTTTCTTCTGATAACGACGTCCTCTTGAGTAGTCCCCTGCCCGGAGATCCGAATGGGGGAGACGTCCTCTTGAGTAGTCCCCTGCCCGGAGATCCGAATGGGGGACTATTTTACCTCCGGAATATTTTACCCAAGAGGACGTCATCATCATTTGATCATACAGTAAAGCTGCATGCCCTCTGGAAAAATTACGGCTGTAGTTTCCCCATGCTTTCAGCCGTTCGAAGTACCACAACAGCAAGGCCGTTTTGGTTAGTGTTACAAGGCCACATCAGTCAATCATCCAGACTGTTGCCCCTGCAACTACTGAAAAGGCTGCTGCCCCTCTTCAGGAACCACACGTTCGTCTGGCCTCTCAACAGATACCCCTCCGTTGTGGTTACACCTACGTTACGGCTATCTGTATCGTGGTGCTATCAGCCGATTTCTACAATTACATCATTATGAACCACACACGGATTCGTATCACATGATGCAGCACAGTAGGTGTGCCACATAATGAAAACTTCGGTGGCACACTTGTGGCCACATTTTGTATACTCCACATCAAATATATCAGGTGCACGGAAGCATTTCATTACATACAAATAAACACGCGACAGTAGGTGTAAGGTGTGATCACGTGAAATACACTACTGGCCATTAAAATTGCTACACCACGAAGATGACGTGCTACAGATGCGAAAATTAACCGACAGGAAGAAGATGCTGTGATATGAAAATGATTAGCTTTTCAGAGCATTCACACAAGGTTGGCGCCGGTGGTGACATCTACAACGTGCTGACATGAGGAAAGTTTCCAACCGATTGCTCATACACAAACAGCAGTTGACCGGCGTTGCCTGGTGAAACGTAGTAGTGATGCCTCGTGTAAGGAGGAGAAATGCGTACCATCACGTTTCCGACTTTGATAAAGGTCGGATTGTAGCCTATCGCGATTGCGGTTTATCGTATCGCGACATTGCTGTTCGCGTTGGTCGAGATCCAATGACTGTTAGCGGAATATGGAATCGGTGGGTGTACTCAACGACGGACCTGGGTGCACGAATAGCAAAACACCATTTTTTCGGATGAATCCAGATTCTGTTTACAATATCACGATGGTCGCATCCGTGTTTGGCGACATCGCGGTGAACGCACATTGGAAGCGTGTATCATCATCGCCATACTGGCGTATCACCCGGCGTGATGGTATGGGGTGCCATTGGTTACACGTCTCGGTCACGTCTTGTTCGCATTGACGGCATTTTGAACAGTGGACGTTACATTTCATATGTCTTACGATCCGTGGCTCTACTCTTCATTCGATCCTTGGAAACCCTACATTTCAGCAGGATAGTGCACGACCGCATGTTGCAGGTGCTGTACAGGCCTGTCTGGGTACAGAAAATGTTCGACTGCTGCCCTGGACAGCACATTCTCCAGATCTCTCACCAACTGAAAACGTCTGGTCAATGGTGGACGAGGAACTGGCTCGTCACAATACGCCAGTCACTACTCTTGATGAACGGTGGTATCGTGTTGAAGCTGCATGGGCAGCTGTACCTGTACACGCCATCCAAGCTCTGTTTGACTCAATGCCCAGGCGTATCAAGGCCGTTATTACGGCCAGAGGTCGTTGTTCTGGGTACTGATTTCTCAGGATCTATGCACCCAAATTGCGTGAAAATGTAATCACATGTCAGTTCTAGTATAATATATTTGTCCAATGAATACCCGTTTATCATCTGCATTTCTTCTTGGTGTAGCAATTTTAATGGCCAGTAGTGTATAAACTGACAGCTTGAACTGTAACTGTCAGTTTACCTACTGAGTGACTACAGATTACACCTACTGCCATTTGTCCGTGTATGTGTAATGACATTCTATCATGCACGGGTAATATTGGATATGGACTGTGTAAAATGTGGTCTCAAGCATGAAATAGAAATTTTAACATCTTATGTGCGCCACCATATGATACTGGTCAACATGTGCTTGATAATGACGTAATTGCCGAAATCGGCGGATAGCCCAGCTAGCAAAAAGTAAAACCAGTACAGGCTACTACGGACCGTGCTCTCCCTCATATTACTTTCATAAAAGGTAGTTGCGACAGATGCGTTTCAATACAAAATCAGTTAAATACAGTGTAAGAACATGCACAACTTCGAATAAAAGAATTTTGTGGTGTTATGCCGTGTCATTCTAAAACGCTAAAGCAACTAAATTGCCGACGTTTCGACCGTCCTCCTGTGGTCTTCTTCAGGGTGGTTAACTGCTGGAGACTGATGAATCTGGTCCCCTAAGTGCTGTCTGTTTCGGTCATCTGCTTTGCTATCGACGTGATGTCACATGGTTCAAATGGTTCAAATGGCTCTGAGCACTATGGGACTTAACATCTGTGGTCATCAATCCACTAGAACTTAGAACTACTTAAACCTAACTAACCTAAGGGCATCACACACATCCATGCTGAGGCAGGATTCGAAACTGCGACCGTAGCAGTCGCGCGGTTCCGGACTGAGCGCCTAGAACCGCTAGACCACCGCGGCCGGCGATGTCACATATCAGGTACATCATTGGACAAAATGTAGAGAGATTGTTGTGGAAGGGGGTAGCTGTATGGTGGGCTATTGTCTGTGCTACCCTGCTGGCTGACTGGAAGGTAACTCTAGTTGATAACTGGTAGGCAATAACAAATCGGCAGTTATTATCCATGGGGTCATATTTTCCTGCAGCGAAGCGTTAAGGCCGCACGGCGGTTCTCTCGTGGCCCCTGTTTACGCTGCTAAACGCAGGTCAAGTGGTGCTGCTGGCTGGCGAACACACGTGGTCCGCCAAGCTGGAACCACTTGCAGTCAGGTCGCAGCTAACTTATAGCCACCCTCCCTGTTCATGCTGTTCAAACATTTGATTATTTGAGTAGCTTCTTTTATTTTTCGCTGCTGCATCTACAGCTGGCGAGCAAACTGGAGGTTCTAGAAAATTCCTGGTGATGTTCAGCTTCGGCTGACTTGTTGTTGTGTCCCAGTCGAGCGAAACGTTCACGCTCCTTCACTATTAGTCTCCTGCTTTCACCAATATAGACTTCGGTGCATTCAGTCACGCATACTCACACACACACACACACACACACACACACACACACACACACAACTATAACAAGCGGTGCACGGTCACTTCAGGCTAACGATAGGCATTTCATTCCCCATAAAACTCCAGGAACTGCCAACTTAAGCGACAGAACCCTAGCTGTTCAATTCACTTATACACCCTGGAAGTTGATGATAACAAGCCAGAAGATGCTGATCAACAAAGGACTGTAAATAATGTGTTACAAATAAGAAATTGTCGATAATGAACTGCTAGTTAGTTTCTTCTATCACTGTTATTATTTCCAAACCCTGCCAGTATAGAATTATTGTTTATAACATTCCTGAACTTCTCCCCATAATGCAGATACCTCGATGAAGAGGCACATAGAACTGAGTTAATTATGAAGCATGATAAGGGGGAGTGGGGAAGCTTGAATCTAATTGGTTCACGGGTTTCCAGCCATTTTGATAGGCTCCCATTGGTCCAGGAGTGTCCCACCAATTATGTCAAGACCTCGAATATAAATAGTCGACATGCCTTTGGTGAGTAGGGGGTACCTTGGATGAACTTGGTCAATTAAAAGTGTTTTCCCAGGAGAATTGGTGTGGAGGGTAACCTTGAGTATAAGTCTCCCAAGTGTGTAACCTGACATGGGAAGTCTTCATCAGCGACCTTGAGCTAAATGTAAATGTCGTGTGACTAGGGCTCCTCGTCGGGTAGATCGTTCGCTGGGTGCAATTGCTTGGATTTGACGCCACTTCGGCGACTTGCGCGTCGATGGGGATGAAATGATGATGATTAGGACAACACAACACCCAGTCCCTGAGCGGAGAAAATCTCCGACCCAGCCGGGAATCGAACCCGGGCCCATAGGATTGACATTCTGTCGCGCTGACCACTCAGCTACCGGGGGCGGACCCTTGAACTAAGAAACTGGTAATACTGTCTCGCAGTTTGAATGCCCACCAATAATCTACTGTCGCGCGACCCCAAATTACGGTCACACTTAGTATAATATTCAGTACTGGAATGCAAGATACGTCTTATACAAATCCAATTCAGATGGCCTCGTGCTTTTACATTACCATTCAGATACAATACACAAAATAAAATCACTACATATTACATTAATGCTCGAAATATTATTTGACGAGTGGAAGAGCAATGAGATAAGCTACATGAAACCTTGGATGACTGAGATATACTCGTAATATGCTATTGGCCCCACGTGTTCCGAAAAGTTAAATGTTCGAACGATGACACTGGACTTCTCAAGTTAAACTCTAATGTTAGAAAACCATGTAAGGTACAGTCACGTAAAAACAGCGTAAAACTGCAAGCCAGCAACGAAGTCGGTTAAATATGCACAGTTAACTATTACAATACAAAGCGTCTATATTTAGAGGTAGAATCGAAACGTAGACATAACAGCAGCAAGCGCAATGTAAGTGAGTGTCTTTGTACGGCAGCCACACAGCACCGCGAACCAATTCTGCCGCCAAGCTTTCCCATTGGCTGAGTAGCGTCAAATCTCGCACGACTTGGTAAGGCGCACCATGCAGTTTCCAGCTAGACATGTACTACCCTAGCAGACGGATAACTAACGGCTGATCATTGAGCCTGGCAAGTGCATTTCGACGAGGGCACGAAAACGCGGCATGAAAGATGTGTGAACAGCGGGCGCCTCTCAAGCTCTACTGACGTCAGATTTTGATACTGAAATAAATAAATTCCTGGAGGGATACATAGTTTCAAAGTGAAATGAGAAATAAATGAAATTCTAAGAAGGGGAAACTGGGAGCATTTGATATGAAGTACTGTAAAATGTTGTTCAAATGAAAAAACTACTAAGTAGAATACTTGAGGAAAGAGGTCCATAAACGATCCTTATCAGATGAAGCGTCTAGTTAATGCGACATCTGATACCTCGACCGTGTCAGGCTAACTTGCTGCTCGTTGGAACATTCGAAAGGAAAATAATAGGAGCCTATAGCTAGAATATGTAAAGACACAATGAAGGATGTTTGGTGTAAAACTTTCAAGGAAGTGAAAAGATTTGCACAGGCTAGGAAAAAACTGAGGACAGTATCACACCAATAAAAGGATTGACGTAAATCAAAAGCAGTCCTCTATTAGCAGTGTAGCAGAAATGTTGTATTCTATTTTGACGTAGTCATCGACTAAAAAGTGTGTAAAGTGTGTAATGGTTGTCGATAGTTATTGGTCAGGCGAAACCAATATAGTTTATATGAACATAACCAGAACTAAACTTTATTGTGAAAAGCCAGTTATTATGCACCTCTGTTGTGACTGACTGATGGAACCCAATGTTTCAGTATCTCGGGTACTGGTTGACTGCGTTATATATTTCCTCAGTTAAGTGTAGAGCAAATATTCTTTTCCTTGTCAAACAGGTAAGGTATTAGAAATGATTTTTTTATTTTGCTGTTTTTGAAACATTATGGACAACTGGTTCGGCTGACTGACGAAGTTCTTCAGAAAAATTAGGACTTGTTATAGTTTACTGGTGAGTTATTCAGCTAGGAAAATGATGTTGGGGCATAATTATTGCACTTATTGGAGGGAAAATGCACTATATCTATTTCAAAAGCAATTTCATCTTGTCATACAGAAGGAAGGTTCAAACATAAAGTTCCCCCAAACGTAACAGCTTTCTCCGATTATTTTACGACGATTATATTCCCTCAAACAAATCACAATGTTGGATAAAGTTTGAGCAAGCAAGGTGAAAAAACTTTTTATGAAAAATAATTGCATTTGAAATTGTAGTTACTACTTATGTTAACTAACTTAAAATGTCTGTAAAAAGTAGAAGAGTGGTCGTGCGGAAGTGTGTTTTCTGGAACGGAAAGTTAATGAAGATAAATGTTACACCGATGATTCGGACTTTCATCTGCCCCAAAAAAAAACCACTATGAATTCAAATATTTTATAATTACATAAAAACCCCTGGGGAGCATTTATCCATTAAACTGACATCGTATTCAGTTTTATTCTGTTTTTTCAGGATGTATTTTACGAGCATTTGCAGTATTGGTAGAGCATTGTAATTCAATAAGTCAAGCTTTATGGAATTCAGAAGGAGCAGCAGTGGAAATAATTATGTTCATAGGTCATAGTCGGATAGCCCTCACTGTTGACACGATGTTAAGAAGCTAATAAGATAAGAAAAAAAGGTGTGTTGTTTCGTTCGTCACAATACACGTCGTGTTTCTGGATAACACGACAACCAGTTTCTAGCAGCAGGAAACCATTGGAGAGCGAAAGCAAAGCGACAGCTGAAACGAACAGCAACTGTAAAGCGGCACGCTTCAGGAAGTCTGTAACATCTCATAAAAGCCGAGGCCACGGGAAACGCTGTTTGACAGCCGCGACTTATCATCCATACACCACCCACAGAGCGACATTGTGCACTGAGAACCTGTCACGCTTTTATTCACGAGCTCCCTCCTGAATGAAGCGGCTTCGTTAGATGCCACAAATGCAAATGCAACGAATTAATTAAGATACCGTGTATCCGGTGACGCCGCGCTAACGCAACGTATTTGCATAAACTGCTTAGCAATCTGAACATCACACTCTCTGACGCAAGAGCTTTTTCAAACTGACACTGAACAGCCGCGAATATTGTATCTGCAGCCACCGAATTTTCACCCCCTTTCTCACCAAATACAAGAGAATTACCATAAGTTATAAATTTAAAATAAAAATAAGGGAAATCAGAGCTCGGCGTGGAAGGTATCGGTGTTCGTTTTTTCTACGTGCTGTTCGAGAATAAAATAGTAGAGAATTATTGTGAAAGCTGTTCGATGAATCCTCTGCCACGCACTTAAATGTGATTTGCGGAGTATCCATGTAGATGTAGATGTGGATGAAAATTCATTTTAGTTTGTTAAGCTACTTGAAGATACGAATAATTCCTACATTACGATAAGAATACATTCTCTTTCTAGCTCACAATTCATTGCAAAAGCAAATGCATCAATATCAGAGCTTTTTTTTACGAAACCTCCAGAACATGTGATAGTAGTCGTAAGCTATTGTCCCGTTCCTATAAACATAGTTATTTCCAAGAGTTTTGTTTTTCTTATCGACGAAACACTTCTGTGGACATTTGATTATCTTACTGTTTTAATGTCACAGTAATCTCGATAGCGATGGCGTGCGGATCGGCAACCCAGTTTGTTATTGTTGTGCCAGCCGTGCACGAAGAAGTATAAACGTATCTACACTGAAGAGCCAAAGAAACTGGTACACCTGCCTAATATCGTGTAGGTCCCCTGCGAGCACGCAGAAGTGCCGCAACACGACGTGGCATGGACTCGACTAATTGACACCATGAATGCTGCAGGTCTGTCCATAAATCTGTAAGAATACGAGGGAGCGGTAATATCTTCTGAACAGCACTTTGCAGGGCATCCCAGATATGCTCAGTAATGTTCGTGTCTGGGAAATTTGTGGCCAGTGGAAATGTTTAAACTCAGGAGATTGTTCCTGGAGCTACTCTGTAGCGATTCTGAACATGTGAGGTGTCGAATTGTCCTGCTGGAATTGCGAAGTCCGTCGGAATGCATAATGGCTATGAATTGATGCAGGTGATCAGACAGGATTCATACGTACGTGTCACCTGTCAGAGTCGTATCTAGAGGTTCCAGGGGTCCCACATCACTCCAACTGTACACGCCCCATACCATCACAGATACTCCATCAGCTTGCACAGTCCCCTGCTGTCATACGGGGTCCATGGATTCATGAGGGTATCTTCATACCCGTACACGTCCACCCGCTCAATAGTTTTTAAATGAGACTCGTCCGACCATGTTTCCAGTCATGCAGCCATCAAGGGTACACGAGTGGGCCTTCGGCTCCGAAAGCCCATATCGATGTTTCGTTGAATGGTTCGCACGCTGACACTTCTTGATGGCCCAGCACTGAAATCTGCAGCAATTTGCGGAAGGGTTGCGCTTCCGTCACGTTGAACGATTCTCTTCAGTCATAGTTGGTCCAGTTCTTGCAGGACGTTTTTCTGGCTTCAGCGTTGTCGGAGATTTGATGTTCTATCGGATTCCTGACATTCACGGTACATTCGTGATATGGTCGTACAGGAAAAGCCAAACTTCCACTCTTCCTCGGAGATGCTCGTGCGCCGACTGTAGCACCACGTTCAAACTTAAATAAATCATGAAAAGCAGCCATTGTAGCAGCATTAAGCTATCTAACAATTTTGCCAGACACTTGTTGTCTTATATAGGCGTTGTCGACCGCAGCGCCGTATTTTGTCTCTTTACATATCTCTGTATTTGAGTACTCATTCCTATACCAGTTTCTCTGGCACTTCAGTATATTACGAGCGTACAAGTTTCTTAGGGGGTTTAGAGCTAACAGTGCAAAAGTCTCAGATTTGATTTTTCCTAGCACCAAGAACTGCAGGATAAGCACTGCCTGACAAAAACGTGGAGCACCAAAAATACCTGGTTTGATATTGTAGCTTTGCATACGTAACATCATCTGCGGGTGTGTAAATGACAGTCTCTGTAACAGAACGGCCACCAGTCTGTGTTAGAGTTGTTCATGTTCAGTGTTGTTACCAAGCCTGATGTTCATATAGGAGGCCTAAACATAGTCAAATGTAGAGTGACCATCGTGAAGTACTCGGTTATGCCGCGCAAGACAGTGGGTTATCAACCCCTGACTGTTTCAAAGGGGTCTCGTAGTTGGACTCCATTTGGCCGACTGGTCGAATCGCGCAGTATCCAGATTAGTGGGGCATTCTAAGGGGACAGTGGCCCGACGAGGGACGGCAAGCAAACGTGAGGGCAGACATACTCACTGTCATGGTCCTGGTCTACCATCTCTGACCATCACAACGGAGGATCGACATATTGTGCACCAAGCAACTTGTAACCCCTTCATATCCGCGCCTGCCATCCGAGAACAAGTAATGCACTCCCTGCACCATTATGCGTCACCCGCACCATTGGTCGCCGACTAGCAGCAGCCGTAGTAGAGAATTAACGTCCCATTGTGTTAACACCATAACACAGCAGCTTGCGTTCGGAGTGGTGCGTCACCGGGAAGAGATTCTGGTCGTACGTGAAGTAAACTAGCGGCAAGACACAATCATTGCCTTCTCTGCATGATAACAATGGAAACACTATCGACGACATTGCTGCCAAAGCAGAGTTATTAAACACAGCTATCCGAAATTCCTTCACCAAAGAAGACGAAGTAAATATTCCGGAATTAGAATCAAGAACAACTGCCAACATATGTAACTTAGGAGTAAATATCCTAGGAGTAGTGAAGCAACTTAAACCACTTAACAAAACCAAGTCTTCCGGTCCAGACAGTATACCAATTAGGTTCCATTCAGAGTACGCCCACACTTAATAATGATATACAACAGCTATCTCGACAAAAGATCCGTACCCAAAGACTGGAAAATGCACAGGTCACACCAATATTCAAGAAAGGCAGTACGAGTAATCCACTAAATTACAGGCCCACGTCATTAACGTCGATATGCGGCAGGATTTTGGAACATACCTCGAAGAGAACGGTCTATTGGCACATAGTCAACGCGGATTTAGAAAGCATTGTTCTTGTGAAACACAATTAGCTCTTCACTCACACGACGCGTTGAGTGCTATTGACAAGGGACGTCAAGCTGATTCCGTATTTCTAGATTTCTAGATTTCCGGAAAGGTTCTGACACTATACCACACAATTAGTGAAATTGCATGCTTATGCAATATTGTCTTAGTTATGTGACTGGATTCGTGATACCCTATCAGAGAGGTTGCAGTTCGTAGTAACTGACATAAAGTCATCGGGTAAAACAGAAGTGATTTCTGGCATTCCCCAACGATGTGTTGTAGGCCCTCTGCTGTTCCTTATCTATATAGACGATCTAGGAGACAATCTGAGACGCCGTCATAGGTTGTTTGTAGATGATGCTGTCGTTTATCGTCTAGTAGTCATCAGAGAATCAAAACAAACCCCAAAAGGTTTAGAAAAGAAAATTTGCAATTGACCCTAAATAATGAAAACTATGAGGTCATGAGTGGTAAAAGGTATCCGTTAAACTTCGGTTACACGATAAATCACTCAAAGCTAAAGGCCGTAAATTCATGTAATTACCTACGAATTACAATTATGAACGACATAAATTGGAAAGAACAGACTGAAAATGCTCAGGAGAAGCCAAACCAAAGACTGCGTTTTATTGGCAGAACACTTAGAAAATGTAACAGATCTACTAACGTGAGTTCCTACACTACGCTTATCCGACCTCTTTTGGATTACTGCTGCGCGGTGTGGGATCCTTACCAGACAGGATAAATGAAGTACATCGAGGAAGTTCAAAGAAAACCAGCACGTTTTGTATTTTCGCGAAATAGGGGAGAGAGTATCGCTGACATGATAAAGGATTTGGGGTGAACATCATTAAAACAAAGGCGTTTTTCGTTACGGCGGAATCCTCTCACGAAATTACAAACACCAGCTTTCTCCTCCGAATCCGAAAATATTTTGTTGACACCGACCTACATAGGGAAATCAGAGCTCGCACAGAAAGATACAGGTGTTCGTTTTATTCCACGCGCTGTTCGAAATTAGAATAATAGAGAATTATTGTGAACGTGGTTCATGTAGATGTAGATGTAGCATGGACTGTTGAAGGGTCGCATGGCATTGTGTTCAGCGATGAACAACGCTGCGGCACTAATCCGGACGAACAACCTCGGCGAGTATGGGGGCGATTTGGGAAGAGGTCGCGTTCTTCCAATGTACTGGAGAGACACAGCAGTGTTTGTCCCGGCGTCGTGGTTTGGGGAACCATCGGGTATGACTTCAGTTCATGGTTGGCAGTGACTGAGGCACAACGGCACGTCAGGGAGATTCTGCGTCCTTAAGTGGTACCCTCTCATGCTGCAGTATCATGGTGCCACTTTTCAATACAGCAATGCTCGTCTACACGTAACCGTTTGCGCGATGACGAGCAACTCCACTGGCCAACACATCCGCATATCTACGGCCGATAGAGTATGTGCGGAACCAGCTCGGACGCCAACCTCCACCCCAGTGTCAGTATCTAGGATTGGTAGGACCAATTACAACAGTTTTCCATCTTACATCTGGAGCGTTTACAAAGGCTTTATGGCACCTTTCGCAATCGAACGAGTGCTTCGAGTCCAAAGCGCATGTAGTATCATACTAATAAGTGGGCTCATAAAGTCAAGTTCTCTGCAAATTTGAATCGATTATATAATCTCAATATAACATCACATCCTTAGTGATGCATCATTTTTTTTCCCTCGGGCGGTGAATATGGGCGCATATTTGAGAAAATAACCTGATAGACGATATCGTGTTTACTGTACTACACTGCTCAATATAATTAGGGGAATATCGTTTTGTGCGTCAGTCTTACTCCATTAAGAAATAATTGAGGACCGCATATGTTCCCAAATTACACCTCTGTCTTCTACAAATGAATTACACAACGAAGTATCATTTCATCCTCGATCGTTTGCATAAGAAAAAAGTAAATGTCCAACACGATATGAATGAGAAGTTAAAAGGCACAGTGGAAGAAAAATTTGAAACACTCACACGCACGTATGGGCATGAGCTATCCGGAATCAGAGAAACTCAGGATAATTTACAGGTAATCCAAAAGAATATGCAGGTTAACATAGATAATGTACAATCAGAAGTAGCGAAGCTGCATTCGTTCTGTGACGACTTATCAGAAAATGTAGAGAAAATTAGAGTGGAGAACATAAAAGAATCAACTCAGACATTGTGCAGCTTTACGAAACAGTTAAGGATAATACAAAATATGAAAACACAACGTTCGCGGAAAAATGCGAACGCAAACAGCGCACTTATGTGGAAGCGTTGAAGGAAGTAATGAGGGACAAGGAAGAAGAAATTTTAAAACGCATGGAACATGATATCAGATAGGTAGAACAAAGATTAATGGACGAAATGGTTAGTAAACAAAGTAAGATAATATCATCGCCGGGGGCGGTAATCGGAGCTGTAAACAGCCGTACGCCGGTCAGAGAAATCAGTGGCGCGGACAACAATGCGCAACCCAACCCACGCCGCGCGATCGCATGCCGACGCGCGACGCGAGCAAAGGGCAAAACTTTTATGAGATAGATATGTCATCAGCGCATGTAAAAGCTGTTCCGTCCTGCTGGACAGCGTTGTTAATGGACGAGAGTTTAATAAAACACCGACAGTTTCCTGTATTTTCAAATGAAACGAAGCGAACGCAACCGGTATTTTTTGTTCGAGTCTTCAGGAATGAACGGCTTAGGACTTGGACAGAAGCTCAAAAGATCAAGTATGTGGTAGGACACACAGAAGGCGACACCCTTTTGTGGGCTACAGAGATGTCGGAACTCTGCGAGACATATGATCAATTTGAGAATGTATTGTTAGATAAATACTGGTCAACAACTATCCAGGAGAGATTAAGACGAGAGTTATTTAACCCATTATCATATCATCCAAAATTCGGGGGGGGGGGGGGGGGGGGGCTAAGAAACTGTTTTGAAACATATCTAAACAAGACCCGCTACTGGAATAATCCGATATCGCAAGTCGATGTAGTCTACTGAAAATCTTGAAGAACATGTTGCCTACAAATGTTAGGGAAAAATTAATAACCATTCCCGAATATGATCTCGAGTATTTTCTCTCAGTGCTCGATTCAAAAGATCTAATTCATGAGGACGGGCAAGCCATGTCTAGTTATCGTAATGGTAATGAACACAGCCCAAATGGGAGGAACAACTACGGTAACGGCAATCGCTTTGGAAACTATAATGGTCGTGTGGGTATGAATGAACGGCATCCTTATGCACAACCGCGCCACCACTGAAATCAGCACAATCGGTTTACCTATCAACCACAGGGTGACCGAAGGTACGAAAATAAATGTTAACTCCATTGGTATGGCAATGGCCGAGATAGGAGAAATTCGAGAGAAAACTTTGATATTAGGTGACAAGGAAATGCAAAATACCAGGATCGGAAGGTGGAACACAGGGATCCTACAGGGTGTTTCAAAAATGACCGGTATATTTGAAACGGCAATAAAAACTAAACGAGCAGCGATAGAAATACACCGTTTGTTGCAATATGCTTGGGACAACAGTACATTTTCAGGCAGACAAACTTTCGAAATTACAGTAGTTACAACTTTCAACAACAGATGGCGCTGCGGTCTGGGAAAATCTATAGTACTATATTTTCCACATATCCACCATGCGTAGCAATAATATGGCGTAGTCTCTGAATGAAATTACCCGAAACCTTTGACAACGTGTCTGGCGGAATGGCTTCACATGCAGATGAGATGTACTGCTTCAGCTGTTCAATTGTTTCTGGATTCTGGCGGTACACCTGATCTTTCAAGTGTCCCCACAGAAAGAAGTCACAGGGGTTAATGTCTGGCGAATAGGGAGGCCAATTCACGCCGCCTCCTGTATGTTTCGGATAGCCCAAAGCAATCACACGATCATCGAAATATTCATTCAGGAAATTAAAGACGTCGGCCGTGCGATGTGGCCGGGCACCATCTTGCATAAACCACGAGGTGTTCGCAGTGTCGTCTAAGGCAGTTTGTGCCGCAACAAATTCACGAAGAATGTCCAGATAGCGTGATGCAGTAATCGTTTCGGATCTGAAAAATGGGCCAATGATTCCTTTGGAAGAAATGGCGGCCCAGACCAGTACTTTTTGAGGATGCAGGGACGATGGGACTGCAACATGGGGCTTTTCGGTTCCCCATATGCGCCAGTTCTGTTTATTGACGAAGCCGTCCAGGTAAAAATAAGCTTCGTCAGTAAACCAAATGCTGCCCACATGCATATCGCCGTCATCAATCCTGTGCACTATATCGTTAGCGAATGTCTCTCGTGCAGCAATGGTAGCGGCGCTGAGGGGTTGCCGCGTTTGAATTTTGTATGGATAGAGGTGTAAACTCTGGCGCATGAGACGATACGTGGACGTTGGCGTCATTTGGACCGCAGCTGCAACACGGCGAACGGAAACCCGAGGCCGCTGTTGGATCACCTGCTGCACTAGCTGCGCGTTGCCCTCTGTGGTTGCCGTACGCGGTCGCCCTACCTTTCCAGCACGTTCATCCGTCACGTTCCCAGTCCGTTGAAATTTTTCAAACAGATCCTTTATTGTATCGCTTTTCGGTCCTTTGGTTACATTAAACCTCCGTTGAAAACTTCGTCTTGTTGCAACAACACTGTGTTCTAGGCGGTGGCATTCCAACACCAGAAAAATCCTCTGTTCTAAGGAATAAACCATGTTGTCTACAGCACACTTGCACGTTGTGAACAGCACACGCTTACAGCAGAAAGACGACATACAGAATGGCGCACCCACAGACTGCGTTGTCTTCTATATCTTTCACATCACTTGCAGCGCCATCTGTTGTTGAAAATTGTAACTACTGTAATTTCGAAAGTTTGTCCGCCTGAAAATGTACTGTTGTCCCAAGCATATTGCAACAAACGGTGTATTTCTATCGCTGCTCGTTTAGTTTTTATTGCCGTTTCAAATATACCGGTCATTTTTGAAACACCCTGTAGATGGGACACAACTGGCGAGCACGCAAACATACGGTGAACATAGTAGATATGACGGCAGAATATGAAACAATACCTTTACCGCCCCCAGGAAATGACAATAATCGAGCATGACTAGAGGAAGAAGGTAATGAACTGTCAGTGTGCCACACCAATAATATTAGCGACATAAACACTAACACGAACAGAAATAGAAAAGAGGAAGTAGACACTGAAACAAGCTTACACGTACAGCACATCCGTAATCTATTTTTAAGGTATGATAAGGAAGCAGAAATGAAAGAAGATTTGTTCACTGAAGACAAAGATACAACACGCAAGGTAAGTGAAATTATTCAAGCAACAACGAAGGTAAAGGTGGGAAACATAGATATACCAGTTGTTTTGGATACTGGAGCATCAACAAGCCCGATGTCAACCAGCTTGTTTAAAGAGATAGGGCGGGAAGTAAATATACCTACGCTACCTGTAGAGAACTGCAAGATCGCAACGGCGATGGAAAGTAAATCTAAAGTTATAAAATTACAGGCCACTATACCCATTAGCATATGTGGTGTAATTTTGCAGTGTACTTTCCTGTTGGAAGACAAACTTATAGTGAACTATATACTTGGTATTGAGGTGTTCTGAAGGGAGGTTTGTCGGCCTTTAATGAATAAACCGACTGGCGCACGGTTCCTCTCCAGCGAGGGGGTACAATACTTACATTTACGGTACCCTCTTCCTCTTCTACTATCCAGTTTAGCCAATAAGGAATGTTCAGTGTTCTTCTACTATCTAACATGCAAAGAATGACACGCAACCTAGTGAACAGAAATTTTCCTTGTATTTTGATTTGTACTTTCTTAGGACTTAAATATCTATAGAAGCAGAGGAAACCTTTTGATATTCCTTAAGGAAACACGGAATATACAACGAGGACTAAAACAAATATACATAATACAGAACGAGTGAAAACAATTAGATGACGTAGCTATACTACATCAAGCGCAAAAACTTGAATAAGAGTGATGGAAAAGAAGGAACAGACAGCGCGCGAGAGTTAAGCGAAAGTCACGAGCGGTGATATGTATTGAGACGTGCAGCCGCGCTTAAAGCTGAGCGAACATTAACAACCATATGCGAAGCGACTAACAGCTGATTGTAGGGATAGAGTAGTCAAAATGCAAAGTTAAGGTCAGTGTCATCTTTAAGGACAGCCGGCTACAGCTGAGAAGCGCAAAGACACAACGCGCACCGCGACGGAAACCAATATGGAATTTAAGCGAATCGACGTCCACGGCGCGCAGCCAACTGGACAAAACAGAAGCGATACGAAATGGAGTACCTATCAGCTGATTACTACAACGTAAATCAGCTACACAAACAAAACGAATAGAGACATTTGTTCCCAAGTCGGAGATTATGCTTTAAAGAACACTAATTCTAAGAGTATATCATTAGGTGAAGCGCATCGACGCAAGTAAACTAAGACTGTAGAACACTGTAAATTTGTGAACTTAACATAGGCTATTGAATGTAGATAGAAATAAGTATTAAAAGTAGGAAAGAATATACACAGGAAATGACCTATCCGTCTATATACTACAGGATTAAGACAAGTTTAAAAGAGAAGTAATAACATGTACACTTAAAAGAAGACGATTAGCACAGAACTTAAAAACTAAGATACTTACATACAGCACGCAAGTAAGCGACGAAGAGAAAGGCAGAATGAAATATACACATAGGAAAATGCGTGTGACTAAAACGTAAACTATAAAATAACGTATCATACAAGATTTAGTGAGAGGAGCAGTTGTGTACTTACAGAACTACACTTCTTTACAGACAATATTATAAGTAGTGAGCTTAATGTACAGGGAGAATACATACCCACAACTTTGCTATTACAGAACTCACTTCCGTTAGTTGCTATTAATTACATAGTACCTTCTAGGAAAAGCATAAGCAGCAAAATAAAACTGTGAACATGAATCGAACAACACGCGGGAGATAAGCTAAGTGAATACTAAAACAAACCAATACCCACGCCGGCCAGGATGGCCGAGCGGTTCTAGGCGCTACAGTCTGGAACCGCGCGACCGCTACGGTCGCAGGTTCGAATCCTGCCTCGGGCATGGATGTGTGTGATGTCAGGTTAGTTAGATTTAAGTAGTTTTAAGTTCTAGGGGACTGATGACCTTAGAAGTTGAGTCCCATAGTGCTCAGAGCCATTTGAACCAGCCAATACCCACACAATATAATTACATGATCTTTAACAAAATAGCTGAGGTAAGTACTGTGTGTGTTTAAAAAACGATATGGGGAAATAAATGAAATTTCACTGCTGGATAATGCTTGGAAGTACAGAGAGTGTGTAAGATTTTAGATTCAACTGGAGGTATTAATTAATTAATTAATCTACGTTTGTGGTGACATATCGTACATGGAGTGAAACTAGGAAAAGAATGAAAATGTAATAGAGTAATATGAGTTTATTTATATTCGAGGGAAGAAATAAGCAGGCCGGTGGTGCCATTATGAGAAACCCATAGGTAATATATGAGTATAAACGAAGATTCATGTGGTATATTTTTAATTAATAATTATATGGGTACACGGTGACGAATATGAAGTTGAATACTACTTGGCACCAAGGAAAGGACCACGAAAGCGAGTTTGGCAAGGGAAGTATCATATACATGTACGGTAAGTACTTGTGAAAACGAACATCTTGAAGAAGCAGTGAAGAGTAAAGAAGAGACAGTGAATTCAGTAGTAGCAAAGGTACACGGTACATTTAACGTACGCCGGCCAGCCCGGTTAGCCGTGCGGTCTGACGCACTGCTTTCCAGGCGGGAAGGCGTGACGGTCCCTGCCACGTATCCGCCCGGCGGATTACTGTCGAAGTCCAATGTGCCGGGCAGTCTGTGGATGGTTTTTAAAGCGGTTTTCCATCTGCCTCGGCGAATGCGAGCTGGTTCCCCTTATTCCTCCTCAGTTACACTATGTCGGCGGTTGCTGCGCCAACACTATCTCCACGTACGCGAACACCATAATTAATCTATCACGCAAACATTTGAGGTTACACTCGTCTGGTGTGAGACGTTCCCGGAGGGGCCCACTGGGGGCCGAACCGTACAATAACCCTGGGTTCGGTGTGGGGCGTCGGTGGGGTGAGTGGACTGCTGTAGCCCGTTGTGTGGTTGTGAACCACTGAGGGCTACGGCGGGGACGAAGCCTCTCCGTCATTTCTAGGTCCCCAGTTCCAGACAGTAAAATACAATAACGTACGCCACAGAGCAGTAATTTGCTACACATACCTCAGAACGGAAAGTAACTTAGTATGAAAACTACTTCCTTAGCGACTAACTGTCACAGCTTGAGCAACTATATGGTGCGTATAAATGAAAATATGATATACAATTCGTAGGAGGGATGAATACAAAATGCTGTGAAACAATATTCTTTACACTAAGTTCTTGCCACACGCAGAAGTGAAAGCAGCACTTTAACATAAGCACCTTCTTCTACAGCAGGAATGAATTATGAGTGGAATTACCCACGACAGAAATGCAATAAAATTACCGGTCACGCGTTACGAAGGTAAACATGTATTTGTCGTCGCATCAATAAGGCAGATCCACAGCTTGAAATATGTGTTCATGAATATTAAATATTACGACGATTAACAAGCAATGATGAAGTCAGGATTGTCAAGGGATAAAACACTCTCCACACTCGCTCTCAAACGAGCGCTTGTAAATATTGTACGTAGTATGAAGATTTATCAAATGCTGCGAATAGAATAAGTAAACTAACGACGCACTACAAGTAACAATCCTAGAAGTAGCTTGATCTGTGAAGCAGACCCTAGCAAATCTTCTTTTTTAGTGTAGTGAGTAATGCTGGAACGTATTTTCTATGTGTGGTTGCGATGATAAAAATGCGCAGGAGGTCGGTCTTACACGACGAAAAAAGGAAATGAAAATATTCAGAATACATGCCAGATTCCTCCTATTTATATATTAGTGTGTAATTGGTGCCTGTCATGACGTCCATATCTGTAATGTGAACGTTAATTGCACATTTATTTGTCAAATTTATTATTCTCATTGTCGATGTCTATGTAAAATTATGTACAGTTTTCTATGTGTAATTGTGAAGATAAAAATGCGCAGGAGATCGGTCCTGCAAGACAAGAAAAGAAAACGCAAATATTCAGAACAAATGCAAGATTACTTCTAATTTACATATTAGTGCATGTCATGGAGTCCATAAATGAAATTTGAATGTGAACTGTACATTTATACGTCAACTTTATTATTGTCAATGTTTATGTCTATGTAAAATGTGTGTTCTACAGTCATTTTTATGTGGAATTTTATTCTTGAAGGATGTAGCGCTGCTCCTCCGGTAAATCTGCGTCCTTGAGAAGCGCCCTCGTCTTGTTCTCCACACCGGAGGGTGACGCTAAGAAATTGTTACCCCAAGGTCCGGTACCGCCTAGACTATATGGACTCCCGAAGGTTCACAAAGAGGGGATACCATTACGCCCCATTGTCAGCAACATCAGGGCACCTACATATTTGTTGGCCAAATACCTGACGGGAATATTAAGTCCTTATGTGGGTAAATGCCCTCATCACATCCGTAATTCCGTGGATTTTGTTAAACGCCTTGACAGCTTCAGGTTGGATGAATCAGATATCATGGTGAGTTTTGACGTCGTTTCCTTGTTTACGAGGGTACCCCTGCGAGAGTCACTAGAATTGATTAGTCAGAAGTTTGACGAGAAGACCACTGAACTTTTTAGGCATGTCTTGACTTCCACGTATTTTCTTTTTAATGGAGAATACTACGAACAAACGGAGGGAGTCGCCATGGGTAGCCCACTCTCGCCGGTGGTAGCGAATTTGTACATGGAGAACTTCGAGGAGGAAGCCCTGTCGTCATCCGTATGGAAACCTACTTGCTTTTTCCGTTACGTGGACGACACGTTCGTCATCTGGCCACATGGTATGGATAAACTCCTTGACTTCCTTACACATCTAAACTCCATACACCCCAACATCAAATTCACTATGGAGACTGAAACGGAGGGTAAATTACCTTTCCTTGACGTCTTGGTCAAGAGAAGGGCTGACGGCACCCTAGGTCATGGGGTGTATCGGAAGACTACGCACACTGATCTGTATTTGCACGCAGACAGCTGCCACCACCCTTCACAGAGGAATGGGGTACTTAAAACTCTAGTACATAGGGCGCGCACTATCTCTGACGCAGAGAGTCTACCCCAGGAATTGGAACATCTGAGAACTGTACTTCGAAAAAATGGGTACTCAGAGTGGCAGATTCAACGTGCTCTCCGCCCAACCACTGCAGCACAACCTCTTGAGATGGATGAAGTCACAAGGGAGGAGGTAGGCACTGCATTTATTCCTTACACAGGCGCACTCTCGGGGAAAATCGCTCGCATTCTGAAGAAACACCGGGTCGGAACTGTGTTTTGTCCTCCAAATAAAACTCGTGCACTGGTGGGGAGTGCCAAAGATGACCTCGGTTTGAGGAAGGCCGGCGTGTACCAGATTCCGTGTCAATGTGGCAAGTCGTATATTGGTCAGACGATGCGTACCGTCGAAGATCGATGCCGTGGACACCAGAGGCACACTCGTCTGATGTATCCGAGCAAGTCGGCGGTCGCTGAACATTGTTTGTCGGAAAATCACGCCATGGAATATGACCACACGAGGATTCTGGTACAGACGTCGAGATATTGGGACAGCGTTGTTAGAGAGGCCATCGAAATTCGCACCAATGACGACCTCATAAACCGTGACTGTGGCTATAATCTTAGCAAGGCTTGGGAACCAGCGATCGGGTTAATCAAGAGTAAATCGAGCAAACGTATAGTTGTGACGACCACGGCGGACAGAGCCATCACTCCGACGTCATCTCAGACGCCGTCGCAATCTGTTCCACCGCGCGACCGTGGCGCGGGGCGCGGACGGCGGAGGGAGCACGCCGCGGGCGGAGGGTATTTAAATCAGCCGCCGCCGCGACCGAACCCAGTTCCCTCTGAGCAGCCATAGCGTACGGATCTCCGTGCCGGCACGTTCACAGGAGCTCAGTCCGTCAGTTCACCTGATGATGGCGACATGTATGATCGCCGAAATATTGTGCCCGTTGGACACTGTAGACCGGCAGCACACCCGTGGATATTTTGACTATCAAATACGCCGGGAGAAACTCAAGAATCACAACAATTAGCATATTTACTGAAGATTTTCACATAAAATATAGAATACCGATGCATAACTCTGGAAGACCGTGTCCGCCTTTCATGGAATACAAACAGTGAAAGGTGAGGCACCCAATGCCTCATTTGTCTTGAAACAACAGAATTCTTTTTTATATCATTAATCGATACAAGTATATAGAGGTTTACAGGCACCGCGCAAGAACGGCAAAGACAAAGAATAATAGAGTCTGTCGCTGCTATGCGATGGTCCATTTCTTTTACTTTACAATTGTTCGATAACTTCAGGCCATCAGGCGTGTTCTATTGAGCATATATTAATTTTTGTGAGGCGAAAATTACTAATATTACACTGCCTCACATGAGGAGGGAAGGAATACTTTCATCCTCATGCTCTTGGAATATTTGTAGTTTTCAGGTGTAACATACAGGTTATTAAAAGTTTTCATTTCACATTCATTCCATAATAAAAGAATTAACGTTACAATTTGTAATTACTGACGATAGATCATTGCTATTTGTTCTGTTTTTCTATCAGTCTTTGTATGGATTCAATCTTTCTTGATGATTCTTAAAATTAAGGCTATAAGTACACATATTTACAAAATTTATAAGGAAAAAAAGTCAGCCTTCATTTTTCAACGTTGCAAAAGTAATTTGACTATCACAGTGGTACACAACTTTCTGTTTTGACTGTATTCATTATATTGTCATCGTCTTGTCAGTTGATTGCTTTGACCGTTATCGCACTTAATTATACATTTATTTTCGTCGCACATACACTATTTACCATAGGCTTTGATTGTAGTGCGGCCACTGGTGATGGCTTCGACAAAGAAGTCCGTATCTTTCAGGGCTTGAGAGTGACTCCCCGAATTATTTCACATATGAAACAGATAAAATATCTTATATTACAATAGCTTACAAAACTAATTTTATATACATGTGGGATGGGATATAGGAAGGCTCGGATCCTTTGACGCATTTTCGTGTGCCTATTTTCACTCGCATCGTATTTCAACAGTGTTCAGAGATGACCTTGTGACTTATCTCTGTTTATAATCAGTCATTATACTAATTACGCTAACTTCTCTGTCTTAGAGTCTCTCAGAAAGTTTATGATACATACAAAAATGTTTTCAGTACTGGGTGTCAATGTTTTTGTTACAGAATGTAGTGCACAGCAACTGCTGTTGGCGGTTGAACGTTTGCATTATTTCGTCACATGGTGGCTGTCCGCCTCCAGTGTTGCGAGCATTCTTGAAATTCAGTCTACGCGCGCACCTGACCGGAGCATACTTGCAGAGCGTTGATTTCGCGTTTGAGGTGCTGTGCGTCGCTTTTGTTCGTCGGATCGTGGCTTTGTGCTTTTTAGTTTGCTGGAGGGAGCTTCTGCCACCGAAACTGCCTCACATCACTTTCTGTCCACTATCCAGTTATGGATTCACAGGTAAGTGGTAGCTACCGCTGCAACTGCATGTGTGGAATGACACTGATCATGACACACTGCACATATCAATGAATTTTTCACAAATATGATGCAGTAGAATACTGCCACTGAATATCGTCGAACTTTACAACTTCATTTGCACTGTGGTGAGCATCTGTGTGAACATTGTATCTGATATAATACTCACTTCATAACATCAAACTGTGTTTACAAGTTAATTTACATACTAATATTTACAAGAGTTCATTTAAATCGAGAAATAATATAATTTACCACTTTGAACCAGAACAATAGTTTCTTAATTAGTCTTTTCTTTTACCATTTATGCCTACAGTCACAGGTAAGCTATTAAAAGTTCTTTTTCTTTCACCAAATTCATTCCAGCCTCCTTTACAAATTAATTTCATTCATAGTAATCTTTATCACACTTGCTTATTCATTTTGTACGCTCAATATATTTTTAATGCTCAACTTATTTAGTGAATTGTGAGAGGTGCTTCATTTATGTCAGTTTCTCTCGTATGCGCTTGTCTTAAAAAAAAAAAAAATTTGAGGACAGATTTGAAAATAGCAAATCCGCCTCTGGATTACGTGTAGAAATGCAAACAGTTGAAAAAGAAAAGTGGGCAAAGCGGGCTTACTCGCGGATCGTCGACAGAATTTAAATTACTCCTCAACGAGGTCGAAAAATTAATTTACATTGCGCAAGACAAAAGCAATTTGCGCGTCGCGAACCTACCCACTTTTATACGTAGTGCCTCACTTCCCAAGCACACGTGCATCCTCACAAGTTGATCCTGGGGAGTGGATACGATCTAGGATCTATCACTTCAAGCATGTATATCTAATATGTATTTTGCTGCAGCTTCCTTACTGCTCCTTGTTCATTTCTTAGACTAAGTCAAGTTTATGCATTATGCTTTTGGGTATTAATTATCATTTGCATATATAAATGCCTCTCACTAGAGTGTTGTTGTTTACTGCAGAGGCGATCTGTGAAGCTTGGGCAAGATTCTTATTCTATTTGCTGCTAGCTTGTGAATTTGCTGTATCGCTAATGCTCTATAGTACCATGAAGTTGCCATAATAAACCATATTACTCATATGTTCTTTTACTTAGCTTGTTTATAGTCTGGACTCATCTTACTTTGCGTTATATAATAAACTTCCTTTTTATTCCATCACGCTTTTACTTAAGGTTAACGCCAGGTCTTTTTAGAACAATTGCGCTGTGTTATCAATCTGTTCATGCTTAATCCTAGGTATCTGTTTACTTCAAAGAGATGATTCCTTTTTTTCAGTCTTGACATGAACTCATGTGGCGTGAATCCGGTCGACAGATGAGGAAGGTGGTTTACAATCTGTTCGTAAGGTGTTACGAAGTCTACCCACTTAGACTGCTTATTCGAAATGTACATCCTCATTAATCTGTTAAATTCTTTGAAGATTCTTTCTATCGGATTCGACTGCGGCCGAAACCGGGATATCAAAATTTGTTTGATTGCATGGCGAGCAAGAAATGCACGGCACGGGCTTGATGTGAAATTTGAAGCATTATCCGACAATATTGACTCAGGAACCCCGAATAGTGGGAAATAATCATTTCCAATTTTCGGAATTGCACAAGCAGATTTCACTACGTACAGTCTTATGTGCTTACAAAAATTCGCCAGGATTGCTACTACGTGGGGGGGGGGGGGGGGGGGGTAGTGGACCTGCCAAATCAACACTAAGAAGCTGGTTTGGCCTTTCAGCAATTATTGGATTTAGTGGGATTGAAGTGGAAATGTTTAAGGATTTTGGCTTTTGACTGATGACAAAGTTTCTCAATAATTTATGGATTCTCTGATGTAGATTCGGAACATAACAGTAAGTCGAGATTTTCCTTTTACATTTCTCTGGTCCGTAGTGACCCCATGAAATGTGAGTGTACCACAGAAGATGTTCAATGACATTTCGAGGGATGCAAACACACCACCTCTCAGATGACTCTGACTTCTTATGAAATAGCACTTCGTTATGAACTTTATAAAACTTTGACAACTCGTGGGCTGGATTTTCATGAAGAATTTGTTTAACCTCTTTCCATTTTGGATCTGAATTTTGAAGAAGCTTCATCTGCCTACATAACTGAAGGAAATACTTTCTGTGAATTGGATCTTTCATTAACAAAATTTTATAATTAGACATTTGTTCCAACAGTTAACTGGTTTCTGGTAAGCCCTTAGGTGAGCGAGAAAGTGCGTCTGCTATAACATTATCTTTACTTTTTATATATACAACGTCAAAGTCATATTCCCGTGGGAATAAGCACCATTGAGTAAGATGGGGATGTTGCAACTTGAATGTAAGGAGAAATGATAAGGCTTGATGGTCTGAATAGACTTTAATTTTTCTTCCATAGATATAATAGTTAAATCGCCTAAAAGCCCATACAACGGCGAGTGCCTCCAACTCCGTAACCTGTAATGCCGGAAATGCATATCCTCCTATTTCCATCTATTGTACTATAAATTTTTTTCCTTATTTTGTTACCTGAAGATATGACATTTCTGTGTCTTTATATATTGTAATTGTTTTACTATTTGTATATATATATTTATGCATTTATGTCAACGTATAATTGGTTTGTTTTGTAAATACTATTTGTATTTTTACGCTGGGTCTTGCCTAGGGAAAACTATGCTATCGAACGAATACATCGATAGGTCGTGTGGAGAACCAAAGTGTTTAGGATCTTTGGTAGTGTTAACTCGGGCGCATGGAGCACGGGCAGAAGGGGGCTGGCGGGAGTAGAGCGGTGGAGCAGGTGTGTTGTGTGACGCTTCCGCGAGTTGCCGCGCTTTCGGGGTTTGGCAAAATGCAATTGCGCTCGACTTGCTATGTTAGTTTCTGACATGGTGGCGCGGACGGGAAGCGTTAGCTGGCACACATCAAGAGCCCGTTTCGGCTGGAGACCGTGGCGAGAAGAAGGCGCGCAAACATCCAGCTTCTGCAACAGCGACGGCCGACAATGAGTGACTGTCGCCACCTCCTCGACCGACGACTCCAAACCTTCAATCAAGGAAGACTGGAAGCACGTAAAGTTTTAGAACTGTATGGCTGACCTCAGCTTTTCAAACTATTCCATTAGCAAAATACAGCAACTTAGCAATGAACCTTTGTTGCTCATTGTCCCAATTTCATTACCAAGCAGGGTACCTTCCTTTTCCGGAATGAACCCGAGTGTCGTTGAAATTCAAACGCCAGCATTAAAGTAATATCATTCCATTTCACTGCTTTAATTTCAAAGTTCAGTTAAAGTATTCATATCTGCCTACAATATTTAGATTACACAAGCACAAATTAAGAGTGCGAGTTTTGTTACCATATTTTAGCTTACCTATGACTGCAGCTCAGCTTGGTACGTACTAAATTTTACTTTTGTTAATCAGAATCATTTAATTCAAGTTCAAAGTTAAATCTCTTATTTCTAAATTGCGTAGATTCAAGTAGCTTTTGAAATGATTGTTGAGGTAGCCCAAGAGTAACCTTATTTTATTCAATTTCGTAGTGCTTCAGAAACAAAGTTCACTATTAATTTCAGTCACTAAATTAACTTTCAATTTTCCGGTTTTATTAATTTTTTTTGCTAAATTAAGTCATAGTGTAGCGGAATTTATTACTTCTGACAAACATTCAGTTTTCACACAACATGTGTCGACCTTCAATTGCCACGCTTTCAGTGCTAATTATATGTGCATTAATCTTTCATTTTCAGTTATTATAGTAGTTGTCCATTGGACTGGCGACCGTAATTTTCCACATCTCAAATATCTAATAATGCCAATTAATTGTTAACGCAACGACCGCACATTTACTTTCTTTATTAATTTTACCCTTTTCTCAAAATAAATTTTCACCAGTTAATTTGCATTTTTCCTTTCCTCCCTCTTTACCGACAAATTAACTTCGGTGACTATTGCTTTTACAAATTTCCATTAGGTGCACTCGGTTTAATTTTTCACTGTCATTAAGGTCGATAAGTGAGGGGGAGGTTACAAACCGAATAAGACTTTTCACACTCAGATAACACTCGACTCGCAAAGCTAATCACTTGTATTTGCTCGTGTCCATCTACTAATTGAATCTGGAAAAGACAAGCGCCGATACCCATAAAGGAAGTGTCTGCAGTAATGCAAAATTCCTTATCAATCTGGGGATGATTGAGAATGTAACTGTTAACCAAATTGTCTTTAATTTTCTGAAATCCGTCTTGGCATTCCAGCGTCCAATTCCAATGTGAATTCTTTTTCAAAAGATTTTGAAGAGCGGGATTGTTCAGTACTTAATTGGTAACAAAACGTCTGAAGAATGACGTAAGACCGATAAATCCTCTCAGTTGCCTTTTTGTAACAGGGGTTGGAAAGATTTTATAGCAGACCATTTTTCTGTGTCAGGTTTAATACCTTCAGGGGTGATGATATGTCCTAAAAATTTAATTTCACTTTTTCCGAACTTGGATTTCTTGAGATTTGCTGTAACACCATACTCACTGAATCGTTGAAATACCTTTTGGATAAGGGCCACATGATCTTCCCAATTTTTCGATGCTACAAGAACGTCGTCCACATAGACTGTTACCTCAGCTAAAAGTTCAGAACCTAGTACATAGTCAAGGGCTGAAATAAAAATTCCAGAACTTACATAGTCGAAACGGTACAACTTTGAGATGGTAAGATCTACCTGCAAATATAAAAGCAGTGTACTTCCTAGACTCATGCGCAAGTTTGACTTGCCAGTAACTGCTTTTCAAATTAAGGGTGTTCAAATACTTAACGCCATGAAATTTCTGCAGATGCTCTTCAAGAGCCTCAGGTCTCGTTCTTATGGGTTCTATAATTTTATTGATTAATCTTGCATCTAGGACTAGCCTTACGCTACCATCTGATTTTAGTACAGACAATAAAGGACTCGAACAAGGTGAATGAGATACTTCTATCACATTCCAGCGTAACATTTTCCTGATCTCGCACTTGACAGCTTCGCGTCTCGCATATGGAATGGAATAGCTTGTTCTACAGTAGGTTGAATGGGGCAGGACATCCATTCGATATTCAAAGCCTTTTATTAGTCCAGGTTTCTTAGAAAATACTTGAACGTAATCTGTTAACAAATTGTAAAGCTCATTCTTCTGTTGTTTGGATAATTCAGTGGACTCACTAGCTTTACCGTATAATTCATTCTGACCGGGAATTAGGTCTTTATCCTCATCGTCATTAACACTTTCAAGATCTGTCATGTCTTCTGTCTGACTGTACTGTTGTCTTTTAGTTCATGGCCGTACTGCTATTTGAAGCACACCAAAGTCTGTCTTCGTCTTACTTCTTAACAAATTTTCTGTTACTTGTTGCTGACCCGCTACTAGAGTACAGATTCCACACTCGATGTCAATTTTAGCTTTCGTCTGTCTCTACAATTCCATATTCAGGATACAATGGCACTAATAGCTTTTTAACAATAAGAAAAATGCATGTTACTGAAATAGACTCTGTCTGGATTTGAAGCTGAGTCTGAAGATTTACACGTTGTGTTAGTGGACCAATTGCTCCCGAAACGGTGGAACCTTGAATTGGAAATGATAAAACTTTGGATACACAGGATATTTGCTTAAATAAACATAAAGATAAGACATTTATACTAGCTCCTGTATCTACAATGGCTGTTACTGGTATGTTGGCAACTGATACTCTTATGGAAGCTTGAACTTGTTCGTCCCACGCGTCATCATTGTCTTTCGTCTCAGTGTATGCTACTAGATCATCCCGTATGTTTGTCTCTTTGTCATGCCTAATTGATTTAATTTCGTGTGGCCTATTGGACAGGATGCCCCCATTCAAACCTGCAGCATCCTCTTGGAGGCTCAAAGGTGCTGCTTTTAATTTTCCGCTCGACGCTTACTTTCCTGCTGATTTATATTTCTTAAAGTTTCTTCCGTCTCGAACTGGTGTTGGTTTTGTGGTACGAACTCGGGTGGAAATGGATCTTGTTGTCCTGGCGTATTCGCTTGCGCATAATAAATTTGCGTATTATGTGGGCGTTTAGGCTTCAGACTTCCCGAAGGTCCGTTCGCTTGTTGCGTGAAGTGTATATTTTGTGGCTGAAAAGTTTTCTGCTATGGCTTGTGTTGATTGTAACCGTTACTGAAAGGTGTACGTTGGTCTCCACCTTGATTATGCCATTTATTTCCTTTCCACTTATGATTTGAATCGTAAGATTGATCGTTTTGATACTTACCGTTCGTCGGTTACGTGTTTCCAAATTGCTGGGGCTGTGTATTATAATATGCATTTCCGTACTGATGTGGTGACGAATTATATATTGGATTGTATCCCCGGCCGTTATTGTATTTATTTTTGTATTTATTGTTGGAGTACGTAGTGTGTTTATTTTTGAAACCGTTGTGAGGTTGGTACTGGCCGTCGCTGTGACGCGCTTTCGCTCTGCCACCATTGTGGGCTGCGTACTCCGTATTGTGCTGGCCGCCTGCACTGAAGTGGGCGTTGCCAACATCAACTCTAGCGTCCTCGTAAATCAGATCTAATGAGTCTAACACAGATTGGAAGGTGTCCGTATCTTCCTCAGACACGTTTACTAACTTTTCACCGATCGCAATAAGTAGCTTAGCTTTTAGAATCATAATAACGTCTTTGGCGGTGATCGGCGAATCCCAGAACTTGAATTTCGCTAAATACTCTTCAAAATATCTCCTCAGACTATCGCGTTTAATGTTAAACACTTCAGCGTTGTAAACCTCTTTTCTCAGGCGCTGCTGCACACCAGAACTCCAGAATTTAGCTAAAAACATCTGTTCACACTCTTTGTAACTTTTACATTACCATTTCGGTTCCCCATAAGGCAGCATCGCCTACGATAAACCCAGTAATGAATTGAATTGGCTGGCGGTCACTCTAGCTATTCGGAAAAATTCCTGAGAAATTTCGGAGAAATACTATAGGATGAATTTCTCTTTTCTGTGGGTGAAAGGTCGGAAAAACACGATGTTTGATCACGCTTTCCTCCTGCATCACACTGACAAAAGTGGGTGGGCTGGTACTCTGATTAAATTGCGCTTCTATAGAACTATGAGTTTTGAGCGTTATCAAGTGGTGAACGGTAACGTACCTGCTGTTGTTCATCACATGGTGGTGAATTATTCCAGTCTCCTGATGCGGGATGTGGGGAATTTTAAACTTGACATTCTAGTGTATGAACTTCATCAACTATCTGTTGATGTCATTCAGGTAAATCTTGAGCTAACGATAGTCTTATCTGGCCTAATCTTGACATGACCGATACTCCTGTTTTTCCAGGGGCTGCCAATATTTCAAAGGTTACATTTTTGACAGTTTCCCTGAGTTCGTTCTTGACCTTGTTTTATATGAATCCGTCTTTGTTTTTAATCCACTCTTGGTAGTGGTCGGACAATGCTTTGGCATGTGCCTTAACAGTATTCTTTATTTGATCCTCTACATTAAGAGTCATCTGTTTGGAAAGATCATCATCGACATTCTCGATCGTGTCTACTGCAGTTTTAACTTCTTTGACTTCATCAGAGATTGCATTATAATCTTCTTTTAAGGTCGCAGCTTGTTGACGATATTCCATCACTTTTGAATTTATCCCTCCCTTGGCGGCATCAATTTTTTCATCCAACCGTTTTGAGATATCCTCTATTTTTGACTCTATTTGTGTGTCAATTTCTAACGTCATGGTCGTGATCTGACTACTGATTTGGTTTTGGACATAACCCAACAGATATTTAAATCAGCTGTTATGTCTTCCTTTAGTTCGGCCTTTACCGAATTTAACCGTATATTTAGGTCATTTATCTCCATTTGTAGATCTGTTTTTACTGAATTTATGTCTGTTTTTACTGAATTTATGCTTGCTTTTACTGAATTTATGTCTTTTTTTACTACATTTAAGTTTTCATTCAGATTTGCAAGGATCTGGTCTTTATTACGCCGTCTTTCGGCCTTCTCTTCTTCTTCGTGGGCCTTTAAATCTAATTTTTCCTGCTTTTCACGTTCCTTTCTTTGCATTTCTCTCTGTCTTTGACTTTCGAACTTGCGTTCCATTATTGTTTCGATCATTGTGGCCAAGTCATTTTTTTCAAAAGCGGGAATAGTTTGCACACTAGGACCGGCTTCTAAAACTTCGGTTGAGGGTGCTTCTGCCTCCGCTCGTGTACTTATCGCGTGTGATCGTAATGGATAGTGAGGTCCATTCGCATCACCGCTGTCATCTGCTTTTGTCTGTGTCCACTGTTTGCCATCAGCCATGTTCATGAATTATTTGTCAAACGTCAAAGTGCTACAGATATTGTTTGTTTGTCACTGCCGTCAGTCGTTTGTCTGTGACGTAGTGCTATGGCTTACTGGGACCTAAGACGAAATTTTAACTCTGGGTAACAACTGACGTTCACGTACGGCAAGAAGACAAGATGGTTCATACTAATTACAAACAAATGAAATATCACACGTTTTATCAGTATTGAGCGTAATTATCCACCATATTGCAAAAATTTTTTGATGCACCGACAACAATGGTACACTTCCACTGAATTTAACTACAGAAGAATGGACAATGGACAAATTGAAATAAAGGTTTTTCAAGGCAAGGAAAGACAGTTTTACGTTCTGATCAACTCGAAAGATGCTAAGTCACTACGAAAGCTTGGCTACTGTGTATGAAAATTTCACTTACTATGGCTGTCTTGATGGCTGTACGGCTGGACACTCGCGTAATTTCGCGTTATCTTACGTCGTTCTTCTGAACTAATTACAGGTTTGTCCCACTTCTCTTTCTCGGTTGAAATGCATCCACATGAAAAAAAAGGAAAGCTTTTAGAACAAGCAATGAAAAATTTTTAAACACGTTCATGAAATTATTTTGATCAAGTCCCTGTTCGAGCGCCAAGTGTAACGTTGCTCTTGGGGGGCGAAAAGAAAAAAAAATGTTATTTTTATATTTTTTTGAAAAATGTCGAAAAAGTGAATATTTTGGTTGGGCACTTGGCAACAGAATCAGGGATTGATTACACTATTATAATAACATACGTTGAGCATTAAATACCTGATTGGATTGTTTTGTACAAGAGTAGCAGATTGATTTATTTGAGATCGTTCGGAAGAAACATTATCATTTCTGTGCATTTTTATAGTCGCGATGTAGTCATACCCGGAACAACATTAAGGGACCAGAAGATTTATAGACTTTCAAAAGAAATGCAACACTACACAATTAAAACAAAAGAGCTGATTCAGAAATAATAGGAAAACGGTAATTTCCGGTGATGAACTAACACAAAATGATTAACAATCAAGTAAATGAGGAGATGGAAATCATCAAGGTTAATTTACTAAAATAAGCATATTTATTTTTAACACACGTTTTTAATGCTACGTACCTTTTCATACTAAATCACAGTAGATGACCATTGTGGTTAAATACTTTATACATAACAGTCAAAATGTCTTGATGCTGTGTGTTCGTAATCAGTTACAAGAAACTACATGTCTTCTGATTGGGAAAACAACAATTAGCATACTTACTGAATATTTTTACATAAAATATAAAATACCGATGCGTAACGCAGCAAGTCCGCGTCCGCCTTTCATGGAATACAAACAGTTAAAGGTGAGGCACCCAATGCCTCATTTGTCTTCAAACAACAGAATTCTTTCTTATATCATTAATCGATATATGTATATAGAGATTTACAGGCACCGCGCAAGAACGGCAAAGATAAAGAATAATAGATTCTGTCGCTGCTATGCGATGGTTCTTTTCTTTTACTTTACAATTGTTCGATAACTTTAGGCCACCAGGCGTGTACTATTCAGCGTATATTAATGTTTGTGAGGCGAAAATTACTAATATTACAAGGAGAACCATTTATGTATATACGTGAAGTGCAACGCGACGGACGAGTACAACACTCGCATGTGTGAAGTGATACAAAAATAGTAAGGCCTGATAATAGTGAAAATAACGGCTCAGCCGTGAAAAGAGTAAACGCTAGTCTAGCAAAGTGAATACAGTGAGTGTGACGCGTGTGGGGCAGAGAAATCAGCGGAAATCTGTATAACTACTAATTGATGTGTGAGGACCGTCGAACTACGATGCACTACGGAAGACAATGCCGAATCCTGCAGTGCGGCCTTTACCTTCAATTACACTGGCAGAAAACTACGTCCACGTGCGAGATGAGGTGTTGGTGTTCTTCGGGTTGAGTGTTGGAGCAGAATCCGTCATATACAGTCTCCCGACTGGAGGGCATACACAACACCGACTACAAAAGCCTGGAGCGACATTACAATGCATGCGCGGGCAGTAATGCTTGCGCCACTGCGACGGGCGCTTAAGCAATGAGCTGCTGCTGGCCATAAGTACAGCGAACAATGAGATAGCGTGTGCCGAAAGGACACCTTCTCAGAATTGCCAATGAACTTAAAGCAAGTGAGAAAAACAATTGTTAAAACAGGGTGAAAAGACAATTTAATGAAATCAAAATTTTGCCTTGTGCGCACCATACAGCTTAACAAATGTAAGGATAAATAACAAACTAAGACGGTAGCACATCATGGACGTGCAATTATGTAATATAAATATATGTGAATGTATTTATATGTATGAATTTGCAATGGACGAAGAAATGAAGCTTTGTAGTAGCATAAGAGTATTAAAACCCCATTGACTTGCATCAAGTGACCAAACTATGAGCCCCAATGTGAATAAGGCTACTGTATACTGTCTCCCTAAATAAAGAAACTTATTTCCTACAGTATACAGAAGGGGGGCATTTGTGATGTGCCTTTTGCGTTTCTTGTTTTTATGATTCGTTTTCTTCAAAGGCAAAGAGAAAAGATGAAGCGGTAGCCCAGCGTAGAGCCCGCGCCTACCGTCATGTATTTTTGATTTTCAAGTTTTAGAAAACATAAGATGTTTTTCCTTTTCCTCAGTAAGAGGGAGGACTCGCTCTTTGTTAATGAACGAAGTCCATCATCATCATCATCAGTGTTCTGCCAAAAGTCAGGTTTTCACATGGTAGTTCTCCAGGCTGTCCGGTCTTCTGCCATCCTCTTCAGGTCTGCATAATTTCCTCTTTCCTTTATGTAGTCTATCATCTCGTATCTCCTACATCCTCTCAGTCTTCTCTCACAAATCAATCCTTCCAAAGCATCTGCTAGCAAGCACTCCCTTCTCAGTGAATGTCCCAACCAGTACTTTTTCCTCTCGCTTACAACCCTCAGTAGACATCTTCTCCGACCAATCCTTTCCAATACTCTTTGATTACTCACTCTTTCCATCCAGCTTATTCTCTCCATTCTCCTCCGCATCCACATCTCAAATGCTTCTAACCTTTTTTCATGCTCTCGTCTCAGCGTCCATGTTTCTGCCCCATGTAGTGCCACACTCCAGACAAAACATTTGCCAAACCTTTTCCTTAGACCTGTACCTAATTTGCCACATCAGAGTCTCCTCTTTCTGTTGAATGCCTCCTTCGCTATGGCAATTCGAGTTTTCACCTCCTGGTGACATCTCAAGTCTTCAGTTATTGTGCTTCCAAGATATTTAAATGCACTTACTTGGCTAATGATAGATTGTCCGATTTTAATATTGGACAGTCTGCGTCTTGTACTGATAAACATACTCTTTGTTTTTGCTGTGTTTATTAGCATCCCATGTTCCACACAAGCTTCATTCAGATATTTCAACATGTTATTCACTGTCCGCTCACTTTCTGCCACTAATACCATGTCATCAGCAAATTTTATACATTCTACACTCTTTCCACCAATACATATTCCTCTTTTCCCATCTAAGCCTTCCGCAATAATCTCTTCAAGGTATGTGTTAAACAACAGTGGGGAAAGGCAACTAGCTCGTCTACCACCTCGTCCAATGCTGTTTCCTTCTGACATTTCATTTCCAATCCTTATCCTTACTTTCTGGTGTAAATATAGATTCTGTATCTGTCGTCTCTCTTTCCAATCTTCTCCTTTCCTCCTGAAAATATCCATCAGCTTGTTCCACTGAACACTGTCAAAAGCCTTTTCTAAATCTATAAAAACAGCAAAGATTTCTCTACCTTTTTCCATGTATCTATCACCTATAGTTCTGAACAGACCATTTGCATCTCTTGTTTTTTCCTCTTCTAATTCCGAACTGCTCCTCTGCAATACCTCTATCCAGCTTGCCATATAGCCTTCTATTCAACACTCTCAGCAAGACTCTAGCTGCATGAGAAGTTAGATTGATGGTCCTCTACTCTTCACATTTCTTAGTGTTTCCCTTTTTCCCTGTTGGTATCATAACTGTTGCAAGGCAGTCCTCAGGCCATTACCCCTTGTCACATATCTCATTACAGAGGTAGACTATTTATTTTCTTGCTTTGTTTTCCAAACTCTTCAACAGTTCTGCTGGCATCAATTCCACATGCCTTCCTATTAATCTTCTTCAGCGCCTTTTCTACTCCTGCTTCCAAGATGGTGAATCCCTTTCCATCTTCCGGCACATATTGCTCCTCTTCAACCTCAATTTCGCTTTGTATTTCATTCCCCTTATACATACATTCAATATATTCTTGCCATCTGTTCAAAACCTCCTGTGGTTCTTCTGCTAAAGTACCATCCGCTCTTTCTATTTCCATGTTATTCCTCTTTCTTTTACGTTCAAAAACTATCTCACTTGCCAGTCTATACATCATTTCATACTTTTCCTCTTTCTCCACATTCTCTATTTCTTCGCATTTCTGTTCCGTCCATTTTTCCCTTGCTTCTTCAGTTTCTCTTGTTAATTCATTATTTAGCTTCCTGTACTTCTCTTTTCCTTCTTCAGTTTTACATTTTTCCACTTTCTCTGCTTTTCCATCTTTTTCAACATGTTTTCTGTTATCCATTCTTTCCTGGTACTTTGGGATACTCTAATTCCTAGTACTTCTTTGGCAGAGTCCATGGGTCCTTCCCTCATTTTTATCCATTTGTCATTGACACTTTCGTCTACCTCTTTCCCATTTTTCCATAAATCTGTTCTCCAAATCTGATGCCTTTCCTACCTCTTCGAGTCTTTCTATGTTTAGTCTTTCCTTTGCTTTACCTCTCCAGTCTTTTTTTTAACTTCACTTGTATTTCTCCCACTACTAGGTTGTGGCCTGAATTAATATCCGCTCCTGGATAAGCTTTGGCATTCTTCAAACAGTTCGTAAACCTTTTTTGTATCAGGATGTAGTCTAACTGATATCTTTCCCTATTCAAATTTGATTTCAATGTGTTAAGTCTCCATTTGTGATGTTCATATAATGTGTTACCCACTGCTAATGAATTTTCTTTAGGGAAACTAATTAGTCGTTCACCTCTCTCATTTCTTACTCCTAATCCATATTTTGCTACTGTATCTTCACCTCTTCCTTCACCCACCACTGCATTCCAGTCCCCCATGACGATAATGCAGGCATTTTTATTTTATTTCTCGAAGAGTTCTTGTATTTTCTCATATTATTCCTCATCTCTATGCTGGCTGGTTGGCATATATACCTGTATTAACACCAAATCTTTTGAACTACCTTTCAGTCGTATCATCATCAGTCTTCCATCAACATATTGTACCTTCATTACCTTGTTTGTCAGCTTTTGCCCTATCAATATTCCTACTCCATTTTCACCACTCTTGATATCTCCTGAGTAAAAGAGATCATAATATCCACTTTTTATCTCCCTATTCTCCCCCCCATCTCATTTCACACAAAACTACGGCATCTAATCTGTTACTTTTCATCTCCTGTTTTGCATTCTCTAGCTTTCCTGCTTGCAGTAGTGTCCTCACAGTCCATGTTCCAACCCTTATCTTTCCTTCCTTCACTTCCATTTCTTCCTTTGAAATATGTCCGATCTCAAAGTGTTCCCCTCCTGGAGATCCGAAGAGGGGAAGTTTTAACTCCAGAATCTTTCACATGGAGAGACATACCATGAACGAAGGTAGACGTATGTTATTTTAGAGCGTAATCAGCGGTAGCCATTTTGGTTGAGAGAATGAACAAAAAGTCTGTATTTTTTTTATAGAATATAGCATTATTTTACCAGTGAAGTTGTATGAGTCACTATCCCAAGTATTACTGTACTATATAAAAATGCAAGAAGCCCACCTGTGTACTTCGGAGTTTTGACGAAGATCCGATTACAGTATCAAGGACACGGTCAAGATATTATAGGTGGATACGGCGATCGGACGTAGTATTATTAATTGGTAAGCATAAATATACAACAAGAGAAAGACTATTTCGTTTATCTGAAACTAATATAAAAAGATTCCTTATCCATTTACAGGCGTAGATCAGCTTATTGTGCTTTTCCGACTTGCCAAAAAATTAATCTCATTATTTACGTGTATCTAAATAAACATTTATTATATATGTTTTATTATATTATACCTTGTAACGTGCATTGCATTAAGATGTCGGATTGCATGTTCTTGGTTGAACACAATGTCCACAAATGACATTTGGTCCTTACCAAAAAACACTGGAACACTGGTACTCACTTCCTTTTCAGGGTTCACTTGATACAGTAATTCAAGACACAGCCAATGGATAGAGAAATACTTTAACTGTTGGGTGCACAGAACGCAAGCCATGCAATAAGACCACAGTTATCACCTGTATCAAAATACATGTGCTACACCGGATGTTGATTCACGAGTTCTCTTAATTCTTTTGAACAGTGTATTTCATAGCACATGCAGTCTACCTAAACCTATTTTATTACGTATGAAGTAGAAAATCATGGAAGAAATTGGTCAGGAAGTATGTTATCAAACAGCGAAATTATCTTTCCACCCCACACCACTGACATTACATATATTTTTGGATGGGGTCCACCTTTAGCAAAACACAATTTTATTTTTTATCCCAAACACGTTTGACTGCAGTTGTAGCATCATCAGTGGGCTTTTATTTTGTGGCTGTTAAACATAAACAATATGTTTAACATTAAGTTTAACACCTCACTTCTTGCCATTTCCTTTAGTGCTACTTGCGGTACCAGTCGCGCTGTTTTGGAATAGCGCTTCGCCTGGCCCGCGACCCCACGCGTTTTTACTGTCGTTTTCTTGGCAGGCTCTAGCTCTTCTTTAATTCCTACGATCTGTTTCTTGACTCCATCTATACCGTCTGTGACCGTTCTTATGACTAATTTGTGTCTTTCCTCCTCTTCCTCCCGTCTCTTTTTCTCTGCCACGTGCCTCTTGCTTTGTCCCTCTTGCCTCTTCCTTTCTGCCTCTTGCATGAACTACATGAAAGCCTCAAACAGATATCCACCGCTAACACCTTCCGGGCTAGATGAACGGGATTCCATCGTTCTGTGACGTTGCGTTCTTAATTCTGGTCTGCAAGTCTCACCGATCGTTCGTCTCGTACCAGCAGCGCCTACATTTCGTACTGCTGCGGTCTTCCGTTCACCTCCGTTACCTGATTGAGAAATGTCATACCCTGCAGGTACTATGTTCGACATTTCTGCCCGGTCTGCAACTGCATTTACCTGAGAATCCTGTGTAACATCTGCCTGGTCATCGCTAATAATCTGAGGTGGATCCAAAGTTAACAAAACAAATTACTTCCGCTACTCTGTAGCAAAGGTGCCTTGATCCTTGCAAGCAGGCACATTAATTCAGACCCAAACGAATCTAAACACTACATATTCCTATGCCACACAGATTCTACTCTAAATTATGCTCCTGTGAGCTACTGATTCCTAGTTCCTGACAACGAATTCAAATAACAGCACTCTTGTCTATACTCAAAAACGAAAATCTCAATCCTAACAAATCAGCACAACGCCGTTCGCCATCAGAAAAAAAAACAATCAAGTGACACAGAAGTCACAGCCACTACATGAAAATACACACACACAATAATTAAATATTAGTACTATGTCTAGGCGCCAGCAACGCGACTCTATTCTACCCACTGCACCACATTAAACGTGGGGAACAGAAACTTCACTATGCAACACTATCTACGATCTGACGGTCATAGGATGTGCCATAAATTCAAAATTCTGCGCAAGGGACGTCAGATTGAATGACAACGCTGGGCAGCAGATCTGACGGTCACAGAAGGTGCCATCAATCCGAGATCCTGGCAGGGGACGCCACAATGAAAAGTAACACTTTAAGGACTATGTAAAAATGATTGGGAATGTATGCAAAATCTAGTTTACTGACAACATTTATTTTCCCAAAACACAGACAGACATAAATTATGCTAAACAAGCTATGATTGAATATCGTAAACAACTAACGGTGGTTTAAGACCACAATGGACAAGGATCCTGGGTGGTAGAAATGAGTCAAATACTCTGGCCCTAAAAATGTGGATAACACAGTCTGAATTGATCTGACACTGAGCAATCTTTGATTGATAATCTACAGAAGTTTCTCAGTATAGGTGGAGCTGAGAGCAAGTGGCGACTGAGATCTATATGCCCTGACAACTCCGGAGCGGCGGTAGGTTACCCTGTTTGCTTCGTGCGGTGATGTAACTTGCTGCTGTCGAGATGTGTGCGGCGGGGGCGAGACGTGAGGCGGCACCTGTGAATCGATCGTGGCCACGAAAAATTCAAAAATCTCACGGTCTAGCGATCATGCAGATGGATCGCAATTTACTCTCTACCAGAGCACTGAAATCATGGTAGATTTCTGTGTGTGACACACCCGTTCGCTGGTCGTACCAAGGACCAATTTGATCACTTATACAGCAGAGTGCACAAGGACACCAAACGTCAAGACTGGTAAACCAAGAACGAATAAGTATGCCCTCGGCAAAGGAGTAGTCCGAGATGTTTGAAGGCACACTCTCAGTACAGTAAGAACTTCACCACAGGCTTTTCAGTGTAACTACACTCCTGGAAATGGAAAAAAGAACACATTGACACCAGTGTGTCAGACCCACCATACTTGCTCCGGACACTGCGAGAGGGCTGTACAACCAATGATCACACGCACGGCACAGCGGACACACCAGGAACCGCGGTGTTGGCCGTCGAATGGCGCTAGCTGCGCAGCATTTGTGCACCGCCGCCGTCAGTGTCAGCCAGTTTGCCGTGGCATACGGAGCTCCATCGCAGTCTTTAACACTGGTAGCATGCCGCGACAGCGTGGACGTGAACCGTATGTGCAGTTGACGGACTTTGAGCGAGGGCGTATAGTGGGCATGCGGGAGGCCGGGTGGACGTACCGCCGAATTGCTCAACACGTGGGGCGTGAGGTCGCCAGTGGTCGGCGGAAGGTGCACGTGCCCGTCGACCTGGGACCGGACCGCAGCGACGCACGGATGCACGCCAAGACCGTAGGATCCTACGCAGTGCCGTAGGGGACCGCACCGCCACTTCCCAGCAAATTAGGGACACTGTTGCTCCTGGGGTATCGGCGAGGACCATTCGCAAACGTCTCCATGAAGCTGGGCTACGGTCCCGCACACCGTTAGGCCGTCTTCCGCTCACGCCCCAACATCGTGCAGCCCGCCTCCAGTGGTGTCGCGACAGGCGTGAATGGAGGGACGAATGGAGACGTGTCGTCTTCAGCGATGAGAGTCGCTTCTGCCTTGGTGCCAATGATGGTCGTATGCGTGTTTGGCGCCGTGCAGGTGAGCGCCACAATCAGGACTGCATACGACCGAGGCACACAGGCCCAACACCCGGCATCATGGTGTGGGGAGCGATCTCCTACACTGGCCGTACACCACTGGTGATCGTCGAGGGGACACTGAATAGTGCACGGTACATCCAAACCGTCATCGAACCCATCGTTCTACCATTCCTAGACCGGCAAGGGAACTTGCTGTTCCAACAGGACAATGCACGTCCGCATGTATCCCGTGCCACCCAACGTGCTCTAGAAGGTGTAAGTCAACTACCCTGGCCAGCAAGATCTCCGGATCTGTCCCCCATTGAGCATGTTTGGGACTGGATGAAGCGTCGTCTCACGCGGTCTGCACGTCCAGCACGAACGCTGGTCCAACTGAGGCGCCAGGTGGAAATGGCATGGCAAGCCGTTCCACAGGACTACATCCAGCATCTCTACGATCGTCTCCATGGGAGAATAGCAGCCTGCATTGCTGCGAAAGGTGGATATACACTGTACTAGTGCCGACATTGTGCATGCTCTGTTGCCTGTGTCTATGTGCCTGTGGTTCTGTCAGTGTGATCATGTGATGTATCTGACCTCAGGAATGTGTCAATAAAGTTTCCCCTTCCTGGGACAATGAATTCACGGTGTTCTTATTTCAATTTCCAGGAGTGTACTTGCAAGTGAAGTCAGCATCATGACATGTCCCAAGCACCAACCCCACACGCCAGAGCTTCGACCAGAAGACATTTCCAGAGCGAAGTTCGGAACCCGAGTGCCTTGTACCTCTCCAGATAAAAAATATCCGTTTTCCCACAAAGTGTACGAATGACACCGCCTTCACCCCATCATCAGCCAATCACAGGGCTTAAGATGCGCTAAATCTCCCCTCCTACACGACTGCACAAACTCATGTCGAATCAGCGCAAGAGTTACGAAACCTGTGTCCCTGGAGAAAAAAAGAAACCACCAATTGCTGGCCTTTTTAAGTTTTCGCGGAGGGAGAAGATGCTTTTCTCTGAAGTTGCGTCACTTCCCAAGGTGACAAGCTAACAGATACAGTCTTAAAGATCTTTATCTAAACCGCCTGTGCCTTGGAGCTTGTGAGTCCTAGCTGTGACGTGTAATAAAAATTCTATCTCTAAATGTTTCTCAGACGCTGGAGTTCCTTATACAACCGAGGTGGCCCATGAAATGGAGTCACAGGCGTATTTGCAGTATTGGTGAACATGAAAACCTGTGAATTTTTATTATGCGTGGCTCTGCACACAATGCCCAGTTTACGACTCCACTGTGCAAACACGTCCCTTCTGTCTGTCACCCTCAGCGCAGCCTTCTACTGGCAACACGGCAGGTAACTCCGCATTGTTCTGCTGGATACCTGTCTCGACTAGGGGCTGCTCTGTCTACCCTGTACGGCTGTGGGCCTGTCTGGTGAGATATACTGAGGGATGGGCTCGCTGCCAACTGCTTTCAACTTCCAACATGCTGTTTCTCTGAGCTAAAAACCATAAAAATATCCCATGCTTTTAGTGCCCTACCAGGCTCCATCAGCATCTGCTCCGGCCATTAACTTTCTAGAGTCTCACTCAAGGTGCATCGGTTGTAATAAAATCTTTAATAACTTTCTGTATACGAAAAATAGGTGAGAGAGTAACTTCTCCTCTCTCAATTGGAAGAATGAGATCTCTCCCTTTGTCGCTACCATACTTCCCAACATTGGAGGTGCAGTACCACAATTCATGAATTTGACACCATTATCAGTTTTTGATGCTTTCCAGCCAATGCTCCACTCCAAATGCAGCTGTTTTTGTTGTGGTTTTAAGTGCAGCTACTCATGCGGTATGACACAGAAAGTTGTATGAGTCCATTAATTGTTTTCGGATAGCAGGCACAGGTGTAAAAGGGTTATGATGCGTTTGGTGCACAACACGAAAATCCTCCCATGTGATGGTCAGACTAGTTCAACCAGAAGCTTCACGAAGAGTATGCCTGCTCTCACATCCCATGTGTTCCAAAAACCTTGATCTGCATTATTCCAAGAACCACAGGAATGGACACCTACAACGAAGCCCCTTTCAAACTCTACCAGGTGCTGATAAGCTGTCCCATACGCCTATGTGGTATCTTCTTGTCCTTCACTTTGATTACTCAACGACTGACGCTGATCACGTCCCATATATACCTTACAACGCTTGGTAAAAACACTAAGCACGAGCCACACTCTGGTGATAATTCCGTCTGTCGCAGAAAACTGCATCTCTAGTCATATACGTACCCGCCGATTGCACTGTTACATTTCCGGCAACTACTCACATAAAAAAAAAAACTCTTGCATCACTTTGGTCCGGAGAGTTCAGGAACCTGTACAGAAAACTGGAATAGAGATCAACATAAACAGATTTGCACCCTTTTTATTGCTCATGGAACCCACACATTGCATGTTGTACCACCACACAGCGAGATCTTCAGAGATGGTGGTTCAGATTGCTGTACACATACCATATTCATTGTGGCATACTATCCACAAGTTCACCAAGACACTGTTGGTCCAGATTGCCCCACTCCTCAACGGCGATTCGGCGTAGAAGCCCTCAGAGTAGTTGGTGGGTCACGTTGTCCATAAACAGCCCTTTTCAGTCTACCCCAGGCCTGCCGATAGGGTTCGCGTCTGGAGAACATGCTGGCCACTCTAATCGAACGATGTCCTTATCCCCGTTATCCTGAAGGAAGTCATTCACAAGATGTGCACAATAGGGGCGCTAATTGTCATCCATGAAGACGAATGCCTCGCCAGTATGCTGCCGATGTGGTTGCACTATCAGTCGGAGGATCGTACAGCCGTTACGGCGTCTTCCATGACTACCAACGGCTTACCTTGGCCCCAAATAATGCCACCCCAAAACAGCAGGGAACCTCCACCTTGCTGCACTCGCTGGACAGTGTGTCTAAAGCGTTTAGCCTGACCGGGTTGCCTCCAAACACGTCTCCGACGATTGTGTGCTTGAAGGCATATGCGACACTCATCGGTGAAGAGACCGTGATGCCAATCCTGAGCGGTCCATTCGGCATGTTGTTGGGCCCATCTGTACCGCGCTGCATGGTGTCGTTTTTGAGCGGTCCATTCGGCATGTTGTTGGGCCCATCTGTACCGCGCTGCATGGTGTCGTGGTTGCAAAGATTGACCTCGCCATGGACGTCGGGAGTGAAGTTGCGCATCATGCAGCCTATTGCCCACAGTTTGAGTCTTAACACGACGTCCTGCGGCGGCACGAAAAGCATTATTCAATATGGTGGCTTTGCTGTCAGAGTTCTCCGAGCCATAATCTGTAGGTAGCTGTCATACACTGCAGTAGTAGCCCTTGGGCGGCCTTAGCGAGTCATGTCATCGACAGCTCCTGTCTCTGCATCTCCTCCATGTCCGAACAACATCGCTTTGATTTACTCTAAGACGCCTGGACACTTCCCTTGTTGAGAGCCCTGCCTGGCACAAAGTAACAATGCGGACGCGATCGAACCGCGGTATTGACCATCTATGCATGGTTGAACTGCAGACAACACGAGCCGTGTACCTCCTTCCTGGTGGAATGACAGGAACTGATCGGCTGTCGGACCCCCTCCGTCTAATAGGTGCTATTCAGGCATGGTTGTTTAAATATTTGGGTGGGTTTAGTGACATCTCTTGAACAGTCAAAGGAACTGTGTCTGTGATACAATATCCGCAGTCAACGTCTATCTTCAGGAGTTCTGGGAACCGGGGTGACGCAAAACTCTTTTTGACATGTGTATTTTGGTATGATATCCTTAGTATTCTCCAGTTTATTTATTTAATCTCTGGTTATATTGATTATATTTTGTCGTGACTTGGCACGCGCTATTTCGGCGTTGAGTTATCATTCTGCTTATGGTATTATTTCAAGTGTTATGCCTAAACGTTATTTTAATGTTGTTGATCGAATCAGGCAATGCTAACCTTTTTCAAATAAGCGTTATTGTATTGCGACGTGTTTTCATTGCTTGTAAAATTTAAAACAGTCTTAGGTCGCCAAGCTTTTTCTTTATTTTATGACCAGTTTCTATCGAAGTGATCATAAAAACAGAAAAATAATATGCAATTTCATCAATGAGAGCATCGCGTTAGTGTAGAAAGCGTACTGCCAGTATCAGTTACCTATATGACCCGAGAAGCACCTAAAAGCAACGTTATCTACATTTACATCTACATCTACATTTATACTCCGCAAGCCACCCAACGGTGTGTGGCGGAGGGCACTTTACGTGCCACTGTCATTACCTCCCTTTCCTGTTCCAGTCGCGTATGGTTCGCGGGAATAACGACTGCCGGAAAGCCTCTGTGCGCGCTCGAATCTCTCTAATTTTACATCCGTGATCTCCTCGGGAGGTATAAGTAGGGGGAAGCAATATATTCGATACCTCATCCAGAAACGAACCCTCTCGAAACCTGGACAGCAGGTTACACAACGATGCAGAGCGCCTCTCTTGCAGAGTCTGCCACTTGAGTTTGCTAAACATCTCCGTAACGCTATCATGCTCACCAAATAACCCTGTGACGAAACGCGCCGCTCTTCTTTGGATCTTCTCTATCTCCTCTGTCAATCCGACCTAGTACGGATCCCACACTGATGAGCAATACTCAAGTATAGGTCGAACGAGTGTTTTGTAAGCCACCTCCTTTGTTGATGGACTACATTTTCTAAGGACTCTTCCAATGAATCTCAACCTGGCACCCGCCTTACCAACAATTAATTTTATATGATAATTCCACTTCAAATCGTTCCGTACGCATACTTCCAGATATTTTACAGAAGTAACTGCTACCACTGTTTGTTCTGCTATCATATAATCATACAATAAAGGATCCTTCTTTCTATGTATTCGCAGTGCATTACATTTGTCTATGTTAAGTGTCAGTTGCCACTCCCTGCACCAAGTGCCTATCCGCTGCAGATTTTCCTGCATTTCGCTGCAATTTTCTAACGCTGCAACTTCTCTGTGTACTACAGCATCATCCGCGAAAAGCCGCATGGAACTTCCGACACTATCTACTAGGTCATTTATATATATTGTGAAAAGCAATGGTCCCATAACACTCCCCTGTGGCACGCCAGAGGTTACTTTAACGTCTGTAGACGTCTCTCCATTGAGAACAACATGCTTTGTTCTGTTTCTTCAATCCAGCCACACAGCTTGTCTGATATTCCGTAGGCTCTTTATCACTCTCCTAGTCAACATGTGGAAGCAACTGAAGAGGTTTGGCATACAGGAGGCTAGACTGTATGTTAAGATACGAACACAGTATACCGCCGGTGACCCTAGCGTACGAGTGATTTCTGTTTACCGTTGTATTATTATTTTGAGTTGCTGTGTACTTTGCATTTTATCACACTTCCGATATTTTGGTCAAACCTCAAAAATTTAACACGTATAGTCTTTCTGTACAACAAAGTAATTTCTTATGTGAATCTGAAAGCAGCATTTTAGTTTTGCACTCACGGTGCGTTGAGGTAATAGTAAATGCAATTGTGTCTAAGTTATTAGATCCACAACTTTAATAACTGATTACTTACGCAGTAGAATTATCAAAAGTTGACCGACGATCGTGTTGTTTTGTAATAATTATTATGTCCTCTTTCTTTCTGGCAAGCAGTGCTCACTTCTAATGTTTCATAGTGATTTGTACTACATTTCTCAGAACTACCATGTAATTTTACCTGATGTTGAATAGAAGAGAATATTGTAATTTTCGTATATAAACATTTCTCCATCTTATTTCGGATGTTTTCCATACGACTGACAAAATCGACGGCATTTTGAACTTAACAGCAGAATAAAGAATACAGCTGTAAGTAAATTTCAGTCAACAGTAGCTGTGTATTTCCTTCATAATGCAGCAAAACTGAGCTAAAGTAGTAACATAACCTCATTGATTCAAATGTCTGCAAGTTCTGACTGAACAGACATAGTAAAAGCACATTTACTCTGCAGCATTTTATCACAGTCATCCAGGCTGTTAGGAGAACACTTCATGAGTTACGAGATACTAACCTGGCAGCTACTGCTGTATCGTTGACGAAACTGGATCTTCCACGTCTCTGGTCTGTCTTATAGAGGAGTCCGCTAATACGAGTCGAGTGGTGCGTTTGGAATGTGATATTGTTCATTTGTACTTGGAGTTTGGCACGAATGCTCCTGCGAAAACACGCAGGTGCGTTCAGTCACCACGCAACGTCTTACAAAAACACGCCGAACCTGAGCTTAGGCAAATATATCGTGTCCCGGCTAAGAGGCTGGGTAAAAGCAGCAGGAAGGAGCTGTCAGAACTACCGAAAGCCGGCGCTTTTAAAAACATCGCAAATCAAACAGCGCCAAGCGGTTCGCTGTCCTTCGGGTTTTCGTAGCGAGCGCGTGGACCTTGGAAGTCCTTAACGGACGAGTACGACAAGTGCTCTTGTGGCCTACCGACTTTTCACTTCAAGTAACGCTGCATCCCGCCACAGAGCAGTTTAAATAGTCCATAATTAGATACGTTTTGTATCTCAACGGTCACTTGGCTGTGCAGCGGAGAAGTGTGATAACAGCTTGTGTAAAGTTACGTGATTTTCTGCGTGCCGCTAAAGGTTGATCAGAGATATGGCAGACAGAGAACCAAATGACGGATTTTCGTTTCAATTCGATATACACTTCTGGCCATTAAAATCGCTAAACCACGAAGATGACGTGCTACAGACGCAAAATTTAACCGTCAGGAAGAAGATGCTGTGATATGAAAATGATTAGCTTTTCAAAGCATTCAAAGAAGGTTGGCGCCGGTGGCGACACATACAACGTGCTGACATGAGGAAAGTTTCCAACCGATTCCTCATACACAATCAGCAGTTGACCGGCGTTGCCTGGTGAAACGTTGTTGTGATGCTTCGTGTAAGGAGGAGAAATGCGTACTATCACGTTTCCGACATTGATAAAGGTCGGGTTGTAGCCTATCGCGATTGCGGTTTATCGTATCGCGACATTGCTGCTCGCGTTGGTAGAGATCCAGTGACTGTTAGCAGAATATGCAATCGGTGGGTTCAGGAGGTTAATACGGAACACCGTGCTGGATCCCAACGGCCTCGTATCACTAGCAGTCGAGATGACTGGCATCTTACCCGCATGGCTGTAACGGGTCGTGCAGCCACGTTTCGATCCCTGAGTCTACAGATGGGGACGTTAGCAAGACAACAACCATCTGCACGAACAGTTCGACGACGTTTGAAGCAGCATGGACTATCAGCTAGGAGACCATGGCTACGGTTACCACTGACGATGCATCACAGACAGGAGCGCCTGCGATGGTGTACTCAACGACGAACCTGGGTGCACGAATGGCAAAACGTCATTTTTTCGGATGAATCCATGTTCTGTTTACAGCATCATCATGGTCGCATCCGTGTTTGGCGACATCGCGGTGAACACTCATTGGAAGCGTGTATTCGTCATGGCCATACTAGCGTATCACCCGGCGTGATGGTATGGGATGCCATTGGTTACACGTCTCGGTCACCTCGTTGACGGCACTTTGAACAGAGGGCGTTACATTTCAGATATGTTACGACCCGTATCCCTACTCTTCATTAGATCTCTGCGAAACTCTACATTTCATCAGGATAATGCACGACCGCATGTTGCAGGTCCTGTACGGGCCTTTCTGGATACAGAAAACGTTCGACTGCTGCCCTGGCCAGCACATTCTCCAGATTTATTACCAATTGAAAAGGTCTGGTCAATGGTGGCCGAGCAACTGGCTCGTCACAATACGCCAGTCACTACTCTTGGTGAATTGTGGTATAGTGCTGAAGTTGCATGGGCAGCTGTACCTGTACACGCTATCCAAGCTCTGTTTGACTCAATGTCCAGGCGCATCAGTGCCGTTATTACGGCCAGAGGTGGTTGTTCTGGGTAGTGATTTCTCAGGATCTATGCACCAAAACTGAATGAAAATGTAATCACACGTCAGTTCTAGTATAATATATTTGTCCAATAAATACCCGTTTATCATCTGCATTTCTTCTTGGTGTAGCAATTTTAATGTGCCAGTAGTGGAGAATATATAGATGAAACTCACACAGGTTATGAAGCATGTTTAGAGTCCGTCGACGGGGTGTAACAAGACCATTGTTGTTCATGTAATGCATTAATGACTTACCGAATATTGTCTTTGTACGTCCATCTTTTTTAGAGATGGTTGCGGTAATCGGCTGTTCGATACAGGATGTCAAATTAAACACCTTTCAGCCGTCTAGGTTCCAAACTTATTTTATTTAGTAACCAGTTTCAGTGTTTTACTACGCCATCTTCAGGGCCCTGACAGACGTGTAAGAAGATTCTACCTCGGTTCTGATCAAAACAGGGCCCAGCAGTACTGGTATTAGTAGGTTTTTGCTATAGCGATCACAATCACGATAGGTCTGCAGATGAGGGCTGAAGTGATCGCTATAGCAAAAACCCACTAATACCAGTATTGCTTGGCCCTGTTTTGATCAGAACAGAGGTAGAATCTTCCCACATGTCGGTCAGGAGCCTGAAGATGGCGTAGTAAAACGCTGAAACTGGTACCCAAGTAAAATAAGTTGGGAAACTAGACGGCTGAAAGGTGTTTCATTTGATATCCTGTACCGAATATTGAGTTAGTGCGTAAGTTAGTAGCGTTTCTCCACAAGTTTAATAAACACAACAGATACGCATAACGTAGATTTTATACATCAATAATATATTCTCCTTCAGTATTTACAACAGTCTGCCAACGCTGTGGTAACTTTGCAATTCCGCGACTTTAGAAATCACGTGCTTTTAAGGCGACGAACTCGTCGAGACATATTCGGGGAGCATTTTCGTCCGTAAAGGAAGTTCCTTGAAAGTTGTTCAGTAGAGGGCGAGAAAGGTGAAAATCTGAAGGTGAATAAGATTGGTGCGGAATGACTTCCGAACCCAACTCTTGTAAAGTGTTTTCTGTCAGTCTAGCATGATGCGGGCGGGCGTTAACGTGGACTAGCATCAGTTCACGCAGCCTTCCTGCTCGTTGTTCTTGGACTGCGTCTGTAAGACGTCTCAGTTGTTGACAATAAATGTCAGCAGTTATAGTTACACTTCGGGGAAACAATCTGTAATATGACACGACATCGCTGTTCCACAGACGCATGACGTTGTCGTTTCTGGATGCGCACAGGACTATGTAAGAGCAGTTGCTGCTTTGTTTGTGCTTCTACGTCATACTCCGCAAGCCACCTAATGGTGTGTGGCGGCTGGTCCCAGCGGAGGTTCGAGGCCTCCCTCGGGCATGTGTGTGTGTGTTTGTCCTTAGGATAATTTAGGTTAAGTAGTGTGTAAGCTTAGGGACTGATGACCTTAGCAGCTAAGTCCCATAAGATTTCCCACACATTTGGACATTTTTTGGTGTGTGGCGGAGGGTACTTTTGTACCCCTAACCGAGCCCTCCAACCCTGTTACACTCACGTGTAGAGCGTGCAAAAAATGATTGTCCGTTCGCCTCTGGTTTGGCTTTATTTCTGAAATTTTCTCCTCGTGGTCATTACGCAAGGCATACCTGGGGGAAGTAATATATTGTCCGACTCTTTCCGAAAAGAACTCTCTCGAAATTTCAATAGCAAACCTCTCCGTGGTGCGCAACGCCTCTCTTGAAATGTCTGTCAGTGGAGTTTGTTGAGCGTCTATGGAACGCTCTCGAGCCAACTAAACGATCAGTAGTAAATCATTCCATTCGTTTCTTTTCCTTAACATAAAAATACCATTTCTCGTTACCAATAAAGATACATGATAGGAAAGGTCGGTGTTGTTCACGAGCCGATTGACGACCAACAATCAGAGACACACAGAGGCCAGCTGCTGCTTTTTGTCATTTTTGGTTAGAGCACGCGGTATCCATACATCCAATTTTTGAACCTTCCCCATTGAGCCATGCGTGGCTCGTGTTCGTGCCATATGTCATTTGACATCCTGTTTTTGCTGGACCACCACCTCGTTGTGTTAATTTCATTTACTGGTGTCACTGAGTTGCCGCCTTGCCAGCCCGTGAGCGCAGCAGCGGCGCTTATCGATATAAGCCCTGGCGCATTACCTTTGCTGACTGCTATTACTTCCCAGTTGTCGTGTGTTCTGGTTAATTCGGATGTATCAGTGAGATGGGAGGCGCTAGCAGTGCAGTTCGGACCTCGCAGTGTTTAACTTAGGACGTGGCAGAAGTTCAGTCGGGGCGCGGCTGCAGTGAGTTCCGGACAGCCATTTATTTATTTATTTAGCGTATGGCTAATACAGACATATCATGAAATTACATATACATATGTACATATTGACACACAAGAAACTTAAGTTTGTCTTTACAACTGAATATCCAGTCCTTCAATCCAGCGCACTGGATCTGGAGTTGCTAGCAGGAAGTCCTCTTTGGCGCCGTGATAGGCTCGAATCCTGCATTTACTGACAATGTGGTGAACAGTCTGGTATGGAGCCCCGCAGTCACAAGCTGGATCAGGCAGCTTCTTCCACTTAAAGAGAGCATCCCTGCATCGCCCATGGCTGGTACGGATTCTGTTGAGAGTAGACCACGTCTTGCGTGGTAAGTCGAATCCACTTGGAAGTTTAGCACCTGAGAAGATGTTATGCAGGTGCACATCTGTCACTGCTTCCCACCGACCTTTCCATTCTTCAAGTGGTTTGAAATTCTTAGCAACCATGTCAGCAGCATCGCACAGAGTTGGATGACGTGATTTCAGTCTCTTGCGATTTAAAAGTGGCAGGTCGCTATGCACGGGTAGGTTAGAATTCCTGGAGATCTTGTGGAATTCTCTCATAAGGGCAGTACATCTGCGTAGATCAGGAGGCATTATACCGGTTAACAGTGGAAGCCAATAAACTGGAGTAGATCCGATTGTGCCAGATATTATGCGCATTGTCATATTCAGCTGGGTATCAACAAGCCTTGTATGATGACTATTCATCCAAACAGGTGCACAATACTCAGCACTTGAGTATACCAAGCCCAGAGCTGAAGTTAGCAGGGTGGTTGCTGAAGATCCCCAGGTAGTTCCGCATAGCTTATGGAGGATGTTGTTTCGAGTCCTCAGCTTTTGAGCTAAGTTAAGAAGGTGTTGTTTGAAGCATAGTGTACGATCCAGGATGACACCAAGATATTTTGGGTTCCAGTTGTGATGAAGAATTCTGCCTCTGAAACTTACCTCCAGTTTTACGTTCGCCAACTGGTTATTTAGATGGAAGCAACACACTTCTGTTTTACTCACACTGGGTTGGAGTCTCCAGATTTTGAAGTAATTATCTAATGCAGACAGGTCATTGGCTAAAATCTCTTCTGTTGTCTTCATTTCCGGACAGCCATGACTCGCCTGACGGTTGCCGATACATATCACTCGGGTGCGGACCACCTTGGTTGGTCGTCGGTCGGTCGTCTTGTAGGACGACGTGTATGGTGGCCGGCGATCACTTATGGGTTGCCTGCGTGACTCGTGATTCGTCCTTGTTATTGCACAGTCGCTGCAATTAGTATTGTCTAGTCCTTCATGCAAGTGTTTGTGAAACTGTGTGTAGCTTGTGATGTCGACTACTCAGTTGTTTTAGTGCTGTCACAGTGCTGATGTGAGGCAGTCGGTCGGTTGGCGTGGAGCAGCGAGGAAATTTTTCGCGGGGCGTAGTTGGTCAGGCCAACTGGTGGTCTCTACACAGTGTCGGGGTGTGTGGGGCTGTTCCCATTGCTACGAGGTCCGTGGCTCACCGACCCTGGACACGAAAGTTGAGTTTGGATTTAATTTACCAGCAAGTTAAGACTGTTCACATTGCGCCGTTTGGTTCTTGTTGTTTTTGACTGTTGGGACATTCCAGCGAGCAATAACGTGTAAATTTAGGTAGTGTCCTTTCCTCACCGTGTTGTCGCTGTCCAGCTGGTGTGTAGTTAGACGGCTTAATGGATGCTTTTATGTTTGCATTGAACTTCCGGTTGCGGGCTGGTCGAGTGCAGCGCACTCTCTATCTCACCTAAGTGAACGTTAGAATTTCAAGTGCTGACCGACCCCTGAAACTTCTGAGCGCCGTTAGCTGCACTGTATTTACTTATTTCCTGTTGTGTGGATTTGTATGGCTCATAGCCGATAGTTTTGAATTAATGTTGAATTGGTTTCCGTGGTGTTTTAAGTCACGGGCCTTCAGCCGCTTTAAAATTAAAGCTCCTTGCTTTTCAAGTGTTAGATTGTTTGGGCCATCAGCCTGATTGAAATATTGTTTAAAGATAAAGCCTTGGGCCTTCTGCCTACTAAAATATTATTTTAGTTGTGTTTTGAGTCATGGGCCTTCAGCCGTTTTTAAAGTTAAGGATCTTTGTCTTTCGGTCATCAGACACTTTGGGGCCTTCAGTCCAACTGAAGATAAGGCCTTTTCCCTTGTGTTTTTTTTAATGAAATTTTACCTTGAGTCTTAAATCATGGACATTCAGCCGTCTTTACATTAAGGTTGTTGCTTTTCAAGTGTTAGATTCTTTGGCCTTCAGCCAAAAGTTATAGAATTTACTTAAAAGTTATAGAACTTACTTAACGAGAGGCCTTCTGCTTTCTAAAAGTTCTCTTTGGCGTCTGAATTTTGAGTTAATGGCTTTTAGCCGTCTTTTTTTTTTTTAAATTAGAGTGGTTGTGTCCTTAAGGCACAAGATAGTGTGGCGTATTTAGCCGATAAATAAGTTCAAGAATTTGCACTGTAATGTTTGGTCAAATAAATAAAGTTGTTTGTGTTCGACTGTAACTGACAGCCGCTCATTTTGGCCCCTTTCCACAATTCCAACTACCTATCCTGTCCTGCGGGTTTATCAGGGCGTTTCACCCACTGCATGCAAATGTTGCACGACGGCGGAATGATCACAGTTCATCACATTTGCCAGTTCTCGAATACACTAACATGTGTTATTGTGCATTAACTTGTTTAAACGATCTTCATCAAACCCCGAAGGTCTTCCTGAACGTCGAGAGTTACTAATGTCAAAACGATCCTCCCTTAAAACGAGAAATACCGTTTTTTGTTGTATTCTGTCTAGTGGCATTAACTTCATACATAGTGCAAATGTTTCTGCCAGCCTCCGCTGCTGTCACCCCTCTACTGAACTCAAACAGAAGAATATGTCGGAAATGTTCCGATCTCCACTTGACACTCCATTTCCTAGCGTCCACAGCTCCACTCACTATATCCAAACGACAAAATGGCAACATGTAAACTCAAATAGCAAAAATGACAATCGATAATCAAACCCGTAGCAACAGGAATGCGAACAAGCAAAGCGAAAGCTTTACGAACTAATGCATCCAACTAATAGTATTACTCGACAGCTCAGACTCTTCCCAGTTAGTCCTGTTACTTATGAGGGAACTCTAGTGCAATAACACCAAGTTAAATCTCGACAAAACATAAATGTAATAGACTGATACTTAGGTGTGCGGGGTACTACCGCGAAGAATGTAACACGTAGAAAACAAGATCGACGCTTAGTCGAAAGCCGAAAACGCAGTAGACAGCGAGCACTGTGATTTCAGTTACCGATAGCTGAAAACAGTAACTTTGAATGAAAGCAATAATCGCCTTACGCATCGACACACAGTTCAACAGGAGTTCCAAACATATCTCCAGGTCTACAAAGCAATGTACCTGATGTATTCGAGAGTCGGAATAGCAGAAAAAGCCTAGGGCAAAGATTAACAAATTGTTCTTGATGTAGATAAATTCAGACCTGTGTAATCCATGAAAGGTAAAAGCGTGGCTTACTTTGCCGGCCGCAGTGGTCGTGCGGTTCTAGGCGCTGCAGTCTGGAACCGCGAGACCGCTACGGTCGCAGGTTCGAATCCTGCCTCAGGCATTGATGTGTGTGATGTCCTTAGGTTAGATTTAACTAGTTCTAAGTTCTAGGGGACTAATGACCTCAGAAGTTGAGTCCCATAGTGCTCAGAGCCATTTGAACCATTTGAACCGTGGCTTACTTTGATTACGGTTACAAGTTATAAACATAAGATCTCATTTTCGCATGGAATCAATAAAGTTGCGTAATTAACTTGACGTATATTTTCACGGAAACCTAGTGTACCTTGAAATACACGCGCCACAGTACTGTAGCGCACCGCTAGAGGCGACAAGAGCAAAATGACAGAGCCGACTGATATAGTGGACTATCGTGGTGTAATTCGTTTTCCGTATTTGCAGCCGCATTATGTTACTACAGTGACCAGTCAGTTACTCTAAGTGTACTGCAGCAACGCATCGTCATATTGCCCAATGGATAGGTTGCGCATACGCTTTAAATGTTGTTGCCGAACAAATATGATGACGAAGAACGAGATGGCACTCCAGGATCGCAAGAGAAATCGTGCTCGAAATCTGGCTTGTCACGAAGCGACAGTGGAAAAATTGAAAATCAGTCGAGGGTTAGTTATTTGTATCTTTCATGACATTCTAAAGGTGACAAAGCTCGTCGCCCGCTGCTTGGCTGCAGCTAACATCCATTCACAAAACCCGTCGAATCGAGGCAGCAGGGGAATTATTGCAGCTGTGTCACGCCATTCCAGATGGTTTCTCTAAACGTCTAACCTTCAAGGAGGAGACAAAGAAGCAAAGCATGCTGAGCAAACGTGTGGATTCACCAACACCGAAAAAAGCGTTGACCCAATCAACATTGGACAAGGTGTGTTTTTAGACTGCCATGGCGTGAGGCTAACAGTTTACGCTCGTAAGTAGGAAACCGTCACAGGACCATAAGCACTTCGAGAATGAATAACACCAGTACAAAGTTCCAACATCGCAGCTTTATTTGCTTCTGGTGATTCTTCGTATAATGAGTCATATAGAGTCAGCCGTGTCAGACAAATATTTGATAGCAACGACGTGCAGATATCCGAAATGTAACAACCACATAGACCAAAATGCGGGTAAAAAACGACAAGTTGCAATCCACGTATACGATTCTGGGAAACTATAGTTTGATCTACAAAACAGAATGCATAAAAGACCTTTTTATGGCCCATACGTGATAACTGTGGAAAGACCGGTTACTGTCCTGCTGCACCTCAAAACTGTAATAACGGTAAAATAAGTTGCAGTAAACTTCCGACCTATAGTGCAACAAATCACAAATTATTGAAACTGATCAATGCAAATAATTTATTTGAACAGGCTTATACACTCCTGTAAAAGAATATTTACATTTGTTAACATCAGTATGTAGCGGAAACAGTAAAACACAATTTCAAGCTTTTTTGCTTTACAGTGGTCATAGCTATGTAGTATTAATACTTTTGGTGTAATAAGTTTTCATGTAAGACTAAGACTCATTTTGGGAAAAAAGTATCTGTTGTCAAGAGATAAAGTGATTTAAAGCTTTATTTATTACGGTACTTTCGGCGTAATCCCAAGTTTGGATAAATAATAACCAAGCAATCGGTTTCAGACACTGTGGAAGATCTGAAAATAGTATTACAGTAGTGTGCTTTTAATTAAAGTGCCAAAGCATCGTTGTCATTTATACCTTGATACGATAAATTTTTATTCAAGAGAACTTCTGTAACACTTCCTGCAAATAGTGCAGATTGTCAGAAACCGATAATTTGGCTACTGATGATTCAACATTGTGATCGTGCCAAAGGTTACCTAAAAAAACAAGACAGTTTTGTCACAATTTCCATTCTGTTGAAGAAGAACAATCTGATTCTTACATTTTACGTGAGGATTGAATTTTTGCAATGCTTATCCCCAAAGGTGAGATGTTTTCAGTACAATGGTATATCGTACTCAGCTTCTTATTTTTGATGTGGCAGTAAATATATTATTTGCAGGTACATGTCGATGTTAGATAATTTCTGATTTATAATGGAGAATTGATTTCCTGGTTTTTACTCACAGATTTATTTTTCATCGAGGACGTACCTTGTAAGAAGTAGGTGAAGGCAGCTCATATCAAAATTTTCCGTACAATTTGCGAGAAAGCCGGAATATGTAATGAAAATGGAAATAAACGTTTGGCGTCATTAACCGGGAGGCCCCTTGCTGGGCAGGTCGGGCTGCCTTGGCGCAAGTCTTATTATATTTGACGCCACATTGGGCGACCTGAGCGCCGGACGGAGATGAAATGATGAGTAAGACAGCACAACACCCAGTCCCTGTGCGGAGAAAATCCCCGACCCAGCAAGGAATCGAACCCGGGCCCGTAGGACGGCAATCCGTCACGCTGACCACTCAGCTATCGGGGCGGACAGTATATGTAGTGTGAATTGATTAGTAGCAAGTGTACACAACGCCTTTTCTCCTGAAAACTCAAAACTACTTTTCGATTCGTTGCTTGTTCTGCCACATGATGTCTTCGAAAGAAAGACTCCTCACGGAACTCACATATCGGCATCTCCCCGAAACTGTCGCCTCTCTCTATGGTAACATCTGAGACGAAAACTTCCCTTGCCAGAAACCAATCTGTTGAAACCAGTTTCGAAGAGATACTTCAGTTTAACTCTGATCGGCTAAAAAGAGGTCTCCTTAATGTATACTAGTCCATCGAATAATAATAAGCTCAAACGTGTCTGCATATTGCATCTTGTTACGATACATCCGCCTTCGTTATCCGTCCGTCGCAAGTTCTTTTCTTGCCCGGTTTTTCCGAGAAATAATGGGCTGGTGGTGTCTCATCTCTTTCCTCCCTTTCCTCCTCCCTTTCAATATTCGGCACTGTACATCTGCGACTCTTGAAACATCTTAAATCGCTGCCAGAAAATTGCGAAGTACTACCGCACAGAATATACATATTCGCAACTTTGTTCGCGAACTGGAATTCCTACACCCACTACCTTTGAAGCTGTAGCTATATTTTTGGACGAACTCTTTTATGTAAAGTTTCGTTTAGAGACAAATCACAATGCTAAAAATGGTTCAAATGGTTCTGAGCTATAGGGGACTTAACATCTGAGGTCATCAGTCCCCTAGAACTTAGAACTACTTAAACCTAACTAACCTAAGGACATCACACGCATCCATTCCCGAAGCAGGATTCGAACCTGCAACCGTAGCAGTCTGGCGGTTCCAGACTGAAGCGCCTAGAACCGCTCGGCCACCGAGGCCGGCAAATCACACTACTAACAAAACCAGTACTACACTCCTGGAAATGGAAAAAAGAACACATTGACACCGGTGTGTCAGACCCACCATACTTACTCCGGACACTGCGAGAGGGCTGTACAAGCAATGATCACACGCACGGCACAGCGGACACACCAGGAACCGCGGTGTTGGCCGTCGAATGGCGCTAGCTGTGCAGCATTTGTGCACCGCCGCAGTCAGTGTCAGCCAGTTTGCCGTGGCATACGGAGCTCCATCGCAGTCTTTAACACTGGTAGCATGCCGCGACAGCGTGGACGTGAACCGTATGTGCAGTTGACGGACTTTGAGCGAGGGCGTATAGTGGGCATGCGGGAGGCCGGGTGGACGTACCGCCGAATTGCTCAACACGTGAGCGTGAGGTCTCCACAGTACATCGATGTTGTCGCCAGTGGTCGGCGGAAGGTGCACGTGCCCGTCGACCTGTGACCGGACCGCAGCGACGCACGGATGCACGCCAAGACCGTAGGATCCTACGCAGTGCCGTAGGGGACCGCACCGCCACTTCCCAGCAAATTAGGGACACTGTTGCTCCTGGGGTATCGGCGAGGACCATTCGCAACCGTCTCCATGAAGCTGGGCTACGGTCCCGCACACCGTTAGGCCGTCTTCCGCTCACGCCCCAACATCGTGCAGCCCGCCTCCAGTGGTGTCGCGACAGGCGTGAATGGAGGGACGAATGGAGACGTGTCGTCTTCAGCGATGAGAGTCGCTTCTGCCTTGGTGCCAATGATGGTCGTATGCGTGTTTGGCGTCGTGCAGGTGAGCGCCACAATCAGGACTGCATACGACCGAGGCACACAGGGCCAACACCCGGCATCATGGTGTGGGGAGCGATCTCCTACACTGGCCGTACACCACTGGTGATCGTCGAGGGGACACTGAATAGTACACGGTACATCCAAACCGTCATCGAACCCATCGTTCTACCATTCCTAGACCGGCAAGGGAACTTGCTGTTCCAACAGGACAATGTACGTCCGCATGTATCCCGTGCCACCCAACGTGCTCTAGAAGGTGTAAGTCAACTACCCTGGCCAGCAAGATCTCCGGATCTGTCCCCCATTGAGCATGTTTGGGACTGGATGAAGCGTCGTCTCACGCGGTCTGCACGTCCAGCACGAACGCTGGTCCAACTGAGGCGCCAGGTGGAAATGGCATGGCAAGCCGTTCCACAGGACTACATCCAGCATCTCTACGATCGTCTCGATGGGAGAATAGCAGCCTGCATTGCTGCGAAAGGTGGATATACACTGTACTAGTGCCGACATTGTGCATGCTCTGTTGCCTGTGTCTATGTGCCTGTGGTTCTGTCAGTGTGATCATGTGATGTATCTGACCCCAGGAATGTGTCAATAAAGTTTCCCCTTCCTGGGACAATGAATTCACGGTGTTCTTATTTCAATTTCCAGGAGTGTATTACAAAAACACTAGTTCACAGCAACAGCTCTCGAAATCAGAACCCTCCAACACTCGTAAACACTGTACATCGCAAAGAGAGCTGAGATAAAACGTATAACAACTGAAGCTCATCATCACATGATGTTGTTTACTGACAGCATAGCAACTGGCTGCATTATCCTGCCGACCTATTAACGTGGGTCGTGGAGGATCGTTGCTCAACGTTGATGTTCCATGGGCAACAGTGTTATGTCCCCTCTACGGGGTCGAATTGTCAGCAGTCGTAGGCTGTCTGTTGGGCTTTGAAGCTGTACTGATTTATAAAAAAGGGAACTATCTTATTAATGCACAGTGGATTGTAGCTAAATAAATGTGAATAAATGTGAAACATAGGCTGCAGTTGCATCTGGGGTGAAGGTCACATCTAAAAACAGTAACTGTAATGTAATGTTATTTGGTTCACTAATTTCATAGTGCCACAATATTACTTTCTGATATTCACATTACATGAATGACGCTGGTTGTGACGTAGCAATGTTGCAAAAAAAAAACGCAGATTTTTGTGTTTCGTAAAGGGCAGAACTTCACATGCCTATATATTTGGGTAGGCTCGTCCATGTTGTGAGCTGCAGTAACTTTATGGTCTCGATAAAGCGAGGTCATGCAACGCTCTCTGAGCGAAAGGAACTAAGGAAGTTTATATGCTGTGAATTTAAAAGAGGATAAAGGAGACGGTAATCTATCTGCATTTTGTATTTTGAGTAGCAGCACCAGTTACAACAAAAATGTTCTACGACCGGTTTCGGCCTATAGGCCATTCGCTAGTGTTCACAAATGCCTCTAAAGGAGAGATAAGAAGAATCTTAGAATAAGTTCAAAAATGGTTCAAATGGCTCTGAGCACTATGGGACTTAACATCTATGGTCATCAGTCCCCTAGAACTTAGAACTACTTAAACCTAACTAACCTAAGGACAGCACACAACACCCAGCCATCACGAGGCAGAGAAAATCCCTGACCCCGCCGGGAATCGAACCCGGGAACCCGGGTTAGAATAAGTCCCTATCAGAGTAAGGGGAAGCTGGATTAAATCTCCTCTCCTGCTCTGCCGGCCGAAGTGGCCGTGCGGTTAAAGGCGCTGCAGTCTGGAACCGCAAGACCGCTACGGTCGCAGGTTCGAATCCTGCCTCGGACATGGATGTTTGTGATGTCCTTAGGTTAGTTAGGCTTAACTAGTTCTAAGTTCTAGGGGACTAATGACCTCAGCAGTTGAGTCCCATAGTGCTCAGAGCCATTTGAACCATTGAACCTCTCCTGCTCTAACCTCTTCGTCTCACCCCACGTCCTCACTTATTTGCTGGATGTATTTCAGTCTCTGTCTTCCTCTACAGATTTTATCCGCTACAGTTCCCTATAGTAACGTACAAGTAATTGCCTGATGTTTTAGTACATGTCCTGTCATGCTGTCTCTTCTTCTCGTCAGTATTTTCCATACGTTTCTGTCTTCGCCGCTTGTGCGGAGAACCTTCTCATTCCTTACCTTATCAGTCTACCTAATTTTCAGCATTCTTCTGTAGCACTGCGTCTCAGACGATTCAGTTATCTTTTGTTCTTGTTTCCTCTCAGTCATGGATCACAACCATGTGTGCTGCAAACAGAAATTTTTGCCTCAAATTAAGCTCTATGTTTGATACTAATAGACGTCTTTTGACCAGGAATGCCCTCCTTTCTTGTGCTAGTCTTCTTTTTACGCCCTCCTTACTTCGTCCCCCATGGGTTATTTTGCCTCCACTGTAGTAGAATTCCTCAACTACGTCTACATCGTCGTTACAGATTTTGATGTTAAGTTTTCTGCTACTTTTCATTACTTTCGTCTTTAGTCGGATTACTGTCAATTCATATTCTGCACTCATTAAACTGTACATTCCGTTCAAGAGGACTTGTAATTCTTCCCCAATTTCACTGACGACAATTTCATCAGCGAATCTTATCACTCATATCCTTTCAACTTAAATTTTAATCACTCTCCTGAACCTTTCCTTTATTTTCATCGTTGCTTCTTCGATCTTGAACACGGGTGGAAGCAGCAACTGCAGAATGCAGCCTTCGTGAGGGAAAAATGAACAGCAGCCAAATCAGTTACAATAGTGGAAAGATTAATTAAAAACTCCTTTACCTAAGTTTCGACGACTTTAAAACGTCTTCTTCAGAAAGATCAATGATTGCATCTAAAATGTTTACTGTTATATACGTGTTAGAATATTGGTGTATAGTAAGACAACAAATCATTGACTTACAAAGAATTTTTACTCTTTTTGGGTAAATAATGCTGCGAAGTTACATTAAAAATGCAGCGTCAAGGCAGAATCAAAGATAAAATTCACCTCCATGATCGTGTCAACTATCATCAGAAAGTGCTTCACAAACTCAGCTGGTGAACTGATGGCGCGTAGATGTCTCTTCAGTTGAGGAAAATGTCGTACGAAAGAGAGGCGGTACATTTATAAGCGAAATAAGTGTGCCTTTAAGTAAGGGAGGTAATAGCTCTGAATTGACTAGAAATCAACTACAGACTTAAAAAATTGAAATACTGTCATAAAAAAGGGAGGCTTAGTGCCCGTATGACAGTACGAAATGACAAAAATACAGCTTTTTATTTGGTTATCTTCAATAAAACTATTTTCCGAACCAATGACGTAGCTCAAATATAAAGAAATTTTATATAAAGTGATAAAGGGAATGGAGGTGGAGGTTGTGACGTGTCAAATAAATTTGACTGGCTTTAGTGCCGTCACGATGTTTTTTGTCGTTTCAAATTCTTGCAACGCAGCCATGAAGTAAGTTAACTCGAAGAGCTTTACATACGATATGTCAAATTTTTGTAACTAATGTCCATCTTAACACCTATGTTGTAGAAAGCCAGTAGAGTGTCGAGTCACACAAGCATTCGAAAAGAGGAGGCAAAGGTCAACCTTGCGTCGTCGACCGCGGCACCGACTGGGCACACCAAAGATCGTCTTGAGCGAGCTAGTTGCTACCAGAACAACCGGCGGCCATGAAATGTTCATTTGTAATTATTAAAAATAATGGTAGCGCTCTACGTTTGTCTAAATGAATGGTTCCCCTATGGCTTTCTATGGGAGTAGAGTCAGTCACTATTGAGGGTCGAAGAGAGAGGGAATCAAGATCGGTAACCCGACGTGCTCGTTAGTGCATCGTAGGTAGGACACGTTTGCAAGTGTCACAATCGAGACCCAATTGATGGTAAGTGTATCAATTATTTCGTGGGTATGAGAATATCCTAGAATTTTAATGTGAATGTAATTTACGTTGTTCTTGGTTGGAAAGTTCAGAAAGGAAAGGGATGACGTGTTGCAGTAACTTATTTTGGGTACTAGAAACGGAACTATATTCCGAATTTGATTCGGAATAGGGCTCCCCGTATTTTATTTTGTGTATGGGCTTATTCAAGTGATCCTGATAGGCTGATTTTGGTGGCTGATAGGAATTTTAGTGAGTGGTGAGGTACGACAGTTTTGAATACCGAATTCGGTATTTTTCTGAATGGGTCCGTTTGTGGTTGATGTGTTCTTAGTTTGTGCACACGCCAGTAGACTGTGTGTTGCAAATGGTTATTGGTGGTTGAGGAAGGCACTCTCTAAGGCAGCTGATCACTAGCCGCTAGTTTATTTTTTGCCTAGATACATACTACGAGGTGTTAACATTTGTCGTTTATAGAGTGGTGGTTTATTGAGCTGTAGTCTCTAGTTCTAATTGATCCGTGGATCAAGCACACAAACACGCGGACCCGAATTCATGCTTATAGTCAGCGTACTTCGCCCTTAAGGAGTAACAGTGACATGACAATTAAGATAGTGGTACTCTAGTTGAACCATCTTGACGCGGAAACTCAACTTATCATTATTTTAGTAGTTCAGTGTGACTAATGACATTAACTTATGTTTTTCTAAGTGGGAACGCGATAAGCCAACAACTGAAGATGCTGAATTTTTGAACATGGTGGTGGGGTTTAGGTGTTTTCTTCTTTTATTTTCATCCCGTCACTCGTTCACATTACGACGTTGGTTTATTGCAAAACAAAACATACTGAAAAAATAGAACATAAACTATAGTTCGTAAAGTCTAATCTAAAGCCGCACGAGTTTTCATTTCCATTCAAATTTAAATATATGAATCATTTTATAGGTAATTTGAAAGGGAGAGAATTTAATGAAATTCAGTTTTACAAGTAGCTGAAGGTCGCTAAAGTTGGAGGTGAGGTATAGACTGCGAACTGACGCTTGTTGATATAGAGAGATTAATGTGCAAGGAATCGCTTAATACGCTACAAGCCATTAAACCAGTAAAAAGTGATTTCAATGAGGTATCGAGTCAAAATAGATGGTGGATATAATTTAAGAATGCTTTCAACAATTTTCAGAAGGAATGGACAATTCTCTGTCTAAAGATAGTAATAAATAAGGAAAATGAAATGAGCATATGGTATCGTTGGTCGGGAGGCCCCATCCAGGGAAGTTCGGCCGCCAAGTGCAAGTCATATTTCAGTCGACGCAACACTGGGCGACTTGCGCGCCGGTGATGAGGATGAAATTATGATGACAACACAACACCGAGTCTCCGAGTGGAGAAAATCTCCAACCTGGCCGGGAGTCAAACTCGGGCCCCTTACATGGGAGGCGAGCACGTTACCAAGCAGCTGAAAAGGCGGACAATAAATAAGGAATAAGCGTATAATAAGGAATAAGTAGATAACTGAATACCAGAGGTTAAATTTAGTGAAATTAATCGTCGTTGACTTAAAAAACCATCACGTCTCTGGATTAAAAAACAAATTGTGTTTCATTGAAATCCGTTTGTATATTAAATTAACAATTTCGTGATGCTTTTTGAGTTGTAAGTAACCTTAGGACTGTATGAATAGTTTATTTTTACGGCAAAGGTATTTTTAAATACAGATTAGTGCTAGGGACGTTACTGTGAGGTTATTGGAGGTTAGCTTCACTCGTTGAATTACGTGTGGTGTACGATACTTATCTTTGGTAAGGAGAGGGGAAAGGGAGGTCTTCGATTCAAGATAATTCATATTTTTGTTTCTAGTAGCACGATAAATACGTCGTAAAAGTGTTTGGTAGTATTCTCTGGCACGATTATTGGGCGCTAATTTTACGAAGTTTTCTCCATACAACGGATTGATTGGCATTCGTAATATTTTATGTTCACGATTAAGAGAAATTTAATTATAAAAGAGTGGATATCGATTTATTCCGGAGGTATCCAATAGAGCTGGGAGGAAAAATTTCCATTTCATACAACATTAAATTTTCTATTACGTGTTGCGTTCATCTATATTAATACAACGCATATCCTTACCTGACAAGTCAGATACGTCTCTATTGCATTCCTCCATTATTATTTAGTAACATTAGTTTTTCAATTTTTTCTCGATTTTCTCTTGTGCTGGCGCGAGATCGTGCCTAAGCGTCTTAAACACTACAAATTACGTGGACATTGACAGGTAACAATTTCGGCACACTGCAAGGTAAGCGAAATGTTGGGAAAAAATGGAAAAATGAACGGGAGCAACTTAAAAACTAGTCTTTTTAGATAGAACAGAGTAGCTTCTAGACACGCAGACTGTAATAAAGCTATCATTTTCCTCTCCACCCATTCTTTTGGTATTATGTTTGTTAAGTCAAATTTTTAGTTTAGACCTTTACTTACTCCTTTCGTATATAAGGCTATATTTCTGTCTTTACTATAAACCGCACATTATGTACCTCCTAGCTTCTGCTGACGCATTTTTGGTTTTTCTATACACTAACTTTGGTATACGTTCTGCGAATTTTTTCTACGAATCTATGATGACGATTAGGCTGTAGGTACCTAATTGAATCCTGAAGCCAAATTGATCGTCATCTAACGGCTTCTCAATTTTCTTTTCCGTTCTTCTTTATATTATTCTTGTCGGCAACTTGGATTCTTAGCTGTTAAGTAGATTGTGTGATAGTTCTCGCAATAGTCTGCCCATGCTATTTTTGGAATCGTGTGGGTGATACTTTTCCGAAAGTCTTGTGATACATCGCCAGCCACACAAATTCTTCACATCAACTTGAAGAGTCGTTTGGTTACAACTTCCCACAAATGGTTTTAGAAATTCCTATGGAATGTTATCTATCCTTTCAGCCTTATTTAATCTCAAGTCTTCCAAAGCTCTTTTAAATACTGAGTCTGAGATTGAATACCATATATTTGCCTCGTCGAATACAGTTTCTTTTTCTATAACGTCGTCAGCCAAGTCCTACCAGTCGTAGACGCCTTCAGTGTGCTCTTTCCACCTATTCGCTCTTTCCTTCTGCATTTAACAGTGGAATTCCCATTGCTGTCTTAATGTTGCCGCCCTTGGTTTTAATTTCACAGTAGGTTATCAGCCCTTCCGAGAACCATTTCTTTTTCGATTCCTCAAAATTTTTCCTGCAGCCAGTTCGCCTTCGCTTCCTTGTTCTTCCTATTCATTTAATTCCTGCGTGATTTATATTACTGTAGTCCTATCTTTCCTTAAACATTTTTGTACTTCCTTCTTTCGTAGATCATTTACCCAAGGTTCCTTCGCAGTTAAGTTTCTAATTTCCATGTTTGTCTTTCCAACATCTGTGATTGCCCTTTTTAAAGCTGTCCACTCCTCTTCAACTGAACTCCCTAGTCTCGTATTTCTTATCGCGTATCCACATCCTCAGCGAACCCCAAATGCATCTCGCCATTCCTCAGTATTTCAATGTCGCGTTTCCTCATTCTCTGTTTCTTTTGGATGCTTCTCATAATATTCAGTCCAATCTTCATCATTACTAAATTGTGACCTGAGACTATATCTCCTCCTGGTCGCCCTTTACAATCCAATATCTCATTTTGGAATCTCTGTCTGACTGTGATATCATGCAGCTGGAATCTCCCTGTGGCTCTGGGTCTTTTCGAAGTATATCTCCTCCCCTTGCGATTTTTGAACAGGTTATTAGCTATTACCACCCGAAATTTACTGAAAAACTGAATTAATTTTTTTCGTCTCATTCCTGTTACCAAGCTCATATCATCACGTTACAGTTTCTTCTCTTCCTTCCTCTACAACCGAATTTCAATAACCCATGATTATTACATTTTTATTTCCCTTCACATACTGAATTACCCTTTCAGTATCTCATACACTATCTACCTCTTCATCTCCTGTTTGCGACGTCGGCATGTACACCTGGACCATCTTTGTCGGCTTTAATTTGCTGTCTAATTTGACGGGAACAACCCTATCATTAAAATGTGCACAGGGTTTCATTCTCTGCTCTACTTTCCAAGCCGGCCGGTGTGGCCGTACGGTTCTAGGCGCTTCAGTCTGGAACCGCGTGACCGCTACGGTCACAGGTTCGAATCCTGCCTCGCGCATGGATGTGTGTGATGTCCTTAGGTTACTTAGGTTTAAGTAGTTCTAAGTTCTAGGGGACTGATGACCACAGACGTTAAGTCCCATAGTGCTCAGAGCCATTTGAACATCTACTTTCCAATTTCTAACGAATGCCACTCCCGACATGCCATTTACTACTACTTTCGATATTTCCTTATATTAGCCTGACCATAAATCCGTAACTTCTTTCCATCTGACACGAAGGGCATCCGGACATCGCTTAAACTACTCGTGCCAAATCCGTTAATAACCATGATGAACCTGCGCCGATGCAGGAAAAAGGCAAACGGAAAGAAGAAGAGAAGTAATCAATACGACACTGGTCGCGTTATTTCCTTTACCTATCTATAGCTAATCATGTACTCTTAAGATAACCGATAAGTCATCTGTGCGCCTGTTTTCCGTTTCAGATCACCGAACGTCCGCCAAAGAATGTATGCTATGCACATGTTGACTGTCAGCAACCAGTCCGGTATACCAGGCACTTATGCAACCCACTACACACTTCTGATCTGCGGGCACGGGCGTACAGGGTGACGCAGTTCGAGAGACGACAAATAAAAGCAGCGGCTGATATTGTAGCAAGTTCCGTGAAAACAGCAGTCGTCTCCAATATATTTAAAGTAAATAAAACTTAGTAACAGACTCTAAATTTACGCAAATTAGTGGTCAACTATGGGACAAGTCGACTTTGGGTTCCAACCGATATTCATAAGTACTGATGTTAACCTATGCACCGTTTAGTCCCCAAAAACACTAGCCACAACCACATTACCGGCATTTGTAGCAAACTTTCGTTGTTGAATACGTTTGTCTTCCAGTTATCTGCGCGTCCAGAGGTGGCTATACAGTACAATTCGAGAGGTAAACAGTTTGCCACAGTGATGACAAATGGTTCAAATGGCTCTGAGCACTATGGGACTTAACATCTGAGGTCATCAGTCCCCTAGAACTTAGAACTACTTCAACCTAACTAACCTAGGAACATCACACACATCCATGCAGGATTCGAACCTGCGACCGTAGTGGTCGCGCGGTTCCAGACTGAAGCGCCTATAACCGCTCGGCCACATCGGCCAGCCAGTGACGACAAGTGGTCCCAGGTGAGGAGGTTATATCCTTCCACTTCGTCTCATCCATCTCTATTTGTCGGGTCTTTTCTTTCAAAAAGTGATGCCCCGCTATGATCTCGTAATCTCCAGGATGAGGGATTGGGGGATGATGTCTCCCATTTGTTAACACTAATGTGATACATATTCATATTAGTCCCAATTATATCCTTAAATCGTTTCCTCTGACCTCCCGCTGCTAGAGTAAAATACTTGTTTGGAAATTTGGATACTGGACATATCGACTACATGTCCTATCTTAACTGACATTTTAAAAAATCGTTCCTGCACTGATTGCGCGAGCTTCTTCAGAGATGCTGACACCTGTGCGTCTGTCTCACCATGCTGTATGCAGAATCTTCCTCATGCCTCGCTGGAGACAGTGTTCCAGCTCTTTAAAATGCCGTCTGTAGCAGGTCCAAGATTCAGATCCATATAGCAATGTAGGAAATACAGCTGACCTGTATATGAGCACCATTGTTGTAACATCGATATTATGATTGTCAAAAACTCTAGATCCTAGTCTGGCAAAGGATGTCCAGCGTGGTTAATATTGTACTGAATTTTCTAATCTATAACTTCACTTGATGAGAAGTAAGAAGAGATGTTAACTACTTGATGACTCATTCCGTCGATGGTGATACCTATATTTCTTCATTCATCCTGAGGGGGTATTTTTGAAAACGATTTGTATTCTGCTGTCATTCTTTTTGACATCAAACTTTTGTATGCTGTGAAAAAGGCATTCAGGGTTAACATCAGTTCTTTTCCGGACAGAGAAACCACTGCATTTTCATCAACATATAACGGAACAGTGTTGCTCTCCTTGTATGTAGGGTGTTGCTGAAATCTGAAGTGCCTGTTTAATAGATTCTGTAAAGTTTTAATTACAGTGATAAATACACAGTCGAAATATTATTCTACAACTGAGAGTATAATACAAATCGTTTTGTTATTACTTACTATTATTACTTTTGGTATTAATTATTATTAAAAAAAGTGTAATTACATGCATAAGAAAGAAGGAAACCATTAGCCTTGATGGAAGTTTAGCGTGTTGTCCTTGTCATTTCCGTTTGGCAAGCGCCTTTTCTAAAGGGACAAGGCGAACTAGGCAGATCCGGCGACAGTAATGAGATAGGGGCAATAGGTGGCCTTGTCGAGTTCCGTTTTGGGAACAACTTTTATCTGGAAAAAAGTTTACGGTAAGTGCTCTGAGCAGAGCGGTTGTAGACAGACAGCAGTGACTGTGAAACGTGCGCTCCTCAAGACTTCACTATTTCTTCTAACATTTGCACAAAGTATTACAGGAAAAGGTTTATTAATACTTTTGTACTTAAAAGTCGTCTCTGGTAATTATTATCCCTGGTTGCAAAGCTTATCAGGCTCAGTTATTCGTTTGCAGTGGTTGCTCGACTTTGCTTCAAGAACGCCGAATATGTGTAACCGTGACGACGCCATTGTCTTATAGTTTTAACCACAGCAGTGAAGAATTTGCAGAAGTCTTTTTTGGCAAGCTCTTTCTCAACTGTACTGCTCAAACAAAGCTAGCTACGGATTATTTAATTATCGTTATTGTCAAAGAGAACCAGCCTTAATTCAACTTGTTCTGTGATCAAATATGTTTGTTCAACATATTGTCATACCTGCAGAGTGTTAATGTTGGATTTCAAAATGCATTTCATTTTTCCTGCGTCTTACGTTCAGTTGTAACATGATGATCGTCACAGCAGCAGCAGTAGTTGCAGTGTTTTCTCAAATTTAAAGAGTCAGAGTATTATTCATTTTTGATGGTTCGTTCTGCTACATCGCTTGAGTAAAATTCAATTGCATAAAATCATTTTCTTAAAATTTCAAGAGTATAGTATCTTTATTAAAGTGACAAACACTAACTTTGGCTGAATTTTGAAAAGACATAAAGTTTTGAAAATAAGTCAATAAAATATCTTGTCAGTTTCATTCTGGTTCTCAAAAACAAAGTTTTACTTGTTCGTACTGTTCCGGGTGTCCAGCCGCGTGCAGTCATTTTCATAACACGACATTTCGGCAGCGTACCTTGCCGTCGTCTTCAGGTGACAACTGCAGAAGGTATCACCCGAAGACAACGGCGAGGTACGCTGCCGAAATGTCGTGTTATGAAAATGACTGCACCCGGCTGGATACCCGACAACAGTACAAACAGTAGCATCGCCGGGAAAGCCTAAGATCAGACAAGGCTTTACTTCATTAAAATTAACTTGAATAACTATTCCAAGTTGAATGAACAGGTTCAATTTTCAAAATTCGTTCCTTCAGAACGCGGCGACAGTATATAGCAAATAGTAGCTTTAAATTTCAGGAGGTAGTTCTCAATATGTATTTAGTCAGAGTTTCTGTTCCAGTCGTAGATACAGTCACTACGTTTAGTGGAAAACACAGAAGGTAAGCAGAAAAGTGCTTGGAATACTTTGTTGCTAGATATAACGACTTAGTGATTAGTCTGCGCCGGCCGGTGTGGCCGTGCGGTTAAAGGCGCTTCAGTCTGGAACCGCGTGACCGCTACGGTCGCAGGTTCGAATCCTGCCTCGGGCATGGATGTGTGTGAAGTCCTTAGCTTAGTTAGGTTTAAGTAGTTCTAAGTTCTAGGGGACTGATGACCACAGAAGTTAAGTCCCATAGTGCTCAGAGCCATTTGAACCATTTTGATTAGTCTGCAAAACACTTTAAAAGAAGTTTGATAGCCAAATTAAATTTTAATGAGGGAAACACGCCGTCAAAATTAGTCAAAGAGTCCATTACAGTTTAACATAGTGTTCATATGCAAATATTCTTGTCTGTATTGGTGACTACGCCTTTAGATGCTACGTAACACGGACAAAGTCGCAGCAAGGTCATCTGCTTCAAAGATATGACGAGACTCTCGATAAAACTAAAGTTAAGAGAATAACACTATATAAGCGGTGATCATTGAGGGCGTTGCTACAGCATATATGCAACCCACCACGACTCCATTGCGGGTATATAAGCAACGGCATGTAGGCAAAGAGTTAGTGTTGCCTTAGAATGGAAACTTTTTGGTCGCCCCTTATATCTGAGTATAGGCAAGGTGGCGATAGGGTCGTTTTAGGCGTACTGCGTACTCAACTAATACCGCAGAACGTATTAATAGTATGCTTCAGGGTTGTTTCCATTGTATGCACAATATTTCGACAATCGACCGCGTGATATCCTTTAGGTTCTGAGAGTTTGGATGTTACTAGCTTGAGTGAGGTAACTGGCGAGTTGTGGCGCCACGAAAATTCGGAATCGGCATGACCACACGGGCCGCTCGGCAAGCCGGGGCTCGTCAGCAACCGCGTCGTGCGGAACATTAGCCGGAGCAAGAGGGGTAGCCCCAGCGCGTGGTCCAGGCCGACCGCGTGGCTGGGAATTCCATGTTGACGCTGTGTCAAGGAATTTGCTTTGTGTCGATGTAGGAGATTTGTATGCCGGGAGTGCCAAAGATGGCAGACTTGTGATATTATAATGGCAGACATTTCACATTTCACAGTTCATGTAGAAATTAATACACTACTGGCCATTAAAATTGCTACACTACGAAGATGAAGTGCTACAGACGCGAAATTTAACCGACAGGAAGAAGATGCTGTGATATGCAAATGATTAGCTTTTCAGAGCATTCACACAAGGTTGGCGCCGGTGGCGACACCTAAAACGTGCTGACATGAGGAAAGTTTCCAACCGATTTCTCATACACAAACAGCAGTTGACCGGCGGTGCCTGGTGAAACGTTGTTGTGATGCCTCGTGTAAGGAGGAGAAATACGTACCATCACGTTCCCGACTTTGATAAAGGTCGGATTGTAGTCTATCGCGACTGCGGTTTGTCGTATCGCGATATTGCTGTTCGCCTTGGTCGAGATCCAATGACTGTTACCAGAATATAGAATCGGTGGGATCCAGGGGGGTAACACGGAACGCCGTGCTGGATCCCAACGGCCTCGTATCACTAGCAGTCGAGATGACAATCATTTTATCCGCATGGCTGTAACGGATCGTGCACCCACGTCTCGATGCCTGAGTCAACAGATGGAGACGTTTGCAAGACAACAACCATCTGCACGAACAGTTCGACGACGTTTGCAGCAGCATGGACTATCAGCTCGGAGGACATGGCTGCGGTTCCCTTGACGCTGCATAACAGACAGGAGCGCCTGCGATGGTGTACTCAACGACGAACCTGGGTGCACGAATGGCAGAACGTTATTTATTTCGATGAATCCAGCTTTTGTTTACAGCATCATGATGGTCGCATCCGTGTTCGTTGACATCGTGGTCAACGCACTTTGGAAGCGTGTGTTCGTCAACACCATACTGGCATATCACCCGGCATGGTGGTATGGGGTGCCATTGGTTACACGTCTCGGTCACCTCTTGTTCGCATTGACGGCACTTTGAACAGTGGACGTTACATTTCAGATGTGTTACGACCCGTGGCTCTATCCTTCATTCAATACCTGCGAAACCCTACATTTCAGCAGGATAATGCATGACCGCATGTTGCAGGTCCTGTACGGGCCTTCCTGGATACAGAAAATGTTAGACTGCTGCCCTGGCCAGCACATTCTACAGATCTCTCACCAATATGTCATTTCTTGTTAACAATATTAGCATATTCCCAAGAAGAAGTAGCTTTCACTCAGTGTTAATACTCGACAGAAATCAGGCCTGCATTTGAGCGCACCCCCTTAACTCTTGTGCAGAAAGGTGTGCAGTATATTGCTGCAACCGTTTTCACTAATCTACCACTAGAATTCAAAAATCTTATCAGTACTCCACGCGCTTTCAAATAGAAACTGAAGAGTTTTCTCATGAGTCACTCCTTCTATTCAGTCGAGGAGTTCCTTGAAAAATTAAGCTGATTCTTATTGTATTGTTGACTGCCTATACTTAACCTATGGTCTGAATTTTTTCTGGTTCATAAACATCTATTTTTATCTGTTATCATTTTTATGTTGTAATTTCATGTACTGACACATGACCTTGGAAATTTGCGCCTCAATTTGGTCCTACGGAACGTGACGTGTAACTAAACTAAAGTAAATAAAGCTGTGATCGTTGGTCATGAGACGTACCTGCCAAGCTGAGACAGCATTTCCTGCAAAATAAAAGCTTCCAGGTTCCAGTCGTGGTCGAATATACAGTTTATGTGCTCTATAAACAGGTATGTAGGGCAAACAGAGTTTATATCAACAATTGAATGATAGGATTATTCTCATTCATATCGACAGAAAACTAACACCAGTTGTTCAGGTACATAAGCCGATCTCACAGGCGAAAGGTGAAGAGATATGGTCTATCAGTACACTGAAATTATACCTCCGTACGTAAATAAATGCGAAAATTTAATATATTAAGAAAGGAATTAATGTCCTGTGTAAGTCCGTGAACATTGTGAATATTTTGTGAATAAAATCACCTAGATAGCTTAATAAATTTATTTATTTATTACGCAATCTAGACGGCATTATTTGCAAAAAAATTAATAATCCTGGGGGATAAGAATACTATATCAGGGGAAGTAATAGGGATGTTACGGGGGGAATCTGGGCTTGGTAGTAGGAATGAGAGAGTTCAGCACTAAATATCAGCTACTACTAGCGAATATACCGTTCAAAATTCACAAGAGGAGGTGAATTGGGAAAGGCCCGGAGGCACGGGAAGATTGCAACTGTACATCGTCAGACATAGATTCCCAAATCAGATAATCGACTGTAAGGCGTATCCAGGGGCAGATATGAAATCATATCACAATTTAATAATAATGAAGATTACCTTCAAGTTTGAGAGGACCGTCACAAGGAATCAATGTGTAAAGACTTGACGTACTGAAGCACTGAAGAACGATCGATGTGTTTGAAGTTCTCAGAGAATGTAAAAATTTTTATAATAATCAAAGAGTAAGATAGTTCGCTGCGAAGAAATTGTAGGTAACAGAGGAAATCGACGAAAGAACGAACCACAATTATGTTTAAGAATATATTAAGAACAATGTAAGTCACCCAAAAATGAAACCGACAACAATTACAAGGAAGCTGCATGTAAGATATGAAGAACATGGGAAGAAAGAACGTCGATTTGGAAGACATGGGGCTCCAGTACTAGAGTCTGAATGAGCGTTGGAAGACTTGTGACCAAACAAGCGGAAAGGACGGATTACATTTCTACTGAATGTATATCATCGTTCGGGCAAATGGCATAAAATCAATTAACATGTAGAATCTACAAGACTGGAGACATACTATCGGACGTTCAAAGGACTCCTCTAACCAATCCTGATGACAACAAAGGATGATAACATATAGAACCATCGTAACTCAGCTAACATCCCATGCTAACAAAAAATAATGAACAAAACAATGGAAAAGAAAATTGAGGAACTTTTAGCTGAGAATCAGTTTGACTTTAGAAAACGTAAAGGCAAAAGACAGACACTTCAGACGTTGCAGTTGATAATGAAGGAAAAACATAAGAAAAATCAAGACATTTCACAGTATCTAATGACACAAAAAAAGTACGACAACATAGTATGCGCAAGTTACAGGGCCTGACAAAAAATTGGAGCGCCCAGAAGATATGGTCCAATGTCAGTGTAAGTATACGTACACACCGTCGACGGGTATGTAAATGATTAGAGTTGCGATTCTTTGTGACAAATAGAACGACTACAAGAGCAAATTTGTGTTGCTCGTGTTTGTTGACGTCACCACGACTGGTAGGCTGTACAGTGAAGCGCCAAAGAATCTGGTACAGACATGCGTATTCTAATGCAAAGATACGTAACAAGCAGAATACGGCGCAGCGGTCGGCAACGCATATGGAAGACAGCAAGTGTTTGGTGCAGTTGTTAGATCTGTTACTGCTGCTACAATGGCTGGTTATCATTTAAGTGAGTTTGAACGTGGTTTTGTAGTCGTCGCAGGAGCGTTGAGACATAGCATCTCCGAGGTAGCGATTAAGCGGGGATTTTCCCGTACGACCTTTTCACGAGCGTAAAGTGAAAATCAGAAATCCGACAAAATATCAGATCTCCAGCATCGCTGCGGCCACAAAAAGACCCTGCAAGAGCGGGATCAACGACGTGACAGAAGTGCAACCCTTCCGCAAATTGTTGCAGATTTCAATCCTGGGCCATCAACAAATGTCAGCGTGCGAATCATTCAACGAAACATCGTCGTTATGGGCTTTCGGAGCCCAAGGCCCACTCTTGTACCCTTGATAACTGCACGACACAAAGCTTTACGCCACGCCTGAGCCCGTCAACACCGACATTGGATTGGAAACAATTTGCCTGGTCGGATGAGTCTCGTTTCAAATTGTATCCAGTGGATGGACGTGTACGGGTAAGGTTCAAATGGTTCAAATGCCTCTGAGCACTATGGGACTTAACTTCTGAGGTCATCAGTCCCCTAGAACTTAGAACTACTTAAATCTAACTAACGTAAGGACATCACACACATCCATGCCCGAGGCAGGATTCGAACCTGCGACCGTAGCGCTCAAGCGGTTCCAGACTGTAGCGCCTAGAGCCGCTCGGCCATACCGGCCGGCTACGGGTAAGGAGACAACCTCATGAATCCATGGACTCTGTATGTCAGCAGGTGGAGGCTCTATAATGGTGTGGAGGATGTGCAGTTGGAGTGATATGGAACCCCTGATACGTCTAGATACGACTCCGACAGGTGAAACGTGCGTAAGCTTCCTGCCTTATCACCTACATCCATTCATGTCCATTGTGCATTCAGACGTACTTGGACAACTCCAGCAGGACAGTGCGACACCCCACACATCCAGAATTACTGCAGAGTGGCTCCAGGAACACTCTTCTGAGTTTGAAGACTTCCGCTGGCCACCAAACTCCCCAGACATGAACATTATTGAGAATATCCGAGATGCCTAGCAACGTGCTGTTCAGAAGAGATCTCTTACGGATTTAAGGGCAGACCTGCAGGGTTCATGGTGCCAGTTCCCTACACCACTACTCCAGACATTATTCAAGTCGATGCCACGTCATGTTGCGGCACTTCTGCGTTCTCGCGGGGGCCCTACACTATATTACGCAGTTGTACCAGTTTCTTTGGCTCTTCGGTGTATAAGAGACGTGAATTGTGTCAGATGTTGAGTGATCACTGTGAAAGACACGGAGATGAAGCATTCTCATGTGAGACTGTGTTATGACCGTCTGACAGAGTTTGAAAGAGTCCTCATTGTGGATCTCCATTTGCTCGTCTGGCCTCTTTGTACAATATGCAGAGTTGTCGGTCATTCGGCTGTGTCAGTAAACCGATGGTGGACCACATGAGAATCTGAGGGCAGCCATACACGCTGTGAAGGTTTATTCGATGAAATGTGACCAGTACGAGGGAGGACCGCCGTACTGTGAACGGAGCTTGTAACCTCCCCCTCACTTACCGACCTTAATGACAGTGAAAAATGAAACCGCGTGTACCTAATGGGAGTTTTGGAAAAGCAATCGTCACCGAAGTTAATCTGTCGGTAAAGAGGGAGGAAAGGGTTACATCTAAATGAAAGGAAAAATGCAAATGAAACTGGTGGAAATTAATTTTGAAAAGGGGTAAAGTTAATAAAGAAAGTAAATGTGCGGCCGTTACGTTAACAATTACTAGCGGTAATTAGATATTTGAGATTTGGGGGAAATCACGGTCGCCAGTCCTAAGGACAATTACTATAGTAACTGAAAAAGAAAGGTTATTACACATATAATTAACACTAGAAGCGTGGCAACTGAAGGCTGACACGTGTAGTGTGAAAACTGAAAGTTTGTCAGAAGTAATAAATTTCGCTACACTCTGACTTAATTTAGCAAAAGAATTAATAAAACCGGAAAATCGAAAGTTAATTTAGTGACTGAAGTTAATAGTGAGCTTTCTTTCTGAAGCACATCGAAATTCATTAAAATAAGGTTAGTCTTGGACTACCTCAACAATCATTTCAAAAGCTACTTGAATCTACGCAATTTAGAAATAAGAGAATTAACTTTGAACTTGAATTAAATGATTCTGAACAATTAACAATAGTAAAATTTAGTACGTACCAAGCTGAGCTGCAGTCACAGGTAACTAAAATATGGTAACAAAACTAGCACTCTTAATTTGTGCTTGTGTAATCTAAGTATTGTAGCCAGCTATGAATACTTTAAGTGAAATTTGAAATTAAAGCAGTGAAATGGAATTATGCTGGCGTTTGAATTTCAACGACACTCGGGTTCATTTCGGAAAAGGAAGGGACCCTGCTTGGCAATGCAATTGGGACAATGAGCAACAAAGGTTCATGCTAAGTTGCTGTAATTTTGCGAGACAAATGGAACAATTTGAAAAGCTGAGGTCTGCCATACAGTTCTGAAACTTTACGTGCTTTTAGTCTTCCTTGTTGGTTGATTGAAGGTTTGACGCCGTCGATCGAGGAGGCGGCGACAGTCACTCATTGTCGGCCGTCGCTGTTGCAGAAGCTGGATGTTGGCGCGCCTTCTTCTCGACACGGTCACCAGGCGAAACGGGCTCTTGATGTGCGCCAGCTAATGTTTCCCGTCCGCGACACCATGTCAGAAACTATCATCGCAAGTCGAGCGCAATTACATGCTGCCAAACCCCGAAAGCGCGGCAACTCGCGGGAGCGTCACACAACACACCTGCTCCACTCGCTACTCCCGCCACACTCCCTCTGCTCCGCCCGCGCTCCACGCGGCAGAGTTAACACTACCAAAGATCCTACACACTTTGATTCTTCACACGACCTATCGATGTAATCGTTCGATAGCAGTTTTCCCTAGGCAAGACCCAGCGCAAAAATACAAATAATATTTACTAAACAAACCAATTATACATCGACATAAATGCATAAATATATATATATATCCAAACAGTAAAACAATTACAATATGTGAAGACACAGAAATATCATATATTCAGGTAGCAAAATTAAGGAAAACAAACTATAGTACAATAGATGGAAATAGGAGGATATGCATTTCCGGCGTTACAAGCTCACCGTAATCCCTTGACAACTACACTTGTCATCCGAGAATAAGTAATGGATTCCGTGCAACATTCTGTGTCGTCCCGAACCACTGGTCGGAGACTAGCAGCAGTCGGGGTAGGGAATTACCGCTCCTGATTAGACTACCGTTAACGTAACAACACAAACGGCTGCTTGTGGAATGGTTCCGTAAACAGCAAGCATGGAATGGTGATGAATGGCGTCGCACTGTTTTTGTCAATGAATCGCGGTTCTGCACTACACCCCATGACCAGCATCAGCGAGTATGGCGGCAAACTGGGGAGAGGAGCCATTCTTCATTCACAGCGGTGTTATTCCTAGCGTCATGATGTGGGGCGCCGTGGGGTATGACTTCAGGTCACGGCTAGTAGTGATTGAGGGAACACTGACGACAAAACGGTAATCGTGGATATTCTGCGTCATCATTTGTTTAACTCGCGCGCGACACTATCGAGGTGCCATGTTTCAATAGGACAGTACTCGTCCACACGTGTGGCCCTATGAACTGTCTGCGTAGTTTTTGAGGTTCTCCCGTAGCCAGTACGATACACACACCTGTCCCCAATTAACACGTGCGGGATCAGCTCTGCCAGGATATCAAGGCCCAGTAACAACACTTCTTGGTCTACTTATCTCAGGAGAAGATGCAAAGGTTTTACGATGCCCTTTCTAAACCCAACAGTACAGGCACTCAGGCGAGAAGGTGTGCACCGTCATACTGACAAGTGGGCTCACACTGCTAGTCTTTGTAAATCCGCGTGTATATCGTAATCAGTAAAACAGGACCACAAACCCTCTCAGCACAGGAAGTTCCATTTCGTTCCTACCACCGCCCCCCACCCCCCAAATCATTCTTGGTGCTATTTTTTTGTTACACAGAGTGCATGATGCAAGATGTTTTAAACGATCAGAAAGACAAAAATTATAGGGAAACACAGGTAGTATACAAATGTACAAGAACTAATAAGGGACCATAAAGATGGAAAATGAAGAGAGGTGCTCACTGCTGTTCAGTGGAAGAAGCAATAATGGAAATCAACGTAAGGTTCAGGAATGGGATTAAAATTCAAGATGAAAGAATATCGATGACAAAATTCGCCGATATCTCAGTGAAAGTCGAGAAGAACGGAAGGTTCAGCTGAATATAATGAACAGTCTAACAGGTACGGAATATGGATTGAGAGTAAAGCAAAAAAGAAAGGAACCAAGAGTAGCAGTAATGAAACTAGCGCTAAACTAAGCAAACAAAATTGAAGACCAGTAGTAAAGTAACTGAGGGAATTACGGACAAAATATGGAGTATAGAAGAACAGCGTAAGCCAAGAGTACATTCCTCCGAAGACCAGTAGTAAAGTAACTGAGGGAATTACGGACAAAATATGGAGTATAGAAGAACAGCGTAAGCCAAGAGTACATTCCTCCGGAAAAGAAGCCTGCAAGTATCAAACATAGGCCTTAATTTGAGGAAAAATGTTCTGAGGATTTACATATTGCGTTCATCATTCCATGAACGTTAGTAATCGATTGTGGGAGAACTGGAAAAGTAGTAAAACGAATCCTTTTAGTGGTAGGGCGGTGGGTAACTTCTCGTTATCATTCCTCTTACTACGAAGAGCAGATGACTATGCATCGCTTCTAGGCCTTTCGTTTCACTGAACGAGAATGAAAACCAGTTGTAAAAGCTAACAAGTCTTGAATTGACCCTTGTAAGAAATATGTGCAATCTACTGACATAGGTAACCTGAAATTAGTCGGAAAGAGTTAATTGCAGCCTTCATTCTGCTTGTTGACACATCATCTTTACCAGCTCAAAAATTCTTACTTATTGATATTAATTTAACACAGTTCTAATAAAAAGTCTACCTATTATAAGTTCTTTTGATCAAAACACTTACCAAGTAAAGCCTTATACAGCTGTTAACATGCTCTCAATACCTGACACTGTTCAGATTCGAAAACCGTACTCAAGTTCAATCAACAACATTTACTGGTAGTATTAAGCATTAGTCGGTTTAGTCGGTGGTAGCTTTGCTCGCCTATAAGGTGGAAAGTCTAATGCTCACTCGCTACACGGATTTTTACTTCAGGCGTCACACGAAAACTATCAAATACCAAAAAGTCTGAGACCACAACACCATTTAGTCTCTTTAGAGTTTCGTAAACTACACACGAAAGAAAATATAAATAAACTCTTCCAATATACGGAAGTTTTTACGATTTATTTATTTATCGTATGGTTGTCTGGTCCCTTGAAAAAGATACGTAAAACATAATATAAAACCTTACAATCAAACGTCTCGGGCATTTATGTGATCTATCATCTTTGGAGTTGCCAGCAGTCTTGTGGTCTTCCATGGTAGGATCTTATGGGACAGTTTTCTGTAATGTGTCCGATGGTCTTGGTTCTCTGCTGTCACAAAATGAGGATGGTTTCTTACCACATTTGTGAAAAAAAATGCACACCTACCATGTTGGCTTTTAATTCTGTTTAGGACTGACCATGTTTTGTGTGGCAAGTCAAATCTACATGGTTTTTGAGTGATACATGGCATATTATTATTTGTTGTGTACTTCATTCAAGAGTCCATGCTTTGATAAGCTTGAACTCATCTTCCACGCCGTCCGGAGTGGCCGAGAGGTTCTAGGCGCTTCAGTCTGGAACCGCGCGACCGCTACGGTCGCAAGTTCGAATCCTGCCTCGGGCATGAACGTGTGTGATGTCCTTAGGTTAGTTAGGTTTAAGTAGTTCTAAGTTCTAGGGGACTGATGGCCTCAGATGTTAAGTCCCATAGTGCTCAGAGCCATTTGAACCATCATCTTCCACAGCGACCTGTGCCATTTTTTTGGTGGTCACTTTTAGGTTTGCATCATCGATTTCTTTATGGGTCGGGAGATTTTACTGTCCACCGTCTTTGTACTTATTTGCGAGAGCATATATGCATCGTAGTTCAGAGATAGGAATGTGGCGTAGAACTGGTATCCATTCAGTAGGGGTTGATTTGATAGCACCAGCAATCAGTGTCATGGTGTTATTTACCTGCATCTCTACTTTTTGTGCGTATGGGCTGCTTAGCCACACTGGGGCACAGTATTCAGCAGTTGAGAATAACTAAGGTTGGTGGCGATGTTATCCAGATTGTACCGCATAGTTTTTGGATCATGTTGCTTGTTTCCAAGTTTCTGACTGTTTTTGTTGGACGCTCTCTGAAATATAGAGCACTATCAAGGGTTATCCCGGGTACTTTTGGGTTTTATTCTGAGAATTTGTTATGTTTTCAAATTGTGTGTTGTGTTTTTTTTTCCGCGAGCATATTATTTAGGTAGCAGCAGGAAACCTCCGTTTTAGTTTTTCCGACATTCGCTCTCAGCTGCCACAACACAGGTGACGGTTACGCACTCTATTTTTTTGCCACGGTCCGCGCCTCTCGCAGCCTCCGTCACGATCTGCTCACAACAACCGACTACCACCGACTCATTTTTATTGCCTTCAATGGTGTCCCTTTTGTTATTTGGTACTGACGGTGTTTGGAACGCGATTTCTCGCCTCAAGCGCATCGAACTGCCCACTCAGAAAGCATATTCGCGCAAGAGCAGATCTCAAATATTCCTCTCAGTTGAGATTCTATTCCAATAATAACATTTTCTGTAATAGAGAAGAGTTTTCAGAACACACTGACAAAGTCTGAGGTCTGTGTTTAAATAATTATGGTCTCTACAAATTTTCGAATGGAAATACTCGTAGCCATTCTCCTCTGAACACGACATTTCAAAACATCTGTACAAAGCAATATTATACTCATCGTCTTGAAAGTTGGTATAGCCTTATTAATCTATAATTGGAACATGGTGCTCAAATTTCTACTTGTCTATTTATCTCTAACTTTTACAACTTTCGTGCCAAACATTAAACTGCCGGGAAAACTTTCGGAAAATAACGAATTAGCTCACCAGCGACCTCAGGGTAACGAATTTAGGATAAAAGTACTAAACTTTCAAGTTTGTGGCTTTCATATCTCGCACATATAAAATTTACGAAAATCGTCTATTTTTATGGAAATTATTACATTAATCATTGTTAAACTCAGGATATAGTACTCTTATACATAGATGATTTGTAAAAGTTACAGTTTGCATTAATTTTTCCAGTGTGTTGTTGCGCAGTCACTAGCGGCACGCCCCATCAGGGAGCTCGCGCGCTTGGCCCTGAAGCGCAGAAGAGGGGAAAAGGAATCCAAATTTCTCTGGAGCTCTGTACCATCTCTGACAGGTAGTAAATGAACGAACTCATTTGCTTCCCTACAAACCATAGTGGAAGATAAATGGACAGACAAAAATGAGTAGGTTTTCCCAGAATAGACGAGGATCGCAACATCCGGAAAACGTTGAGTAGAAGAAGAGACGCGATGATAGCGCGTATGTTGAGACATAGAGACGTAACTTCTGTGGTACCAGAGGCAGCGATAGAGGTCAAAAACTGTAAGGGAAGATAGAGACGGAGCAACAAATACTTGGGAACGCTGGATGCAACATTTACTCTTAGGTGAAGAGCTTGGCACGAGAAAGTCGTAGCGTTTCGCAACTAATCAGTCAGGAGACCGATGACTCCCTCCTCCCAAACCTTCCCTCTATTGCGTCTTACAGTGCCAAGTTCTTTATTGCTGGATATCGTAACACATTCCCACCAAGCTGTCTCTTCTTGAGGTAAGGGTCTTCTATAGACTGCAGCGCAAGCCTTTCTTTTTACAATATTTCATTCCTTACTTTTCCAACCATTTAATTACTTAATGCTTATAGATTCATTTATTCTCTACTAGCAGTGTATCGGGGCTGCACGGATATGTATTGATTCCAATCTTATGTTAGTCCATCTACTCCTTCCTCCTTTCTCTGTCTATTACCTCCTCCGTCCCTTCTCTGTCCATCTGCTCCCCCTCGCTCTGACCAACTCCTCCAGCCTCCCCCCCCCCCCCCCCAAGCCATCTCTTCCTGCCTCTCTCTCTGGCCATCTTCTCCCCCCTTCCCTTTGTCAGTCTGCTCCTCCCCCTGTCCATCTGCACCTTCCCACTCTATCCATTTCCTCGTCACCCCTCTATCTCCTACTCCCCCCTTCACTCTGTCCACCTCCTTCTTACTCCTCTCTTCTCCTGCCCCTCTCCCTGTTCATCTAATTCTCTTTCCTTCCTCGGTCCATCTCCTCTTCTCCCCTCTCTCTGTCCATTTTCCCCTCCCCTCTGCCCGTCTCCTCGTCGTCTCTATGTGTATCCATCTCCTTTTTTCCCCTTGCTGTCTGTCCATCTCCTACTCCCTATTCTCTCTCTGCATCATCACACTCACCCCAATAGGAGGCTGATGTTTCTTGCCTCATACTGTTTCTTTGTAATCGTTCCAGGGGTTTAGGATGAGTTTTTACCCAGGGAATTGTCAATGTACATGCATGTCAAATACATTTCACATATATTTAACATCTTTCACACACATCTGTACACTTATATAACCTTTACCTGTAGTGAATTTCGCCATGCAGTTCGTTTTCATGCATCTCGATGTTCATGATGTCAAATCTCCTTAACTATGTGCTGTACAACGATACAATTATGCAGGTATATCATGTGATAAATGTGCTTACTGTCTGAGAATTACATTATGAATATAGCACCAAAAAAGAAATAAATCAAAAAGTCATGCATGACGCCACAATTTTTCACGAATCTTAGTGCTTCACTTTGTCTCATAAACTATGTATGGTTCAATCATATATTCTTCTACATGCATTTAACAACATACGTGGATACCGTCAGCGAAATGTGTTGATAATAGAGTTAGTAGTAAAGAAGTAATAAATTAAAACGTCTTGCATTATGTGGCTGTTTTTGAAGTAGCTCAGTGTTTATGACGTCATATCTCCAGGCGGGAGTACTCAGGAAGATTTCGTCATCACGAGAAACAAAACTGGCGTTCTACGGATCGGAGACTGGTATGTTATATCCCTTAATCGGCAGTTAGGTTAGAAAATTATAAAAAGGAAATGGATAGGTTGAATTTAGATATAGTGCGAATATCTGAAGTACGAAGGCAGGAGGAAGAGGACTTCTGGATGGTTGAATACAGGATTATAAATACAAAATGAAATAGGTGTAGTGCAGTAGTAGGTTAAATAATGAAAAAGGCAATAGGAATGCAGGCAAGCTGCTATGAACAGCACAGCGAATCCATTGTCGTAGCCGAGATAGAGACGAAACCCACACCCATCACTGTACTACAAGTTTATATGCCAACTAGCCCCACACATGATGGAAAGTTAAGAGAGGGGACTGGAATTCGATAGCAGCAAATAGGAGAGAAGGGAAAATAGTAGGCGAATACAGAATGGAGGAAAAGAACGACAGAGGAAGCCATCTGGCAGAATTTTACACAGAGTGTAGTTTAATCATCGCTGATAGTTGGTTTAAGAATCAAGAAAGAAGGTTGTGTACGTGGAAGAGACCTGGAGACACAGGAAAGTTTCAGATTTTAAGTTGTAAGACATTTCCAGGGGCAGATGCGGGCTCTGACAATTAATTGGTTGTGAAGTGTGGATTAAAACTGAAGAACTTGCAAAAAGGTAGGAAATTAAGGAGATGAGATCTGGATAAGTTGAAAGGATCAGAGGTTGTTGAGAGTTTCTGAGTGAGCATTAGGCAATATCTGACTAAACAGGGGAAAGGAATACAGCAGATGACGAGTGATAAGCTTGTGGTTGATAACTGATGCAAGACTGAAGAAAAATCAAACACGATCATAGGATTTGTAGATCTGGTAAAAACGTTCGACAGTGTCAAATCGTGCAAGATGTTCAAAATTATGAGGAAAATAGGGGTAAGCTATAGGGAAAGATAACTAACATAAATTATGCACAAGAGCAAAGAGGGATCATTAAGACAAAGAACGAGAGCTCAGATTTAAAACGGTGGAAGGTACGAATGTAGTCTATCGCCCCTGCTGTTCAATCTAAACATCGAAGACGCAATGACGGAAATAAAAGAAAGATACAAGAGTGGAATTAAAATTTAAGGTTAAAGGATATCATTGGCAAAATTCGCTGATGTGAAAGTAAAGAAGACTTAAAGGATCCGCTGACTGGAACGACCAGTACAGAATATGAACTGAGAGTAAATCGAAGAAAGACAATGAGAACAGCGAGAAACTTAAGATCAGGATTGACGGTCACGAAGTAGATGAAGTTACGGAATTCTACTACCTAGGCAGCAAAATAACCAATGACGGACGGAGCGAGGAGGACATCAAAAGCTATCACTGGCAAAAAGAGCATTCCTGGCCAAGGAAAGTCTACTAGTATCAAACATAGCTCTTATTTTGAGGAAGAATGTACGTTTGGAACACAGCATTATATGGTAGTGAAACATGGACTGTGGGAAAACCGGAACAGAAGACAATAGAAGAATCTGAGATGTGGTGCTACAGACTAATGTTGAAAATTAGGTGGACTGTTAAGGTAAGGAATGAGGAGGTTCTGCGCAGAATCGGAGAGGAAAAGAATATGTGGGAAACATTGTCGAGGAGAAGGGAGAGGACAATAGGACATGTGTTAACACATCAGGAAATGACTTCCATGGTACTAGCTGTAGAGGTGAAAACTGTAGAGGAAAACGAATATTAGAATACATTGAGCAAATAATTGAGCACACAGGTTGTAAGTGAAGAGATTGGCACTGGAGAGAATAGAGAAATTCTTGGCGGGCCGCATCAAACCAGTCCGAAGACGGATGACTCAAAAAAAAAAAAAAAAAAAAAAAAAAAATATATATATATATATATATATATATATATATATATATATATATATAAAATCTTCTTTATCTTCTTCATCTTGTGCTTCTTGTTCTTCATCATTTCCCTCTTCATCTTATTCCTCACCGCCATTTGTATCTTCATCACGCTCAGCTACTGATTCCTCGTAATCTTCGGCAACAGGTACGAAGAGGGCAACAGTGTTAGCTGACCAAGTTTACACTTTCCTCCGAGATGGTCTCCGCAAAGAAGAAATGTGGGGACCGACTGTTGCCACAAGTCTGCGGAACACATCCTTAAAGTTCTTCACGCGGGAAGTCTTACCAAAAAAGCTTAGGCGATATTGTCGTGTTAACTTTTTTGTTGGTCACTGCGTATCTTCCGACAGCTGACAGACTGGTAAAATTCTAGTCATTGTATTTTTATTTTGTAATAGCTTATTTGCAGTACTAAAGAAATAACAGTTATATAATTATGTGTGCCTATGTACTTTATTTGTATTTAGGTCATATTTCCAGTTCTGTTTCGTCATTGTAAATAACGATATTTTGCAACTGACACTTAAGAAGTGATTCGAAGCAGGAGTTGCGGCTTGCACTTGGATTTTAAGGGTGATTCGTGAAGATAATAGTACATACTTAAGGACAGAATGAAACAGGAAGCGGAATTATGTGGAATCTAAATTTAATCTCCTTTTTCGCCCGCGTTTTACAATTTCTTTGCTTACAATCCAATAAGAAGTTAATTAAAAAACTCAATGATTAGAAATAAGTGTTCGTCATTAAGTAAATACCTCCTGGAATAATATCCTTTAAAAAAAATTCGGTCTGATTTTTCTGAACAGATCTTTCTCATCCTAACGGCATCCCGACTCGATCGGCTCCCGGCTTAGAAATAAATGCCGCGTTTGAACTGAAATTCTACCTTCGGATGAAACAGCTGGCCGCTTCTGAGACCGATAACCAATAGTACCACCATTACTCTAGTCAGCCTATTAAATGAAAGTTCTTAACTCGGCACATTTTTTTCAATTTATGGGCACTTATTCAGGATTCTGACACACTGTGCGCCAGGTTAGAGCCCCTCTTACTGCTAGCTGTATCAGTTCTGTGTACAAAATTTCGTACCGTCAACATCTTCAAATCACGTACACATTCTGTCACGTATTCTTTTTACCACACAGTTCACACACAAAACGTAAAACTTGGTTTTTTTCCCCTTTCAGGTGGTGACATTTTAATTGACATTAGCGCATTCACGGTGATATTTTGAACACTGTGCATCCATCTTCAGGTGTTATGGTTTTTACAGCATCTATCCATGGTCTAGCGGAGTCAGCTGCCCTCTGGAATAGAAAAAAAAACTGAGTGAATAGATCTACGATAAAGTTGAATCACATGGGACGTCCACCCCGAACAAATGCAGTGAGGAATAACGAAAAAAAATTAGATAAAAAAACAAGCGGTAGGGTATTTGATTGGTAACCAAAAAGTTCTTGCCCCCTGGCTCAACCACATCACTACTTAAATTTTTAATAAAAATCATCATCATTGGCGGTAAAAGACTTCCACCACAAGAATTCACCCTCTTTATGCCAACGATATTGTCAAATGGAGCGGTGGAGAGGACAGACGTTCTGGTAACTCTCTTGCACTTGGGGTAGGAAACTGACTCTAAAACTCGGATGAATCAGGAATGACCAGCCGTATGAGAAGGCAGAAGGCAATGTAAATCACTGCATTAAAGATACATAACGTGTGTCCACAGGATATGTTGTCTGTAACAAAAAAAGTCTCATCATGATCTCTCCATTGGCGAAAGATTCCGGAGTAGTCCCCCATTCGAATCTCTGGGAGAGGATTGCCAAGAGGGAAGTGACCATGAGAAAAGATTAAATAACCAACAAAAGGATAACGTTCTACGAGTCGGGACGCAAAATGTCAGAAGCTTAAAGGTGGTAGGGAAGCTAGAAAATTTGCAAAGGGAAACGATAAGACTCAGTCAAGGTAGAGCGGGGGTTAGTGAAGTGAAATGGAAATAAAACAAGGCTTTATGGACACATGAGTATAGAGTAATATCAACAGCAGCAGAAACAGTATAATGGGGGTAGGCTTCGTTATGAATAGGAAAATAGCACAGAGAGTGTGTTAGTGTGAACAATTCAGTGATAGAATTGTTCTCATCAGAATCGACAGAAGCCAATACCGACAGCAACAGTTCATGTATACATGCCAACGTCGCACGCGGAAGATGGAGAGAGAGAGAGAGAGAGAGAGAGAGAATATGAGGATATTAACGGGGTAATTCAATACGAAAGGGATATGATTATCTAATACTCACTGGGGATTGGAATAAGTTTGTGGGGAAAGAGTATAAGAAAGACTCATGAGAGAATATGGGCTTGGAAGTAGGAATGAGAGAAGAGCAAAACAGAATTCTGCAATAAATTTCAGATGGTAACAGCGAATACTCCGTTCAAGAATTACAAGGGGAGGAGGTATACTTGGAAAAGGCCATGAGATACTGGAAGATTTCAGTTAGATTACATCATGGTCAAGCAGATATCCAAAATAAGATATCCTGTTGTAAGGCTTACGCAGGGACAGATATAGACACAGATCACAATTTGGTAATGATGAAGACTGAAGATTAAGAGGATAGCAGGAATCAATGCACCATAAAGTGAGATACGGAAGTAGTAAGGAATGAAGAGATACACTTGAAGTTCTCTCGGGCTATAGATATTGCGATAGTGAGTAGCTCAGAAGGCAGTTCAGTTGAAGATGAATGGACATCTCTAAAAACGTCAATCACAGAAGATGGAGAGAAAAACGTACGTACAAGGAAGGTAAGTGCGATGAAACTATGGGGAACAGAAGAAATACTTCAATTGATCGACTAAAGAAGGAAGTACAAGAATGTTCAGGAAAATTCAGGAAGTCACTTAGGAATGAAATAAATAGGAAATCCACGGAAGCTAAGTCGAAATGGCTATATCAAAAATGAAATGAAATTAAGGAAGAAATGACTGTCGGAAAGACTGACTCAGCATAAAGAAAAGACAAAACAGCCTTCGGTGAAGTTAAAAGCTAGAGCGGTAACAATAAGAAAGCAATGGCAGTTCCACTTTAAATGCATAGGAGAGAGGGAATATGTGGAAAGAGTTCAAAGAGTGCATCTATGAGGGAGAAGAATTTTCTGATGTGATGGAAGAAGAAACAAGAGCCGATATGGAAGAGATGGAGGAGTCATTATTAGAATAAGAATTTAGACCAGCTTTGGAAGACTTGAAATCAAATGAGGCCGAAGAAATGATAAAATTCCATCGGAATTTCTAAAATTGTTGGGAGAAGAGGCAAAAAAAAAGATTATTCATATTGGTGTGTAGAATGTATAAGACTGGCGATATACCATCAGACTTCTGGAACAATAACATCCACACAATTCCGAAGATTGCATCAACCGAAAAGTGTGAAAATTATCGCACAATCAGTTTAACAGTTCATACAACCATGTTACTGACAAGAATAATATACAGAAGAATGGGGAAAAAATTGAGGAAACGTAAAGGCACCAGAGATGCAGTTCTGACTTTGCGGTTGATAAAGGAAGCAAGCCTGTACAAAAATCAAGGCAGGTTCATAAGATTTGTCGACCTGGAAAAAGCGTTCGATAATCTAAAATGGTGTAAGATGTTCAAAATTCTATGGAAAATAGGTGTAAACCATACGGAAAGACTGATAATACTCAATATGTACAAGAACCAAGAGGGAACAATAAGAGTGGAAAAGCAAGACAGAGTCGTGGCGCCTTATATCGCTCATGTCTATGGGTAGAATGACTCATTCTTGCATAGTGACAGATGGTCTGCAGCAGGTTCAGTAGAGTACGTAGTTCTAATTTTCATCGGCTAGAGGACAGTAGCGGACAGGAATAAACAGAAAGAACTATAATGTAGTTAAGAATTTTGACCATCAGAGTTCAGTAGTGCACAGAGACATTCAAGAAACAAGTCAAGAGAATGTTTTTGTGACTTCTTCTGTTTATTTCTTGAAAGATTTCTTGTTTATTTATGTTTTTACCGTTTTCTATATGCTTTCAGTAGTGTGAATGATGGGGTCTAAAGTAAATATGTAGATCATTGTTCTACTGATTAACGCTGTACGAAATAGTGTGAGAAAGTTTTCAAGACAGTCTGAATGCAGACGACTGGGAATTTTGTATCATAATATGTTGTTCAATCTGTATATTGAGCAAGCAGTAAAGGAAACAAAAGAAAAATTCGGAGTAGGTATTAAAATTCATGGAGAAGAAATAAAAACTTTGAGGTTCGCCGATGACATTGTAATTCTGTCAGAGACAGCAAAGGACTTGCAAGAGCAGTTGAATGGAATGGACAGTGTCTTGAAAGGAGGATATAAGATGAACACCAACAAAAGCAAAACAAGGATAATGGAATGTAGTCTAATTAAGTCGGGTGATGCTGAGGGAATTGGATTAGGAAATGAGGCACTTAAAGTAGTAAAGGAGTTTTGCTATTTGGGGAGCAAAATAACTGATGATGGCCGAAGTAGAGAGGATATAAAATGTAGGCTGGCAATGGCAAGGAAAGCGTTTCTGAAGAAGAGAAATTTGTTAACATCCAGTATTGATTAAAGTGTCAGGAAGTCATTTCTGAAAGTATTCGTATGGAGTGTAGCCATGTATGGAAGTGAAACATGGACGATAAATAGTTTGGACAAGAAGAGAATAGAAGCTTTCGAAATGTGGTGCTACAGAAGAATGCTGAAGATTAGATGGGTAGATCACATAACTAATGAGGAAGTATTGAATAGGATTGGGGAGAAGAGAAGTTTGTGGCACAACTTGACCAGAAGAAGGGATCGGTTGGTAGGACATGTTCTGAGGCATCAAGGGATCACCAATTTAGTATTGGCGGGCAGCGTGGAGGGTAAAAATCGTAGAGGGAGACCAAGAGATGAATACACTAAGCAGATTCAGAAGGATGTAGGTTGCAGTAGGTACTGGGAGATGAAAAAGCTTGCACAGGATAGAGTAGCATGGAGAGCTGCATCAAACCAGTCTCAGGACTGAAGACCACAACAACAACAACAATATGTTAAGTAAGTTTATGGTAAAAGTAAAGCTAATTTGAGTGCAAATGAAAATAGTTTATATCTTAAAGTATAAATAAAATATCAGAATGTTAAATATTTATTTCGGGGAAAAGTAAAGTTCGAAAATTTGTAATTTGTTGATTGGTTAGTCATGAAAAGCGCGGACTAACGCGGGAGAATGTTTTCTATTGGCCTTAAAGAAAACTGACCAATCAGAATGGAGTATTCTTCCCGAATCTTTTCTCTTGGAGATATAGAATACCTACAGCACTCTAAGTAGTCGGAGTCCAACCTTTCAATAGTACGGTCGTGTGTAGTATGAGCTTCGAAGGAAGTTATAATTTGCCGGTTTTAGTTGTGCTACATGCCTCAAAATAGCTTTAAAGTGAAGGCGTATTGATTCCTGAGTGTTTTTTAGAAAGTACGGATTTTTAATTGATTTTGTGTATGAGGAAAGACAGTAATTCCGCGTGGCATATTGAGGAGATCATTGACTAAATACTTGAGTGCATTAGATACCGATAAACTTAATAGTATGGCGAGCATTTTCATTTAAGGACAATCCGTGCTTAGTAGCTGTTTACATTTCGAGAAATACGTTACCATAAACTTGCTAACGTGAATAAAAAGGTATGTGCATGAGTGTGTTCAGATTAGCACGGGCTTGGCAGTGAATGTGTACATTATCAAGGTTCAGAATATACCGACGTTTTGCCAGTACTTCCACCTTTCATTCAAAATTAAAATGTTTTCACGGTTCTTCGAGTAGTTACGTTGTATGCAGGCTGGTGCAAGTCTCAGTACGGTAGGTTTCTGCTCAGCTTTCATAGCAGCGATCCGCTGCAACGAGTTCACAGGTAGGTGCAGGCAATGGACGAAAGGAACTGCGCCGCCGCGAGACTAAATGCACGGATTAAAAAGGTTGTAAGACAGGGATGTAGTCTTTCGTCTCTTCTCTTCTATCTACACGTGGAAGAAGCTATGTCGTAAATAAAAGAAAAATTCGAGAGTGGGATTAAAATGCTTATAGGGTATCCAAGTCTGCACAACGCGATCGTGATTCTTAAATAGATGTATTTGTTCTCTGTTTTCTATGTAGATAACCTGAAGATGCCTAAATAAGGCAAAACGCGTCGTTGAAAAATAAAAAAAAAATTGCAACGAAGACTGTTTTTTAACCAATACTGTTAAGCACTGATTTGCTGTATGCCACATATGGATTGGAAGAATTCCTTTTTCTTAAATGATTCGTTAATCTTTTATTTGATATTTCTGTGCATTTTATTAACTCGCAATTCTAGCTAATAGATAGGCTACTTGACAGCACGATGACAGCTACAGGTTATTATTTGCAGCGAATCAGCAGCGGGATATAAAAGTAGACGTGCGCGGGTCAACCCTATGACTACATCGAGCTATTCTTTTTAAACTGACCCATGCGTAGCCCTAGTACCTAAAGTACGAGTAACCGCAGGGAAAGGTGCAACTGGTTTGTTTTTGTGGACTGATGTTTGGAAGGGCAACTACTCAGCAGTAACCGCTAGGTACTGTCGCTTATGTCAGCGAGACATAGACTGTGGGAAATCCGGAACAGAAAAGAACAGAAACATCTGAGATGTGGTTCTACAAAAGAATGCTTGAAATTAGGTAGACTGATAAGGTAAGGAATGAGGAGTTTCTCCGCAGAATTGGCGAGCAATAGAATATATAGAAATCACTGACAAGAAGAAAAGACAGCATGATATTACATTTGTTACGATGTCAGGGATAAACTTTCAAGGCACTTGAGGGAGCTGTAGAGAGTAGAAACGGTAGAGGAAGAGAGACACTCGGATATATCCAGCAAATAACTGAGGACGTAGGTTGCAAGTGCTACTCTGAGATGAAAAGAATGGCACATGAGAGAAATTCGTGGCGGGCCGCATCAAATCAGTTAGAAGACTGATGACTAAAAAAAGTGTCTTATTACATCATATCTTGCACGGGGCTTAGTAAAAACGGTGTGATATTGTAGCGATGCAAGGGGTACCAAATTTGTTTAAAAGTCAGTAAATTACTCAACGGGCAGTATTTTCCAGTACAGGTATCTCGCTCATTCCAAGTAAGTATCGATTCGTGACGTCATCTCCTGGACGCGAGTTGACTGTAATCTGAATTCGTTTTAGCAAACTAATAGTTTGTCAAGCGATAAAATTTTATTGGTTATGAAATACAAGTTCTTGAAGTTTATTCAGAATGGGAAATGTTAATTAGTAATTGCAGGCCATAATTTATCTAAATTATTAAGTCTTTCGTGGCCACTTGTTGACAAACTGCTTGTTGGCTCCTGTCTCGGGTTCTTCGGCCGACGTTCATCTGATGATTTTACTGACGTTTCGCCAGCACGAGTGGCTGGCATTGTCAAAGCTTCACCTTCGATTGCCGGTGGTGAACTGGAGCCGAGCTCGTGGCCGCAGACTATATGTACCTGGCGCGCCAACGTCCGAGGACTTCTCCGCGGTCATTTCCGGTGCGGTTCTCCTCTTGCTACCTGCGACGGTCGTTCGCTGCAGTACGGGAAGCCAGGATCCGTTTACCCTGAGGCTTTCCTCTTTCTTGTTGAAACTGTTCGCGTGTTTTTGTATTTCTACAGCTTCTCTGAACAAGCGCATGTGATAATGCTTCTCTGCAGCCAGAACTTCCGTGTCGGCGAATTTTATTACGTGGTCGGTATCACTCAGTGTGTGCTAAGACACTCGAACAGCCTCCATGCCAACATAAAATTTACCATGGTAGTAGAAAAGGACAAAAAACTGCCATTTCTAGATGTGCTGGTCACAAGGGATGGCGAAAACCTGGGACATGGCGTGTATCGAAAATCGACACAAACGGACCGATACCTACACAAGCTATCAAACCACCACCTGAGTCAGAAAAGAGGCTTGATTAACACGCTCGTAACGCGAGCAGGACGAATATGTGAGCCGCAGCACCTCAGACGCGAAATGCAACACCTTGAAAGTGTTCTGAGGAGCAATGGGTACTCCACAAATTATATTAGAAGTGTGACAGAGACAAACACTCGGCGAAGTAAGAAATCAAAAAAAGAAATGTCGGGTACGGCCTTTCTGCCATACATTCCCAGGGTGACGGACAGAATCGGCCGCATATTGCGCAAACATGATGTAAAGACGATCTTCAAACCGACAAGTAAGATCAAAGAGTGTCTTAGATCGGAAAAGGAGAATAGGGACCCATTTGCAATGTCGGGAATATACAGTATACCACGCACATGCGGAAAAGTTTGTCGGAATGGCTGGACGACAAAACAACACCAGGATCAAAAAGCATAAGCAACATCGCAGGCTCGGGCAGGTGGAGAAATCGGGCGTGGCAGAGCACGCACTGCGTGAGACCGACCACGTAATAAAATTCGCCGACACGGACAGCCACTCGTGCTGGCGAAACGTCAGTATAATCGTTAGATGAACGTCGGCCGAAGACCCCGAGACAGAAGCCAATAGGCAGTTTGTCACAATTTATCTGTTTAATATAAATTTTTTGTGCATGAAAAAGTGTGAATTTATGTGCGACTTTTACTCTGAGACGAGTTATGACTTAGAGTGCTGAAAGTGCGCGTGCACAGTTCGCTGACCTGCGCGGTGAATTTTATTTTTTGTGATTCTGACCCAAACGGAGACAAATCCAATTTCATTTAGACTTTACGTGAGATAGACATATCAAGTTATTACAAAAGAATCGTTTAGCCCATTAGGGAAAACTGAAACCCGCGCACTCGGTTTGAAATACATTACACGCTAGTGCGTGATCGAGCTGTCCGGTGAATGGCGTACAATAGTTGCAAACGGGCTCGGACTTAATGCACGAAGTTGGAAATTAATTTTGAGACAAGGGCTGATTTTGACAAAAATTAACCGAAAGTTTATTCAAAATATCAAGGTTCTGTTTTAATTGAGACACACATCACCTTGTTGATCACGTTGCTTAGCAACACTGTAATGCAGATTAATTAAATAATTAGAACGATTTGCGACGTAATAAGTCCCATTACACATACAAACAGTTACACGAAATTTGCTGACCGCATGAGAGTATGAGAGTGATTTTGTTTCCAGATATGCCAATAAACCGGCGGTTTCAAAAGTTAAATTAGTAGCAGTTGTGTAACTTCACTGATATTCCCACGCCACCACTGAACGTGTTGTGTCGTGTCTCTTCACAAGAGAACTCAAGAAGCGGGGATAAACAAGAAAGAAGAAGACTAAAGAAGAGGCATCGATATAATATGACAATAAACTCACTAATTAAATTTTTAGTGGACTATGTATTAGCATATACACCATCGTATCAAAAGTATCCACACACACATCAGTGGATGTTAATGTGGTATGTGTCCACCTTTCGCCTTTGATACTTTCAGAGAGATGTTTGAATCTCTGCGGAGGAACAGTTGGCCGTTCGTCGGCAAGAGACGGAACTGGAGAAGGTAGTGATGCTGGACGCTGATTTCTGAAGCAAAGTCGACGTTCTGACACTTCCCAAATGTTCCATTGCGTTCAGGTCGGCAATCTGGGAAGGTCAGTCCATTTCAGGAATGTTACTGTCCACAAATCATTGGTACACTTTCGTGCCGATACAATTATACAAGCAATCATCTGCGAGCTGTTCCGCTACTGTATGCAGAATAAAATAATGCAAAATTTCATATTCTTCAGCACTTATCGTTTCCTTTAGCTCAATTTGGGGCTACACTCTTCATCATGAGAAACACTCCCATACCATAATACCAGTTCCTCTGCGTTTGACTCTGGCACTACACATGATGGCAGGTAACGTTGTCCAGGCGTTCGCCAAATCAGATTCCTTCTACTGGATTTCCACAAGGTATATCTTTATTCAACACTCCATACCATTCCTTTCCAGCCATCCAGTGTTCAGTAGCTGCACCAACCCAAACGGCGCTTAGCAATGAATACAGAAACATGTGGCTTGTGAAGAGCTGTTCGACCATTGTGCTCGATTTTTTCCCCTTCCCACGCAGTCATTGTGCCAGAAAGACTGCTAGTAGTACTTTGAAACTCATGCGTGATTCCTTCCGCTTATTTAAAGTGATTTACACTACTGGCCATTAAAATTGCTACACCACGAAGATGACGTGCTACAGACGCGAAATTTAACCGACACGAAGAAGATGCTGTGATATGCAAATGATTAGCTTTTCAGAGCATTCACACAAGGTAGGCGCGGGTAGCGACACCTACAACGTGCTGACATGAGGAAAGTTTCCAACCGATTTCTCATACACAAACAGCAGTTGACCGGCGTTGCCTGGCGAAACGTTGTTGTGATGCCTCGTGTAAGGGGGAGAAATGCGTACCATCACGCTTCCGACTTTGATAAAGGTCGGATTCTAGCCTATCGCAATTGCGGTTTACCGTATCACGATATTGCTGCTCGCGTTGGTCGAGATCCAATTACTGTTAGCAGAATATGGAGTCGGTGGGTTCAGGAGGGTAATACGGAACGCCGTGCTGGATCCCAACGGCCTCGTATCACTAACAGTCGAGATGACAGGTATCTTATCCGCATGGGTGTAACGGATCGTGCAACCACGTCTCTATCCCTGAGTCAACAGGTGGGGACGTTTGCAAGACAACAACCAACTACACGAACAGTTCGATGACGTTTGCAGCAGCATAGACTATCAGCTCGGAGACCATGGCTGCGGTTACCCTTGACGCTGCATCACAGACAGGAGCGCCTGCGATGGTGTACTCAACGACGAACCTGGGTGCACGAATGGCAAAACGTCATTTTTTCGGATGAATCCAGGTTCTGTTTACAGCATCATGATGGTCGTATCCGTGTTTGGCGACATCGCGGTGAACGCACATTGGAAGCGTGTATTCGTCATCGCCATACTGGCGTATCACCCGGTGTGATGGTATGGGGTGCCATTGGTTACACTTCTCGGTCTCGGTCACCTCTTGTTCGCATTGACGGCACTTTAAACAGTGGACGTTACATTTCAGATGTGTTACGAACCGTGGCTCTCCCCTTCATTCGATCCCTGCGGGACCATACATTTCAGCAGGATAATGCACGACCGCATGTTGCAGGTCCTGTACGGGGCGCCCGGGCCAGCACGTTCTCCAGATCTCTCACCAATTGAAAATGTCTGGTCAATGGAGGCCGAGCAACTGGCTCGTCACAATACGCCAGTCACTACTCTTGATGAACTGTGGTATCGTGTTGAAGCTGCATGGACTGCTGTACCTGTACACGGCACCCAAGCTCTGTTTGACTCAATGTCCAGGCGTATCAAGGCCGTTATTACGGCCAGAGGTGATGATTCTGGGTACTGATTTCTCAAGATCTATGCACCCAAACTGCGTGAAAATGTAATCACGAGTGAGTTCTAGTATAATATATTTATCCAATGAATACCCGTTTATCATCTGCATGTCTTCTTGGTGTAGCAATTTTAATAGCCAGTAGTGTATTACAACCACGCTCCTCAATGCTCGATGATCCCTGTCCGTCATTACATATGGTCTGCGTAGACTTGGTTTAGCTTCGGTTCTTCCTTCGTGTTTCCATTTCACAATCACATCACCAGCTGTCTAAATGTGCAGGTAGAAGGGTTGAAAAGTCCGTGATGGATCGGTTACTCGGGTGGCACCTAGTGACTAGTCCACTTTAGAAGTTACTGAGCTCTCGTGACCTGTCTTTTCCGGTGTTACTGATTCTCTACTGACAACATAATACTCGCCGACTCTTTTTATATTCACAGGTCCGCCTCTCGTGACATCTAGCGGACAATTCTGCGTTACACAGGCGTGTCAGGACACTTTTGATCAAATACTGTATGGCTTTCATGAAATCATATAAAAGATACAAAGAAATAATGCTATAAAAACAGAATGTTCTGAAGGTGTGCCCAAAGGATGCGTAATGTCACAGTACGTAATTTAAAACAGTTATTTTTATGATACGCTGTGTAATTCATATAAGCTTTCGTCTGGATCACCACAGCCACAGTAATGTCAAGCGTAGAGGGTAAAATTAAAATATCTTTTAGTCTGAATATATTCTCTTAATTTAGAGAACTATAGATTGACGACTTGATATCTGGCTTCCTAAATGTTGTCGGATAGCCTAAAGAGATCGAATAAGCTTCATATGCAACTTTGTATTGCTTTAACATGATTGCAGGCAGCATATTCTGTAGAATCTGCACTTTGTGTGTAGAGAGCATCATCCTCTTTATGAGGGAAATTCGTACAATAGCTTTAGACCTGTGAAGTACTAGAGCAGTCTGCCGATTTCCTTTGCTGCGTACGAACTTCTGGCGAGGTTTTCCGTTTGATCGCTGAAACCGCGTCTTTCTCCTCAACATACTTCACTCAAATTTCCAATGGCCAGAAATTATCTACACCATGGTTTTACTCTTTTGATATTTGGTGTTGTCGTATTATACGTTTCATGATAGTACCTCTGCAGCAAAATAACGAACGAATGCTCGACTTCCGACGCATTCCCTTATACTTGCTTGTGGATACATGGTGTCTTTCTTAGTAATTTTCTCTTCCTCAGTTACAGACCGGAAGTAAATTTTAGATCTTTGTGAGTTAGGCATGTAAGCACATATTTGTTTCTTTTTGTTTTGTATCAAGGAAATAATGATCTTGGGGTATCACGAGTGGCATACTTTGTATAAAAATGAAAATTACGTGGATTATACAAATCATGAATGCACATTTACATATTAAAAACAACACAACCTTATCATCAGTCTTTCGATAACTAGACCTGGTTCTTTTAGATCCGCCTTTTTCGATTCTACGTAAATACATCCGCTGACACTAAGACCCTCACAACAGTCGGCTGAGTTCTTATATCGCATACAATGTTTTTCCTCCCCATCGAAATTAAGTAGACTTGGATGGCTGATGACACTTGTCTATGTTCCGGTAGCTTTCCTAAATTCCTTTTTTAGCCTCCCTTTAGTGGTTATTAACTATTACTGACACCACATGTACTGTTACCATGTCTTCCAAACAATTTCAGTACTTACTTTTTAATCTGTAAATTAGCGTTTCCCTCGATTTGATACCTCTTCTTGAAATATACCTACAATTGAAGCCCTTGCAGAAAACGTTTCACGCGAATTTGTCTTTAAGAGGCAAACGCTGTTCACTTCTCTGATGTTTCCTTTTTTTATTCTGTTGTATCACAAACTGAAGTTATAGGGTCCCCAAGACGCTTGTATGTTCCTTCTATGAATAGTATAGGATGGTCTTCGTCCTTTCTCAGTGTTCATTCTAGCTCTAAATATTAAGAACGGAATTTTTCTCGAGATTATCTACATTTTTTCTTATGAAAACATATCAGATCACTTTTTCATCCTTTTCTTTCTTTTATGTTTTATATTGTTTCAGTACACAAGAAATATGCATCACAAAACTGAGAATCCATTATTTTGGGCTTCCGGATTTGTTAATTCAATAATTGTGGATACTTTCCAATGCAGATGGGTCATTTGATGAATGTACAGGCAGTTTTGATTTTGGTAGCCTACATTGAGCAATAATCTTTGAGAGTGTTGCACAATACGGCAAATAAAAGTCCAGCAGACGCTGTTTACTCTCTTTCACTCTCCTGCGACGTCGTTTCGTAATTTTCACTACGCATGAGCACACAGTCTTCGATTACATTGCCAGCGATACGCATCTGGACTTTTCCGCTCCTATCAATTCCTGACGTACTCACTGAGAACAATATCAAGTAACTCCATCTAAATAATCAGGAGCACGTAAAGAAAATGAGAGACGATATTTCACTGAAAACATTCAGCGGAGCCGAAGGCCTAGTACAAAACCTTCTGTTCAGTTCATTTGGAAGCTGCTGTCATGTTCAGACAGAAGTAAAAAAGAATTAAGAAATGAACTCAAAATCGTTAAAGCGAATAATTCGGAATACAATATGATTAGGGCTAAATGATCTTAAACTGAAAGTGTTGCAAAACGAATTTTATGGTTAACCTTCCGAGCGGTTCTAGGCGCTTCAGGCCGGAACCGCGTGACTGCTACGGTCGCAGGTTCTAAAGGTTCTCGAGGATCTAAAGGGACTTATAGAATTTTAAGGGGGGGCGGGGGAGCGGATATCCAGGTGGGACTGGCATAATAGAGGATCGGAAGGATTAAGGATTTGTAGGTATGGAGGATGGTAGAGTGGTTCAACCCCCATGAGGAGTTTAAGGAGACAGGGGCAGTTGTGGGTTTTGTATTGGATTAAGGGGCTCCGGAAAGGCTCAAAATCATGAAAAGTTCAATTTTTACTTTTTTGCGTTTTCTGAATCTGCAGACTATTACCTTTTAATAGATATATAATTTATTCAATTTCGAAGACTACAACTATTTTTAAATTTTTTTTGAAATGTGTTCTACATGGGCGTGACCCACTGTGGCGCTGTTAAACTGCTGTCAAATGGTGTTATTATTAACGTCCGTGTTCATCAGGTACATTTTAGTGATGTGAGATAAAGTATGTGTTGTGGCTAACCTGTGATGGTTCAATATATATCGCTGGTGTGATTGTCGATTGTTTCATGATTATTTACTCTATCGTTATCTCGAAAATATTCGTAATTAATTCTGTTTCTTGAGTCTCTGTTTTGTTGAAGTATAATAATGAGTAAAAGAAAAGTTATTAGAAATCCTCTGAAGGCTTTTAAGAAAAGGAGAAATGTTGGAAAGCCAAAGGTATGTTATTACTGTAAACAATAAAGACGATAACCAAGTGAGTGAACCTAACCTCTCAAGTACACCTGCCCATAGCAGTCAAACTGGGAAAGAAAATACTTCACAGAAGAAGCTTGGTTCAATGAGTGAAAACTATGAATGTTTTATGGGCGAATCGGATGTGAATGAAATATTTGATATGTCGGTTCTCAAAGGAATTTTTTCAAACTGTGTAAGATGTATTCATTGTAGTGAAGTTGGTCTGGAACTCTCCATAATAAAGCACGTAGGACTTGCTAGTGAAATACATCTGAAATGTGATAAGTGTTCATACATGACCACCTTTTGGAACAGTGTTGCAGTAACTGCAACTGAAGAAAATGGTAGCAAAATCTACGAACACAACAACGAGCGATGCTTGCTTTAGACAAGGAACGCCTTCGGGCTGCAGACAGGGCTGTAAAGAGTCTAGAAATACAAGCAAGAGTAAACAGGAGGAGGAACGAAAGGAAGCTGGAGGAGGAGTTTGCAGAGGATGAAGATAATCCATCCTATGGACCTGGAATGCACTAAGAAGTTAATCCAATCTTTGTCGCTCGATTCCCAAAACTTTTATTTTCTCATACTAATTACATGTTTTCTAAGGATCTTCCAAACATATTTGTTTCAAACTTTCAGTAAATGTTACACAGTACCTTCTGCATAATTTAACACAGCCTTTTTCCAAAAAACTGTATATTTTTGAATATATAAATAAAAAATTGCAAAAAAATGTTGTGAATTTTCATTACAATTGAAAAAAAAATCATCTTTAATAACTGAACTAAAATTTTGTAAAATCCCTGTGTTAAGTTGTAGCCCATATTCCAATAAATAATCTGTAAAAAGTTCAACTTCCTACCTCAAATACTTTGTGAGGAAAGATGTAATTTATAAGCGTTATTTTAACATTGCAAGTATAGGGCGTTCCGGAGCCCCTTAAGTGGAGATGAGGAATCCAGGTGAGGTGACGGTTAATGGTGAGTCTAAGGTAGGTGAGGGTGAGGACAGGACGGACGCAGATGGTAAGGGAAAAAATCAAGAAGCCGGAAGGAGCGAGTGGTGTGATCTACGACGATTGTCTGACCAAATTAATTCTGACTGGGGTGCTATATAATGGGAAAAGCCACAGGGTATATTGAGCCACTGTTTTTCTTGATTTTCATTTTTTATTCGCTTAGGTCAGAAGTATCCTTGTGGAGGGAGTGAAATGAACTAGGGCGTTCAATAAGTAATGAAACACATTTTTAAAATAAATGAAAAGCACCAGTTTGCTTTTGTTCTACAATATTACTTTTATTGTTAACCGGTTTTTGGCTTACAAGGCCATCTTCAGACATTTACTGAGTATTATCACCAAATAAGTTAAATGTTAGCAGACAACATTGGAAGAGAAGTAACACATCTCTTCCAATGTTGTCTGCTAACATTTAACGTCTTTGGTGATAATACTCAGTAAATGTCTGAAGATGGCAAAACCGGTTAACAATAAAAGTAATATTCTAGAACAAAAGCAAACTGGTGCTTTTCATTTATTATAATGTTGTTCTACCAAGAACCGACGGAAGATTCTGTTAATATGATAAAATGTGCCACAACAGCACAATTATCCGTCTTTTACAGTAAAGACATTTTTACTCGGCTAATTTCGTGTGAGAACAAGAGGAACTTTCTATGCGACATCGTGGAATATTCCCGCTTTAGCTCCTGTAGTGTCATGAAGTTCCGATAGGTGGCGACTCCATACGCAACCTTCAAAACGTCGCCTCTAATGGGATGCGTTCCTTTTGCCGCAAAATCAGAGCAACCCAGATAATCTTAGGTGCTTGCAGAATATCTACGGAGACCTGCTGGTGAACAAAAGCACGGTGAGTCTATCGGCGAGGCGTTTGTCATCATCGCAACAACATCCGATCTCCCTCTTCTCCGCCGGCCGCACATACTTTCAGGAAATTGAAGAAACGACTTCAGCGTGTTCGTTGCCCAAAAACAAACTATCTCCTTCTCCATGACAACGCAAGGCCTCACACAAGTCTGCACTCCCGGAAGGAGCTCACAAAACTTCACTGGACTGTTCTTCCTCATCCACCCTAAAGCACGGATCTCGCACATTCCGACTTCCATCTGTTTGGCCCAACGAGGGATGCACTCCGCAGGATACAGGACATTGATGTTGGGGAGGTTATTGATGCAGCCAGACGTAGTATCCGACCCAGCGAGGTGGCGTAAGACCGTCGCATTGAACGGAGATTACGTTGAAAAAATAGGATTTTGTAGCAAAAAAAAGTGGGGAATAATATGATGCACTGTAATCCTGAATAAAACCAACCCGATGTCAGAAAAAAATGTGCTGCCTTACGTACTGAACGCCTTCGTAGTGTAAATGATGTATCACGTTTAGTGGTGGATAATATTAATTCGTTAGCACAGACTGTCGTTTAATTGCAATAAAACACTTTGCTCTTTTGTTGTAAAAGCTAAATTTTACTATCACACGATGATCAAATAATCATTCAAGATGAACATTTTAATTCCCAACACCGAAGTCACTTGTGAAACCTCCTTGGAACTATAACATACAGATAATTGTGCAGAAACCGAGTGAAAAGTTATGAACTCTAAGAATGAACTTTACGATCAGTGACAGTGAAATGAGGAAACTTCCTTGCTGTGCTACTGTCATTGTAATACCTCTTTGGTGTCGTATTTTCTACATTCGGAAGCAGTATGTTTAGGCCAGAAAGTTTCACAAACTTCGTGCATGCCATTATTCAGTAGACCTCGGAATTATAATTCGGCTATCCGTGTAGTCCTTTGATTAATGGGAGGGTATTTAATAACGATCATTAAAAAGAAACGGCAGCATATACTCAGTGAAACTAAAGAGCAAAGCTATATACCAGGATAATGATTCTACGAATGTACCGAAGGGTATGTTCTATTATTCAACTTGCAGTTTCAGGAGGCTGCCAACAAAATTAATAAATGTGAGTAATAAACCAGAAACTTCGGTTGAAAGGTTTACTTGTTGCACATTCCCTTTTTCTCTGTACAGGAATTCCTCATAGCAGTTTACCATTTTTCACTAATTCCTTAGTCCGCAGCTCGTGGTCGTGCGGTAGCGTTCTCTCTTCCCGCGCCCGGGTTCCCGGGTTCGATTCCCGGCGGGGTCAAGGATTTTCTCTGCCTCGTGATGACTGGGTGTTGTTTGATGTCCTTAGGTTAGTTAGGTTTAAGTAGTTCTAAGTTCTAGGGGACTGATGACCATAGATGTTAAGTCCCATAGTGCTCAGAGCCATTTGAACCATTTTGAACTAATTCCTTGCAGTCCCAAGGGATCTAGGAAAAAAAGTTATTGGCACGGTAGTATATCACATGAGAAAATGAAGGCAGATACTTGTCTTCCTAACGATGCCACTTGCCTCCTACCCGCACCCCGAAAAAGAAAATACTATGGAATACATGGATTTCTTCAAGAGATGACGGAGATCAAAGTTATCCTCTGCTTCACTCACAAAATAAGAATTGTCGAGTGAGATGAAAGATCAACAATAGCTACTGTAGGACACAACCTTTCTTGTTTTTATTTCATCTCATACACCACAGGTCCTAATTTCTTCTGGTTTACCTCTCCGCGGCAGTACTTGCCGTAGACGACTTTTAGGTTTTTTTAACGTCCCATGATTTCACGTTCCAGAAGCATCAGACACAGTGATAGTACATGTAATCATACAACAGAGGATTCTGATGCGTGGCCGGCCGGAGAGGCCGTGCGGTTCTAGGCGCCACAATCTGGAACCGAGCGACCGCTATGGTCGCAGGTTCGAATCCTGCCTCGGATGTGTGTGATGTCCTTAGGTTAGTTTGGTTTAATTAGTTCTAAGTTCTAGGCGACTGATGACCTCAGAAGTTACGTCGCATAGTGCTCAGAGCCATTTGAACCATTCTGATGCGTGTCATTAAATTTTCCATCCTTCTTCAAGCAAAATTTCCTCTAGACAATAATCGTCAATAGTACGATAAAGTGTTGTTTACTTTTCGTCTCCGGGTGAAGTACATGCCAGATCTCATTAACGCTGCAACTGTTTGCTTATCGTAAAACCGATATGATACCAAAGAGTTTTTGAAGAGTAGTTTGATGTTCTGGAAATAAACGCCTGATAAAAAGAAGTGAAGCGCCCAGAAGATATGTTGTTGTTGTTGTGGTCTTCAGTCCTGAGACTGGTTTGATGCAGCTCTCCTTGCTACTCTATCCTGTGCAAGCTTCTTCATCTCCCAGTACCTACTCCAACCTACATCCTTCTGAATCTGCTTGGTGTATTCATCTCTTGGTCTCCCTCTACGATTTTTACCCTCTACGCTGCCCTCCAATACTAAACTGGTGATCCCTTGATGCCTCAGGACACGTCCTACCAACCGATTCCTTCTTCTAGTCAAGTTGTGCCACAAACTTCTCTTCTCCCCAATCCTATTCAACACCTCATCATTAGTTATGTGATCTACCTATCTAATCTTCAGCATTCTTCTGTAGCACCACATTTCGAAAGCTTCTATTCTCTTCTTGTCCAAACTATTTATCGTCCATGTTTCACTTCCATACATGGCTAGACTCCATACAAATACTTTCAGAAACGACTTCCTGACACTTAAATCTATACTCGATGTTAACAAATGTCTCTTCTTCAGAAACGCTTTCCTTGCCATTGCCAGCCTACATTTTATATCCTTTCTACTGTGACCATCATCAGTTATTTTGCTCCCCAAATAGCAAAACTCCTTTACTACTTTAAGTGTCTCATTTCCTAATCTAATACCCTCAGCATCACCAGACTTAATTCGTCTACATTCCATTACCCTCGTTTTGCTTTTGTTGATGTTCATCTTATATCCTCCTTTCAAGACACTGTCCATTCCGTTCAACTGCTCTTCCAAGTCCTTTTCTGTCTCTGACAGAATTAAAATGTCATCGGCGAACCTCAAAGTTTTTATTTCTTCTCCATGGATTTTAATACCTACTCCGAATTTTTCTTTTGTTTCCTTCACTGCTTGCTCAATATACAGATTGAATAACGTCGGGGAGAGGCTACAACCCTGCCTCACTCACTTCTCAACCACTGCTTCCCTTTCATGCAACTCAAATCTTATAACTGCCATTTGGTTTCTATGCAAATTGTAAATAGCCTTTCTCCCCCTGTATTTTACCCCTGCCACCTTCAGAATTTGAAAGGGAATATTCCAGTCAACATTGTCAAAAGCTTTCTCTAAGTCTACAAATGCTAGAAACGTAGGTTTGCCTTTCGTTAATCTAGCTTCTAAGATAATTCGTAGGGTCAGTATTGCCTCACGTGTTCCAGTATTTCTACGGAATCCAAACTGATCTTCCCCTAGGTCGGCTTCTACTAGTCTTTCCATTCGTCTGTAAAGAATTCGCGTTAGTATTTTGCAGCCGCGACTTATTAAACTGATAGTCGGTAATTTTCACACCTGTCAACACCTGCTTTCTTTGGGATTGGAATTATTATATTCTTCTTGGAGTGCGAGGGTATTTCGGCTGTCTCATACATCTTGCTCACCAGATGGTAGTTTTGTCAGGACTGGCTCTCCCAAGGCCGTCAGTAGTTCTAATGGAATGTTATCTACTCCCGGGGCCTTGTTTCGACTCAGGTCTTTCAGTGCTCTGTCAGACTCTTCACGCAATATCATATCTCCCATTTCATCTTCATCTACATCCTCTTCCATTTCCATAATATTGTCCTCAAGAACATCGCCCGTGTATAGACCCTGCATATACTCCCTCCACCTTTCTGCTTTCCCTTCTTTGCTTAGAACTGGGTTTCCATCTGAGCTCTTAATATTCATACAAGTGGTTCTCTTTTCTCCAAAGGTCTCTTTAATTTTCCTGTAGGCAGTATCTATCTTACCCCTAGTGAGGTAAGCCTCTACATCCTAACATTTGTCCTCTAGCCATCCCTGCTTAGCCATTTTGCACTTCGTCTAGATCTCATTTTTGAGACGTTTGTATTCGTTTTTGCCTGCTTCATTTACTGCATTTTTATATTTTCTCCTTTCATCAATTAAATTCAATATTTCTTCTGTTACCCAGGGATTTCTACTAGCCCTCGTCTTTTTACCTACTTGATCCTCTGCTGCCTTCACTACTTCATCCCTGAAAGCTATCCATTCTTCTTCTACTGTATTTCTTTCCCCCATTCCTCTCATTTGTTCCCTTACGCTCTCCCTGAAACTCTGTACAACCTCTGGTTTAGTCAGTTTATCCAGGTCCCATCTCCTTAAATTCCCACCTTTTTGCAGTTCCTTCAGTTTTAATCTACAGTTCATAACCAATAGATTGTGGTCAGAGTCCACATCCGCCCCTGGAAATGTCTTACATTTTAAAACCTGGTTCCTAAATCTCTGTCTTATCATTATATAACCTATCTGAAATCTGTCAGTATCTCCAGGCTTCTTCCATGTATACAACCTTCTTTTATGATTCTTGAACCAAGTGTTAGCTATGATTAAGTTGTGCTCTGTGCAAAATTCTACCAGGCGGCTTCCTCTTTCATTTCCTAGCCCCAATCCATATTCACCTACTACGTTTCCTTCTCTCCCTTTTCCTACTACTGAATTCCAGTCACCCATGACTATTAAATTTTCGTCACCCTTCACTATCTTAATAATTTCATTTATTTCATCATACATTTCTTCAATTTCTTCGACATCTGCAGAGCTAGTTGTCATATAAACTTGTACTACTGTAGTAGGTGTGGGCTTCGTATCTATCTTGGCCACAATAATGCGTTCACTATGCTATTTGTAGTAGCTTACTCGCATTCCTTTTTTTTATTCATTATTAAACCTACTCCTGCGTTATCCTTATTTGACTTTGTATTTATAATCCTGTATTCGCCTGACCAAAAGTCTTGTTCCTCCTGCCACCGAACTTCACTAATTCCCACTATATCTAACTTTAACCTATCCATTTCCCTTTTTAAATTTTCTAACCTACCTGCCCGATTAAGGGATCTGACATTCCACGCTCCGACCCGTAGAACGACAGTTTTCCTTCTCCTGATAACGACGTCCTCCTGAGTGGTCCCCGCCCGGAGATCCTAATGGGGGACTATTTTACCTCCGGAATATTTTATCCAAGAGGACGCCATCATCATTAACCATACAGGAAAGCTGCATGCCCTCGGGAAAAATTACGGCTGTAGTTTCCCCTTGCTTTCAACCGTTCGCAGTAACAGCACAGCGAGGCTGTTTTGGTTAGTGTTACAAGGCCAGATCAGTGAATTATCCAGACTGTTGCCCCTGCAACTACTGAAAAGGCTGCTGCCCCTCTTCAGGAACCAAGCGTTTGTCTGGCCTCTCAACAGATACCTCTCCGTTGTGGTTGCACCTACGGTACGGCTATCTGTATCGCTGAGGCACGCAAGCCTCCCCACAAACGACAAGGTCCATGGTTCATGGGGGGGGGGGGGGGGAGGAAGATTTTTCAGGATGTAATTGTAGCTTCGTACATGCACAGACCATCGGCGTGTATGCAAATGATTAAAATAGCTTATCAATAAAGGAATCAAATTTACGGTATGAATCCAGGACCACCATGAATATTTCATGAATGAAACCGTCTAGTTCACTAAAAAAAAGTCTTTATTTATTAGTATGTTTCAGCATCTCCCATCATCAGATGTCGTAAACTTTGAAGTTGTGAAACACGGCCCATTGGCAATCAACTGGCACTAAACTGCGTTTCGCAAGCTGAATGTTTTCTATATCTGATGATGGCAGAAACGGCGTAATAAATAACGACATATTATTTAGCGATCTAGAGGGTTTTACCCATAAAAAAAATTAGAATTGTAATTCTGCGCGTCAGGCAGAACGGCCATCAGAGTGCATGAATGTTTTTCGTGGTTAGTATTACTACTGGGGACATGAACAGCGTTACATTGTTGAGTCATCACTATTAAGGACACGAAGATGTCACGTCCGCCTGTGAGATAGCGTTATCAGCACCTGACAGAGCTCGAAAGGGGCCTCATTGTGGGTCTCCATTTTGCCGGCTAGTTGAATCTTGCAATCTGCAGATTTCTGGGGTTAAGGATGTGACAGGAGCTCGATGTTGGACTATATGGGAATGTGAGGGCAGGAATACTCGTCGTCGACGTTCTGATCGATGACATCTGACCATCGAAGGGAAACAACCGTACTGAACCAACCACATCGTGACCCTTTCACATATGTGCCTGCCATCCAAGAACAAGTAATGAATTCCGTGCAATAGTCTGTGCCACCCTGCACCATTGGTTGGAGCAGCAGTCGGCCTAGGGAATTAACAGCCCACGCTTAAGCAACACAAACGTCTGCGTAAGGAATGGTGTCATGACAAGGAAGCATGAACTGCTGGTGAATGGTGTACCATTGTGTTCATGATGAATAATCGCGTTTCTGCACTATCCCCCACCCACCACCACCATCCCAGTGACTAGCGTCAGCGAGTAGGACGGCTACTTGTGGAGGAGTCCCATTCTTGCAGTGTTTTGGAGAAGTACAGTGATGTTACTCTTGGTGCCATGGTGTTGGAAGCTACTGGGTATGACTCCAAGTCACAGCTGTTAGTGACTGAGGAAAGTCTGTTAGTGCGCAATGGTATGTCACGGATATCCTGCCTCGTCATGTGTTACCTAGCACACAAGTGTACTGTGGCGCCGTTTTCCAACAGGACAATGTTCATATACACGTGGCGCAAGTCTATGAACTGTCTGTGTGGTAACGAGGTACTCCTGCGGCCAGCGAGATCTCTAGATCCGTCCACGATAGAAAAAGTGTATGATCAACTCAGACGTCAACTTCGTCGTAGTGTATTATCCAGGATATCAGGAACCAGTTACAATAGTTGTGGGCTCTCTCGACCTGCAACGTTTTATTTCGTTTCTCCTTCTTCACTTATTGGTACTTCAGTTTCTTTGTGAGACAGTGTATTTGTCTTTCGACGAGCTATACGAATGGCACATTCCGGTTATTTCTTGTTTGAAAGTTAACTTGGATAGTTTGGCAGTTCCTGGACAACATCCAGCACAGTGCCGCAAAATGAGAGACATAACATTTTCTACATGGTTCTAGGTGAAAATATCCTTCCATACAACAGCACATTGACGCCCACAACCGTATCTTTCTCAAAAAAGCATAGCAATCCTTTACATATGGGTCCAACATCGGAAATATTTGTATACTTTCTTTATTTCTGTCTTTTGCGTGTGCCTTTTCCCACAAGGACGCAGGGTCGGCATGGTTAATCAGACGTGGCAATGTTAATTTAAGGGGTGGCCGGATGCTCTTCCTGCCACTACCCCATATCCCCTGGGACGGAATTAGTGTACCCCGACTGTCTGTGCCCAGTGTAATTCATGGAATAGCGCGAATGTGTTCAGATGTCTGCGAGCCATGTAACTGAGGCGGGACTTGGGGACCAGCCCGGTATTCACCTATTGGGATGTGGAAAACCACCTAAAACCGCATTCAGGCTGGCCAGCACACCAGCCTCCATCGTTAAGCCGCCAGGCGGATTCGATCTGGGGCCGGTGCGCCTACCTGAGTCCAGGAAGCAGCGCATTAGCGCTCTCGGCTAACCTGGTGGGTGGAAATATTTGTATACTGCCGAAAAAAAAATTAGTAAACCCTTTTAGAAGTTTCCAGTTCACTCTTCATTTATTGTTGCAACAGTGCATATGTAGTACAGAAAACATTACATTTATAGATCAACAGCACAAATTGTTCTGAGGTTCCAGTTATAGATACAAGCTGTTAACACCCATACTAGTACGCAGTGTAGCCTCTATCGGTGGCAATGCAGGCGCTGGCACTGGCATCGAGCCAATCGTACAGATGGCGAATACATTATTCGAAACGTGCTCGACCTAATCATGTAGTTCTATAAGGGTTCTTGGATGACGAGTCCCTTGAGCCATTTCTTATCAAATCCCACACATGCTCGATTTGAGACAAGTCTAGAGATCGTGCAGGCCACAGAAATTGCTGCATGTCTTGAAAAGAACGCCTAGTTTCAGGAGCAGTGTGTGGGCGAGCGATATCCTATTGGAACAAAACACCAGCTTCAGCTTTCATAGTTGAAGATCACAACACGTCATTCCATCTTCCAAGTGTTCCAAGCCTCACTGCTAATAACCAGTTCGCAACAGTTCATGTTGACACATCTAGGCTCACAAGACCTCTTATCTGTGTTGTGGTAGTTGTACGATCCGCCACTACTGCCCTTACTATGTGAAGATCCTGGCAGGTGCCTGTGCTGTGTGGATGACCAGAACCTCGTCTACAGGTGTGACTGCTGATACTACCATCATTGCACAGCTCACGCAGAACCTCCAACTTGGAGGCAATTCTGTGAAAGAACTATCCCGCTACTCGGAAGGTCACAATTTGACCCCTTTCAAAGATGTTCAGTTGGCTGTAGGAAGCACACGTGCATCTCCATGACAGGGTTGCCTGCTTGCTTCACGTGTTTGCACCACACTGAGACTTCTGGCTCTGAGCATTCCCTATTAAAGGGTAGACACAGATGGCGCTCTCTTAGCTACGCCACTTTTGGCGGATGACGCTGATAGCGTTATTAGTACATTTAGTATCCCCCAGACGGCATATGCCGTTATCGACATCGTCTTTCCAGGTGTACTAATTTTTTTCCCGGCAGCGACATCACTCCACAAAAACACCTGCTTTCGCTCCTTCAAGGTTACCAGGTAGTACAGACACGTAATCGTTTCCATAATCTACTCTATGGAGCTCACGACGGTTCACCATGCCTAATGAAATATGTGATAACCTGGCGAACTGTCTGCTTCCACTTTTTAATTTCAAACTCAGGGGCTTCTACCTCTAGCAGATAATCTGTATCCACTGCCTGCACCATATCCATATTCATTCTTTTATCCTGTGATGATGTAGCTAACAACGTATTACTTATCATCACATCTACCCACACTGCCCCACTCTGAAATTCATCTAAACAACGCTGAAGGGCTCCTTTTTAGTTTAAAGTATGAGATCATTGACCATATTCACATAATGAGTCACCCTAGACTTCAATCTGGGCATGAGAAGGAATTTCATTCTGAAAAAATTTCAACGCATCTTCTACTTCAGTCAGTGTTGATTCTAAAGGCACTACTTGTTTATTTATGTCCAGTGATCCCCTAACGTCAACTGTGATAGTACCAACATCACCCAGTGAAGCTACTGGGTCAACTTGGAAACTTTGCTTGCGGGGGCTTTCCCTCGGAAGGCTACTGCATAGTACTGCTCTTCTTTATAGTGAACTGACGCCTGGGACATCCCTGAAAGCTACACCTGTAAGATGACAATAAGGAGCTCAAAACGCAGAACCCAGATAACGCTATCCTAATACGATCTCAGGCACCATGCTAACACAACACTGACCACGCTCCGCTACCAAAATGTGGCACAGGATTCTGGTTAGAGTGGTATTTGGATGAGGCTTGTCTAGGTATAGGCGCCTGACCAAAAACTTCGTTTTATTAGCAACTGTATACAATGCCAGAGTGCATACGTAAATAAACAAATACTTCAAATAAATTAACTTCAAATGAAACAACATTTCCAAAACAAATAGTTGACTCAGAGTAATAAAATGGTAAAAACTTCTTAGCATGCACTAACAACATACAACAGCACTTCATCTAAGCTACATGTATACATATCATCCATAAGAAATATGGCTGCAACTTACAGAAACTGATTTTACAAGGATCACAGAAAATAATACTGCACAACAATGTTCAGTTCAAAAAGTACAACATCCAACTACGACCTACACCTTAACCACACATCAGACACTACATATAAACAACACATTCCGCACAGACACAACTAGGTAACACACAATCAAGCAAGAACTACTGATGGTACTACAAGGCTTATTTCTATGACATAATCAGTCACCCCATGGCCTTTCCATGCCTTTTTGATGCAGCTACAACTACAATACAATCAGAGCACACAGCAGTATTGCTATGCCTTTTTAATTCAAGTACCACAATGTAGGCACTGCTTTACCAATTTAGGCACAACATGGCCTCACGGTGCTTTGACATTTCAAATCCTTGTGACGCACTAATGCCAGTACAAATGCAGTTCTAAGCACACTCAACAGCACAATTCTGATACAGAGGGGAAACTAGGTTTGGAGTGGTACTTGTTCCCAATAAGACAAAGTCCACAATTGACAATCAGTTTATATATACAATTAAAGAAACTTACAACAAAACATTTCAGAGATCCATAAAAAGCATGAACAGATCTTTATAATCCTGTAATAAAGCTGCCAAATAATGTCTTTACTTCAATTTAGAATGATACAATAAGCAATGTGGAGGTACTAATCTTAAGTTTTCCCTCCTTTTTTTTAAAAAAAAGACAGCAACATAGTCACATACTAATGCTAAGTTAACAGCTTAAAACCATTATTATGAAACTGTGGCCATTAATGCCCCTAACAACATGGGATGATCACTCTTGGTTCACAAATAGTTTGAGGATCATTTTTAAAAATCTTCCGAGTACATAAAAACTAAAGTTCAAGTACTGTTCAGTTACGCCAAGTGCCAGAATTATCATACGGAACATAGGAGTGGTGGTACCACTAACATAATGTACAGAGTGAATTTAATCTTTTGGGCACTGCTGCCGATATGCACACAGGGCAATCAGTTATTGATAGTAATATTTAAGCAATTACACACCTTGATTTGTGCCTACGCACTTACACAGTAAAGCATTAGAGTTATAAGAATTTAAACACTCATGAACACACTAGCTAAACTTGGACAAATCACTCACAGTTTCTCCAATTAACCATTCTTATGACTTTTCAGAAATTTTAATCTGTACGACCAAGAGGTCGATCTCAATGACTATCTCAAGTCAAAAGGGAACCAACCAAAATCAGTTAAGCATTTACTTACGCGCGTGGAAATCAGAATTCTAAAGCAAAGACGCGCTTATTCGGAAATCTTTAAATGTAATAGATATAAATAAATAAATAAATAAAAACATATATACAGCTGAGCGGGCACCATTTTTTCTGGTAGTAACCAATTAATTTAGTCGGATATAAATAGGCCCCAAGTTAACAGTTACCATTTAGTGTAACGTTTCAATAAAACAGTAAATAAGACGCGTTAGTGAGTGCCTCAAAAAGCAACTCAAAATAATTTAAGAGATTAAATAGCACTAAGCTGCCTCTGCCTCACTCAAATTTACCGCAGAATCGACAAATCAAAAGATAAACAGTAACACTTATGGCACCAGTGTCAGCTGGTTGATAATTCTGAATTCAGTGAAGCTGTGTACCTTACTGTTCCGTGGACGTTCTCGTCCAGTTACAAGCATTCGGTATAAATCAATGGCGCCCAATGTGCCGCTGCCCTTGATAGCAAGCGTTATGACCCAGAAATAACATCAATACTCTAGTCAGCCATGTACATTGGTGACTACTGTAACATACAAATCGAGACTTTACGTCACCAGTTAACTATTAAGAAACTGAAAACATAAAATCTCTAAGTCTGACGATACAAAAACGGACAATAAGACGTGTGCTTGCTCAGCCATAGACGGTTCTCAGTTTTTAACTAAGCTGATACAAATACCTTATTATGCTGCGAACTTTCTTGCTCGTGTACAAGCCTTCGACTTTCAAAATAACGACGACGCTCAGCTGTCACACCGACTCTGAAGTTATAGAAAAGCCATCAAGTACGGAACAGTAACTTCCCCATTAATTATTTACACAGGTTACTACTGCAACATACACAGAACGCATTACTCCGCAAGTTAAAGAAATACAAAACTTTTACACCATAGTGATCTGCCCTAGAGAGCAAAATGATTACAAGATTACAAACAGACGTGGAGGAAGGTTTGCTGTATCAGCTAATGAAGCTACACGAACAGACAAAAGTATCACTCTTGTGCTTACAAAAAAAAAAAAAAAAAAAAATGTCGTGGATAATCATCAACAATTGCTAACAGGTCGGAAATGATGCACAAAAGCGAAGTCAAGCGCAGGAGCGACCAAGTTCTAGCACACGCGAATTTGTGGCTATGAATATTGAATGTGAGCAGTGAGTGGATCGGGTTCGTGCCACATCTCATTTGACATCCTGTTTTTACTGTATTACCACCTCGTTATGTTAATTTCAATTACTGGTGTCACTGAGTTGCCACCTTGCCTGCCCGTGAGCGGCAGCAGCGGCATTTATCGATATAAGCCCTGGCGTATTATCTTTGCTGATTGCTATTACGTCCTGGTTGTCATGTGTTCGGTGTTAGTTCGGATCATCCAGTGAGTTGGGAGGCGCTAGCAGTGCAGTTCGGACCTGGCAGTGTTTGACTTAGGACGCTGAAGAAGTTCAGTCGGGGAGCGGCTGCAGTGAGGCCCGGACAGCCATGACTCACCTGACGGTTGCTGATACATATCACTTGAGTGCGAACCACCTTGGTTGGTCGTCGGTCGGTCGTCTTGTAGGACGACGTGTATGTTGTCACGTATGGATTGCCTGCGTGTGCCGACTCGTGATTCGTCCTTGTTATTGCACAGTCGCTGCCGTTAGTATTGTCTAGTCCTTCGTGCAAGTGTTCGTGAAACTGTGTGTAGCTTGTGATGTCGACTGCCCAGTTATTTTAGTGCTGTCTCCGTGCTGATGTGTGGCAGTCGGTCGGTTGGTGTGGATCATCCAGCAAATCTCCGCGCGGCGCAGTGGGCCAGGACTGCTGGCGGTCTCTACATAGTGTCAGAGTGCGTGGGAGCTGTTCCGATTGCTACGAGGTTCGTGACTCACCAACCCAGGACATCAGAGTTGAGTGGTGATTTAATTACCAAAGTCAGTCTGTTCACATTGTGCCATTGGTTTCCATGGTTGGCTGTTGGGGGGTATTCCCGTGAGCAACAGTGAGTGTTCGTGTTGGCGAAAGTTTGGCCACCATCCAGTGGAGTTTAACTGTATTTTCGTTATTTGAAGTCCAAGTACACCAGCGGAATTTTCTGCCTTACTTGCCCTGGCCGCTGACGTAAAATTCAGGCAGTGTCCTTTCCTCACCATGTTGTCACTGTCCAACACGTGTGTGTAGTTTTGACAGCTTATGCATACTTGGTTGTGGGCGGCTACGCGTTTTACGTTTTGGCTTTGGAGTTCCTTGTGTACTGGTCAGGTGGAAATCAAGTCGTCTTGTCGATGGGTCCGTTGACTGTCTCTTGGCTGGGTTGCCGGCGGATCGGATATAGTTGGGCCGACTACCTGTCTCCCCTAAGCGAACGTTAATATTTCCACATGCAGACCGACCCCTGGAAACTTCTGAGCGCTGTTGGCTGTACTGCCTTTTCTTATTGGTGTATGATTGTGTATTTTTAATGGCCCATAGCCGATGGTTTGAATTTGTATGCTTTTAGTTGGGTTTTACATGATGGGCCTTCAGCCGTTTTAAAATTGAAAGTTCCTTACTTGTCAAGTCTTGCATTGTTTGGGCTTTCAGCCTCATTTAAATAATTTTTTTTTTTTTGCTAAAGCTTTGGTCCTTCTGCCTTTTGAAAATTCATTATAGTTGTGTTTTTCAATCATAGGCTTTCAGCCGTCTTAAATTTTAAATTCCTTACTTGTTAAGTCTGAGATTCTTTGGGCCTTCAGCCTCATTTAAAATATTTTTTTCTGGATAAAGCTTTGGGCCTTCTGCCTTTTGAAAACTGAAAGTTCCTTACTTCTCAAATCTTGCATTGTTTGGACCTTCAGCCTCATTTATTTTTTTGATAAAACTTTTGGCCTTCTGCCTTTTGAAAATTCATTGTAGTTGTGTTTTTCAACCATGGGCTTTCAGCAGTCTTAAATTTAAGATTCCTTACTTGTTAAGTCTGAGATTGTTTGGGCCTTCAGCCTCATTTTAAAAAAGTTATTTAAGGATAAAGCCTTGGGCTTTCTGCCTTGTAAAAATTTATTGTAGTTGTTTTGAATCATGGACCTTCAGCTGTTTTAAAAGTAAAATTCCTTATGGTCAAGTTTTAGATTGTTTGGGCCTTCAGCCTCATTTGAAATATTATTTAAGGATAAAACCTTGCTTTTTCTGGCTTTTGAAAATTTATTGGAGTTGTGTTTTAAATCATGGGCCTTCAGCCGTTTTAAAAATTGAAGACGTTGTACCCTTAAGCCATAAGATTGTGTGACATATCCAGTCGATAGTTAAGCTTGGAAATTTGCGCTGTAATGTTTGGGCAACTAAATAAAGTTATTTGTGTTCGAGTGTAACTGACAGCCGCTCATTTTGGGCCCCTTTCCACAATTCCAACCACCTGTTCTGTCTTGCGGGTTTAACCAGGCGTTTAAGAATGTTCTCATCGAAGTATGAAGAAATTTATCGCCTTCCACAATTACGACTGCACACAGCTCGTCCGCATTGTATCTGACACCCAACTGTTTCTTCTTTGAGCAGCCATCGCCTCGTGACTCAGTTAGGCTTCCCAAATCAGCCCGGCACCAGGCCCCACACCTGTACAGTACCTTCACTCGCTCACACTAGTGGAGTCAACACCTATCTTGAACACGCTACTTGCGCAGCTATATAGCCCTTCTTCACAGTCTAGCCTGCCCTCTGCTGTCACCTTGCCCCTGCCAAAGCCACCCAAAGATGTAACCAGGGCGAGAGCAGAGTCGATAACGCGCGGCACGCCAGAAATAGCGGCGTGCGTGGTACAAAGTAACTCCGATGCCCTGCCTTAGAATCGTCGTAACAGAAACTCTCTTCCAAAGTTCCTCCCTGAGTTCCAGCTGCCGCATCTTTGTGGATGTACGGAGGAAACACCATCCTCTGCCCTACCCAAATGATCCCTTTGTACGAGCCAGCCAAACCCACAGTCCCACCGTTCTGCTGCCTCCACCAATCTGTATGACTCCATAGCACTGTTTCTTCTCCAGGGTCCATCTCGTTTCACCAGCATAGACCAACTGCAATTGCACCCTCGATTTAACAATGCGGCCAAACCTTGGCCAACCACAACGCTAACAAAGACAAGTATGATTGACACACCATAACAAGCCCAATATCGAATCCCTGCCGAATGCCGCTCATGTTGAAGTGGGTGACTCTGCTCTATATTGCCGACATCGACTGCTGCCATCGCCTGCCCACAGCCAGACTCTGGTGCTCAGTGACTAACTAGAAGAATCAGCGACACTGCAAGGCAAACAAGACTTGGACGAATGCCCCGTATGGCCCAGTACCACACCTAAGGTTTTATCCGCCGATATGGTCCACGGGACCAGAGACTGGCTTCATATTGCTGCCGCTTTCAAGTCACTGGACCAGATTCTCAACTGCTGTCTCGCACCACCCTAGCAAGGCTCGACATGGCTCTGCCTCCACAGGTATGACAACACCAACATCCATTTACAAGACTTTAAATTTCACAGCACAAAAGATTTCTGCATTCTAAAAACAGTTTCCTCCAAAAAATGAAATATGACATTATGGAACAGTTAAACAAACTTTTGGGTCAATTTAAGGATCAGACTGTCTTCCAAAAGAGAGAGAAAAATTATTAGATGACAATAACGAGAAAAGATCCAGAAATTGCACCCCATTATTATCGTTAAAGTTTATTCCAATTTTAGTCTTGATCATGGGTAGCACTGCTAGGCGGTTCTTGCAGGTGGTTACCTGATGCCCATCTAACTACCACAAATGGCTGAAAGTCACTGTTTTAGCATTATTCCACCTGGCAGGCGAACCACAGACCACCGTTTGCCAGCCAGCGGCGTCACCTAAATCCAGGAAGTCTCTTCAATATTGTGTGCACCTGCAGCATCTACAGAACACACCAGCTCTGGGCGCATATAAACGTCGCCCGTCCATCTGGCCAAATGGCATTGAGTAGGCTACAGCTGTTGAGAGTGCAACGACTGTTGGTTAAGGAGTAGCATCATTGCTCAATCATCATAATCCTGGTGCAGTCATCAGCACCAGTCAGCATCATTCAATAGGACCACTTACTGTACAGTCCTGCATGTTGCACGGATGGGCTCAAGGGTTGAACAAGGACCCCACTAGCTACACCCCACCTAGCGACTGCCGTCACTGGACGCCACCAGTCAAACATCAGGAGCAAGAGTTCACTCTCTGGATGACACCACCTTCACAGCAACTTACTGCCAGGCCAGCAACCAACACCATACTTCTGCTATGCGACTGTGAGGAAAGGCTGTGTCGTCAGCACTGAATCAACGGTCAGTTACTGACTCCACAGCAGGAAAGCTCCACTTAGGGAAACACTGCTCCGTTTGCAGCTAAGGCTGGGATCCTGACAGTGAAGCACCAACAAGTATCTTGTGTTCGACGGCCATCCTGCCCACTGGACATGGATTTGGAGCGTCGCTATACCATAACCAAGTTAATAAATATACGTATATGGTCGGAGCAAGCGCTGCTTTCCACTGTCGTAGGCCACGCAAAGGGTGTGGTGGTCGGAACGGCAATTCTGACTATGCTATACATACACTGAACCCTCCAATGGGGGGTGGTCTCTGCCTATAGCTGCCAATGACAGTTCTACAACACATGTTACCATTCAGCTACCATAAGATACTGTAAATAAAATTAAAAATCACAAAACGTGAAGCACGAAAATAAGTAATAACATTATCGTACAAACGAAGAGGCTTGCCCCAGACTGAGTACAATGTCTTTAGGACAATATCATCCGTCTCACAAACAAGCGGTAGTTACCAGAGTAAACAATCTGCAGTAAATATGTACGAGGAATGTTCAACAAGTAATGCAAGATATTTTTTTTCTGAAGACTGGTTGGTTTTATTCAAGATTCCGACACATCATATTATTCCCCACTCTTTTGACAACAAAACCATATTTTTCAACATAATGTACGTCAACGCGACAGCCTTACGCCACCTCACCAGGACTGGCTGTACGCTCGCGTGATACCACTCTAGCAGTCGACGTCACGGCCAACGTCTCGCTGCATCAAAAACATCCCCGTTATCCACGTACTGCTCCCCACAAACCTTCATTGGATCCAACAGATGAAAGTCTGAAGGTGCGAGATCCGGGCCTTAGGGTGGATGAAGAAGAATACTCCAATGAAGTTTTGTGAGCTCCTCTAGGGTGTGCAGACTTGTGTGAGGTCTTGCATTGTCATGGAGAGGAGACGTTCGTTTGCATTTTTGTGGCGACACACGCTGAAGTCGTTTCTTCACTTTCCTGAGGGAAGCACAACACACTTCCGAGTTGATCGTTGCATCATGATGGAGGACATCAAACAGAATAACCCCTTTAGAGTCCCAGTGGACCGTCGCCATGACTTTACCGGTTGAAGGGTGTGCCTTTGAACTTTTTCTTCGGAGGAGAGGTGGTTTGGCGCAACTCTGTGAATTGCCATATTGCATCCAGTTTGAAATGACGAATGCATATTTCATCGCCTGAAAGTGCAACAGTTACACACAGATGATCCTTCGTTGCCCTTTATGGTCTTTTGTTAGGCAACGAGGAACCCAGCTCACACACCTTTGAGTACCCCAACTGGTGGACGAGTGTGCCAGCACTACCAGCAGAGATGTCCAGATGTGTAGCGAGGTGTTTTATTGAGATCCGTCGATCTCCTCGGATGAGAGAGTCCCCACATTCCAACACTACAGGAGCCACAGCTGTGTGTGGCCAGCCGGTATGGCGATCGTCATTTTTTACCATAATGACAGACGCCTCGCCTAACGACTACTCGTGCTTTTGTTCACAGGCGGATCTCTGTAGTCATTCTACAAGATATTTTGGATGAATGGCAGCATCGGTCGTAAAGATTGAAATCCTTTATTTTACAGATCGATTTCGGTCACTGTTTGGCCATCTTCAGTGAAAACTATTCGAACTTTGTAGGCTCATTTTCCATGAGGTGTAACATGTGCTGTGATGATTACTTCCAACACACATCTTCACTTTTACTGCTTACAATAATTTTAAATGACAGAAGAATCTATCTTGTGTCCTCAGCAGTTGCTGATCCAACATACCTGTATGGTATTTTGGAAGTAAACATCACAGTACATGTTAAACTTTATGGAAAATGTTGTTTTTTATGATATGTGCCTACAAGTCATTTTCATCCAAGTGTCTCGGCAGTTAATACAATCATGGAAAAGCGTTATGAGTCTCTCGTCTCGTTTTCTCTAACAAGAAATCCCCTGAGTGCAAGGTCACAAGTTCGGTCGTTAGTAAGTCTCATTCGAAAATGTGGTGTTAACAACGATGACAGGACAAATATTAACTGCTCAATACTCGCCAAATGCGTCAGAAGGGTGACAGAAAATGAGTGTCCAGGTGCAGAGATCAATCTTCTATGGGATGCACGTATTACACTTTACGAAATGGGGATCGTCGACATTGAAGAAATGTTCAAAACAAACCATTAACTTGCACCATGAACACAGAATGAAAAACTCACAGTGACCACAAAGATTCGCACCATCGAGTTATAAGACGAAATCCTTGGCAATTAATAAAATTAAGTTATTTTGACCAGCTATTGGCCAAAACCAGTGTTAATACCATAGGTGTAGTTCTCTTACGCCCATTTACCCACCCTTCTTTGCTGTGACGTAAATATTCTCTGTCGCCCTTGCAAGATCATGTACACGAGAAAGCATCCCAGGGGGCAGAGAACATCCAGTTTCTCACAGCACTATAAATTTTTCCTCTTCAAATCCCAACTTATCGGAGTCTACAACAAATTCCTTACTAAACCATGGGATAAATTTGTTTATCTCATATACAAATTTTCGATCCGATTCCACAGTTTGCCGTGCATCTTCAACTTGACGCTTTGTCTGAAATTTCGTTGTCTAACGTCTACCTCATCTGTAGCAAAGTTTGAAGTTATACAACCATCCACTGCCTCCTTTGAAATCACCGTAATCCGTATATCGTGCACAATCTGATTTGCATAACGTAGTAGGTCTCTATCATGCGCGTCCTGTAAGTTGTACTGAGCATCCTTGAAACGCGCCAACACCAGCTTTTATAACAAGTGCGCCTTATCCTCCCTTGGATATCCATTTTTGCTTATGCACTATACGGTCATATTGCTGAGGGATTACTCAAAATCAGTTCATATTTGCTTTTTTTCCTATGCAGCGGATGGTCTTCCATGTAGGTAATTACATACACTGAACGGACACCACCAAAAACATACATTTGTCATATTGGGTGCAATGTGCTGCCACCTACTACCAAGTACACCATATTAGCGACCTCAGTAGTATTTACGCATCGTGAGAGAGCAGAATGGGGCGCTCCGCGGAACTCATGGACTTCGAACGTGGTCAGGTGATTGGGTGTCACTTGTGTCATAAGTCTGTACGCGAGATTTTCTCACTCCTAAACATCCCTAGGTCCACTGTTTCCGATTTGATGATGAAAATGGGTTCAAATGGCTCTGAGCACTATGGGACAACATCTGAGGTGATCAGTCCCCTAGAACTTAGAACTACTTAAACCTAACTAACCTAAGGACATCACACACATCCATGCCCGAGGCAGGATTCGAACCTGCGACCGCAGTGGTCGCGCGGTTCCAAACTGTACCGCCTAGAACCGCTCGGCCACCCCGGCCGGCTTTGATGATGAAGTGGAAACGTGAAGGGACACGTACAGCACAAAAGTGTACAGGCCGACCTCATCTATTGACTAACAGAGGCCGCCGACAGTTGAAGAGGGTCGGATTGTGTAATAAGCAGATATCTATCCAGACCAACGCACATGAATTCCAAACGGCTTCAGGATCCACTACAGGTACTATGAAAGTTAGGCGGGAGGTGAGAAAACTTGGATTTCAAGGTCGAGCGGCTGCTTATAAGCCACACTTCGCGCCGGTAAATGGGAAACGACTCCTCGCTTGGTGTAAGGAACGTAAACATTGGACGATTGAACAGTGGAAAAACGTTGTGTAGAGTAACGAATCACGGTACAGAATGTGGCGATCCGATGGCAGGCTGTGGGCATGGCGAATGCCCGCTGAATGTCATCTGCCAGCGTTTGTAGTGCCAACAGCAAAATTCTGAGGCGGCGGTGTTATGGTGTGGTCGTGTTTTACATGCAGGGGGCTTGCACCCTCTGTTGTTCTGCGTGGCACTATCACAGCACAGGCCTATATTGATGTTTTAAGCACCTTCTTGCTTCCCACTGTTGAAGAGCAATTCGGGGATGGCGATTGCATCTTACAACACGACCAAGCACCTGTTCATAATACACGGCCTGTGGCGGAGTGGTTACACAACAATAACGTCCCTGTAATGGACTGACCTGCACAGAGTCCTGACCTGTCCTGCAGAACACCTTTGGGATGTTTTGGAATGCCGAATTCGTGCCAGGCCTCACCGGCCGACATTGATACCTCTCCTCAGTGCAGCACTCCGTGAAGAATGGGCTGCCATTCCCTAAGAAATCTTCCAGCACTTGAATGAACGTATGGCTGTGAGAGTGGAAGCTATAATCAAGCCTAAGGGTTGGCCAACACCATATTGAATTCCAGCATTACCGATGGAGGGCGCCACGAAATCATTTGCAGACGGGTGTCCGGATACTTTTGAACACGTAGTGTATATTACTCACTCCTTGGACAACGGCTGTGTTCCGCTACGTTTCACTGGAGACGGGTTTTTTGGCTCCCTATTCGACAGGGATGATGAACTGCAAAGTTCGACACTTGTATCAATATTACTTTCACTTGTTAAGCACGTATCATCATCATTGTACTCCTCATGTACATAGTCCACACAGTCTAGCATATACGACACCACACATTCCACTGACTCATCTTGCAGAAATGCTGATATTTCATCTGCCACTTCTTTGTCACTCTGCGAAATTTCTTGCTTTGCTTTCTGACGAAAAGTCAGCTTCGGAAACTGTTGTTGTAGATATAATGTAATATTTGCTTTGTTTATCGTTGCCATTGCTCTGCTTTGTATCAACACCATTATTACTGTAGCACCGTTGACAAATAGTTAAAAACTAAACAGTTCAACTACACTCCGTAGACTCATGCTGTGCTCACCATTGGATACCTCCAGTCCCTCCCCCTGTCGCCTTTAGCAGCCAATATTAGGATTGCATGGTACAGGCGTTGGCCTTTTGCGATCTCGCACAGAATGGGTTCCTTATAAGTGAGAACATATTACATTCTCAACGAGTAAAACGTTATTTGAAGAGAGCAGGAAATGAAAATCTTCTTGGTGGGACATTTGTCATCCCCCTTATCTGCTTGAAATGTTTTGTGTCTCTGTTGGCACCAATATCCCACGCTTGCTCCAGCAAAATTTTGTCTACCAGAATTGATTAACGAAAGAGTTTGAAAAGACTGAAGAAGAGTAGCACGACTTATCACGCGTGTGTTTTTTTGAGGTCTCATAGAGTTTCTCAAAACTCTATAGTGGTAGACATAACAAGAAAGTGATTATACACGGCGGAGAAACTTACTTAATAAAATAGTGTGCTTCTGCATGTACAACCGAGTTGTTGTCATAAAATTAGGCAAGGAATTAATTACTTCGTTCAATACACGTTTGTCAAAGCAACTACGACACTAACTTCAGGTAAATTCTTGGCCACATTGACGTGTACAGGAAGTGTTTCTTCTCGCGTATTATCCGTGATGACTGGAATAAGACGGGAGGAAAATAATGTTGGTGCACTATGTACCCTCCACGAAACACTATACGGAGGCTTGTGGGACACTAATATTGACACTGAATACCAAATCCAATACTATCGCTTTGTTACTAAAGGCAGATGTTATTGCTAACAAGCCTACATATTTTGTCTTAGACTTTTTTGTTCCTATCATCATGGCCGGCCGCGGTGGCCGTGCGGTTCTGGCGCTGCAGTCCGGAACCGCGGGACTGCTACGGTCGCAGGTTCGAATCCTGCCTCGGGCATGGGTGTGTGTGATATCCTTAGGTTAGTTAGGTTTAAGTGGTTGTAAGTTCTAGGGGACTTATGACCTAAGATGTTGAGTCCCATAGTGCTCAGAGCCATTTGAACCATTTGAACCTATCATCATGCTACTATGGAAAGCAGAGCAAGGTCGCACATAAAAACCTCTAACTGTCTAACGGTATACTTCAGCGTTTACAACGGAGTTGTTCTTTCCATTCTCGCACAATATTTCGATGGCTGACCCAATTGTACTCTTCAGGTACCGCGAGTTGTGGTGGTACATGTACTCGTTGTCTATCTTCCAACCACAGTGGTTGGATGAAGAGTCGTACGTCGAAATATTGTGAAAAATGGAAAACAGATATTTTCATACATGGTACGTTAATATGTACAGTGTGCTGGTTGTTTTTCCCTGCTTCGAACAGTCTTCCCACAAACACATCACATAAAGCATGTCACTTAATTTACTACCTGATATTTTCTGCATGGTCGTAATTGCACCACTAAGGGGACTACACCTGTCAGTACAGACTTCACGGTTTGCAAGCATGTGCTCACACTTCAACAACTAACCTGCTGCCCAGGGGGAAATAAATATTAAAGGCTTGCTCTTCCCAAATGTGCTTGGAGGTACTAACCAACCAAAAAACACGCTACTCCTAATAGCTATAATCATTAGTCTGCAAATGACGTGCATACTGGTGTAATGTTGTTCAGTACACCGTCCTCAATCACCAAGAAAAATATCTGCTCTTAAGCCCATTACACGTTGTATATAGTGAATACATACACCACAACACGCAGCACCTGAAGAAGACGACACCTTCGGTCGTTGAAATATTGTACAAAACATGAAACAGTTCTGGTGTGTACCCGAAAGTACACCATTAATCAATCACGCGGACAAAATCCGTGAGATCGCACCTCTAACTGTCCTCAGTCAGTTTTAATCGATAAGAAATCAGTGTACTCTGTGCTCCAGCTGTTTACACCAAATCTTATCTAGACGTTTTCAAGTGGGTTCAAAAAGCCCATGGAAACTGTTACTAATGGCTTGTGACTTTCGAGGAGTACCAACCACTTAGGTTTTTTAAGAAAGGGAGTTGTTTACGACTACATCATAACTACCGTTTTACACAAAATTCACGAAAGTTTAGAGTCTGATATGCAGGTAGTCATTGCGAGTCTGGACATCAGATCGCTGCAAAACGTGGCCTATGTCGACAATACACATTTGTCGTTATTGTTTCACAGTTTTCGTCTATTTATGTCCCCTTTCTCCTCGTCCTGAGGTGCATACAGAAATACTTCGGCACCGTTATCATGAACCAGGAGTACCAGAGCTAAACGTTCTCCGCTGTCAGCATTCTACTTCTTGTAATTGTGGGTTCTAGATTTTTTCAGTGATCAACCACCATTAGGCTTGATGGTTTGTGTCAGAAAGTGAGTATCTTGTTGCAGTCGCCTGGACAGCGGTAATGAAACAAACCTTTGTATAAAAAGGACGTTCGACATTAAGGTGACACACACGCCGATGACGCGTATGGTTACTGAAGTTTTACAGCGTACAACGTCTGAAGTACTTTCCCATCCGAACTGTATTAGATTTTTCCGGAGTTCTGTCTGAGTCGGCTTCTTCGTCCTTATTAAGTAATAGGAATGAGAAGGAGCTCACTGGATATGTTTCAAAAGCTCCTGGAGGTTCAAGTGTGCCGTTGAAATGCGGAAGAGCGATTTGTAGAAAAAATTGCTGCTGAACCTGAGTATAAATACACTCAGAGTATAGCGCAAATACACTATGTGATTAAAAGCATCCGGACACTTGGCTGGAAATTACTTACAACTTCGTGGTGCCCTCCATCGGTAATGCTAGAATTCAATATGGTGTTGGTCCAGCCTTAGCCTTGATGACAGCTTCCACTCTCGCAGGTGTACCTTCAATCAGGTGCTGGAAGGTTTCTTGGAGAATGGCAGCTAATTCTTCACAGAGTGCTGCACTAAGGAGAGGTATCGATGTCGGCCAGTGAGGCCTGGCAAGAAGTCGGCGTTGCAAAACATCCCAAAGGTGTTCTATTGGTTTCAGGTCAGGACTCTGTGCAGACCAGTCCATTACAGTGATGTTACTGTCGTGTAACCATTCCCCCACAGGCTGTGCATTATGAACAGGCGCTCGGTCCTGTTGAAAGATGCAATCGCCATCCCCGAATTGCTCTTCAACAGTGGGAAGCAAGAATGTGCCTAAAACATCAGTGTAGGCCTTTGCTACCATAGTGCCACGCAAAACAACAAGGGGTGCAAGCCCCTCCATGAAAAACACGACCACACAATAACACCACCGCCTCAGAATTTTACTATTGGCACTACACACGCTGGCAGATGACGTTCACCGGGCATTCGCAATGCCCAAACTCTGCCATCGTATCGCCACATTGTGTACCGTGATTCATTACTCCACACAACGTTTTCCACTGTTCAATCGTCCAATGTTTACGCTCCTTACACCAGCGAGGCGTCGTTTTGCGTTTACCAGCGCGATGTATGGCTTATAAGCAGCCGCTCGACCTTGAAATCCAAGTTTTCTCACCTCCCGCCTAAATGTCATAGTACTTGCAGTGGATCTTGATGCAGTTTGAAATTCCTGTGTGATGGTCTGGATATATGTCTGCCTATTACACATTACGACCCACTTCAAGTGTCGGCGGTCTCTGTCAGTCAACAGACGAGATCGGCCTTTACGCTTTTGTGCTGTACGTGTCCCTTCGCTTCACTATCACATCGGAAACAGCGGACCTAGGGATGTTTAGGAGTGAGGAAGTCTCGCATACAGACGTATGACACAAGTGACACCCAGTCACCTGACCACGTTCGAAGTCCGTGAGTTCCGCGTAGCTCCCCATTTTGCTCTCTCACGATGTCTAATGACTGCTGAGGTCGGTCACTGATATGGAGTACCTGGCAGTAGGTGGCAGCACAATGCACCTAACATGAAAAACATATGTTTTTGGGGGAGTCCGGATACTTCTGATCACATAGTGCATGCGGGTGAAGAGATCCATCACTGCCCAACCACACATTTGGTGGTATTAATCACTGTACACAGTAAATACCATGAAATATCTATGACTAGTCATCTGGAGTGACCAAAACTAGAACGCACAAAAAATTGTAGGAAAAGGAGACATATTTTTCAGAAAAATAACTAGTACTGCAATTTTGTAAATTTATTCGAATGTACTGTGTAATAAACGGTGAATGTCCGCCTCCGTTGTCGAGTGATCAACGCGACAGACGCTCATGCGGGGAATCTGGGCTCGATTCCCAGTGTTTCCGGATTTTTCTTCGATGGGAGGACTGGATCGAGGTGCACGAAGCCTTATGATGCAAACTGAGGGGCCACCTGACTGATTGTGAGAGTCAGCGGCTCCAGTGCGGGACGTCGACAACGGCCGGGAGTGCGGTTTGCTGAACGCACGCCCTCGTGCAGCATCTGATGCAGAATGACTGAGGATGACATTCAGTGTACTATCGCGAGGTCTTCAGGACCTGATCGCTGGGTTCCCTTTCCTTAAATGGTGAATATTAATGAATATTATATTTTTCATCATTATTATAGAAAATTTGTATATGCTCCACGGCTCACGGAAAAATAAAAAATAAATAGTTTTGAGACGAAATATATTTTACACAAGGAGGAAGTTTAGTAAAAACCGAAATGCAGACTTGAACCCGAACCTGCAAATCCGGAATGACTTCATAGCTCACTAAAGAGATTAGCCCACTCGCTGGTTATAGTCATTACTGCTTTTGTGCGTCGTAGGAAATTTACATGTTGATTTGCCTAGAAACTACAAGATGACGAGCGGAGACCTGGAACAAGTGAAATTTGGTCTTACTGAAACGTTGTAAAAAGTTTCAGCAAAATACAAATACTGGTATTTTCTTATACGGAACAGTTTTTTGTCCTTTATACTTACATCATCACCGTCACCGTTACTATCTTTGACACAGATTATCAGCAATGTTCGTGTTCTGCGACTACATAAACTGCTCAATCCATCGAGTATGTGGTCTTCCTAAATATCTCCATCCCTGGAATTTATATTAGAGTACTGGGCGTGAAAACCTATTTTCTGTCATTCTAATAATATGCTGGTGCCAGTTAGATTGGCACATCTGCACACTATGTGCCATTTCATTTACGAGACATTACTTTCTTGTATTTTCATTGCCTGCTTTCGCCCAAAGTTACCCTGCTTAGGGAACATAAAATCTTATCTTTGTTGTGCTTATTGTGGCTTTTTCATTTTGAAGTCCGCCCCGATAGCTGAGTGGTCAGTCTGCCGCCGGCAGTGCTGCGAGGCGGTCACGCGCCAGAGCGCTGCGGGAGAGGCGCGCACGGTGTGTTTGTGTTTACTTCGGCCGCTGTAAGTGCCGTTTTCCCTTCTAGACTACCATGGCGCACAACTATTACGTTTCAACTTTTGTTCCGACTTCACCCGACCCAAGGCCCTGGAGGTAGAACGATTTATTCGCGTTAAGTTAAAATACCACCAACGGATCTAACTGGTATCCACTTGTCCATAGTTAGCAGTACCGTCTACGTCAAAATGATCAACGATGCGGCGTGCGACAAGATGCTTCAAGAGGCAAAACGTGGACTTCGCTTCTGTTCTTCCGACGGCAACGTCGGACCCGTTACCGTCAATCACGCAGGTCTCGGCACACGGACGATAAGGTTCTTCGAACTGCCGTTCGAACTACCTGCAGACGTCGTCATCGAGGCGCTCCGTCCCTATGGCAACGTTCTGGAACATGTTGCCGAGCGATGGGTACAATGTCAAACCTATCCCGTTTTAAACGGTGTTAGACAGGTCCGCATCGAGTTGCAGAAACACGTGCCTTCCTATCTACGTATAGGAGGCTGCCGTGCCATTATAATGTACGACGGCCAACCTCGGACCTGTTCCGGTTGCGGGAAAGAAGGTCACCTACGGTCTGAATGCATTCAACGACGTGTTGCGCAGCTCCCGTTGTTGGAAGCGTCCGTCACACCCACGATGACAGCCCTACCGGTCACTTACGCAGCGGCTCTTTCCACGTCTACAGTTCCTTCCAGTCCGTCGCCTGGTCCTTCCGATCGGCACGCCCCACCGTCCCAGTCACCTATGGACGGTGCGGACGTCCCACCTGACAACCTTGCCGCCGAACAGGCTCCCGCACCGGACGCTGAGGAGAACAGTACTTCTTCACAACACCTGTTTGACAATTTCATTGTACCCACCGACGCCTTCGAACCAGGTCGACGCTCCTCCTTGCCGTCGTCCGACACTGAGGAACACGTGCGCAAACAACGCTCGCCACGTAGGCGCAAACGCCGTCGCCGTTCACCCACGGGCTCTCAAAGCGTCGCCACCCGCGACGACCAAGAGGACACCCAACCAGCCGACATTTCCACGCAGAGGTCGGCGGACAACTTTCACGATGAACAAGACGTTTCGCAGGACGGGACCACTATGGAGGTCGCCATGCACAATGTGACGATCGGTGCGCCGGTAGAGACGCCTGTCTCCCCGCCGACAACTCCAGATCTCTCTCACCACGACGCAATTCCCATGGACATTGGACAGGCCCACGGCACAGGAGCATGGGCCGACGACATTGAGGAAGATACGCCCCGTCCTCCGGATGAGTTACCTCCGCCGGACAAGGCTGCCTGTAAACATCAAAAGCGAGGCACTGCAGCTGATGGGACGCGACTTCCTGTCGGTGCCCTCCTCTTACTTCCCTTGGTGATGGTAGATGCGCGTCCACCACCACTGAAACAAACGTACCGGCACTGCACCCAAGCTGCAACTCCTCTGTGACATGCTTCGGGCCTCTGACGTCGATGTCGCCCTTCTTCAGGATGTACGCGTTGCCACACTACCACCAGTCTACAGCTACGACTCATACACGTCCACATGTGATCAATCAGGGCGTGGAGTGGCTTTCTACATACGCGAAGGAATCCCACTCAAGGACACGACAATCCTTCCCTGTGGAAGAGGCATGGCTGTTACCATCTTCGACACACGCGTCATCAATATCTACGCTCCGTCTGGCTCCACGAACCGTCGGCAGCGGTCCACTTTCTTCGGACATGACGTGGCGCCCCTGTTTTCTGAACGCTATGATCGCCTTATCGTGAGAGACGATTTCAACTGTGTCCTCCATCCGCAGGACCAAATGCCTGGTTATTCGCCATGCCCTGCGCTGCTCACCTTAATCGAAGATATTCATCTAGTGGACGTTTGGGAGAAAATTCATGGCAATACCCCCGGTTTTACCCATTATGCAGCACATTCTGCGAGCAGACTGGACCGGTTTTATGTCTCTGCCCACCTTTGCAATGAAGTCGCCCAAGCTGAACGATGGCCCCTTGCATTTTCGGACCACTGCACCGTCATTTGCTCCCTGGCTCTGCCACTTCAGTCAGTGTGGCGCAGCAGAGGTTACTGGAAGCTTAATACCTCCCTCCTTAATGATCCACACTGCCGACAATGTATTGCCACGACATGGGCGTCTTGCGAAAGACGCCCTCCGCAGTACACATCCACTTTCCATTGGTGGCTCAAATGTGCCAATCCTGCGATCAGAAAGGCCTTCATACAATGTGGCAAGGAAGCAGCAGCATGGCATCGAGACACCACAAATTTTCACTACGCCGTCCTCCGTGAGCTCGATGCGCTCCCTCCATCACCTGACACCCATAGGGAACGACAGCGTACTAAAGCTCGTCTCCCCTCTCTTCAACGTGCACGACTGCATGGTGTCGTGGTGCGTTCCCGACGACAAGACCTCCTCCACGACGAAACCCCATCCACAATCCATGCCGCATCCGATCATAGTCGTCGGCGTCGACTTTTCGTCCCCAACATCACGATCTCCGATGGTGTTCACCACACAAGACAGGCGGCGGTGGTGTCTGCTTTTGCTGAACATTATGGCCAATTTTATGATGATGAACCGATGGCGACGCCCACTCCTGATGATCTCCGTCCTTCCCCTGATCGGACCCTCACCGTAGCGCAGTCAACGTCCATGATGTCTGCAATCACCGCAGAAGAGGTAGTAGATGCGATCAACAAAGGGGCCAAGAACAAATCACCCGGACCAGATGGTCTCCCAGTGGAGTTTTACCGGGCGTTCACCACGTTAATGCTTCCTCGCTGGACGGAAATGATTCAGGAACTCTTTACTCCGTCCTTCCCAATTCAACCTGAATTCGTCATTGGCATTCTTCTACCTGTGCCTAAACCGAAGGGAGGGTCTCATGTCTCTGCATATCGCCCCCTTACACTACTGAATGCAGACTATAAAATCTATGCACGCCTCTTAGAGCGCGCATACACACCGTCTTACATACGGTCCTTTCACCTGAGCAGACTGCACGTGGTTGGGGCCACCTTACAAACAGCCCTAGGAGAATGCCATGGCCTCGTTGCACTGGCGTCGGTTTGTCGCCTTCGTGCAGCACTGGTATCCGTCGATTTCACGAGTGCCTTTGATCGCGTTCGACACCCATTCCTCCTCATGGTGGCGACATGTATGGGGTTCCCATTACTTTTTGTCGATGCCATTCGCCGGTTACTACTTCCCGCGGTCTCGATGGTACAAGTCAATGGGAGACTTGTAGGACCGATTCCTATACGCCGCTCTGTGCGTCAAGGATGCCCTATGTCTACTTTACTATATGCCATTGCACTTGAGCCCCTCATCACTGGACTTGCCTCTAGACTGCAGGGCCTCACTTTGCGTGACTACACCTTTCACTGTAGGGCTTATGCGGACGATATCCTCTTTCTCACCTGCTCCTCCACGGAACTCAATGACGCCATCCAATGGATCCACCAGTATGGACGTCTTTCTGGTAGCATTCTTAATGTCCGTAAATCGACTATGATGCACATTGGGCGCGGCCTCCCGGCTATGGTGCCGACCCCACTCCCAGTCAGTGCCAACCTTCGTTACTTGGGTATCGAATTTACGAGCTCCACACACCGCACAGTGGCCCTGGCTTACCGGCGGCTTTTGCAGTCGATTCGGCACCATGTCCGCGGTCAAGTGCACCGTAACTTAAACCAACTCTAGCGTGTCTCCTATGTCAACATGTATGTCGCCCCTAAACTGGTACACGTCGCCCAGATCCTCCCAATGCCGTTACTCCTTGGCCGCCGCATCCAATCAGCCTTTGGATATTTCGTGTCAGCAGGGGCACTTTTCAAAGTCCGCTACAACACTCTAACACTGCCTCCTGCAAAAGGTGGCCTCGGACTCGTCAACGTGCGGGCACGACCTTCTGCACTCTTTGTCCATTCTATGTTGCGGCGCTGGCGGGGGCCGGTCCCGTCCTTAACACGCAGTCTCTTAGTTATCCTCCGACCAGCTTCTCTCGATCCACCGATCAATGTGGCACCTATTTCTCCATTATTGTACCACGTCGCCAATTGTTTCATAGAACTCAGCTACATTCGGGCCGATCTCCCAGTCACCCGTCCTCCCCGTACAAAAGATTATTATCGTTTGTTTATGCCGTCCAACCCTTGCGACCCCATGGTGCTACAGCATCCTGACATTCACTGGCGCACGGTTTGGGGGTGTGTGCATGCACCCTTTTTACCGTCGTCTGTGTCTGCACTCTGGTATGTTTTAGTCTATTGAAAATTCCCGACTAATAGTCGACTTTATCGCTTAGGACTGGCCACATCCCCACTCTGCCCTGACTGTCAGCCCGAAGACACCGACGAGCACCGTCTTACGTGCCCCCTGAATCAAAACGTATGGCTTCTCATCCAACGAATCGTGGGCTTTTACCTCCGTGCCCCGCCAACGACGGTAAACCCGGATTTCCTGTTGTTGCCCCAGACATTTCACTACCTTCTTGCTAAGCACCATACCCTAATCTGGTTTCGAGGACAGGCTTTAGAATACCCCTTTCAGAGTGGTCCGCATACAGTCCGTGACTTCTGGTACAAAGTTGTGATCGCGCATAGCACCCTCACCCGAAAACCATCTTACCGACAAACTTTTGCCGGTTATCTCCGCAGCGTCTTCCTTGATCCCCCTCAAAGTTGGGGTGTACCATGCCTACCTGTCAAATGATGCAACACCCTTATCCACGTTCTCATGCATCAACAAAAAAAAAAAAAGGAAGAAGACAGATTATGTTATATTTTGTTGTATTTAATGTTTTTCTTTTAATTTTTTTTAACTAACAGTCATTTTTATATGTTTAAATGGTACCTTGAAGAACTCTTGCATAGTGAATATACACTCCTGGAAATTGAAATAAGAACACCGTGAATTCATTGTCCCAGGAAGGGGAAACTTTATTGACACATTCCTGGGGTCAGATACATCACATGATCACACTGACAGAACCACAGGCACATAGACACAGGCAACAGAGCATGCACAATGTCGGCACTAGTACAGTGTATATCCACCTTTCGCAGCAATTCAGGCTGCTATTCTCCCATGGAGACGATCGTAGAGATGCTGGATGTAGTCCTGTGGAACGGCTTGCCATGCCATTTCCACCTGGCGCCTCAGTTGGACCAGCGTTCGTGCTGGACGTGCAGACCGCGTGAGACGACGCTTCATCCAGTCCCAAACATGCTCAATGGGGGACAGATCCGGAGATCTTGCTGGCCAGGGTAGTTGACTTACACCTTCTAGAGCACGTTGGGTGGCACGGGATACATGCGGACGTGCATTGTCCTGTTGGAACAGCAAGTTCCCTTGCCGGTCTAGGAATGGTAGAACGATGGGTTCGATGACGGTTTGGATGTACCGTGCACTATTCAGTGTCCCCTCGACGATCACCAGTGGTGTACGGCCAGTGTAGGAGATCGCTCCCCACACCATGATGCCGGGTGTTGGCCCTGTGTGCCTCAGTCGTATGCAGTCCTGATTGTGGCGCTCACCTGCACGGCGCCAAACACGCATACGACCATCATTGGCACCAAGGCAGAAGCGACTCTCATCGCTGAAGACGACACGTCTCCATTCGTCCCTCCATTCACGCCTGTCGCGACAACACTGGAGGCGGGCTGCACGATGTTGGGGCGTGAGCGAAAGACGGCCTAACGGTGTGCGGGATCGTAGCCCAGCTTCATGGAGACGGTTGCGAATGGTCCTCGCCGATACCCCAGGAGCAACAGTGTCCCTAATTTGCTGGGAAGTGGCGGTGCGGTCCCCTACGGCACTGCGTAGGATCCTACGGTCTTGGCGTGCATCCGTGCGTCGCTGCGGTCCGGTCCCAGGTCGACGGGCACGTGCACCTTCCGCCGACCACTGGCGATAACATCGATGTACTGTGGAGACCTCACGCCCCACGTGTTGAGCAATTCGGCGGTACGTCCACCCGGCCTCCCGCATGCCCACTATACGCCCTCGCTCAAAGTCCGTCAACTGCACATACGGTTCACGTCCACGCTGTCGCGGCATGCTACCAGTGTTAAAGACTGCGATGGAGCTCCGTATGCCACGGCAAACTGGCTGACACTGACGGCGGCGGTGCACAAATGCTGCGCAGCTAGCGCCATTCGACGGCCAACACCGCGGTTCCTGGTGTGTCCGCTGTGCCGTGCGTGTGATCATTGCTTGTACAGCCCTCTCGCAGTGTCCGGAGCAAGTATGGTGGGTCTGACACACCGGTGCCAATGTGTTCTTTTTTCCATTTCCAGGAGTGTATATGTACTTTTAGTTTGATCAATACATATTATTAAAAAAAAAAAAAAGAAAGGGTCCCGGCTGGGTCGGGGAATTTCTCCGCTAAGGGACTGGGTGTTGTGTTGTTTTCATCATCATTTCTTCCCTATCCAGCGCGCAGGTCGCCCAGTGTGGCGACGAATGTAATAAGACCTGCACCAAGGCGGCCGGACCTGCCCCGTAAGGGGCCTCCAGGGCAACAACGCCAAACGCTCATTTCCATTTTGAGGAAGTGTGCAATATTCATTTTCAGACATAAAGTTCGGTGTTCATATGACATTGTACCGACACTTCATTTTAATATTTTGCCTCATATATTACACTTTCTTAAGATGTACAAAAACGCAAGCTTTCTCGGCGAATATGATGAAATTTTCTCGGGATCTCGGTCGAGTCATATGTTGTGTTGTCATAACGTTTCGATGAGTTTCATATTCACCATCTTCAGGCGACGTGTCAGTTTCATTTGCTTGTCGCTTATTTGGCGAGCATTCCTTGCTCGGCATGTGTACAGTTTAAACACTGCAAAGTTATTCCTGCTAAATCTATCGTTGTGGTGTACGATAACCTGATTTAATGGACTGGCCTCAGGTGATGTGGAGAAACTTTTTCTCATGCGGTATTGGTGGAGGCCCAGTTCCAGGACAAGTCGATTGCGGGATTGCTCTGGCTGCTGCAGAAGGCACGAGCATTCTGCCGGATTCTCTCCCTGTCGGAGACAAGTTGGAAACAGATCCGAGAGGGGCAGAGCGAGTTTCAGACCTCGGTTGTGCACACTTTGCAGCTTTGCGATGTGCAAGTCACCGGACTTTCCCTACACCATGGTGATGTATCCCAGCACTGTTCTGACTAGTGTTTGGTAGAGCATAGTGCCGTGATGAGGTAGCGACTTCCAGGGATTAAGCAGAGGGTACAGGGCGTGAAGACCTCTCACTGCTCTGCTTCCGACGTCAAGTGCATGCTCGGCTCATGTGAGCCTCTGGTCGCGGATCACCCCGAGGCACTTCGTGGTCTTCGTGCCTGCGATGGGACCTCTCATGATGTTGACAGGTAGCAGATCTGGCTGCAGCCTCCTTCGGGTTGAATTTATGTCGCCACTTTGCCATTCATGATCCCAGTGAGACGCACCCAAGTTATAAGCGGCGTCTCATTGTGCGGACATTCATGCTGTGTGTGAACAGCGCTACATGGTCGGCATAAAGCGCCAGTTCTACACATGCCACCTGTCGCGTATCGGCAGCGTACAGGGAGTACAGCAAGGCGCCGAGCATCGACGTTGCCCTCACATGGAAAGTTCTCCCTCCAGCGAGGTAGGACCGAAGAAAGACTTCGTGCAAGGTCTGTACCCCAATTTCAAAGAGTTTGCACGTGAGACCGTCGTGCGAAACAGAATCAAGTGCTCTGGATACGTCAGAAGCGCTGCCCCAAAATTTTTCCTTGTTTGCACCGTCCTCATCACCGGCTCGACCATTTTCAGCAACTGGTGGGAGGTCGAGTGGCCGCTCCGAAATCCAGACTGTCTCTTGATTGACGTGATGAATGTCTCACACCTTCGACAGGGATGGAGCAAGTTGATGATCCTGACCTGCTCCTCGTTGGTTTTGGAGGTAGTCACCACTTCCACACGTTTCTGAAGTATCTGATTGAAGATATCGGTTCGTGGCCGATGGACACCCGGTGGGAGGTTGTTTCAGCACGTGGTTGTCGACTTCATCGCAGCCTCCTGTCCTCTTGGCGTCCAGAGACTGAAGTTGTACAGCTACTTCTTCCTCTGTGATCGGTTAAATGTCTTTCTCTGCCATAGCTGCCGGGAAGATCGGCAGCTGTTCTTCGATCTGGCGCATGTGAATCTTAAATACAGTGTTGGTCACCAGCATGAAGTTGGTCACTAATGTGTCGGCCAGCACGCTGGCAAGTATCGGTTTCACGTTCAGTTCCTTTCTTTATAGTCACTGGACCGCAGACTCCTATGCCTGGGACCCAGAGGGTGAGCCGTTGCATGCCTCTGGCAGAGAAGTTGCGGCTGGGGAGGGAGGCCGTTTATCTAATGTTCGTGGAACTGGTGTAAATTTCAGACCTTTTGACAGTATGGATTTTGTCGCCTCGTCGAGCTCCCATCCAGCAAAATTGATGGTAGTCCTTTAATCATTACTGTCGATGTCTCCCATCACAGAGATACCGCTATAAGATTTCACGCTACTACCAAAAAGTCAATTCGACAACGACATGCGAAACTAATGCGAAACGCGTTCACAATTACCTACTTCCACTGTCGTGAAAAGTTCTATAAATAGTGGGAGATGCCATGGGATTCGTAATAGCGCCAATCATCATAAATACTGGCAGCAACATCTCTTCTGGATGCACGCGACTGGCCCACACACTGAGTCCCAGGTAGAAACGTCTGTGGTCCAGCGGCTATAAAGAAACGGAATGGAAATGAATTCGACACGTTGCCTGAAAGTGAGGGGTACGAAACTCGTCGGAACATTGTGACAACAGGACGTCACGATTCGACTGATAAACTGAGAAGATTTCATCAACTTTGGTGAATTGTTCTCTATCGTCTGGTTTAAAAATTTCGACACATTGATACCCAAATGTAAAGCATGCTACCTACACTTTTCTTTTATTGCTGACCGAAATTTCTACCCTTTTTTTCGGTTACAGTTATTGCCCTTGTTTTTGTATCCGAAATTTTCATATTATACTTGGCTAGAAAGTTTGGAAGTCCGCACGCAGTATTCGTTTTCAGTTATGCGTGTCTGCTGGTCTCCAACTAATGTACAATTTGTGCATAACCGTATTTACATCTTTACATTCCTGGGCTATTTCGGTTACACGAATAATAAATGATGTCGGCTATAGATCACATTCTTGTCTAAAACCCTAACTAATTTCTATGGTTTCTGTATATTTTCTATGGTTTAATTTGATTTTTTTAACGGAGATTCGTATTAGTTTTCACATTTTATAACTCGATAATTTTCTAATACTATTTACAGCTTGTGTCTTTTTACTCAGCCAAAACCTTACAAAAAAATTGCATATTATAGGTATATGAGAAAATGTACTGTATCGAATCACAGTAAGCGGAGCAAGTTTGCCTCTACGCCAGATATCAGAATTATATCGTCGTGTTATATTTCATTCCCAGCTACCAAAATTAATTGCTGATAAGTTACGTAACACGGCGATAATGACTTCCTCTGAAAAGTTATACAAAAACACAAACAAGCAAGCTGTCGGACTGCTGCCTCTTCAGATACTTAACAGTTATTGCCGTGAACTCTGAAGCATTTAAAGTCGACAGGAACACTTCAGGTGCTATCTTTCGTCCTGTTAGAGAGAGACGTTCTGAAGTAAACAAGTCTTCAGGTACCAGATCGGCGGCGCATGTCTCTTGCTGAGTTCAACATGGCAGCTGTTACTAGCTGGTTTCAGAGCTAATTCTGCAAAGTAATAATCTGTAACCAATTTTCCACCCAAAAGTAAGGTCATTTCACTTGGAGCAGATCTGTCAGTTTCCTTTTGGTTTCTTTTTTTTCCTTTTTTCTTTTTTCTCGACTACTGTACTAACATAAAACAGCATTATACTTCTGTCAAGGTTAGATAAGAAAAGATGAGACAAACCCGTGACATGGGAACTTAGTTACAAGAATATTAAACGGACTCTTACGATAGTATTGTTCTCAACCGATAATCGACCTGACTTCTCTGGAGAACTATTTCAGTAAGCGTTTACGGAGGTAGTAATAGCGGTTAAAGTCTTATAGACGTGCTCGCTATTACAGATGGAAAGTTGTTTACAAAAATGGAAAATAATGTGAGGAAAAAGGCTATTTTTATGTGTTTTCAAATCACTCGTAACATTACTGTTCCCAATTTATTAGGGACGATGAAAAAGTTTCTGTTTGAGGGCACTGTTGTCGCGTATATGCAATGGAGCGTGACTCCTGTGCGGGTATACAAGAGTCGACATCTGGGCAAGGGATTAGTGTGGGGCAAAGGTTTAGTGTCCGAAGAGTGTGGGGTAAATGCGGAAACATGAACGTTATTACCAGATGCATACAAACAGGACCAATGTGTTGTTATTCTTTTCTTGGCTGCCGAAGGACAACAACCGGTAGACATCCACCGCAGGTTGAAGAATGTGTATGGGGCAGCATGTCTGTCGAAATCCACCGTTGTGGATTGGTGTGCCAAGTGGTGCTGCTGCTTCATGCAAATCCACCTCCCAATATCGCAAATGACGTAACTCGGAAGTTACACCAACTCAATTGGGAAACATTCGAGCACCCGCCCTTTAGTCCTGATCTCTCCCCAAGCGATTAACATGCCTCTGATCCCTTAAAATAGGCCTCGAAGTGACGTCCAGTCGGAGGAGGAAGTGCAGCAGGCAGTTATAGACTTCTTCGCACAACAGGACACGGTGTCTTTCCAAACGGTTGTCTTCAACCTGGTGCGTTGGTGCGATGCTTGCCTCAATGCTCATGGCGATTTTGCCTGATTAGCTTACCGATTCTGGACTGCACCGCTTTCGAACGGTAACTTTTAAATAGACCCTTATAACGTGGAACAGTTGCTTCTAAATAAAAACATAAATGAACTTCGATAAACTTACTGTTAAAAGCAAAATGACAAAGAATAAGGAAATGCATCCTTACATGAAGACGAGACAGAAATTAACAAGGAGACTTAATGTGCCTCAGTTATTTTAAAAAGATATTAAAAGATGAAATCACAGAATCGATGCTAATCCTTTTTAACGATATAAATTAGAATCTGGTCTCTGACTCAGCAAGATATATTAATTTGTTAGAATAGGCGTGTTAATTCTTTGGCTTTATGGAAGTAGTCAGTCCACGATTGGTTGCTATGCCCCGATGAGATACGCTTGAAGTTCTCTGAGGCTATAGGTGCTGCGACATTGAATACCTCAGTAGACTGTTCATACCAAGAGGAAATTACATCTTTAATAAGAACAGTCACAGAAGCTGAAGAGATAAACGTTGGTACATGGAAGCTAATTGCGAAGAAACCATGGATAACAGAAGAAATACTTCAACTGATCAACGTCAGAAGGAAGTGCCCAAATGTTCACGGAAATTCAGAGATACAGAAATACGAGTCACTTAGGAATTAAATAAACAGGAAGTGCAAGGAAGCGAAGAGGAAATGACTACATGGAAAACGTGATAAACTCGAGCAAGAAATGTTGGTCGGAAGGACAAACTCAGCATATAGAAAAATAAAAAAACTTTCTATGAAATCAAGGACGGTAATATTAAGAGTGCAATGGGAATTTCACTGTTGACCGCAGAGGATAGAGCGGATTGGTAGAAAAAGTACATTGAGGACTTATATGATGACGCGATAGAAAAATAAACAGGAGTCTGTAGGTTAGAGATAGAGGATCTAGTACCAGAATCAGAATTTAGAAGAGCTTTGGAAGATTTAAAATCAAATAAGGTAGGAGGGATAAGATTCTACCGGAATCTCTAAAATCTAAGGGGGAAGTGGCAGCATAACGATTATTCACAGTTATGTGTAGAACATATGAGACTGGCGATATATCATCAGGCTTTAAGAAAAACATCATACACACAATTCCAAAGGTTGCAAAGGCTGTGAAGTGCGAGGATTATCGTACAATCAGCTTAACAGCTGATGCATCAAAGTTACTGACTAGAATAACATCCAGAAGAATGGAAAAGAAAATTGAGGATATGTTAGATGACGATCAGTTTGGCTTTAACGAAGTAAAGGCACCAGAGAGGCGATTCTGACGTTGCAATTGATAATGGAATCAAGACTGAAGAAAAATCAAGACGCGTTCATAAGATTAGCCGATCTGGAAAAAGCGTTCGTCAATGTAAAATGGTGCAAGATGTTCGAAATCCTGAGAAAAATAGGCGTAATCTATAAGGAAAGACGGATAATATACAATATGTACAAGAACATAAAGAGAAGAAAAAGAGTGGAAGACCAAGAACGAAGTGCCTGGATTAAGAAGGGTGTAAGACAGCGATGTAGTCTTTCGCCCCTGCTGCTCAATCTGTACGTCTACATCTACATCTACATTTATACTCCGCAAGTCACCCAACGGTGTGTGGCGGAGGGCACTTTACGTGCCACTGTCATTACCTCCCTTTCCTGTTCCAGTCGCGTATGGTTCGCGGGAAGAACGACTGTCTGAAAGCCTCCGTGCGCGCTCTAATCTCTCTAATTTTACATTCGTGATCTCCTCGAGAGGTATAAGTAGGGGGAAGCAATATATTCGATACCTCATCCAGAAACGCACCCTCTCGAAACCTGGCGAGCAAGCTACACCGCGATGTAGAGCGCCTCTCTTGCAGAGTCTGCCACTTGAGTTTATTAAACATCTCCGTAACGCTAAGAAGCAATGACGGAACTAAAAGAAAGGCTCAAGATTGTGATTCATATTCAAGGTGAAAGGATATCAGCGTTGAGATTCGCTGATAACTTTGCTATCCTGAGTGAAAGTGTAGAAGGATCTGTCGACTGGAACGAACAGTGTAATGAATACAAAATATGAATTGAGAGTACATCGAATAAAGACGAAAGTAATGAGAAGTAGCAGAAATGAGAATAGCGAGGAAGTTAACATCAGGATTGGTGATCACGAAGTAGATGAAGGTGAGAAATTCTGCTAACTAGGCAGCAAAATAATGCATGACGAACGGAGCGAGGAGGACGTAAAAATCAGTTTAGCACTGGCGGAAAAGGCATTCCTGGCCAACAGAAGTATACCAGAATCAAACATGGGCATTAATTTGAGGAAGAAATCTCTGAGAATGTACGTTTGGAGCATAGCATTTTATGGTAGTGAAACATGGACCGGAAAAGAAGAGAATTGAAACATTTGAGATGCGGTGCTACAGAAGAATGTTGAAAATTAAATTGATTGATAAGGTAAGGAATGGGGAGGTCTTCCGGAGAATAGACGAGGAGGGGAATAAATGTAAAATACAGACAAGGAGAAGAAACAGGATGACAGAACATCTGTTAAGGTAGCCGCGTGAGATTAGCCGAGCGGTCTGAGGCGCTGCAGTCATGGACTGTGCGGCTGGTTCCGGTGGAAGTTCGAGTCCTCCCTCGGGAATGGGTGTGTGTGTTTGTTCGTAGGATAATATAGGTAAAATAATGTGTAAGCTTAGGGACTGATGACCTTAGCAGTTAAGTCCCATAAGATTTCACACACACATCTGTTAAGATATGAGGGAATAAGCTGTAGAGGATAAAAACTGTAGAGGAAGACAGAGATTGGGATACATAGAGCACATAATTGAGGATGTAGGTTGCAAGTGCTACAGTGAGACGAAAAGAAAGGGGAGGAATTCGTGGCGGGCTGCATCAGGGCAGTCAGAAAGCTGTTAACTGAAAAAATGTACTATTTGGCTCAAAATAAAAATGAATGTTTAATTCGTTGAATAGTTAATATGCCAGTTATGGAATAAATTATGAATATATTTTATCCCTTGATTTTTCTTTCGTAGTTAATAAACTCATAGCCAAAGGCAGCATTAATAGAAATTTAACTGAGACCTACTCATTATACAGTGGTCAGGGCCACATAACTTGAACAACTTAATTGGCACTGTCTCACGAGAAGCGATGTGATTCCATAGCTATATCGGGAAGAACATCAAGATAAAAATGAACGATCGCTTGGGTTCTCTCATATTAAAGCACTCTATTATAGATTCGTTTCACCAAAGTCAAGCAGTCAGAGATGACATATCCCGTTAGTTCTACTTAGTGTCTGCATTTCAGTTTTTATTGGGATTTTCTGTTTATCTCAGTATCATTCGTAGTGCAAAAAACTTCCTTTCAAATACATCACAGAAACGTATTTTATATTCCACGTTAGTCTTCTGAGGAGTTTGATGCTGCCCGCCAACAATTTCTCTCCTGCGACGATCTCTTCATTTCAGAGTAGCATTTGTACGCTGCGTACTCAATAATGTGTTCAATATGTTCCAGTCTCTGCCTTCCACTACAGTTTTTACACTCAACAGTTCCATGTAGTACCATGAAGGTATTCCCTGATGCCTTAAACATATGTTCTGTCATCCTGTTCCTTCTTCCTGTCATTATTGCCATTGTTTCCCATGTATTCCTTTTTTCACCGGTTCATCGGAGAACCTCCTGATTCCTAATCATACCGCTCCACCTAATTTTTAAGATTCTTCTGTAGCACCACATCTCAAATCCTTCGATTCTCTTCCGTTCTGGTTTTCCCAACGTCCATGATTCGCTACCATACAGCGTTGTGCACCAAACATACATTCTCAGAAATTTCTTTCTCAAATTAAAGCCTGTGCCTGACATATACTTCTACTGGCGAGGAACGTCCTCCTTGCCTCTTCCAGTCTGCTTTTTATGTCCTTCATGCTTTGTCCGTCATGGGCTATTTTGTTTCAAGGTAACAAAATTCTTTAACTTCATCAACTTCGTGACCACAAATTTTAACGTTAAGTTTCTCGTTATTCTCGTTTCTGCTATTTTTCATTACTTTTCTCTTTTTCCGATTCACTCTCAAAACATATTCTGTATTCATTAGACCATTCCATTCAACAGATCCTGTAATTCTTCACATTTTCTGAGGATGGCAAAGTCAACAGAGAATCTTATGATTGATATCCTTTCACACTTAATTTTATACCTTCACTTCAACTTTCCTTTTATTTCCGTCATTGCTTTTTCGATGTACAGATTGAGCACGTAAAACTGCACCCATGCCTTATACTGCTTTTTAATCCGACCATTTCGTTAATCAGACCGCTTCCTTCATGGACTTTCAAAGTTATTGTTCACTCTTGGTTCTTGTGCATATTGTATATCACCCCAATTTCCCTGTAGCTTGCTACAGTTTCCCTCAGATTTTCGAACATCTAGTACCATTTCACAATCTCGTACACTTTTTCTATGTCGAGAAATCCTATGTGCGTATCTTGATTTTTCTATAGTCTTGCTTCCATAATCACGCACAAGGTCAGAACTGTTTCTGTCACGCCTCTACCTTTCCTAAAGTAAAACTAATCGTCGTCTAACAATTTTCTTTTCCTTTCTCCTGTATATTATTCTTGTCAGCAGCTTAGACGGATGAGATGTTAAGCTGACTGTGCGATAGTTTTCACACCTATCTGCCCTTGCTATCTTCGGACTTGTGTGGACGATATATTTCCGGAAATTCTGGTGGAACGTCGCCAGTCTCATACATTTTACCCACCAATTTGAATAGTCGTTTTGTTGCCACTTCCCCCAAGGATTCTAGAAATTTCAGTGGAATGTTATCAGTCTCTTCTGCTGTATTTGATCTCAAGTTATGCGAGAATACGCGATAGACAGTAGGAATGAGATAGGAGAAAGACTGAGTTATACAATAAATTTAATATAGTGATAGCGACTCTAATATTGGTCCTCATTTGTCTTCCAAATCGATTTCAGTTTCTTCTTCTGTCAAGTCATCAGACGAATCACCCTTCTCATAGAGGATTTCATTGTCCTCTTTCCATCTATCTGCTCTTTTCGGTGAAAAGTGGAATTTCCATTGCTCTCCTAATTTACCACCCTTGCTTATAATTTCACAGAAAGTTGTTTTTACTTTCCTACATGCTGAGTCAATCCTTCTGACGATCATTTCTTTTTCGGTTTCTTCGCATTTCTCCTGAAGGCACTTAGCCTTGGCTTCCCTCAACTTCCCATTTATTTCATTCCTAAGTGATTGCTGTATTCCTGTCCCTCCTTAACATTTTTGTACTTCCTTCTCCCGTCGAACAGGTGAAGTATTTCGTCTGTTACCTAAGGTTTTCTCGCAGCTACCGTCCTCGTACCAACGTTTGATTCACCAAAATTTGTGATTTCCCTTTTTAGAGATGTCCAATCCCCTCCAACTTAATTGCCTACTGCGAAATTCCTTATTGCAATATCCACATCCTTAGCAAACTTCAGTCGCGTCACACTCTTCCTCAATGGTTCAGCTACCCACTTCCTTCCACTCTGATTTTTCTATGTGATTCTCTTAAACTTCATTCTACTCTTTATCGTTATTAAATTATGATGTAAGTCTGTATGTGCTCCTTGGTTATCCCTACAATCCAATATCCGATTTCGGAATCATTGTCTGACATGATACAATCCAGCTGCAATCTTCCAGTGCCTCCAGGTCTTCTCCAAGTGTAGCCCTCCTCTTGCCATTCTTGATCAGAGTATACGCAATCACCATACCAAATTTATTGTAGAACTCAGTCTTTCTCCTATCTCATTGCTACTGCCTGTCCCATATTCTCTTGATCAGAGTATTCGCTATCACCATACCAAATTTATTGTAGAACTCAGTCTTTCTCCTATCTCATTCCTACTGCCTGTCCCATGTTCTCGCATAACCCTTTCTTCTGTTCCTTCACCTACAACCGCGTTCCAATCCCCGATGATTATTAAATTATCATCTCCACTTACATACTGAATTATTCACTCAATATCTTCATATAACTGTACTTTCTCTATTTCTTCCTCTTCTGCATGCGACGTCAGCATATATACCTGAACTATCGTCATCGGCGTTGGTTTGCTGTCGAATCTCATGAGAACAACCCTTTAACTGAAGTGTTCGTTCACCTTAACTCATTTCCTGCTCTACTTTCTTATCTCTAATGAATCCTGTCTCCCGTTATACCATTTTCTGCGGCTGTTGATATTACCCTACACTCGTCTGACCGGAAATCATCATCTCCTTTCCATTTCATTTCAATGACTCTCGCTTTATCTAGATTGAGCCTTTGCATTTCCCTTTCCAGGTTTTCTAGCTTTCCTACTACGTTCAACATGCTGAATACCACGTCCCAACACGTAGAACTATAATCTTTCGTTGGTTATTCAATCTTTTTCTCATGGTCATCTCTCCCTTGGCAGTCTCCTCCCGGAGATCCGAATGGGGACTAGTCATGAATCTTTTGCAAATGGAGAGATCATCATGACACTCTTTCAATTACAGGCTACCTGTCCTGTCGATGTACATTAAGTGTCTTTAGTGTAGCAGTTACCATTGCCTTCTGCATCCTCATGTCGTTCACCAGTGCTGATTCTTTTGCTTTTTACGGGCACTTTCCCACCCCAAGGGCAAGACAGTGAAGTCTATCCGCTCCTCTGCCCTCTTTGACAAGTTCTTTGGCAGAGCGAGGGCGACTTCTCATGGCGGAAGTCTTCGGTCGCCATTCCTGATAATTTTTGTTAAAAATTTAAGAAGTGGCTGTGTTGGTTCAGGACCCATGATATTTTCACTGCTAACCAAAAATGCAACTCCTAGACCACGAATTAAATGCGGTAACAAAATGGAATTCTAGAGAATACTTGAGAGACGGTTGTCGGCTTCGAGATAATATGATACTGCACCTCGGAACATATTACCGCTCCCAGAAGATTCATCTGCTTACACCATGTCTCCGCGTCAAGCATAGAACAAAAAATACCAATAAATATTTTGTAATCTTTCTTAAATAACAATTAATAACACAAAATTAAAAAAAATGAATAAGAAAAGGTTACACATCATACTTCCTGGAATATTGTGGAGTCTGCAAAATTCGTATTGGTATTGCGTCAGACGCTGCGTCACTACAGTATAGGATTACCTTTGTCGTTTGTGTCTAGGATCCGCGATGGCACGTCTACATCTACATCTACATCTACATTTATACTCCGCAAGCCACCCAACGGTGTGTGGCGGAGGGCACTTTACGTGCCACTGTCATTACCTCCCTTTCCTGTTCCAGTCGCGTATGGTTCGCGGGAAGAACGACTGTCTGAAAGCCTCCGTGCGCGCTCTAGTCTCTCTAATTTTACATTCGTGATCTCCTCGGGAGGTATAAGTAGGGGGAAGCAATATATTCGATACCTCATCCAGAAACGAACCCTCTCGAAACCTGGCGAGCAACCTACACCGCGATGCCGAGCGCCTCTCTTGCAGAGTCTGCCACTTGAGTTTGTTAAACATCTCCGTAACGCTATCACGCTTACCAAATAACCCTGTGACGAAACGCGCCGCACTTCTGTGGATCTTCTCTATCTCCTCCGTCAAACCGATCTGGTACGGATCCCACACTGAGGAGCAATACTCAAGTATAGGTCGAACGAGTGTTTTGTAAGCCACCTCCTTTGTTAATGGACTACATTTTCTAAGCACTCTCCCAATGAATCTCAACCTGGTACCCGCCTTACGAACAATTAATTTTATATGATCATTCCACTTCAAATCGTTCCGCACGCATACTCCCAGATATTTTGCAGAAGTAAGTGCTTCCAGTGTCAGTTCCGCTATCATATAATCATACAATAAAGGATCCTTCTTTCTATGTATTCGCAATACATAACATTTGTCTATGTTAAGGGTCAGTTGCCACTCCCTGCACCAAGTGCCTATTCGCTGCAGATCTTCCTGCATTTCGCTACAATTTTCTAATGCTGCAACTTCTCTGTATACTACAGCATCATCCGCGAAAAGCCGCATGGAACTTCCGACACTATCTATTAGGTCATTTATATATATATTGTGAAAAGCAATGGTCCCATAACACTCCCCAGTGGCACGCCAGAGGTTACTTTAACGGCTGTAGACGTCTCTCCATTGAGAACAACATGCTGTGTTCTGTTTGCTAAAAACTCTTCAATCCAGCCACACAGCTGGTCTGATATTCCGTAGGCTCTTACTTTTTTATCAGGCGACAGTGCGGAACTGTATCGAACGCCTTCCGGAAGTCCAGTAGTATATCAATAGAAAATAGTGTCACCCGTGGTCTAGTCGTAGCGTCTCTGATTAGTAATCAAAACGTTCTCGGTCCCGAGTTGGGAACCCATCGCCGCTTGAATCTTGATTAATAATCAGCATTGGAGACTGAAGACTTCCGGCATAAGAAGTCACCCTCATTCTGTCAACAGCCTTGTCAGAGAGGGCGGAGCAGCGGACAGAGATTCAGGGCACTCGTCCTTGGGGTGGGAAACTGTCTCTAAAGACGGAAGAATCAGCAATGATCAACGGCATCAGGATGCAAAAGGCAATGGAAACCACTGCATTAAAGACACGTAACGTGTATCCACAGGACATGTGGCCTGTAGCTGAAAGTGTCATGATGATCTCTCCATTGGAAAAGGAGGCCAGAATAGTCCTCCACGCGGTTATCCGGAAGGGGACTGCCAAGGGGGAGGTGACTATGAGAAAAAGTTCGAATACCCAACAAAAGGATAACGTTCTACGAGTCGTGGGAGCGGGATGTCAGAAGCTTGAACGTGGTAGGGAAGCCAGAAAATCTGTAAATGGAAATGCAAAGGCCCAATCTAGATATAGTAGGGGTCAGAGAAGTTAAGTGGAAAGATGACAAACATTTCTCTTCGGATGTGTACAGGGTAATATCAACAGCAGCAGAAAATGGTATAACGGGAGTAGGATTCGTTACGAATAGGAAGGTGAGGCAGAAAGCGCGTTACTGTGAACAGTTCAGTGATACGGTTGTTCTTATCAGAACCGACAGCCAACCAACACCGACAATGGTAGTTTTACGTATACATGCCGACGTCCCAAGTTGAAGATGAAGAGATAAAGAGAGCATATGAGGATATTGAAAGGGTAATACAGTACATAAAGGGAGATATAAATATAATAGTGATACGGTACTGGAATGCAGTTGTAGGGGAAGGTCTAGAAGAAACGGTTACAGGAGAATATGGGCTTAGAACACGGAATGAGAGAGGAGAAAGACTAATTAAGTTCTGTAATAAACTTCAACTAGTAATAGCGAATACTCCGTTCAAGAATCACAAGAGTAGGAAGTATATTTGGAAAACGCCAGGTGATACGGGAAGATTTCAGTTACATTACAGACAGGGATTCCGTAATCAGATACTGGATTGTAAGACGTACCCAGAAGCAGATACAGACTCAGATCACAATGTAGTAGTGATGAAGAGTAGGCTGAAGTTTAAGACATTAGTCAGGATGAATCAATACGCAAAGAAGTGGGACACGAAAGTACTAAGGAATGACGACATACGCTTGTAGTTCTCTAAGGCTATAGATACAGCAATAAGAAATATCTCAGTAGGCAGTACAGTTGCAGCAGAATGAACACCACTAAAAAGTGCTATCACAGAAGTTGGAAAAAAAAAAACATTCGTACAAATAAGATAACTGCGAAGAAACCGTGGGTAACGGAAGAAATACTTCAGTTGAGCGACGAAAGAAGAAAGTACAAAAAGGTCCAGGGATATTCAGAAACACAGAAATACAAGTCGCTGAGGAATGAAATAAATAGGAAATGTAGGGAAGCTAAGACGAAATGGCTGAATGAAAAATGTGAAGAAATCGAAAAAGAAATGATTATCGGAAGGATTGATTCACGCATACAGGAAAGTCAAAACAACAATTGGTAAAATAAAAACAAAGGGTGGTAGCATTAAGAGTGCAACGGGAATTCTACCGTTAAATGCAGAGGAAAGAGCAGACAGGTGGAAAGAGTAGGTTGAAGGACTCTGTGAGGGGGAAAATTTGTCTGACGTCATAAAAGAAGAAACAGGAGTCGATTCAGAAGAGAAAAGGGATGCAGTATTAGAATCAAAATTTAAGAGAGCTTTGAAGGACGTACGATCAATTAAGGTAGAAGGGATAGGTAACATTGATTGGTAACATTCCATCAGAATATCTCAAATCTTTGAGGGTAAGTGGCAACAAAATGACTATTCACCTTGGTGTGTAGAACGCATGAGTCTGGCGGCATTACATCTGACTTTCGGAAAAATATCATCCACACAATTCCGATGACTGCAGGAGCTGAAAATTGCGAGAATTATCACACGATCAGCCTAACAGCTCATACATCAAAGTTACTGACAAGGATAATATATAGAAGAGTCAAAAAGAAAATTGAGGATGTGTTAGAGGACGAACAGTTTGGCTCTAGGAAATGTAAAGGCACCAGAGAGGCAATTCAGACGTTGCGATAGATAATGGACGCAAGACTTAAGAAAAATCAACACACGTTCAAAGGATTCGTCGATCTGGAAAAAATGTTCGACAATTTAAAATGGTGTACGATGTTCGAAATTTTTAGAAAAATAGGGGTAAGCTACAGATAGAACCAGGTAATATACAATATGTACAAGAGCCAAGATGAAATAATAAGAGTGGACGACCAATAACAAAGTGCTCGGATTAAAAACTGCGTAAGACTGGGATGTAGTATTTCGCCCCTACTGTTCATTCTACACATCGAAGTAACAATGATGGAAATAAAAGAAATGTTCAGGAGTGGATTTAATATTGAAAAATGGTTCTAAGCACTATGGGACTTAACATCTCAGGTCATCAGTCCCCTGGAACTTAGAACTACTTAAACCTAACTAACCTAAAGACATCACACACATCCATGCCCGAGGCAGGATTCTAACCTGCGACCGTAGCAGCAGCGCGGTTCGGGACTGAAGATCCTAGTACCGCACGGCCACAACGGCCGGCATTAAAATTGAAGGTGAAAGGATATCAGCGATACGATTCGCTGATGACAGGGTTATCCTCAGTGAAAGTGAAGAAGAATTACAGGATGTGATGAATGGAAAGAACAGTCTAATGAGTACAGAGTATGGATTGAGAGTAAATCGAAGAAAGACGAAAGTAATGAGTAGTAGCGAGAAACGTAACAACAGGATTGATGGTCACGAAGTCAATGAAGTTAAGGAATTCTGCTGCCTAGGCAGCAAACTAACCCATGACGGTCGGAGCAAGCAGGATATCAGAATCAGACCAGCACTGGCAAAAAGGGCATTCCCAGCCAAGAGGACGCTACTAGTATCAAACAAAGGCCTTAATTTAAGGAAGAAATTTCTGAGTATGTACATCTGGGGTACAGCATTGTATGGTAGTGAAACATGGACTGTGGGAAAACCGGAACAGAAGAGAATCGAAGCATTTGAGATGTGGTGCTACAGAATAATGTTGAAAATTAGAGGGACTGATAAGTTAAGGTTCAAAATGGCTCTGAGCACTATGGGACCTAACAGCTGTGGTCATCAGTTCCCTAGAACTTAGAACTACTTAAACCTAACTAACCTAAGGACATCACAGACATCCATGCCCGAGGCAGGATTCGAACCTGCGACCGTAGCAGTCGCGCGGTTCCGGACTGCGCGCCTAGAACCGCGAGACCACCGCGGCCGGCGATAAGTTAAGGAATGAGGTGGTTCTCCGCAGAACCGGTGAGAAAAGGAATATATGGAAAACACTGACAAGGAGAAGGGACAGGATGATATGACATCTGTTAAGAAAAGAGGAAGTGACTTCCAAGGTACTAGAGGGAGCTGTAGAGGACAAAAGCTGTAGAGGAAGACAGAGACTGGAATACATCCAACAAATAATTGAGGACATGGGTTGCAACTGCTATTCTGAGATGAAGAGGTTAGCACAGGAGAAGAATTCGTGGTGGGCTGCATCAAACTAGCCTGAAGACTGATGACTCAAAACAAAAAGCATCGAATGAAATGATGCAGTGGTTAAGACACTGGCCTCGTGTTTGGGAGGGGGGGGGGGGGGAGACAACAGTTCAAATTCCCGTTCATCCTCCTAATTCCTTTAAGGTAAATTCAGGATGTTTCCTCTGAAGAAGATATGGTCGGTTCTCCAACCTTCCGTTACCCGAATTGTGCTTCGCTGCTAACGACCTCGCTGTGGACGGGACATTAGATTAGAGAGATTAGATTGGATTAGACTAGATTCAGTTTTCGTTCCATAGACCTAAAAGTGAGATTATCCCCGAGGGAGTGAATCGTATACCATAAAAGACATAGAACATCTGAATATAGCGCTCACTTCCTGATCATTTGTTAGGGGATTTTCAAAATATGTGAATACATTACAGTAAAGTGGAACTGCTAATATTCACAGAATTAATAGTCTGTCAGAATGAAACATAGTTGTGAACTTTTAATAAATTTATCATATACAGAATACTTAATCTTGAATGTTGTGAGCATATGCTGTCAAAATTGAAATTTGACAGACTTTCCACCTAAGCTGGTCTAACAGCCCCTGTTAAGGTATTCATCTACAGAGGAGTTGGTGAAGGCGGAAAGCCTCGCTCGCGGGATGGAATCTGAGCTAGCTATTTGTAGTATCGTTCCCAGAACCGATCGCGGTCCTCTGGTTTGGAGCCGAGTAGCAGGCCTAAACCAGAGGCTCGGACGATTCTGCGGAGATCTGGGGTGCAAATTTCTCGACCTCCGCTATAGGGTGAAGAAATGTAGGGTCCCCCTGGTCAGGCGTGCACTACACGCCGGAAGCGGCTACAAGGGTAGCGGAGTACGTGTGGAGTGCACATGGGGGTTTTTTAGGTTAGAGAATTCCCTCCCTAGGCCCGACAAGACGCCTCCTGACACGCGGCAAGGTAGGACTAGGCAAAATGCAACGGGGAATAACAATATTAATGTGCTAATAGTAAACTGCAGGAGCGTCTGTAGAAAGGTCCCAGAACTGCTCTCATTAATAAACGGTCACAATGCCCACTTAGTACTAGGGACAGAAAGTCGGCTGAAACCAGACGTAAACAGTAACGAAATCCTAAACTCAGATGGGAATGTATACCGCAGAGGCAGACTGGACAATGAAGAGGGAGGCGTGTTTATAGCGATAAGAAGTGCAATAGTATCGAAGGAAATTGACGGAGATCCGAACTGTGAAATAATCTGTGTGAAGGTCACGGTTAAATCAGGCCCAGACATGGTAACTGGATGTCTCTATAGGCCCCCTGGCTCAGCAGCTATTGTGGCCGAACACCTGAAGGATAATTTGGAAAATATTTCGAGTAGATTTCCCCACCATGTTATAGTTCTGGGTGGAGATTTTAATTTCCCGGAGATAGACTGGGAGACTCAAGCGTTCATAAGTGGCAGAGACAAAGAATCCAGTGAAATTTTTTTAAGTGCTTTATCTGAAAATAGCAGTTAAACAGAGAACCGACTCGTGGCGATAACATATTAGACCTTCTGGTGACAAGCAGACCCGAACTATTTGAAACAGTTAACGCAGAACAGGGAATCAGCGATCATAAAGCGGTTACTGCATCAATGATTTCAGCCGTAAAAAAGGTAGGAAGATTTTTCTGTTTAGCAAAAGTGACAAAAAGCAGATTTCAGAGTACCTGACGGCTCAACACAAAAATTTTGTCTCAAGTACAGATAGTGTTGAGTATCAGTGGACAAAGTTCAAAACCATCGTACAATATGCGTTAGATGAGTATGTGCCAAGCAAGATCGTAAGAGATGGAAAAGAGCCACCGTGGTACAACAATCGACTGAGAAAACTGCTGCGGAAGCAAAGGGAACTTCACAGCAAACATAAACATAGCCAAAGCCTTGCAGACAAACAAAAATTACGCGAAGCGAAATGTAGTTCAAATGGTTCAAATGGCTCTGAGCACTATGGGACTCAACTTCTGAGGTCATTAGTCCCCTAGAACTAACTAACCTAAGGACATCACACACATCCTTGCCCGAGGCAGGATTCGAACCTGCGACCGTAGCGGTCTCGCGGTTCCAGACTGCAGCGTCTAGAACCGCACGGCCACTTCGGCCGGCAGCGAAATGTAGTGCGAGGAGGGCTATGCGAGAGGCGTTCAATGAATTCGAAAGTAAAGTTCTATGTACTGACTTGGCAGAAAATCCTAAGAAATTTTGGTCTTATGTCAAAGCGGTAGGTGGATCAAAACAAAATGTCCAGACACTCTGTGACCAAAATGGTATTGAAACAGAGGATGACTGACTAAAGGCCGAAATACTAAATGTCTTTTTCCAAAGCTGTTTCACAGAGGAAGACTGCACTGTAGTTCCTTCTCTAGATTGTCGCACAGATGATAAAGTGGTAGATATCGAAATAGACGACAGAGGGATAGAGAGACAATTAAAATCGTTCAAAAGAGGAAAGGCCGCTGGACCTGATGGGATACCAGTTCGATTTTACACACAGTAAGCGAAGGAACTTGCCCCCCTTCTTGCAGCGGTGTACCGTAGGTCTCTAGAAGAGCGTAGCGTTCCAAAGGATTGGAAAAGGGCACAGGTCAGTCCAGTTTTCAAAAAGGGACGTCGAACAGATGTGCAGAACTATAGACCTATATCTCTAACGTCGATCAGTTGTAGAATTTTGGAACACGTATTTTGTCCGAGTATAATGACTTTTCTGGAGACTAGAAATCTACTCTGTAGGAATCAGCATGGGTTTCGAAAAAGACGGTCGTGTGAAACCCAGTTCTCGCTATTCGTCCACGAGACTCAGAGGGCCATAGACACGGGTTCACAGGTAGATGCCGTGTTTCTTGACTTCCGCAAGGCGTTCGATACAGTTCCCCACAGTCGTTTGATGAACAAAGTAAGAGCATATGGACTATCAGTTCCTAGATAACAGAACGCAGCGTGTCATTCTCAATGTGCCACAGGGGAGTGTCGTAGGACCGTTGCTATTCACAATATACATAAATGACCTTGTGGATGACATCCGAAATTCACTGAGGCTTTTTGCTGATGATGCTGTGGTATATCGAGAGGTTGTAACAATGGAAAATTATACTGAAATGCAGGAGGATCTGTAGCGAATTGACGCATGATGCAGGGAATGGCAATTGAATCTCAATGTAGACAAGTGTAATGTGCTGCGAATACATAGAAAGAATGATCGCTTATCATTTAGCTACAATATAGCAGGTCAGCAACTGGAACCAGTTAATTCCATAAATTATCTGGGAGTACGCATTAGGAGTGATTTAAAATGGAATGACCATATAAAGTTGATCGTCGGTAAAGCAGATGCCAGACTGAGATTAATTGGAAGATTCCTAAGGAAATGCAATCCGAAAACAAAGGAAGTAGGTTACAGTACGCTTGTTCGCCCGCTGCTTGAATACTGCTCAGTAGTGTGGGATCCGTACCAGATAGGGTTGACAGAAGAGATAGAGAAGACCCAACGGAGAGCAGCGCGCGCTTCGTTACAGGATCATTTAGTAATCGCGAAAGCGTTAAGAGGATGATAGATAAACTCCAGTGGAAGACTCTGCAGGAGAGGCGCTCAGTAGCTCGGAACGGGCTTTTGTTCAAGTTTCGAGAACATACCTTCACCGAAGAGTCAAGCAGTATATTGCTCCCTCCTACGTATATCTCGCGAAGAGACCATGAGGATAAAATCAGAGAGATTAGAGCCCACACAGAGGCATACCGTCAATCCTTCTTTCCACGAAAAATACGAGACTGGAATAGAAGGGAGAACCGATAGAGGTACTCAAGGTACCCTCCGCCACACACCGTCAGGTGGCTTGCGGAGTATGGATGTAGATATAGATGTAGAGTAGAAGGAATTGCCTACCAAGAAACGTTTTAAACTCTGATTAAATGGGTCTAACACTATGGGACTTAACATCAGAGGTCATCAGTCCCTTAGACTTAGAACTACTTAAGCCTAACAGACCTAAGGACAGCACACACATCCATGCTCGAGGTAGGATTCGAACCTGCGACCGTAGCAGCAGCGCGGTTCCGGACTGAAGCGCCTAGAACCGCTGGGCCACAGCGGCCGGCCAAACTCAGATTAAACTGTGCTTTATCTGAAACGAAGTTTAAACATAATCTTTCTTTCTTCAAAGCAGAAGAAATAATACAATATTGAACAGTGAGACTGGAAAATATTAGACTATGCTTATTAATTTTGCTTAGTTTGTTCAACATCGCGTCCGTTGATTTACACTAGAGGAGGCATTATCCAGAGTGGAGGCACGTATGAAGCTCCACGCTCCGCAAGTGTGCCACGGTCATAAGCTGTGGCGGTATTTTTTCCGCCTAGGCTGTTGTGAGCTCAGGTGTACAGCTTAGAGATAAATACGCGGTCTGCATGGGACATTTGTGTACACAGATGCATGGCGACCGCGCTCATACCTTCCTTGCGTTCAAAGCAGTCAGCTTCCAGCAGCTACGTGTATTTCCGATCAATATAACAGCCTGCATACAGAGATGAGAGGGAATGAAGCACCGCACATCGATTTGTTTCTACGACTCACAGTTACCATTTCCAGTAACAAGAAAGACATGATTTCATGATGAAACCGTAAAACATAATTTTCTCCACTCAAATTTTTTTTTTTAATTTACTACTTCAGTTTGTCAGTATGGTTGCTGGCGAGACGCTCAACTCCAACTACTCATCGCAGCTCTACATTTCTGCACATCAGTGCCTACAGACTGCAACAACAAGGCAGTTAACTACAGGTGGATTAAACTACCACGGATTTACAAATACAATACACATATCATTGAAGCATGATGTACTTGATTTCGATTTTGGATATCTCATCGTAGGCCATCTAAAGTTTCTGAAACTAAAAATGCTTTTAACGTAAAAGCAAGGTAAATAACAAGGTAGCAAGTTATGAGTAACAGTTCTTTATGTGAATCTCGAATAAGTTTTCCTTAATGTTCTTCAGATTAGGCAAATAGTATCTCGTAGTCATTTCATTTTTTATGTCATAAACTTGATACTTATCCCGTACACACAAAACTTTTTTTGATCGTTCCATAACTCTCCAATTAACTCACTCTTTTTTGCTAGAATTGTGCATTTACTCGTATTCCAGGTGGAACCGTGAGGACCATAACTGAGTGAGTCTTAACTGACATCATACAAATAAAACAAGAAGATATGATGGCTGAAAATTAGAAGTAATGAATGAAAGATGAAGTTCTACAAAAAGAGGACAAAAAAGTATACATTGAAGTACTAGAAGGTATGTGTGACAAGCAAATACTGCTGAAAGTCCTTACCAGAAAACTGAGTAAGTTAGTGGGAACTGTGATGACTAAACCAGGTTTAGGAAAAGATCAAAGCTGAAAATACTAGCACAAAACAAGAAGAGACGGCGGACAGTATCAATCAAGGAAAATACTAATGACTCAAAAAGAAAAAGAAAATCTAATGGAGCAGATGAACAATTATTGTACTTTAAACCACAACTCTTATACTATAGGACAGAGCTGTAGGAGTTACAGAAAGTTTTAAAAACTGATAGCAGGTTAATGCGGAGGTTGGGCAAACAAAATGGAAATACCACAAGAAATACATGCTTAAACATAAACGTAGATTTTTTTGCGTAACTCCGGTGTGCTGGGTAGTGTAGGACAGCAACATACACTCCTGGAAATTGAAATAAGAACACCGTGAATTCATTGTCCCAGGAAGGGGAAACTCTATTGACACATTCCTGGGGTCAGATACATCACATGGTCACACTGACAGAACCACAGGCACATAGACACAGGCAACAGAGCATGCACAATGTCGGCACTAGTACAGTGTATATCCACCTTTCGCAGCAATGCAGGCTGCTATTCTCCCATGGAGACGATCGTAGAGATGCTGGATGTAGTCCTGTGGAACGGCTTGCCATGCCATTTCCACCTGGCGCCTCAGTTGGACCAGCGTTCGTGCTGGACGTGCAGACCGCGTGAGACGACGCTTCATCCAGTCCCAAACATGCTCAATGGGGGACAGATCCGGAGATCTTGCTGGCCAGGGTAGTTGACTTACACCTTCTAGAGCACGTTGGGTGGCACGGGATACATGCGGACGTGCATTGTCCTGTTGGAACAGCAAGTTCCCTTGCCGGTCTAGGAATGGTAGAACGATGGGTTCAATGACGGTTTGGATGTACCGTGCACTATTCAGTGTCCCCTCGACGATCACCAGTGGTGTATGGCCAGTGTAGGAGATCGCTCCCCACACCATGATGCCGGGTGTTGGCCCTGTGTGCCTCGGTTGTATGCAGTCCTGATTGTGGCGCTCACCTGCACGGCGCCAAACACACATACGACCATCATTGGCACCAAGGCAGAAGCGACTATCATCGCTGAAGACGACACGTCTCCATTCGTCCCTCCATTCACGCCTGTCGCGACACCACTGGAGGCGGGCTGCACGATGTTGGGGCGTGAGCAGAAGACGGCCTAACGGTGTGCGGGACTGTAGCCCAGCTTCATGGAGACGGTTGGGAATGGTCCTCGCCGATACCCCAGGAGCAACAGTGTCCCTAATTTGCTGGGAAGTGGCGGTGCGGTCCCCTACGGTACTGCGTAGGATCCTACGGTCTTGGCGTGCATCCGTGCATCGCTGCGGTCCGGTCCCAGGTCGACGGGCACGTGCACCTTCCGCCGACCACTGGCGACAACATCGATGTACTGTGGAGACCTCACGCCCCACGTGTTGAGCAATTTGGCGGTACGTCCACCCGGCCTCCCGCATGCCCACTATACACCCTCGCTCAAAGTCCGTCAACTGCTCATACGGTTCACGACCACGCTGTCGCGGCATGCTACCAGTGTTAAAGACTGCGCTGGAGCTCCGTATGCGACGGCAAACTGGCTGACACTGACGGCGGCGGTGCACAAATGCTGCGCAGCTAGCGCCATTCGACGGCCAACACCGCGGTTCCTGGTGTGTCCGCTGTGCCGTGCGTGTGATCATTGCTTGTACAGCCCTCTCGCAGTGTCCGGAGCAAGTATGGTGGGTCTGACACACCGGTGTCAATGTGTTCTTTTTTCCATTTCCACGAGTGTATTTTAGACTGTCATGCAAAAAAAAAGACAGCTAGAGTTGCAGCTAAAATGGATGTTTATTTAGTCGGTGACCGGTTTCGAGCTATGCCCATTCGCAAACCAACCGATGTTTGCCAAGTAAAATTTCCATTCAAAATAGCCATAAATAAAGTGGATCCAAATGTGCATGGTCCCAATCAGTCTTCATTAACGAATGATACTCATGGTTCACTAACGAACATTAGTGAGAACCATGCACAAATGTACCCGCATTATTTACTAGTATTTTGGACAGACATTTTAAATGGCAAACACTGATTGGTTTAGAATGGCCGTAGCCTGAAACCGGTCACCATTTTAGATACCGCTCTGCATCTTGCATCACATAAACGCAGTTTCCAGCTGAGCCTGCAGTTTACACGTTTACACTCTTGTATTTGACCGCAAACGGCACCTCTGCAAAGTCTTCAATCAATTGCATGTGCCAAACGTGGCCAGAACAGAGTTCTCTGTAGTTGTGACTGCGTTATGTCGGAGCTAAATGAATTCGAAAGTGGGCAAATTATTGGTATGGTGGTTGCTTCCGTAACCAAGGTAGAGGAAGTGTTTGGTATTTCAAGAGGCAGCGTATCGACGATTTATACCGCCCACAGGGAAAGCGGAGAAATATCATCCGGTAAGTCAAAACGAGGATAAAAGTTTGTACTGAGTGATTGTGGCGGACGTCTTTGAAGAAAACTGTGACTAAAATTAAGTGGACGACAACTGCAAAAGTCAGTGCAGAACTCAATGTTGCAGTCGCGAATACTGTCAACAGCAAAACAACACGAAAGGAGATCCAGAAGCAGGGAACTGCAGAGCGGCTGGAATTTCAGAACCACTCATCAGTGACGCAAACGTTTGTAGCAGGAAAACGTGGTGCTGAAGCCATAAAACCTGGGCAATGGAGCAACAGAGTTCAACAAGTCTTGTTTCATACTGTTTCCAGGTTCTGGCTGTGTTTACATCCCAGGAGTGAAAAAAATGGCCCGGGGGGGGGGGGGGAGTATCGGTGATGAATTCGGCAGCCATATTGAGGTATTCCATGGGCTCCATGGTTACTCCGCAACACTGCACTAGGATCGTACTCAACATTTTGGTTAATCGGGTCCATCCATGGTACAATGTCTGTTCCCCATGATCATGCTGTGTTCCAGGACAACATGACTTTATTCACACAGCTCGCTTCGTACAGGACTGGTTTTTGTGAGTACGAGGATGAGTTGTCGCATCTTTCCTGGGCACCACAGTCACCATCCGCCCCCGGTAGCTGAGTGGTCAGTGCGACAGAATGTCAATCCTAAGGGCCTGGGTTAGATTCCCGGCTGGGTCGGAGATTTTCTCCGCTCAGGGACTGGGTGTTGTGTTGTCCTAATCAGCATCGTTTCCTCCCTATCGACGCTCAAGTCGCCGAAGTGGCGTCAAATCGAAAGACTTGCACCTGGCGTACGGTCTACCCTACGGGAGGCCCTAGTCACACGACATTCATTCATTCAACACGGTCACCTGACCTTAATATTGTTGAGCCCTTGGGATATAATTTGGAGAAAGAGTGCCTGATCGCTATGCACCTACGTCATCGTTACCTTAACTTGCCACTATTATGAAGGAAGAATAGTATAAGATTCCCTTGAAAATCATAAAGGACAGATACTTATGCATTCCGAGATGACTGCAAGCTGTTTTGAGTGCTAACGGGTTTCCGACCCAGTGTTAGGCATAGTAATGTGATGTATTTTTCGACTTCCATATTTTTGTCCACACCCTGTTTATCACATTGTTTCTTGAAATGGATGAAGAAGCCAGATAAAGCTGTACACAATTGGTGACGCCCTGAATCAGGACCCAAGACCATTTATGACCCCATAAATGTATAACAGCATAGTCGGAGAAACAATGAGTAAGCAGTATGAGGATGCTAAACAGAGATGCCATCTGAAGAAGCGGTCAGCAAAATTCACGGGATTGAGACTAAATACCCTAGGCATAACATTCATGAGACTCAACATCTACATCTATACTCTGTATATCACTACGAAGAGTATGCTGGAGGATGCTTTTTGTTACATCAGATAATTCATTTTCCTGCCATTCCATTCACGAACGCTACGGTCGCAGGTTCGAATCCTGCCTCGGGCATGGATGTGTGTGATGTCCTTAGGTTAGTTAGGCTTAAGTAGTTCTAAGTTCTAGGGGACTGATGACCTCAGACGTTAAGGCCCATAATGCTCAGAGCCAGCCATTCAAGAACGAAATGTGTGAAGAACGACTGCTCCTACGCCTCTGTAAGGGCTGTTATGTAATTTTTACCTGTGTGATAGATACGTAGGTGGCAGAAGAATACTCATAGTTTCTGTCCCGAAAGACCCTTGCTGAAGTTTTTTAAACAGGTTCTCGAAAAGTATATGATGCCTTCCTTGTGGAGCCAGCCTGTAAAGCTTTTTCAACATACCTTTTACACTCTCACACGAGTAAAACAAGTGGCCACCATTCGCATCTCTCTTCTACATCTACATCTACCTACACACATACGTCACAAACCACCATCGTGGAGAGTCCCACGCGGCACCACTAGCCATTCGCTTTCCTGTTTCACACGCAAATGGCGCGAGGGAATAACGACTGTCCGTAATTCCTAATTTCTCTTACATTGTCCTCGCGGTCCTTACGCGAAATGTACGTCGACTGCAGCAGACTCGTGCTGCATTCAGCCATAAATGTCCGTTCTCCAAATTTTTCCATAGTGTTTCGGGAAAAGAACGTCGTTTTTTTCCCAAAGATTCTCATTCGAATTTACAAAGTATTTCCTTAGTACTGGTGTATTGATCTAGCACGATTCTGAGTTGCTTCTATATCTTTCTTTAATCCGACCTGGTGTGTATCCCAAACACTTGAGCAGTACCCAGGAATAGGTCGCACTAGTGTGTTATATGCGGTCCCCTTTACAGAAGAACAACGCTTTTCTAAAAAGTCAGTCATTCGCCTTCTCTACTACAATCATTACATGCTCGTATCTTTGCACCAGTCTGCCACTTTTTGAATATCTAACTGGATATTAATGAAATTATTACTGCATAGAAGTTCCTCATAAACAAATGCATCGTCTGCGAAAAGTTTGAGTTTCCTAATAATATTACCCGTTAAGCCACGAATGTATAGCATGACACAGCTACGGTCTTATTACACTCCACTGGAGAACACCATATATTATTTCAGTGTCTGTAGACGACTCTCCGTCCACGATGACTTTCTGCATTCTATCTGTTAATAATTTTTCAAATCAGAGGCAGACCTGATTAGATATTCCTTAAAAACGTATTGCTTAAAGGTTGTCGATGTGGTATTGAATTCAAACCTCTCGCTTATCGACCGCTGCGATGTTCACATTGTAGCTGTGGTCTGAAATAGTTCACCAGCGTTCCCCAGACTGTTCTCACATTTGTACGCCGTAACCTCCTGAACTAATTTGAACTGGAATATTTTTCATCACATGCAGATGAGTCGTAGGACAACGTAGTTTTCTCGCCACAGTGTTCTTGAATAAATGCTTCACGGAGTTCTTGCCGCGTCAGATTTGTATTCAGTCTCAAGCTTTCGATGACATCCTCCTTCGTCGTCGTCAGGAGATTTCAGAAGGCCGTCTCCATGACGTAATTCGGCCAACTTAAAAAAGTATCAAACGGCTTACAGAAATATCCTGACTATAACGACATATTGTGTTGGAAACAGATTACTTTTTTTACGGCATAAAAAACACTCTAAGCTGACAGAGCAAAACCCTTCAGTTCGCCGGCTGCTGTGGCCGAGCGGCTCTAGGCGCTTCAGTCCGGAACCAAGCGGCTGCTATAATCGCAGGTTCGAATCCTGCCTCGGCCATGGATATGTGTGATGTCCTTAGGTTAGTTAGGTTTAAGTAGTTCTAAGTTTAGGGGACTGATGACCTTAGATGGTAAGTCCCATAGTGCTTAGAGCCATCTGAACCATTTTGAACCCTTCAGTTCAATGGAGGTAGGAACGGATTTTTTTTTTAAGTCATGTATTACGGTGTTATTGTAAAACCCATTAGTCCAACTTTGTATGTAGTCAATTCCCATAACGATAAGGAAGCTTGTTAACCATACACCACACATCAGAGAGATTCAGCCACCGAATCGTTTATAATGGCTCCAACGCGTAGCCTCTGTAATACTTCTCGCTGGCTGTAGATCTGAGTTATCCTCAAGTAATGTCGCATAGTTGCTTGTATCGTATTACCTATGTGACCACCATAACTAGGCGAATAAATAAATACACTATCTGATTCTATTAGTGGACAGTAATAAGGAGCGTGTCCTCCTTCATGGCGGTTTGAATTCTGCTGGGAACACTGTCAATGAGGTGAGTAAGTGTCTGTAGAGTAATGGCAGCCCATTATTCCATTATGAACTGAGGCTAGATAACGCAGTGATGCTGGCCACTGGGATCTGGGCGAAGCCGTATCTACCTCGTCCCAAAGGTGTTCCATACGGTTCAGGTCTGGATTCTTGGTAGGCCTGTCCGTTTCAGGAATGTTATTGTCTAAGTACCATGCTATTTTATGGCAAATTGCATTGTCATGTTGACACAGTCATCGTCCCCGAACAGAATGCCGTAAAATGTGTTCATATCCTATCGCATTAAGCATTTCCTTCTCTTAATAAGAGGATCACAACCTAACCACGATAAACAACCGCCTACCGTTACATCGCTTCCTCAGTACTTCATTGTTGGCGCAACACATGATGCCAGGTAACGTTCTCCATGTATTCGCCCCAACCCAAACCCTTCCATATATTTGCCATAGATTGTAGCGTTACTCATCACCACAAATCACTCGGTTCCGGTCATCCTCTGTGTAGTGGCGTCAAAGCGTCGCTTTGCACTGACTACAGTAATATGTGGCTTATGAGGAGGTACTCGACCACTGTACACCAATCTTTTTAACTCCCTATGCACAGTAAGTGTGCTAGGTGGACTACTGAGTTCTAAAACTCACCACTGATTCCTTCCGCTGATTTCATACAATTTTTTACAACCACCTTCGCAATGTTTAGCGATTCCTGTCCGACGGTAGCCCATAAGAGGTCTACCTGGTCTTGGCTTAGTTGCGGTTGTGCCTTCACGTTTCGACTTCACAATCACAAGACCAACAGTCGATATAGGTAGCTTTAGAAGGGTTGAAGAATCCCCGATCGATTCTTTACTCAAGTGACGTCCAACAACTAGTCCACATTCGAAGTCCCTGAGCTACGCACGGCGTGACAAGCCGTGTTACACTCGTCGTGAGTGACAAAAACATTTCTGAATTACAACTGTGTGTACACTTTCTACTAGTCGGTATGCATTACATATTACTTTCTTCAAACTCACTAACTGATGCTTCTGTTTAGCGGAGCAGGATGCTACTTTGCAATTTTTTTTTCTGAGGGTGTCAGCTCCACCCCGCTGCCTCTCGCTGGGCACACGCTTGACAGATAACCAGTCCTGTTCTGAAAACATTATGAAAAACGTATCTAGTACAAAGTAAAGCATGTGACACTGTTTTTTTTAATAATAACGCAACAACTTAATTCTAAGCCCGCCCTGTCTATAGAAGAGTGTTTCGAACTGAATACTCAAAAACACCGTATATGTACAATAAAATGGTTACATAGTTTATAGTAAGTTTTTTATTATCATCCATTAGATAGATAGATATTCAACGATCACAGGCCCTGCAGACCACGCGCAGCTTCCACAAACTGCCTCCATTCCTTCCTGTTTTGTGCCCGGTTCCTACAGGTGTCTTCAATTCCCAGGGCTGCTAGGTCCTTCGCCAGGTCATCCATCAAGCGCTGCCTTGGTCGTCTAATGGGGCGTTTGGTGTTTGGTTGCCCCGCTAGTGCCATCTTCGCCTGTCTTCCATCTGCCATACGGGCTACATGCCCCACCCATTGTACTGTGTTGCTCTTTATCTTCTGTAGGAAGTTGGTTGTCGCATCAGAAGGTAGATTTCCTAGTTTTTCCTCCTCCTCCATTCTCCATTATCTAAAACTGGTTCCCATATCGTCCTCATTACTCTTCTTTCAAATATTAATAGTTTTTCCCTTTCTCGCTTAGTCATGCTTCATGTTTCTGAACCGTACATTACTGCTGGGCATATCATCGTGATGTAGATTTTCATCTTAATGTTCACTGAGATCGATTTAGAGCCAAGCGTCTCTCTGAGGGAATGCATGCATTTCGTTCCCACTGCTATTCTTTCCTTGATGTCCATTTTTATGTTGCTGTCTGTGGTAAACCAAGATCCCAAGTATTTGAACTGGTCTACTCTCTTGAACCTCTTGCCATCTATGTCAAGAAAATCTACCTGCTCTTGTATTCTTCCTAATTGCATGAACTCTGTTTTGTCTCGATTCACTTTGAGCCTTACCTTCTGCCCATAATTGTCCATTTTCTGGTACATTTTTTTCAACTCGTGCTTTGATTCACTTAATAGTACTATGTCATCTGCATATGCGAGACAATTGAAGTTACCGTCCATCTCTACTCCAGCCCACTCCTGTTGCCTACACTCTTTTATTACTTTCTCTAAGATTTTATCATTGAACAGAACACATGAGAGAGCATCCTCTTGTCTGAGGCCTGTCTCAATCTCGAATGTTTCTGATGTGTCTCCTCCGAACTGTACTGCTGCCTTTGACCCTTCCGTACAAGCTTGCACCATTCTCACTAGCTTCTCAGGGATTCTGAAGTCCCGCATTGCATTGTATAGGCTATTCCTGTGGATGCTGTCATATGCACGTTGAAAATCGACGAACAGGCTGTAGATATCTTTATCATATTCCAAATGTTTTTCACCCCCCCATGAACCATGGACCTTGCCGTTGGTGGGGAGGCTTGCGTGCCTCAACGATACAGATAGCCGTACCGTAGGTGCAACCACAACGGAGGGGTATCTGTTGAGAGGCCAGACAAACGTGTGGTTCCTGAAGAGGGGCAGCAGCCTTTTCAGTAGTTGCAGGGGCAACAGTCTGGATGATTGACTGATCTGGCCTTGTAACATTAACCAAAACGGCCTTCCTGTTGTGGTATTGAGAACGGCTGAAAGCAAGGGGAAACTACAGCCGTAATTTTTCCCGAGGGCATGCAGCTTTACTGTATGGTTAAAATGTGGTGCTACAGAAGAATGTTGAAGGTTAGGTGGGTAGATCACGTAACTAATGAGGAGGTATTGAATAGGATTGGGGAGAAGAGAAGTTTGTGGCACAGCTTGACTAGAAGAAGGGATCGGTTGGTAGGACATGTCCTGAGGCATCAAGGGATCACAAATTTAGCATTGGAGGCCAGCGCGGAGGGTAAAAATCGTAGAGGGAGACCAAGAGATGAATACACTTAGCAGATTCAGAAGGATGTAGGTTGCAGTAGGTACTGGGAGATGAAGGAGCTTGCACAGGATAGATTAGCATGGAGAGCTACATCAAACCAGTCTCAGGACTGAAGACCACCACACACAATGTTTTTCAAATAATTGTTTTAGTGTGAAAATGTGATCTATTATCGATCGGTTTGGACGAAAGCCAGCTTCATCCATTGTCACCCATTATTATTCGTTTGTATTTCAGAATCCGTTCTTCTGCTATAAGTAATCAGTAGTTCGTGTTAGTTTTCTTCATATGTTTGTGATTATTATTCTTGCTGACGCAGTTGAATAAGGTAATTAGAACTTGGCGCGTTCGCTTCTCGTACGGATCCTAACATTGTTAAGGGCAGCTTTCTTTCGGATTCAAAAACTCACAGCATGCCCAGTCGTAAAGATTGCATCTTCTAAAGGATTCCTGTACTACAAGTGATGTATTCTTGGTAAAATTCAAGTCCCAGATCTTGCATCCAGACCTTACAAATGCCACAAGCATGAAAACAAAAGTGGCAGCAATGTAGCCATGCAGACTTGACACACTACCCAAGACAGAATTGATATTGTATTGATCTGTAAGAGAGAACCCCATGCCACCTGGTGACAGACAGCGAAACTGAAGGCAATGAAACTCTCTGGTCCTATTGCAGTAGCTGGACGTAATGGACAGGTGCCCCCTAAGTGTCTTTGTCTGCAGGTCAGTACGACAGTTGTGCAATGGTGGAGGCAGTCGAAGAGACCTAATAATATTTATTACTCAACAGGACACGAAGTTTACTAGTATAAAATAAACTAAATATGACTCATGATTAATGAGAAATGGTTTTAGAAAGGAACATTCTTGGCCAACGTACGTTTCTGATAGCGTCGGAAAACTGGGCCTCACACAACAGCAGCAAAAGTAGCTGACAAAAAATTCTCAAGATGAAGAATCGCTGGTGGCCAGTCACTTGTAAGGACACATACGAATCAATTTTTGCAGAATGTTCAGGAAGGGTACACTTTGCTGTCATGCTTGAAATAAAGCACTTCGATGTCTGCAGGGAGATCACGTAGAACTTTGTTTCTGAGTGCACTAACGATCAGTCGGAGCCATTGTCACTGCATGGATCCTACTTGCCAACTGACACTACAGCATGAATTGCTTGATTCTGCCTGCGTAATGTTCCTGATACGGTGATAAAGAATAGTAATATATTCATGTAAGAGTCAACCTGCCAATACTCAGTTTTATTCAAAGTTATAATTAACACACAGGAATTAAGTCCTGTGATTTTAACATAATGAGCAAGTTATTGTTTTCATTTTCATCCTACAACTCTCATGAAAAGATGTTAATTGGTTCAGAATACGTTCTGCGAAGGGAAACTGCAATTAGTCTAACAACTGCCAAAAACCGAATCGTAGAACTTCATGATGCAAATCTTCAGCTGTTTTTTATTTTGCACGTTGCTACTAGTTTCGGTCATAGATCATTTTCAAGCTGATCCTAGACGAGGAAATACAAAACGTTAGAGATTGTACAATTTGACAATTAGTACAAGGTTATAAACATCGTACTTACAGGTATAGTACGAATGCTATACCATCACGTAAACGATTATAAATTGCTGTTGCAGCCCAACCATAGTCAATACAGTTGTCATAAATGTGATAACTGTACAGAGCAATTGTCACTACAAGGCTTATTCACATCGAAAGTCAATATCAAAGTAACAGACTAAAACAGATCAAACAATACTTGAGAAACAGGCAAAGATGATGCCATGTTAAAGATAAAAACAATACAGAAAATACTATCAAGTGAAGCTATAACCTAACAAACAGAATGGTACAATGAAGTCTTTAGCTGAAAGTAAACAACTTACATCTGTCAAACAGTTCGTAATATTAAGTGTACAACTTAAATATAAACAAAGAAAGTCAAACCGATCAAAAAGCTTAGTAATAAATTTATTTTTACTATGAAGCACAATCAACTGAACTGAGAGCTTAGGAAAGTAGCCTAATTGTAACCAGTATAACCAAAGACGAGGCGGTTGACCCACTTCTTTACAGTGATATTTTGATGATCGACTATAAACGTAGGACAATGTAGAAAAAAAGAAAACTTAACAGGGAAAGAGGGTAGAAGGGTATCAAGGGGGAAGGGGTTGGGGAGGGGAGAAGAAAACATATGAAAACCAACAAAGGTGCACAAGGGACATTAACAGTCACGGGGGATTGGGGGGTGGGGGGTAAGAGTGGTAGAAGGGAGGATGAGAACCCATGAATAAAATTATTGATCGAGTCAATGTATCTAACGTACAAAGCAGAGAACGAATAAAAGGATGGCGGGGGACTGTAAGGAGTGGCGGAGGCCAGCCAGGGGAGAAGGTACGAATATAAGTTAGAAGAAACAAGGAAAGGAGGAGAAGAAACTGTACTAACAAAACGCAAGATGACAGCCCATAGCTTACATAATATTTTAAAAGCTTACACGAAAATAATTTTTACGCTTAAGAACTTTTTTATCATAGAGAAACAAAACTAGGAAAAAGCTCCAGTTTCTCCGTGAATTAAGGAGATTATACAGCGTAACATTATTTACAGGGAAGTCACCAAGGTTATATTTCACACTGAAGAAAAAATCTCTCACAAAAATTGTTTCTTTATAAGTAAAAATTGTGTACCAAAAATTATATTAGGAGTAGGTTTTGGTATACAAAAAGCCAAAATACAATATAACATTGAAGAGGAATGGGGGCAGGGGGGAGGGGGGGAGAAGAGGGAAGAAAGGAAAAGTGACACTACAGAGGAAAAATAATAGAATGTAGTAGCAGAATAATGAAAATGAGAGAAATGAAAATGTATCAAAGTATTAAAATTGGAACCACACATAGCTTATCAAACTTTACAAAACATACTTGCAAATATTTTGCTTAAGGATCATGTTGCATATTAAAATCCTATTGAAAAACACTCTTTGATCCACAAGAGCATTTCCAGTACTGGAGTATATAGTATCTACACTGAACAGCACAATACAACAAACTGCCCACTGAGACTATATTTGAACAACTTTACTTCAGAATCATCAAGTTTCTTACAAGAGTATAATAGTGTGGCAATAATATACACTGAATGTAACATTGTATGAAACAGGAAATGTAAAGGGAAGGAACACTGTAGTACCACGGGAAGTTGCGGTTGGTGTGAAAGAGGGAGGAGGGGGGTGGGGGGAGTTTGGAAGGACGGATGGAAGCCAACCAGGGGAGAACGTGGAAATATGAAGTACGAAGAAACATGGAAATGACAGAACGAATCTGCATTTACTTCTGTAAGTATGATGTTTATAGCGTCACACTAACTTCTCAGCTTGTACAATCTCTAACGTTTTGTATTTCCTCGTTTACACTAAGCTTGAAAATTGTCTATGACCGAAAGAAATGTCACTGTGCAAAATAAAAAACAACTGTAGTTTTTCATCATGAATTTTAATGGTCGTTTAGAAGCTAATTTTCCCTCTCTATATGCATACAGAAACAAAATAAAGTGTTTTGTGAAAATAAAAGCAATTGTGTTAGACTTTACAATACGAAACTACAGGATCCTGCCGTGCGTGACACAGGTGTATGATCACTGCTGCTAATCACGTAATGAGGCTTATGGAAACCGTTCCAACTCTTGTTAATTCAATGAAACATGCCACTAAGGAAATTTCTGTACAATACTGTTTCTAGAGTAAATGTCACTCTGCAACGCACTGATTGCTGTTTTGAAACTTGTCGGCAGATTAAAACTGTGCGCCGAACCCGGGACCTTACCTATCACGGGCATTCTCTTACTGGTCCAGCTATCCAAGCACGACTCAAGACCCACTCTCAGAGCTTCACACGGGCCACCACATCTCTCTTACTTTCCAAACTTCACAATTCTCCTGCAAACTTGCGATAGTAGCAGTACTGGAAGAAAAGATATGGTGGAAAAATGGCTCACCCGCAGCCTAGGAGATCGTTTTTACAGCGAATCCTTCATTCATCTATTTCGAATCTTCCTGGCGGTTTAAAAATGTGTGCTGGACAGGGGACAAAACGCAGAACTTTGCCTTTCGCGAGGATACGCTTACTGTTCTTCATTTTCAGAATCCTGCGGGTTTATAAACGATGGATTAACATAAATACATTCAGGAATAAAAATTGAATCTGTAGCTGTGGCCTGTTGTTCCTCAAAGTTTGTCGGTGAGATCTGGTAATACCGTACAGACGTCTGGGTAAGCCAGCAATCCGGTCTGAGCTTGACAAAAACTTACCATTTCGTGTAGGAGTATCCCCAGTAAAGCTACTTAAGTTAGTCGCGTCGTATTCTTATGGTCATTTCACATTAGCCTTTCGTTAAAATCAAAACTAACAGTGTCGTAAAACGAAACAAACACATCAGAAAGAATTTCTATTTTGTCGCTTGAAATGCTCGGAGCAATAAAGCATACACATCAGGAACTCGTCACATGGATGGAAATTTGTTAAATCTCTCCGTAAGATAAGTTTATTACACCCTTAAGGTACCCCAGCGCTAAATCTCCAAAATGCGTATATCGGAGCATTGGTCCCCACGGGTAAGCACGGTGTTCGTAGGCGTCGGCAAGAGGGGGGTGGGGGGGGGGGGGGCAAGAGGGGGCACTTCACCCTTCTTGGAATCTGGGACACAAAATTCTCACATAGGCTGTTCTTTGGGGCGGCGAATTCAGCGTTGTCCTGCGTTCAAGGTGGCTATGGAGATCCACAGAACATTGCCAAAACCCAAAACTGTTCCGTCCCTTCCTGCCTCTTCCTAGTATACTCTTTATATGACTGCAGAAAGACAACATTCCAACACGCTGTCGCGCAAATTCCGGTGCCTATTAGCAGCTTGAAATTAATATGGTTGCAGTATCCCTGTCAAACATTCTCCCCAAATTCCCACAAATATGACCCCATGTACTACTGCATGACTTCATCACAACAGTAGTTTAATGTTTACGTGTGGTCAAGGAAGACCCGTCACGCCTTGTTGATGCCACATCCAGTTATACAATCATGCTGATGCCACATCCAGTTATACAATCACAGAGTGATTTCAGTAACCGCTGAACATTATAGTCTTGCCACCTTTTGCTGTGTACATTTTTAACTCATTTATGGCTCGAAATGCATCAATTGGAATTAGAAAAAAGACCACTTTCTGCGCTAGAAGAGAGGGGAAAATCTGAGAAAACGTCAAGGTCGAAAAGATCTTTATTTCAAGAAATGGAACCTTCTCCACCTCCAGTATCCACAAAGCTACGAAACCAGTAGTCCAGTTGTTATTTAGCACTAGTTACGGGACAATATGCACAAGAGCAAAGAGGGAACAATAAGAGTGGAAGACCAAGAACGAAGTGTTCGCATTAAAAAAGGTATAAGACAGAAGAGACGCAGTCTTTCGTCCCTACTGTTCAGTCTGTACGTCGAAGAAGCAATGATTAAAATAAAAGAAAGGTTCAAGAGTTGAATTAAAATTTAGGGTGAAAGGATAATAATGATAAGATTTGCTGATGACATTGTTATTCTCAGTGAAAGTGAACAAGAATTACAGGATCTGATGAATGGAATGGTCTAATGAGTACAGGATATGGATTGAGAGTAAATCGAAGAAAGGCGAAAGTGATGAGCAGTAGCAGAAATGAGAACAGCGTGAAACTTAACATCAGAATAAACGAACAAGAAGTAGCAGAAGTTAAAGAATTCTGCTACCTAGGGAGCAAAAGAACCAATGACGGACGGAGCAAGGAGGACATCAAAAGCAGACTAGCAGTAACAAAGAGGGCATTCCCAGCCAAGAGAAGTCTACTATTATCAAACATAGGCGCTAGTCTGAGGAAGGAGTTTCTGAGAATCAACGTTAGGAGCGTCCGCATCTCGTGGCCTGGCCTGGCGTTCTCGCTTCCCGCGCACGGGGTCCCGGGTTCGATTCCCGGCGGGGTCAGGGATTTTTCCTGCCTCGTGATGACTGGGTGTTGTTGTGTCGTCTTCATCATCATCATTCATCCCCATCACGGTCGGAGGTAGGCAATGGCAAATCAACTCCACTAGGACCTTGCCTAGTAGAGCGGTGCGGGTCTCCCGCATCGTCCCCTACGCTCCTCGGAGTATGGGACCTCATCACCATCATCATCATCATCATCACGTTAGGAGCACAGTATTGTATGGCAGCGAAACACGGACTGTGGGAAAACCTGGAAAGAAGAGAACAGAAGCATTTGAGATGTGGTGACACAGAAGAATGTTGAAAACTAGATGGACTGATAAGGTAAGGACTGAGGAAGTTCTCTGCAGAATCGACTAGTAAACGAATATGTCGAAAACGCTGAAAAGACGAAGGGAAAGGATGGTAGGACATCTGTTTAAGACATCATGCAATAACGTCCATGGTACTAGACGGAGCTGTAGAGGGTGAAAACTGTAGAGGAAGACAGAAATTGGAATACATCCGGCAAATAATTGAGGGCGTAGGTTGCAAGTGCTACTTTAAGATGTGGACGTTGTCGTCGGAGAAGAATTCGTGGTGGGCCGCATCAAACTAGTCAGAAGACTGATGATAAAAAAAAGGGCAAAGATCATCTTGCTTCAATCCTAGGCCATTAAGAGTAGTTTGTGCTGGGGAATTTATGAATGTTTTGGGAGGTTTTCCACATTTGCCTTGTCACACTTTAAGCAAACAAACTTAAAACGAAGCTTTCAGAAAACTTTATATTAAACCTCAATTATGTCAGTCAATATCAAAAACAATTAAAGGGATGAAAATTTTGTAATAAATGCATTAAGATGATAAAATGTGGAATTGTGTAAGTAAGAAAAGGTTGCTAAACTTAATAAACGTCTTCAATGTTTATTTCCTCTTTCTTCTCTTCCGGGTGTGACAATCAGAGGCAGTTTTGCTGGTTATTTTCGCTAATACTCAATAAAAATTGCTCAGTTTTCTGGTATAAAAAACGGAAATTTTAGAGACTAGCCCCCTCTTGCATAAATTTCTGCGGGCGCCCGTGGCCATGCTTGGGCCACGTGAAAAGCTTCGAGAAGCTGTTGGCACAAATCACTTAGCTCTGTTATCGTGCAGTTCCCATGGTACGGCCTGAATGCCGGGTAATTACGTTTCCCACTCGAAAAGCTACGACACACCCAGACGAGCCCTCTAATCAGTTGCTCTTTCTCATGCCATCTTGTTTCTCGTGCTGCTCCTTTATCGCGGAAAACTCTCAATAGAGGCAAGTGCCACTCGTATCTTGGCCACCATCGTCGCAAATAACACTTGTGTAATCAACCGCAAAAATAACTCGTTTCGCGCCTATATAAGCCGAAGGCGTATCCGGACGCCAGCTGTGCACGATGGGGCGGATCGGCGTGTTCTTTTTACTCGGCCTCTTGGCCTCGAGCCAAGGTAGGTGCATTTCTACGAACTATGAGCTCTGCTGTCTGTTACTGAGGCTCGGCTGTCGCTTCCTTTGCAGTATGAGTTCTGATCTCTCTTTTTCTCTGAGCAATTTGAAGAAGACGGCCTGGGAGTGCTTGTGGAGCAGAACTTATACCATAAACACCGTTTGCAGACAATGAGTTCAGTTACTTTTAAACCCAGAATTCAGCTCAGTCAATGGATTATGTTGAAACTCACGCAGTGAGATTGGCTATCATTACTTAGAGAGTTGCTGTTAGCCTAAGCTGTTCCTGTAAAGCGAGAGTTGTCTGCATCAATAAAAATAAGTACTTATTTCCAGCCATAACGTGGCAACACATTGTGGGATGTTGTTTCCGCTACTTGATCAACTTCAGACCACGTCTTATTAATCCAGCCCTTATGTGTTACCCAAGACCACCACAACATGCCCCATCTCTTGTTATCGTTTGCGACCTCTCGCTTTCCATGTCAGAACATCCTGTGCAAGTCTCTTCATCTAGATACAGCTAATAAAACCTACATCCACGTGCACCTGCTACTGTAGTCATGCTTTGGTCTCCCTCTACAATATTTACAAGACACACTCTTCTCTATAACAAGAGTCACGATTCGTTTATGCATGAGGATCTCTCCTATCAACCGATCTTTTAATGGTGCCATACATTTATTCCTCTCCAGATCCACAGACTAACTCTTAATAAGTTATTTCATCTGATTTTCAACTTTCTTCTGCATCACCACATTTCAAAAATTTCTGTTCGTTTCTTGTCGTCTACGAGTCATTTCCATACAAATTTACGCCAGAGACAAAAACTTTTTTCGAACTGTTACGGGAATAGGCGAAATGCTGCGAGTAATGAGGATAATGGACAAGGGGCACTACATCAACAGTGGGTGGATAGTGTGAGAATTTGGGTCTGACGGGAATCGTGCTACGGTAGTACGTGCAGTTGCGATGACCACTGCGTCCGTAAGACGTTGCAGTCAGCGATTCCGCCTACTAAGCAGGAGACACCGGGTTGAATCCCAGTCCGGCAATAACTTTCAACCTTCCCCATTGATTTATATCAATGCCCAGTCGAAGCAAATGTCTGTAATTCCTTTGTGTCTTCCTAAAACTTTAAATTAGGTGTAAAATATTTCCCTTTTTCACTTGCTGTTGCCAGACTGCATTTTATGTCCTGTTTCAGCCACCATCAGCTATTTTGCCGTTTAAATGACAGATCTCTCCAGAAATGTTGTGTATCTTATTTCCTAATCTATTTCCTACGGATCGCCTGTTTTAACTCCTCTTCATTACCGTGCATTTAACTTTGACTTCCTCAACAAGTTTTGCCCTTTAGTACAATGGAAGTTTTATTTCTTAACACGTTTCTGATTTTCCTATTCCTTTTGCTAGCCATTCTCCATACATTCCTCCCCTCGTCGTCGATTCTGTTGAGAACCCTGCGGTTCTTGTCAGTCCACTTCGTTTTTCGCATTGTACTATAAAACCGAATCTCAAACGTTTCCATTATCCACCAAGATTTTATCATGACTGTGTACGTGAAACGGAAGGTGATGACGGCACTAAGCAAGCTCTTTCTGATTAGAATTGGATGTTATTTGATTCGAAAATTAGACCCCGTATTTGGAATGTTTTTCTCCGCGAAACAGTGTAACATGGTGTGTGCAAGCTGTCTGCCTGGAGTTTATTTGCGATACCCAGCATCAGTCTCAGTGGACAGTTGACTAACGGAGACGCTTTTTTTCCGGTGTTGCAGCCTATGACTACAAGGACGCGCTGCAGAAGTCGCTGCTGTTCTACCAGGCGCAGCGGTCTGGCAAGCTGTCGGGCATGGACAGCTCCCTCTACTGGAGGGGAGACTCCGCGCTCAACGACAAGGGCCAGAACGGAGAGGACCTCACTGGAGGATACTACGATGGTGAGTAGAGAGCGATTGCTGAGCACGCTCACACGTCAGGCTACCGCAGCTCCCAAAGCTGAGAACAGCCTTAAATCTTAATCGTTATTTTGACTTTGCAGGACAGTTTTACAGCCTTTCTTTTGATGAAGTAGGGGCGACAGAGATTCTCCTGCGTAGCGGACTTTGTAATTCGCAATACAGCTCAGTCTTTTCAAAACCGATAGACTATGGAGCAAGAGCGTGCTCAGGGCAGTGCTAGTAGGAGGGGACACATGACTTCACGTTAGAGGGGGAGAGGGTCCGTTCCCTTCCCATGTTCCAAGGTGGGGTGAGCGAGTTTCCCACTGGTCAGCCAGAATCAGAAATTTATGAAATGGGATACAGAAATGGTAATGCCGTGCTCCATTAAAAGAAGTACAGTGAACATTACACCCACAGCATATCAACGTCGTTTTATTAAAACACAGATGTTAACAAACTGAGAGGTCAGAGGTCAGTAGATTATCCCATTTTGCACGACGCCCGAACGTTGTGGTTAGATGTTGCGTACTGCTCGGTGTAGAGCAAGTTAACCGACTTTGAGCTTGGGATGATGATCGGTGCAAGACCCATGGGCATAGCATATAGAAGATAATACAAGCATTTGTGTTTCTGAGTCCAACAGAGCCTTGGACGAATCTTCACTATCGGAGAGACAAAGTTTCCACGCCAGACAGGACGATCGCAAGTGTTTGACGAACGAACGTCACATGCCTCTGCAGAGCTATTCTAGGCGCTCGCGTAGATTTGAATGTGGGTCGTCAGGAACCCATTTCCACTACGGCTGTAACGAGACAAATACAGGGGTACGCTTCAGTACCAACAACTGACTAGTGTCACAGTCCCTTCCCACGACTTTTGACGACACAGTGTAAGCTTGAAATGTTCGCGTCCTAACGGGACGGCATACAGCTTCCACAAGCTTGCTGAGACACCAATACAATACCATACCATACCACACCATCAGATAAGAGGTCAGCAGCTCATGGTCTATGGGAGCAGTTCGTTTCGATTCAAAAATCCAGGGCACCAGGATATAGCGTCTACCTGGCAGATGCATATGGAAGGAAAGCATATTCAAGCTGTCTTATGATACGCTAGCCAAATCGAGGGAATCTGGTGGGCTTGAAGTTTTCCACACTAACAGAGAAGCAACAGAGTTGTTCCTCAAGAGAATAACAACACTGCTAGAAGTCCAGGCAATATCAAGACAAAGCTTTTTCAAACCGTGCGCCCAGCTAGTACGCTTTCTCCCATCTAAGCAAGCAAAATTAACTACAAGTTAAAACATAGTAGAGAATTCTACCTCCAGATAGATGCTAGTCTTCTAAAGAGGATCCACCTCACAATAAGAGATTTCCTGTGTGAATGGAAGAAGGACGAAAAAGTTAACAATGTATAGGCAACTGGCCACCGACCAGGAGACTGCGTGGACGAACATACCATTAAAATACTTAATATCTGACGTTACAACCACTTGATACACAGTCGTTAACACTGCAACTAACGAAAAGCTCCATAGAAACGGACTTAGTAGCACTCATGTGGGTTACTTGATTCTCTTCTTCACCGTTTCACTTGCTGTGGTCATTTATGCAACTGGAGATGGATCAGGAATAGACTTGCCCTGCTAACAAGGAGCTCCGAAACCAACTACGCGACAAAATCCTACTTCGGCCCGCATCCAAACCGCATCCCATCACAAAAAATACATAATTAACATAAGAGTTACATAATTAACGTAAGAGGATGCGAGAACTTTACCAACTTCATTAGCCACATGGAAATGATCTAGGAAAACCAAAAGTATCCGCAACACAGAAAGATTATTTGGCCACTTTCTTGAAATATCATTTGACAGTCTTAGAATTGGAGAATCTATTAGAGGATTGAAGCAAGAGAGAGATGAGTTGGTTGGTTGGTTGGTTGGTTGTTTGGGGGAAGAGACCAAACAGCGAGGTCATAGGTCTCATCGGATTAGGAGAGGATGGGGAAGGAAGTCGGCCGTGCCCTTTCAAAAGAACCATCCCAGCATTTGCCTGGAGCGATTTAGGGAAATCACGGGAATCCTAAATCAGGATGGCCGGACGCGGGATAGAAACGTCGTCCTCCCGAATGCGAGTCCAGTGTAGAGAGATGAGAACAACACACTTAACAATAACAAATTTAAGTTTTACAACAACCACTCAATAAGTTTCTGTTATTGTTACATTTTTTTCTTTATTTAAATTATTTAAGACATACATTTTATTGAGATTTTTCTTGCACATAATAACCATTTGTTAATAAAATTATATGTTTGAAAAGAAAAAGTGGTTACCGTCGGTGGCTCTAGATCCTGGAGTCATGGGTTCGATTTGTTTTTGTTCGAAGACATTCTTCGCTCGGGAACTAGTTTGTGTTGTCCTAATTATTTTATCTTGTCTTTATCAACGGGCAAGTTGCCGAAGCGGCGGCAAGTAGAAAGTCTTGCACCAGGTGGACGAACAACCCCAAATGATAATTTCACTTCAGCAGATACGAGGTAACTAAACGTCCACCACCACGCAAGCGACGTTTACCTACCAATGTACTAACCCACATTCCCTCCATGTTGGCAGCATGCTAATGGACTAATGATGGTTAAGTAACTGAAACCGATAACCAGTGAATAAAACTAACAAGTGTGAGTTTAGGCTTTTAGTTATCTCGTACCTGAGCGAGAATTGAGGACGTGCTAAAAAATGAGGCCGTCTACTTTTGCGCAGCGGGCGACCACGTCAAGTTCGGCTTCCCTATGGCGTTCGCCATGACGACGCTGGCTTGGGGTATCCTGGACTGGGGCGACGGCTACACGAGCGCCGGGGTTATGGACGAGGCACGCAACTGCATCCGCTGGGGCATGGACTACCTCATCAAGGCGCACATCTCCGACAACGAGCTCTACGTCCAGGTGGGCGACGGCACAGCCGACCACAACTACTGGGGCCGCCCCGAGGACATGACCATGGACAGGCCCTCGTACAAGATCACCACCAGTGCGCCAGGTACGTATAGGCCGTCCTCTCTAATACAAAGCGCAACGGCTGTACGCTAAGGTCCCTTTTCTTTTCATTCCTCTTTGAAATGATTTTTAGCGTTACAGTCTTCCAGCGTAGGTTCAGGAGACGTCAGTCATCCATAAACGACCCACCATATCGGAAAAAGATCCAACAAGCTTTCCTGTGTAATAGCTTCCTAACATGCACCTTTTCAATCCTGAGAATGCCACCTTCTGCAACCGTAAATTCTTGTACAAGTTCATGAATGCATTTTTAGTGGTGGGAGCAACCGAATGACAACAGTCACTTCAGTCGTTTGCTGGAAGCAGTCGACCCTTTAGGTTGTAATTTTACCTATCAGTTGAATTGCTCCTTTATTCTTTCAAGTGAAACCAGTCTATGGGAGCAGCCGAAGGAAAATAGTCGACGCAGTCCGTGGCATTCAGTTCGCAGTAGAAATACTCGATCGTTTTGCCAGTGTTAAATCATTCTTGTTGACTGAACTCTGTTATCACCCAGCATACCGGCTCCAGATTGGGCTTTTTTCGTAATTTTGGGGAAAAATATTTTTCTGGGGGAACTTTTGGGGGAAAGGAAATTTTTGGAGAAGAAATTTTCGGTACCGGGGAAATTGGGGAAGTATTTTATCTACCTATCTTCACTATTAATGTTCTCTCTCATATTTTGTCTCAAAGAATACATACTTAGTTTTCTAGAAGTTAACTAGATGTCAGTCACTCTGCATTTATGAATAGACATTTTCTGACTAGGATACGTTGTATCTGAAACATAATGCCGAAATGCCCAGTGGTGTGAGTATGGAAGAAATTATCTGACTGGATAAAAAGTGATTTTCAAGATAAATTCGATGGGGTGTTCAGTATCTGCAAAGCTTATTCATATTTGAAACTATATTAATTAATGGAATTCCTAGAAAATTAACAGATTATGACAGATACTTCTCTCAAAAAAGTACTTCCGACAAGTGAGAGTATATGTTTAAAAACGAGTGATTAAGCCACCAAGCAATAGAAAACAATTTATCTTGTGTTTCTATTCACGTAATCACAGCAGTAACCGAAATAAAAAAAAATCGTTAATGTGTGCAAACCAGCGGCAAAAGGGAGACAGAGCTTCAATAAATTTAAATAAAAAAGAAATTGTTAATTCATTTAAATATATGTTTTTAATGTCGCACCAGATACTAAAATTTTGAAACCGACAAAAATCCATATTTAATACCTGAAATACTACAAATTTGTATTTAAGCAAATAAAAATATGAATTCCTAAAAATGTTTCATTTTTAAAAATACACTTTTTATTCGCCTCTTCTTGATATGTTACTTGTCTCTGAAAAAAGTTGGCAACCCTACTCATGGTTTATGTATAGCCGAAAAGTCTGAAAAAGTACATATGTGAAATCACTCAAACCCGGAGCCTGAGTAAAAACGTTCATACAGCTGACATGGTCGCAGAGACTAGTTTCATTCAGTTGTTTCTTTCGACTGAAAAAAAAAACATTGAACAAAAACAGAATAGAATGGCCGATCTAAAATGCAACTATCCATGATTATGAGAAAATTTCAGTGCTCCTAGTTCGTGGAAGACTTTGCTTTCCTCTCCAGAACTGCAGCAGCAATGTCCTTTGCAATTGTCTCTATCAATTATGCTTCTATCAAAGTAACTTCTACGTTTGATAGGCTGCTAAAGAACACAGTATGGATGTGAACAGTGGGCCAGAACCGTATAAACGGAACATTTGTGGTTACTTAGTTGGACATTGTGCGCGGCATTTATACAAATATTCGTTTGCAGAAAAAAGCAGCTTTTGTTTTTGCTGCATTAGTGGTGTCATTTTGCCTTTTATATTTGGTAAGTTTACATGTCCTAATTATTCCCTTGTTTCAATTCCACGTAGCCACAGATCTAAAGCCGCTCTTATATTTTCTATATCTTCACATCGAAAATGTTCGTTTTCTACTTTTCTCAGATATTATTCCGCGTAAACGGTGTGATGTAAACTTTTCACTAACGCTCTGAACACCAACTTAGACGATTGTCCTCAGTGATAAGTTCCGCTTCGAACTGAGCCCTATGAGTAGCAAGGACGTGTCCGGAGACCCTCCGGACGGCAGTGGGATATCAACCTGACTGTCGCGCGGCTTAGGGCCCGACAGCCTGGTGTGAAGTTCTGGAGTGCTAATTCTTTTCATAGCAGAACCCCTTGGATACCGCAGCGCCCTCAGGGAACAGTGGTACGTCGACGATACTTTACGCCCCGTTTTGTTGCACTCCATGACAAGCCATCTTGGGCTTACATTTCAGCAAGATAATGCCCGCCCACACGGAGAGAGTTTCTGCTGCCTGTCTTCGTGCTTTCCAAACCCTGACTTGATCAGCAATGTCGCCGGATGTCTCCCAATTGAGAACGTTTGGAGAATTATGGAAAAGGCTTTCCAACCATTTCGGGATTTTGACGAACTAACGCTCCAATTGAACAGAATTGGGCACGACATCCCTCAGGAGGACATCCACTACCTGTATCAGGCCAATGTGAGGTCGAATAACTGCTTTCATAAGGACTAGAGGTGAAACAACTCGTTACTGACTTGCTCAATTTCTGAAGCTCTTTCTCTTGAATAAATGATCCAATTTTTCTGAAATTATAATCTCTCTTAGTGTGTACATTTACATCATATCTACCGATTTCCGTCCCACTGCATAATGCTCCGTGGTCCGTCTTTTTTCCTTAGACTGCACATTGTAACTTCTAGGAGTAGAGTATCTTCAAGCCAACCGCTATAGAGCGGTCTTTCTATACGGACAACAGTCTGCTCTAAAGAGAACCTCTCTAAGAGCTCCTTATGTGTAGTCGATGGAATGTTGTCTTTCGTGCATATCGAGATTGTCAGATAACCAACTGATTGCTACATTGTAAATCGCTGTTAGTGTAATGGCAACCACATTATTATTCATTATTCAGTTTCTTTACAGTAAAATAAGGTGTGGGCACTGGAAGTCTTAAAGTGATCTGCACAGCTAACATTGATTATTTATTGACTGTAGCATCAGAAGGTCGAGAGACGTATTACTGCCATTTAGATTATGCTCATTTCGGAACCGATGCCTCGTGTTCGATCCATTCAGAAGCACAGACACACTGTCTAATGCTTAACCGGTTGCAATTAAAAATTGGTAATTTACAACTTGTCATATGGATGTTCAAACTATTTTGTCCACTGTGCAAAGCTCTCGCCGACCCACTGGCGTCACGGCTGCCTCGCTTCCTGCAGGTTCTGACGTAGCCGCTGAGACAGCCGCCGCCTTCGCTGCCGCCTCGCTGGTCTTCAAGGGGGTTGACGACAACTACGCCAACACACTGCTGTCGCACGCCAAGGCGCTCTTCAACTTCGCAGACAACTACCGTGGCGTGTACTCGGACAGCGTTTCCGCCGCCGCCAGTTTCTATGGGTAAGTTCCGCACTGTGCCCGTTGCGCTCATTTAACGCACTTTACCAGATACTACGTATCTGCAAGAAGATTCGTTCGATAAAGCACAAGCGACGTTGCCTCTTGTCCGCAAACTGCTTCCGAAGCCAAAGTCTCAAAACTGCAGTGAGTTGAGGGCCCCCTAGTAGAAAGGAAGATGATCGGCGGTACATGAGGCCATCACTCGTGAAATTTAAGAGCATTTCGTGACCGAATATGTATGCCCAATCTAGACAGGTCTGCCCACGCTTGTCAGCACTGAGTGATACCTGCAGTCTTATTATTGGCTCTCCGCAGCCTACTCCACCTACCAACATATATCATCTGGTGCCGCGCGGGATTAACCGAGCTGTCTAGGGCTCTGCAGTCATGCACTGTGCGGCTGGTCCCGGTGGAGGTTCGAGTCCTCCCTCGGGCATGGGTGTCTGTGTTTGTCCTTAGGATAATTTAGGTTAAGTAGTGTGTAAGATTAGGGACTGATGACCTTAGCAGTTAAGTCCAATAAGATTTCACACACATATGAACATTTTTTTATCATCTGATGTAGCTATCGATCTCCCAGACATACATCTTGAGGTCGCTGCCAGCACGGAAAGGGTACACCTTGTCACCAAACCTAGCCATCTATTACATGATTGTGCACCAATCGATGTGTACAGAGATCGAGGTACAGGAAAAGTTTCACGAAAAGCAGCACCATCTTGCGAACGACTTGATCCAAAACGAGAATGAAAATGTGGAAAGCAGAAGTTTTGGAAGATCCTCATCGTCCCTGACCATTTGAAAAGTCCCCTCCTGGTCCTCATTAAAAGGAGGCTTACCGACAATAGTTCTTCTCGCGAACCGTTCGTGGCTGAGATAGGAAAGAAAGGAAGTGACAGTGGTACACAAAGTAACCTCCGCCACACATCATAAGGAAGCTTGCGGAGCATAGCTGCAGACAGAGACTAGGAAAGTGGACAGCGTGGCGTGCTCTCAATCGCTTACTCTCTGCTGTTGGAACTGCCGCTATGGAGAGGGACAACCATGGACTACCGACTCCGCTGCCGACCCCTGATGATCTTGAACTTGCCTATTTCTGGTCATTCATCGACCACCTACTCTGCAGCCGGCTCCAGATGAACTTGAGTTGCCCATTTCTGGTCATCCATGGTGTAATCTCACATGCACTTATTTCTATAAATGTCTAAGTTACTTGCTTTATGTATTCTGTAATTCATTTTTGTGTTTGTCTGTACCGATACTACTGACACTACCGTCACATAAGTGCCTCCCATTACAAAATATCCCTTGACTGAGTTTGGGACTGAATCTGAGTGAACCGCAGTCATTTCCAAATAAGAAATATCCCTCATGTCTGGTGGATATAAGGCTCAAGAAACTTGGCTGACAAAATTGTTATAAGCCGGCCGGAGTGGCCGAGCGGTTCTAGGCACTTCAGTCTGGAACCGCGCGACCGCTACGGTCGCAGGTTCGAATCCTGCCTCGGGCATGGATGTGTGCGATGTCCATAGGTTAGTTAGGTTTAAGTAGTTCTAAGTTCTAGGGGACTGATGACCTCAGATGTTAAGTCCCATAGTGCTCAGAGCCATCTGAAACATTTGAAAGGTGTTATAAACTAACTATACTAGGGAGTCCCCCGTACAACACTGTACTATAAATTTACCCTTTATCTAAATAATCAGCTCGTTTGGAGTAAAATGTTGGGCTCCTTGATGGCGTGAGTAGGAATTCATCAAAATTGGTAGTATGTTAGCAATATACAGATATTATATGCCTACGTACCCTTTTGGTACTGGGAAATAAGTCTTCTGACTGGTTGGATGTGGCACACCACAATTTCCTCTCTTGTAATAATTAATTCACATTAAAGTGGCTTTTACCACCAATGTCCTACAATATTTGCTGTGTATATCCTAATCTCTGCCTCCTACTATATATTTGCTCTCTATGACTCCTCAAAAACCATGGAAGTTAATTTATGATATCTTAACATATCATCTGTCATCCTGTCTCTTCTTATACTTTTCCAAATATTCTCTTCCCCGCCAATTCTGATGAGTGGGTCCTCATTTCTTTCCTTATCAGTTCACTTACATATGAGTTAGAACGTACGTATGATTAAGCTAAACACACACTCTTTTCTCTACCGGCTGTCCACAACGCTGCAGAAAATCAGAATGTCCAGACGGGGGTCTGAAGTCCACTCTTCCTGAATATGAGCATTTATCCCTAATAGGTTAATAACTGTACCAGGATAAAACCTGCTGTGTCAGGTCGATCTTATCGGTATATCAACTAAATCCTCTCTATTGATGACACCCACAGTAACGTTATATGTTCAGGCACACCTCCAAAGCACTCTGTCTTGTCAAAAGGGGCTAGTTGGTGGGCGATGAAAGGACGCAAAAAACTCTCGTCTCGTAACCCTATAATACGCTATTTATTGTAAGTCAAGACGTGTCATCAGTTTTGTCCTAAAGCAAGTACCACACGTGCCCTGATGATCTATACCAAAATGCAAAACCAATAAACCTAAAGACAGCTATCGAGAATCTAGTGACGACCTATGTGCACTATCAAAATGAGTGCGAAATACAGGGTTAAAGATCAACCCGCCCAAAACCCATGCTGTACTGGTTGGTCATTCTAGGCTCATTACCCTGAAATATCTGTAATCCCTGCCCCCCTTAACAGTAAATGGGACAAATATCAACTTCTCTCCTTCAGAAAGATTCTAGGAGTAATAACAGATAAAAATCTAAATTGTACTCCGCACGTAGCTGCAATATGCAAGAAGGCATCAGCTTCTCTCCGTGCCCTACAAAAATAAAGAAATATCTTCCCTCTCGACCTGAAAAAGAAACTTCTACAAGCACTTATACTTCCAATTATTGGTTACAGCAATCTTATCCTGCAAGAGCTTTCTCAGGAAATCTCACGGTGCCTGGAACTGGTTACGAATGCCTGGGTTCGGTATACCTATGATGTTCGACTCAGTGAACATATTTCACCGTCATATGCACCGCTATCCTGGCTGCGTGCAGACAAGCGCGGGGATTTCCATGCCCTCTGTCTTCTCTACTGTCCTATTAACGTATACTGTCCCACGTCTCACTCCTCGACCTTAACACTCTTGTCTGAACAACAGGGCAGAAACATCCGTTCCCATCGGAGCAAAATCCTTTCTGTCCAACGTTCAGCCACTTTCTCGAGGTGCTTCTCATTAGCAGGGACCCGATTCTGGAATAACCTCCCGCAATACATTTGGGAACTAAATAATATCTCCAGCTTTAGAAGACAATTAATGACATATCTGCTTAAGCATCAATAATGGTTACCATTGTGCCCGTTCGCACTCGTTACCCTTGTACATCCTTCTTTCCAAACAGACCTTCCGCATTTCCTAGTATTCTTAACTGGAGCTGTTGCATGATACTTGCTTTCCGCACCCTCGGCAGGCCTCCTCAATTTTATAAATGGCACCTGTACTATAGAAGACGCCGGCGGCCATTTTCAGCAACGAGCATCAATACTAAACTAAAGTTTTATTCGGTGGTTTTGATCAAGTTAGAATTAGAATATTATTATAATAAAGTTTTAATACCACCTTACAGAGTTTATTAAATGATATATGCCCATGAGTGGGACATAGACAGGTGATTAACTGAAATACGCATACCAAATATTCTGTGAAATGATAAGGGAATATGGTGTGGCTGGGAGAAGTCACTGTAACATACACTCCTGGAAATGGAAAAAAGAACACATTGACACCGGTGTGTCAGACCCACCATACTTGCTCCGGACACTGCGAGAGGGCTGTACAAGCAATGATCACACGCACGGCACAGCGGACACACAAGGAACCGCGGTGTTGGCCGTCGAATGGCGCTAGCTGCGCAGCATTTGTGCACCGCCGCCGTCAGTGTCAGCCAGTTTGCCGTGGCATACGGAGCTCCATCGCAGTCTTTAACACTGGTAGCATGCCGCGACAGCGTGGACGTGAACCGTATGTGCAGTTGACGGACTTTGAGCGAGGGCGTATAGTGGGCATGCGGGAGGGCGGGTGGACGTACCGCCGAATTGCTCAACACGTGGGGCGTGAGGTCTCCACAGTACATCGATGTTGTCGCCAGTGGTCGGCGGAAGGTGCACGTGCCCGTCGACCTGGGACCGGACCGCAGCGACGCACGGATGCACGCCAAGACCGTAGGATCCTATGCAGTGCCGTAGGGGACTGCACCGCCACTTCCCAGCAAATTAGGGACACTGTTGCTCCTGGGGTATCGGCGAGGACCATTCGCAACCGTCTCCATGAAGCTGGGCTACGGTCCCGCACACCGTTAGGCCGTCTTCCGCTCACGCCCCAACATCGTGCAGCCCGCCTCCAGTGGTGTCGCGACAGGCGTGAATGGAGGGACGAATGGAGACGTTTCGTCTTCAGCGATGAGAGTCGCTTCTGCCTTGGTGCCAATGATGGTCGTATGCGTGTTTGGCGCCGTGCAGGTGAGCGCCACAATCAGGACTGCATACGACCGAGGCACACAGGGCCAACACACGGCATCATGGTGTGGGGAGCGATCTCCAACACTGGCCGTACACCACTGGTGATCGTCGAGGGGACACTGAATAGTGCACGGTACATCCAAACCGTCATCGAACCCATCGTTCTACCATTCCTAGACCGGCAAGGGAACTTGCTGTTCCAGCAGGACAATGCACGTCCGCATGTATCCCGTGCCACCAAACGTGCTCTAGAAGGTGTAAGTCAACTACCCTGGCCAGCAAGATCTCCGGATCTGTCCCCCATTGAGCATGTTTGGGACTGGATGAAGCGTCGTCTCACGCGGTCTGCACGTCCAGCACGAACGCTGGTCCAACTGAGGCGCCAGGTGGAAATGGCATGGCAAGCCGTTCCACAGGACTACATCCAGCATCTCTACGATCGTCTCCATGGGAGAATAGCAGCCTGCATTGCTGCGAAAGGTGGATATACACTGTACTAGTGCCGACATTGTGCATGCTCTGTTGCCTGTGTCTATGTGCCTGTGGTTCTGTCAGTGTGATCATGTGATGTATCTGACCCCAGGAATGTGTCAATAAAGTTTCCCCTTCCTGGGACAATGAATTTCAATTTCCAGGAGTGTATTTATATAACAACACAATCACATTTATTCAATAAACATTATCATCTCAAATATTCCCTCTCACTTATCACGGAATGCTGGCGTGATACAAATAGTATAATATCTACGCAAACTTAGTTAAACATCCGGCTAACATGTGCCGTGAATCGACAATGACTGCCGCCTGCACATTTCTATCATCATTTAGCCACACACACACACACACACACACACACACACACTAACATTCACTCTATTCATTTTATCTAACGGATAAAAGAGGAAGGTTCCCATACACCAAGTGGGACAACATTGGGAGAGAGCACATGGTTCCCACTGTAACTTTAATTCGGGCAAGTCCCGTCTTCACGTTTAACTAACTCCGCGAGTTTTACTGGATATTATGAAGGAACAATTAAATCACACGCGTGAATTTACGTAGAAGATCCAGCTCGATCATGAAATGTGATTACGTCGAGCTGAAGCTTCTCACCAAGAAATGCACGGGGTCTGCGTACCACGTGTTACCAATCTCTCCACAATCAGTAGTCAATAAACACATTTAAATAAAATACACTTTGCATATATACTTCACACTCACACTGAAATGCAAATTGAGCAATTCTGAGTATTACTCGGCAATGAGCGCCTGTTCACTCCCAAATGCAGTGAACACAATTTCCATTAAATTGCTTGGCAAAAGAAATCATCTCCCTATCTCTCCTAACCGAGATGATTCTAGGAAATACCATAGTGGCTTTCCTCAGCAGGGAAGCTGCTTCCAAGTTCAAAGTGAACATGGAATTCTAAATCTGCGCTAACTATCGGAGCGATAGAGCAGAGCGTGCTTACTCACCCAGGTCTTCCCAGCAACAACCCCGATACGGTCTCCCTCGTCCGGGTCCACACATCGTGGCCGCAAGGACTCAGAGATACTGCACACGGTTATTTGCCAACCTAACGAGCGCTAATGACGCGCGTGGAGCTTATGCCTCTCTGGTCCAGTGCAGTCGCGCTCTACTAGATTCGAGGTTGGCTACACTTCCACTATGCCTATAGCACACTCACAGCCGACATCTCACGCATACCTCATCATACGTTCGCATTCACACTTTGCAGACAATTACCATATCTAATATTAAAATGATCGTCTATATTTAAATAACCCTATCTTACTAATTATCATCAGGCTCTTCCCTGAGTGTCGGAAGGGCACTCAGGTGTCTTTAGTTGTGGGGTCGAGCCATGTAGCGGCTTACATGGAGCCGTTACACTGTCTCTCTAAATTTCCTCTGCCCACAACTTGCTATATCAGAAACATCTATTTTGTACAATATAAAGTCTTTTTATATCTGTCACTATCTTTATTGTTATTATTGCCATTATTATTATTATCATTATTACTGTTATCACTATTAGCGGCAGCAGCAGCTGTAGTACAAGTACTCACACTATACGTCTCTGTTGCTCGTCGCCTCAAAGCTGCAAAACGAAAGCATGTCCACATTTTCAAAGGCGATACTGTGAAACTTTGAACTAAAACGCACGCTTCTACATTTTACTGAAGCGTAACTAACATGGGTAATGCGTCTTGCAGCTTGTGAGGGAGCTATGTTCACCTTTTCGCCATGATGACTTCGATATGGTACCCAGAACACATGCTTCACGCCAGCACGACACTGGATAATATGCTGAACCATCTCTCTTTTTCCAGCTCCAATGGATACGCCGACGAGCTGCCCTGGGGAGCGGTGTGGCTGTACCGCGCCACGGCCTCCGAGAGCTACCTCAACCGTGCCATCGAGCTCTACAATGAAGGAGGTCTCCAGTACAGGAGCGGCTACGGCTGGGACGAGAAGTCCAGTGGAGCGACGGTGAGGACCTCGCCTACGATACTGTTGAGGTTTACTTTGCTAGAAGCGAGTCTACTGCAGCCGACAGCGACTAATCATGTCGACATTGGAAACACATGTACAGTGACTTGCAGTACCTTCTCAGTGGGCTCCAATGAATCGATGCGTCACATATCTCGCACGAAACTATGAAACTTCTTCCATCCCAAGCAAGAGAAGGCTTCAGTTCGCCCATCTAAGACCATGGGCAGGAATCTCGAGCGGAAATTTCATCATAATTTGCTAGAAAGGTCTGTCTAGTTGATGTCCCTAGCGGATTGAAGTCCGTCACAAAAGTCATAACTGAAGCCGTAAAGTACGTCTAATCTCTTTCTCAACAAAACTCCAATAAAACTCCCTTTGTGGTTCCGACAGGGCAACTTCCCTTTCAGTTCTACCAACCTAAATATTTTTTATAAAATACCTTTTGGTCAGGTGACATGCAAAAACAACAGCAGAAAAGTGTTAATCCTGATCCTCAAGTATTTCTAACATTGGTAGCCGACTTAATAAGTTTTGTTTGTAACATATAAAATTAATACTGCTGTTCAAGACAAGGACTGTTGGAATTCTTGCTTTTAAAACAACTGATTCGTAAAAACGACGGTCGTCTATTTGGACTGTCTGTTCACAATTGTCTTGACTCTCCAACTGTCTTTTCATCTGTCAACTGGCAACTGTGATGTGTTCTCCGCCTGGGCATTTGTTCCTTCTTTAGAGTCTCTGACAATATTTACTTCAAAAAAATGGCTCTAAGCACTATGGGACTTGACTGCTGAGGTCATCAGTCCCCTAGAACTTAGCACTACTTAAACCTAACTAACCTAAGGACATCACACACATCCATGCCCGAAGCAGGATTCGAACCTGCGACCGTAGCGGTTGCGCAGTTCCAGACTTAGCACCTAGAGCCGCTCGACCACCCCGGCCGGCAGTATTTACTTACGCGGCACTTTACCACTCTCAGTTATTCATGTAATACTTGTTGCGCTTCCTTTATGTCATTAGTAATGAACATTACAGTGAGAAAACAACAGATACTGTATACGCGTTAACAACAAAATCCATGCTAAATGTCCAATGCACGTCCTGCTCAGTGCACACGCTACAGACGAATGACGACTTTGACTGGTGTGTCATACTGATACACTGCCTCTTGCTATTGTGCACTGCCCCACCACTCTAGATTTTGCATGTGCAGGTAAAACGAGTCCTTTTGTAAACCGCCAAGCACATTGTGCGTAGTGAGTATCTGTCTCTCTTTGCGGATTGTCCACTGTTCAGAGCAGGGATCGAATCCTACTCATCCTGAATAAAAATGAGCAGAATCGCTCACTCTCTTCCTTGACGGTGCCTTCTTCACTATCTTGGGAATCACACGACAGATCCCCTTCAGCACGTCTTCCTGATTTCAGATAGAATGATCATCAATTCAACGTCATGTTAAAATGTAATTTTCCTATTTTCCTACTGTGTGACGTCCATAGAGCGAAATACGGCCTGTAATATACCACTGCTACAGATATGCTCCAGCTATAAAAGCTTAAGACTGAAAAATGCAGGCTAGAACTTAGTGTTGTCGCAACATTGTGGTCGTTACAGACGGAGCAGTGCTCTGTAAGATAAGACTTGCCTGGAGAAGAGTATAGGCTATGTTGTTGTGGTCTTCAGTCTTGAGACTGGTTTGATGCAGCTCTCCATGCTACTCTATCCTCTGCAAGCTTCTTCATCTCCCAGTACCTACTGCAACCTACATCCTTCTGAATCTGCTTAGTGTATTCATCTCTTGGTCTCCCTCTACGATTTTTACCCTCCATGCTGCCCTCAAATGCTAAATTTGTGATCCCTTGATGCCTCAAAACATGTCCTACCAACCGATCCCTTCTTCTAGTCAAGTTGTGTCACAAACTTCTTTTCTCCCCAATCCTATTCAATACCTCCTCATTAGTTACGTGATCTACCCACCTTATCTTCAGCATTCTTCTGTAGCACCACATTTCGAAAGCTTCTATTCTCTTCTTGTCCAAACTATTTATCGTCCATGTTTCACTTCCATACATGGCTACACTCCATACAAATACTTTTAGAAACGACTTCCTGACACTTAAATCTATACTCGATGTTAACAAATTTCTCTTCTTCAGAAATGATTTCCTTGCCATTGCCAGTCTACATTTTATATTCTCTCTACTTCGACCATCATCAGTTATTTTACTCCCTAAATAGCAAAACTCCTTTACTACTTTAAGTGTCTCATTTCCTAATCTAATTCCCTCAGCATCACCCGATTTAATTTGACTACATTCCATTATCCTCGTTTTGCTTTTGTTGATGTTCATCTTATATCCTCCTTTCAAGACACTGTCCATTCCGTTCAACTGCTCTTCCAAGTCCTGTGCTGTCTCTGACAGAATTACAATGTCATCGGCGAACCTCAAAGTTTTTATTTCTTCTCCATGAATTTTGATACCTACTCCGAATTTTTCTTTTGTTTCCTTTACTGCTTGCTCAATATACAGATTGAATAACATCGGGGAGAGGCTACAACCCTGTCTCACTCCTTTCCCAACCTCTGCTTCCCTTTCATGCCCCTCGACTCTTATAACTGCCATCTGATTTCTGTACAAATTGTAAATAGCCTTTCGCTCTTTGTATTTTACCCCTGCCACCTTCAGAATTTGAAAGAGAATATTCCAGTTAACATTGTCAAAAGCTTTCTCTAAGTCTACAAATGCTAGAAACGTAGGTTTGCCTTTTCTTAATCTTTCTTCTAAGATAAGTCGTAAGGTTAGTATTGCCTCACGTGTTCCAACATTTCTATAGGCTATGGGTTTACTAAAATAAGCATCGCAATCGGAATTTTTATTTATTTGTTTTATTATTTACATACAGTTATTTTTAGACCCCTGTTACAAAGCTAAGGTTCAGCGAAATTTCCTCATACTTATCTCAGTTTTGCTTATTTTGTGGACCAAAATTGCGGAAATGATGAGGTTAATTGCTGTCAAAATGAAAAATACCGAGGTCCAAACGAACAGACAGGGGTCTCAATGACCTCTCCTGCGGAAATTGTATCCAATGTCTTAATCACTTCGATACGTCATTCGGTAAAGAAGAAAGTCTGTCTAGAGATGATGCATTTATGGACAGGAGCGAAAATGAGCTATTTAATTTAAAAAAAAAAAAAAAAGAATGAAATGCTGTACACGTGATGCTCGAGTAACAAATTGCTGCATCATGCAAGTGTAAAACATTTTGCACTGATTTAAGAAAAACTGGTGTCATTTATGCTTTGTTCGTAGGGCTTCTTTTTAAGTGTAACTATTTTCTGTACAGGTTATGATTGCGCGGTTCACGAGTGACCAGACGTACAAGACGACTGTGCAGAGCTATTGCGACAATCTGATGAACAACCAGCAGAGGACACCCAAGGGTCTCATCTTCCTGGGAGAGTGGGGTTCCCTGAGGAACATGGCCGGCGCTATGTTCATCTGCATGATGGTAAGTACCGCAGAACCAGAGACTTCAGCCTTGTGAATCATGTGTTCTCAGGTTGGGAAGACATAAACTGAAACACTGGACCCACAATCGCCATGGTGGCTTGGTCCACAGGAACCAGTTTCATGTTTTTATAGCAACAACAAGACGCCACTGTGCCTGCTGCATCTCTCTTGAACGTAGTCGTCCCGGAAGGCTTCCTGAGATCCTAGAGGAACACAACGGTGCGCATCATTCGCATAATGGTAGAACACTGATTCATCTGATCACATAACACGTTCCAAGTCCTTCACAGCCCCGTGTTGTCATTTTCGCCCAGTGCAATCGGAAAATTTCGTGGACGTAAATGAGCAAGAGTTTCTTGTGTGAATATCCTTGTGATCTTTTTGCAGAAAACAAAATAGGACAAGAAGGACAACTGCAGACTCCCTATGGCAATTTATGTTTCTCAAGGCAAGAAATTTTTAAATACAACTGCTGAGAACCGCCGGAGGTCTCGGTCAGTCAGGATCGTCATTCTGACACGATGTTGATATTAATTTGTCACACACCTGGCCTGCCACCACCGATAAGTCTAAACACTATGACTACATGTGAAATTCAACACTTTCCTCTATGGGTGTCATGATGCACGGTCGTAATTAGTCACCCCAGTTGTCCATTCCCTCACGCCAGTATTGTTTGTAAGTAACACACAGTTGTCTACACTCCGCACTTGGTTCCCAACAGCTCCGCTCCCTTCCGCGACGCATACTTACGCCTCAAACTGCGATGTTAAGTTTGCTAGAGCTTTTAAAATAGTGCCAATATATACTGATAAGCCGGAACATTACGACCATCTCCTTAATAGCGTTTTCGTCCATCTCGGGAAACAACACAGCAACGATTCTGAATAGCAAGGGCTCTACAAGTTCTTGGTAGGTTTCCGGAGGTGTCTGGCACGAAGTGACTACGCACAGGTCATACAGTTCTAGTATATTACAGGAAGGTGGTTTGTGGGCGCGGAGTTGGCCTCCGATAGCGTCCCAGATGTGCTTCATCGGTTTCAGAACAGACGAATTTTCTGACAAAGATAGCAACGTGGCTTCACTACACGTGATCCCCAAACCAATTAGAACGACTCTGACCTTGTGACATGGGCACTTATCCTGCTGGAAGATGACATAAAAGTCGGGGAAGACATCAAGAACGAAGGGATGGTCCGCAATTATGTTCACGTAGTCCACGGCTGTCATTGTGGCTGTGTCCGTGACAAGTTTCTTATTTCGAGCAGCCGTACATCTGGATGACGGTACATCCAGTCACGATTATCGAGCTGTTGTAACAATACATGTCATTCAGACGACCAAGCGACACGTTTCCAGTGATCCAAGATCGAATTTTGGCGATACTCCACGACGATACTCCATGACGATGTCATTGTATCAGCACACTTAGGCGTCGTCTGCTGCGGAGTTCCAAGTTCAATAACGAGGCCATGTGTTCCGAAAGCATTTTTCCTGCACTAACATTATGCTTCGCTATAGTTCGCCGCTGTCCTGCTGTACAGAGCAGGCTAGCTGCCGAGATCCACTTTCGGTGGTGAGGCGTGAACGTCCAACACCTTGTCGCCTGCTCGTTGATTCCACGGTCCTCAGCCATCTTCCATAGATGCTCACGACAGAAACAAGTGAACAGCTGAACAGCTTCGCTGTTTCCGAGAAGCTCGTTTCGTCGCCGTCCGTAACAATCTGCCCTGTGTTCAAGTCATTTATATCTGTGGGTTTCCCCACTCGCAATACGTAATGTCCGCAGAATGACTGCTCACCGTCTCTGTTCCGCTTATATATACGGTTCAGTCACATTCATGTGGCGACCCTGAAAAGCGTGAACAACCGCCTTCTGCAGTTCGCACGTGAAGGCAGACAGTCAGTGAGGTTGTGAAATGTATCCTACATGAATTTGGAAACAAACAGACTCTAGTGCCATGGTCAGCTGCCCTATGTTTCTCGGTTGGCGATCCATGGCGCGTACAATACGATCAAGATGGTCCCACTGACTGTCAACTGGGTCTAAATCAGGGGACTTTTGGACCAGGAGATTAAGGTAAACTCCAAACCACTCATGTAGATTGCGAATTGTGGCACATGTTGCATTGTCGTGCTGTTATTTGCGATCATATCGAGAACAAAAGAAACTGCATATACAGGTGGACATGGTCCCAAAAGATAGATACAGTCTTGCGCTGATCCATTAGGCCCCCAGAATGACGAGATCACCTAGGGAATAGCACAGAAACTTTCCCCAGACAATAACATTCCCTCCTTCGACGTGGACCTTCCCGACGATTGTTCCAAGACCATACTCATCAACGGCCATCTGTCTGATAGAGCATAAAAAATGACTCATCTGGAAATTCCACCTGTCGCCACTCAGCAGATGTCCAACTGAGGTACTGGCATGAAGATTCCAACCATCATCGACGAAGAACAGCAGTTAATATGGGTGTATAAACCAGGTGTCTGTAGCGGTGGCCCATACGAAGCGATGTTCGGTGAACAGTTGTTGGAGAGACAATGTTGGTAGCTTCTTGGTTCACCTGGGCGGTCAGTTGTTCAACAGTTGCACATCTGTTTGCCCATAAACATCCCCACAGCCGTACTTCTGTCTTCGTTGACCTATGCTGCCGGTTCGGAATGCAAACAGCTTACAAACGTAGCCGTTTCGGAAACGCTGCCCTTTGGGCGAAAGTCAATGATCACGCCCTTTTTGACAGCAGATAACACCACGACGACGACTGCACTCTTTTCGACACACCTCTGACACGCTTTATATACCATCCACTGCGAGTGTTGCCACATGCCGTCTTTGGTTATAGCACGTTGACCTAGGACAGAGGTAGTGGTCAAATTAATGTGACTGGACTGTGTACTTTCCTTAACGCGTCACTTACCTCAGTGCCACCAGGCAACAATCAGTCTCTTGGTGGAAACTAGTCATAATCTTTTGCTCATCCGTCTATTGAGGAGTGTGTACTGAGAGCAATGTAATAGCGGTACGTAGAGCGCATGGTGAGATTTGTTCTTCTGCTGCAGGCGTCCGACCGTGGAATCAACCCAACAGCGTACCGCAGTATGGTGAAGGAGCAGATGGGCTACGCCCTGGGAGATACCGGCTTCAGCTACGTGTGCGGCATCGACAGCAACTACCCACGCAGCCCGCATCACCGCTCCAGGTAAGTCGACCATCAGTTTTCAGTGTCAACGGCTGAGAAAGAAACTCAGTTGTAAACACTCTTTAGAACAAGGGACGTCTGTAGAAGTATACAGGACTTCTTACATCTACACATCTGCTTACATCTTCGCACTGTTAGCCACCGTAAGGTTTTCTCCCTTTCTATACCGCCAGCAGATGATTCATAGAAGAAGAGATGGGTGCTCGGTACGAAACCAGACCTCTCGAATGGTCAGTAAGCAAATGTATTTGCCAGATTTAGTCACCAAATGTCCGTATATACATCTTTGTTTAGTAGACAAAGTCTTTCTTGTAGCTTCACCGCTATGATTACGTGAACATTTCTGCTAAGCTCATACATTAGCTACGCAAATCCATGACGATTCCCACAGCCCTTCTGTTAGTTCAACTTGGTAAAGGACCGACAGCTCCGAACGGCACACAAGAATTAGCCAGAAGAGAGTTTTGAAAGTGAATTACGCTAACTTCACGATTCCTTGTACGAATCCGTCATCTACATTCCTCACGTCTAGACTAACGTGCTCGTCCACCTTCACCGAGCGAGGTGGCGCAGTGGTTAGCACACTGGACTCGCATTCGGGAGGACGACAGTTAAATCCCGCGTCAGGCCATCCTGATTTAGGTTTTCCATGATTTCCCTAAATCGCTCCAGGCAAATGCCGGGATGGTTCCTTTGAAAGGGCACGGCCGACTTCCTTCCCCGTCCTTCCCTAATCCGATGAGACCGATGACCTCGCAGTTTGGTCTCTTCCCCAAAACAACCCAACCAACCCAACATCTTCCACCTTCAACCATTCCAGGAGGGTAAACGTAGATATATGATGGTTGTTGTTCTACTGCGTGAATAATTATGACATAATCAAACTATATCCCCTGTTTTGGCTTATTTACGCCCATAATACTGCTTCGTTTTCGTTGGAATTAGCAGGAAATTTTTGTTCAAGACGCTGGTGATCTGGAGCTCTTCCAGTTCCTCAAAGAGCGAGCCATGTTATGCACAAAATAATTTATACACGTGGTGTACACTCACAGTCCTGTTACACTGACACCGTTTTCTGTCCTGGCAGTGTATTTCCGTGGAAAACGAAATGCTGAGTGATGTAAAGTAAGAGATTTTTGTCCAGCCGCAGAACTGGTTTGATATTCCAGAGGCACGGAATGTTTACTAAGCGACAATGACAAACTGTATCGAACGCTTCTCATTTGTAACGGATACAAATGAAGTTTTGCTCTTTTACAGTTTCCCAATTGCGTGAACGCAAAGAGCAAGTATGGTTTCATGCAGTCGACGCTCGCGAAATACTTGTTAACTGTTTCAGTGGAGTAAAATGTCGCTGCCCTAGTGCGTACACAGATATGAATGTCGAAAATAAATGACGACTGCATTCGCTGAACATAATGGCTCGGCTGTTTCCTGAAACTTTACGTTCCCACACAGTTCTTCTTCAAAAATGGGGGGGGGGGGGGAGGGGGGGGATTCGGAATTGACAGACTTGAAATCCACGGTATAAACCTACAGCCCTATACACTACCATTCTCACTTTGGTTTCAGTGTTACAGATAGTCCATTTGCTGCATGGTCGTAGCCGAATAGTTTCGAATTAACTGAATATGTCCGAAAACAGGAGAAACCTACAACCATAAGCTGCTCTTTTTTACTGTTAATGTAACTAACGTACAGCCAGATTAATCAAAGAAAACCAGCCCACAGACTATTATCTCAGTCTGCCGGCACTGGAGTCTCAAAATATGGGGGCTACTATCCTTACATATTTCGTTCTACCTCATGCTGGTACAATTAAAGGCTCACTCAATTTTGCAGAAGGAATAGGCATCGTTTTTCTCTTGCTCGAACCCAGTTGAACATATCTGGGACTCATTTGGCTGATTCAGTGCAATTCCAGAGCTGTACGTTCTTCATTATTAGAAATGGCTAAAAGTACAAGCGGAACTTGTCAATAATAGTAACGATAATTTCGTGTGGTTCAAAGCCCTGTTGTAAGTCTTTCAGCTGGACGCCACTTCGGCGACTTCCGTATCCCTAACCAGCCCTATTAGTCCTACTGGGGAAAGAGGACCTACAGTTTAACGTGGAATGCGAATCTCGAGACATTTCTGGTGAATCTTCACATCATTGAGTGGTGAAAGTTAGGTTAAAGGCAGAGTGAAAAATTCCCATTGTTCAACTAGGATCGTCTCATTTACCAGTCACGAGTTTCACTACGAGACCATCACAGCCGACAACTTACGAGACCATCACAGCCGACAACTTGTCGATAATCTATTAAATCAGTGCGATGTAGATATGATGCACTGTTAGAAGTGATCACACCTACTATGATGAGACAATAAAAATGATCGGTTTCATTGCTGGCCAAATAGTTCACTTATGTCGTTAACATTATGGACAACAATTGAAGTGCACGTACATTAGTATATTGCAATACAATATACTGTGTCTGTTACTTCCAGGTATATTCAAATGGTCCCGTACTAAGAGTGTCACATAGTGAGTTGTCAGATGCGTTGTACACGCCCTAGTTTACCTGCAGATATCAACTGGCAGAACGGTGAGAAGGGCTAAAGAGTAAAATCTCTCTAAGAAGCGGGCAATGCTTGTCTTTTAACTGCTGAGGAATACAATCAAGAGGTTATATCTTGCATAATCTTCTCTGTGTATCGGTAACAGTGATCGTAGCAGATGAACGTTGCTGGCTGGTATGTGAAACGCGAACTGCTGACAAATCCCCACTTGACCCATGAGTTCAGCTTTTCACTTAGCACTGTACACGACACTCTCCCACACACATCCGTTGTGGAAATTTTGTTGCCTGCTGATTTAACTCCACTTGGAAAATATTAGAACCTCTTGATCGTCGTGCACGCAGCATACATTGAACAACAAGCTACTTTTATCTTCTGAGGGGGAGGGGGAGTTGCCCAAATACCTGAGGGAACAGAGATTCTACTTTAACGAGAATCTAATGCGTGTAGTTAGCTATTAGTCCAAAGAGATGCATTGCAACGGCTGAATCAGTACCTAAAACAATTGTCATTCATTCTTCAGTCTTAGTTGCATATTTTTGATCACATGACATGTCTCGATCTCTCTGGATCATCTTCAGATCTAAGTAGTTGCGTCAGCAACCCGTATTGTGAGCGTCAGAAACTCATATCAGATTACGTGTACCTGAAGATGATCCACAGAGATCGCAACATGTCATGTAATTAAAAGTATGCAACTGAGATTGAAGAAATCTACAGTTGTTTTAAATACCAATACACTCGCTAATTTCTCGACACAAATATGTCGACTATAGCGAATCAGTACCATCAGTGATTTCTGCTTTAAAGAAAGAAAGCCAGGAGCTGTGAGACAACTGCATTGTCCGCATATAATACATTGTTTTCAATTTCTTCTCTTTTTATCGGCTGTAGTGACTAGAATGAGTTTACCCACTGGAGTAACCTGTCTTTCCGTTTTGTCTGCAGCTCGTGCCCCGACGCGCCGGCCACGTGCGACTGGAACACGTTCAACGGCGCCCAGGCGAACGCGCACGTGCTGAACGGCGCACTGGTGGGTGGCCCCGGCGCCAACGACGACTACGTCGACACCCGCCAGGACGCCCAGAAGAACGAGGTCGCACTCGACTACAACGCACCCTTCCAGGGTCTCCTGGCCGCCCTCATCAAGTACAACCTGTGAGAACCAAGTCTGCCCTTCCTACAATAAAAGTCTGCTAGCGTACAAACGTGTCGTGCTGTTCTCATTCCCTCACACCCCACGTTCCCTCACTCCCCAGCACCGACAGATGAACGTTTTGGTGGTTGCGTTTGTCACCCTCATTTGACACATAAAAACGTATTAAAATCAAAAAGTTAATTTGAAATGGGACGTTTTCACTGCAGTTATCGCCGAACTATTAGTATTATAAAAAGTTTCGTTCTCGATGGCGAAGTATTTTTATTAATACACGACTGGTTTCAATGTTCAGTGCACCATCATCAGATATACGACTCGTAGAATGCCTTGCTACGAATAGCACAATATGAATTGAAGTCTGAAAGCAGCAATTTACTGCAGGTGATAACACTGTAATTCTGTCAGAGGCGGCTGAGGACATGGAAGAGCAGCATAAAGTAATGGATACTGTTGTAAAAAGAGATTTAAGATGAACATCAATAAAAGAAAAACAAGGGTAATGCAGTGAAGTCGAACTAACTTAGGCGATGATGAGAGAATTAGATTAGGAAACGAGGCACAAGAAGTGGCATATGAATTGTGTTATTTGGGTAGCAAAATAACTGATGATCGCCGAAGTAAGGAAGATTTAAAACGCAAACTGGTAATAGCAAGAAAAGCCTTTCTGGAATTTGTTAATCCACAGATATCATAAAGGCGGATATATATATATATATATATATATATATATATATATATATATATATATATATATATATGTATAGGCGTATGGGTGTATGTATGTTCGATCTCCTTCGAAACCATTCGACCGATTTCAACGAAACTTAATACACATATCACTTATTGTCTGGAAAGAATCTCTGTGAGGATAAGGACTACCTACCTATCAACGGAAGGAGGGTGGGGTAGGGGTGAAAAAGCAGCATAGCCCACAACGGGTGAATACCCATGCGTTACTCATCTAGTATTTGAGAACAAGAACACATAGTGACTTGCAAACAAACTTTTCACATAATTTCAAACCTCTATGAAACCCCCAAAAAACTATGAAAAGAAAAAAAGTTTATCGCTTACTACATTTTCGCTGTTCATGCAGTAAAAGTGCCGCATCAAGCATGACGTTTTAATTTATTAGTTCTTTACTACTAACTCTGTTCACAACACATTTCGCAGACAGTAGCCACATATGCCACTGGATGTAACTGCAACATTATATCATTGTACGACACATAGCTCAGGAGATACGACGCAATAAACATTGAACTGTGTGGAAATGAACAGCAGAGCAGAAATCGCTAACATACATGTGAACTATATTTTCAAACGGGTGTGAAGTAAGTTAAATATATGTGAAATATATCTTATATGCGCGCACGCGGGCAAAGCCACGGGTAAAAACTCATCATAAACCCCTGGAACGACTTCAGTCAAATTTGGTATATATATATTTTTTACGACATGGAAAGAAATACTGTGAGGATAAGAGCCACCAGCCTCCTGTTGGGGTGCGGGTGATAATGTGGAGAGAGAATGGAAGAGGAGATGCAGAGAGAGTGAGTAGGGTATGGGGAAAAGGACAGAGAGAGGGGAGAGGAGGAGACGGATAGTGAAATGAAAGAGGAAGAAATGGGCAGAGACTGGGTGGAGGAACAGATGGGCAGAGAGAAGGCAGAGAAAGGAGGGGGAGGTGATGAACAGAGGAAAGAAAAATTAGTAGATGGACAGCGAGAGGTGCTAGGAGAAGATATAGTTGGAAAGGGGTGGGAGGAGATGGACAGAGAGAAGGGGTGGAGGGCATGGACTAATAGAAGACTGCAATAAATACATATCCGGGCAACGCTGGATTCTCAGCTAGTATCTAATATAAATTTAAGGGTTATGAAGTCTTTTTTGAAGATGTTTGTGTACAGGTGAAACGTGGGCGATATGCAACTCAGACAAGAAGAAGATAGAAGCTTTTGACATGTGGTGCAACGGAAAGTACACGGTTACATAATCATATAACTCATGAGGAGGTACTGAATCGAACTAGGAAAAAAAAAAGAAATTTATGACAAAATTAACTAAAAAAAAAAGGCGTCAAGGAATTGTCAATGTGGTAATGGAAGGAAGTGTTGGGGCAAAAACTTCAGAAGAAAAACAAGGTTCGAATACAGTCACCATTCTCAAATGGATATAGGATGCAGTAGTTCTGCAGAGACGAGAAGGCTTGCGCAGGATAGACTAGTGTGAAGCAGTCTTCGAACTGAAGACCACAATAACAACAACATGCAATAACGACGGGGTCTCTGCACGGCCTCACGGAAAACGAATGCGGCTATGTTTTGGATAGTGGAAGGAATGAATTCAGACGTGCGTGGACTCGAATGGATCCACCTTCGAATGTGACCACCTCTAATGCAATATATCCGATAAATAAACACATCTGAAACGCCAGACTTTTTTGTGTGTATATGTGTGTGTGTGTGTATCAGTCTTCAGCACGCTATTTCTCAGCGGAAATCCCATAGTGTTCATCGGTCTTGATAAAATCTGTCAGAGCATAAGGACACAGTTCAAGACTGAAATACAGGGTGACAATTATTGAACTATACGAAATTAAATCGTCGTAAGTCCTGAACGGGTTGCGTTAGGACGTTCAAACTGCACGGTCGGCCGCGAGGTATGGTGGGAATTAGTATGCGCATTATGTTTGGTTTAGCGTCGAAGCTCACTTTCATTTGGATGGGTTCCTCAGTAAGCAAAACTTGCGCATTTGGGGGTCTGAGAACCCGCGTTTCGCAATCTAGAAGTCTCTTCACCCTCAACGGGTAACTGTGTGGTGTGAAATGTCCAGTCACGGAATAATCGGTGCAGTATTCCTTGATGGCACGGCGACTACCGAACAATACGTGGAGGTGAAAATCACTGGCAGATTAAAAGTGAGTGCAGGACCTAGCCTCGAACTCGGGACCTTTGCCTTTCGCGTGCAAGTGCTCTATCAACTGAGCTACCCAAGCACGACTTACGACCCGTCCTCACAATTTTACTTCCGCCAGTACCTCGTCTCTTACCTTCCAAACTTCACAGAAGTTCTGCTGCGAAACTTGCACACAGTTTCAATCTGCCAGGAAATTTCAAATCAGCGCACACTCCGCTGCAGAGTGAAAATTTCATACCAGTACGTGAAGGTTTTGGAAAATGATTTCATCCCTGTTATCCAAAGTGACCCTGATTTCGACAAGATGTGGTTCATGGAAGACGGAGCTCGACCCTATCGAAGCAGGAGAGCGTTTGATGTCCTGGAGGAGCAGTTTTGGAACCGCATTCTGGCTCTAGGGTACCCAGAGGCCACTGGCATCGGCCTCGATTAGCCGCCATATTTTCCGGATGTGAACACATGCGACTACTTTTTATGGGGCTGTATTGAAGACAAGATGTACCGCAATAACCCCAAAACCATAGCTGAAAACAGCCATTCAGGAGGTAATCGACAGCATCGATGTTCCGACACTTCAGCGGGTCATGCAGAATTTCGCTATTCGTCTGCGCCACACCATTGTCTATGATGGCAGGCATATCGAACATGTCATAACCTAAATCCGAAAACCTATAGTGACGTTTACATGTTTAATAAGGTGTGTCCACACCGTAGTTTATAACTAATTTACGTTTTTCATATAGTTTAATAATTGTCACTTTGTACAGTCGCATCCTAACAAGTCACGACACATAGTACCTAAGTAATGCGAGAAACCGTGTTTCTTTTTTGTCAGAACTCGCAAAACGACTAGTACGGATTCTTAGTCTACATTTTATCTATCACAGTGTGATACGTTCCTTTCGTCCGTGCGTCGCAACTTCCGTGCCGTCGTGGAAAATCACACTCTCGCCCGTGCTCGGGATGCACGCGTTGTTGGCGATGTGTGGCGTGCTAGCCAAATTAATAAGGGTCACCAGCCTAGCTTTGACTAGCGAGATAGTGTTAAACTTTACAATTCAGAAGCCAATAATTAAAAAATTTCAGAGTACCAAGCTGGATTTAAGAGCAACAGATCCTATCCAGGGCAAATTTTAAACTTTACACAGATAAATAGGCGCATGAAAACATCAAATAAGAAAAGAGTTCTAATATTTGTTGATTTTATAAAAGCTTATGATTCAACAGACAGAGACTCACTCCTCAAAACACAGAAGGAATTTGCCGTAGATAGGAAAATTCTAGAGATAATTAAACAAACTCTTACAAATATAGTACCTGAAGTTGAATTTCTAGGAACAAATTCTAGATCCTTGTATCGGGAATCAAACAACGGGACGGTTTACTGCCATTATTATTCAACTGTGTACTGGAAAAAGTTATAAGACAATGGGAAATAGAGGAAGAAAAACACATAATAATAGATGGAACCTCAGATAATGAGAAGACCAGAACTTCTGAAGAAAACAACTGAGAAGTCATATCTATAAATATCCTTTGAAAAGAAAGAGTACGTAACCAATGAAAGTGACTCACCAAGAATTTTAAAAACCAAGTGTGACAACATCAACGAAAGAAAAGCGTAACCACAACATTACCTCCTAAATATGACACTGTTGTGGCGTAACAAGACTGCTACGCCACACTGAAGTAGCCGAAAGGCACGCGTAATCTCACGTAGGCTAGATAGAGGTCTGAAACAGGATACGTAATAAATGGTAACAAGAAAAGTACGTAGCTGCTTTAATACTTAACTTTTAATTCGTCATTGGTTTACAACGTTCTTGATGAGACATTTCATACGATAACTATCAAACTATGTAAGGCTAATGACGCCGTGCTAGGTCGTAGCCATGGACTTAGCTGAAGGCTATTCTAACTGTCTCTCGGCAAATGAGAGAAAGGCTTCGTCAGTGTAGTCGCTAGCAAAGTCGTCGTACCACTGGGGCGAGTGCTATTCCGTATCTAGAGACCTGCCTTGTGGTGGCGCTCGGTCTGCGATCACACAGTGGCGACACGCGGGTCCGACATGTACTAAATGGACCGCGGCCGATTTAAGCTACCACCTAGCAAGTGTGGTGTCTGGCGGTGACACCACAGACACAATAGCTTCCATCCCGGCAAAATATTTCAGAGATAAAACAGTCGCCTATTCAGATCTCAGGGTGGAATGTAATCGATAGGAGTAATACTACAAAAAACGAAATGCCTGTTACGGCGATCACGAGGACTTTTTTTAACCTTACGATGTGGTGGAAAACTAGAAAATCTAAAGGTGAAATTGAAAACAATACAGATGCAATTTTACGAATCACTGAGATGGGTAGAGGGAGATTTTTGGAGTGGGTATCAAATGATTATTCGCACCGATTCCGACAATGGTAGAACAGGCGAAGAAATAATGAGTAGGGAAGCTGGTAATAAAGTAACGGGTCATGGTGTAAATGGCTCTACGCACTATGGAACTTAACATCTGAGGTCATCAGTCCCCTAGACTTAGAACTACTTAAACCTAACTGACCTAATAGCAACGCGGTTCCGCACTGAAGCGCCTAGAACCACTCGGCCACAGTGGCCTGCAGTAACGGGTTATCTGGAATAAACAGAAAGAACAGTCACGAATTGATATTCCACAAAGATTGTATAATGGCCAGTTGAATGGAAACTAGACGGATGGAGAAAAGTAAACCAAACCACCACCAAATTAAACTCCGTCCGAACAGGCCTTGGAAGGCCCAATGGTGCCGACCGGCCGCCGTGTCATCCTCAACCCACAGGCGCCACTGAATGCGGATATGGAGGGGGCATGTGGTCAGCACACCGCTCTCCCGGCCTTATGTCAGTTTACGAGACCTGAGCCGCTACATCTCAGTCAATTAGCTCCTCAGTTTGCCACACAAGGGCTGAGTGCACCCCGCTTGCCAACAGCGCTCGGCAGATCGGATGGTCATCCATCCAAAAGTGCTAGCCCAGCCCGATAGCGCTTAACTTGGGTGATCTTATGGGAACCGGTGTTACCACTAAAGCAAGGCCGTTGGCTGGAAAAAGTAAGTACACTATTATTTAAAAAGTAATCCATAACTATTAATAAATTGCAGTGAACACATGGTGTGTCGTGGGGTGATCACTCTATTTTTAAATTGATTGAGAAGCCACGATCGCTTCAATATCCTTCACCAGATGACCGGTTTCAGCACTCTGAAGATGCCATCATCGGATCTGTAAAGGTATAACATAACAGCTTTGAGAGAGGGCTAACATGAGTTAACTATATACATTACAATTATTTATAAAACCATATGGACATCATGGCACGAGGCAGACCATCACATCTGCCACAAGTATGTGTGCGCTGCTTGGACAGCGCTATCTGGTGGCTGTTCGTGAACCGCTAGAATCACAGCAGGTAAGCCTGCACGGAAGAGGGCAGTGATGATGCTGACCGGTGTTAGGCGAGCAGTGGTAGTTTCATCTGGTGACTTCAGTTTTATATTTTATGGAAAAAACGACCATGAGCAGCTTTTTATTATTTTTTATTGGTTGTGACAATTATTTTTATCAGATGTTCTGACTCATGTGCCATGATGTCCATATGGTTTTATAAATGTTAATGCACGTTTCAGGTATGTGGTTCTGTAATAATCGTAATGTATGTAGTTAACTCATGTAAGCCCTCCCTCAAACCTGTTATGTTACACCTTCACAGATCCGATGATGGCACCTTCAGAGGCTGAAACCGGTCATCTAGTAAACTATGTTGAAGCGATTGTGGCTTTTCAAATATTTTATTAATAAATTTATGGTAGAGTGAGACAAGACGATCAACGTCTTCATGTAAAGATGTTTGAGTTGCCTGCGGAACCAATATTGTACCCAGGTTCACATCTCTCAGTCCAAATCAAATCGACGCCTACGAATGCCTTTCTTCAGAGAACCAAAAATATGGGAATCGCATGAGGAGAGATCCGGACTGAGTTAAGGAAGTGACTACTGGCTTTCCAGCGAAAATTCTGCAACGTAGTCGAAACAACGTTGGCTACACGTGGGCGGGCAATTATCTTGCCACAGAATGATGCTGTCGGTGAACGCTCCTTGCCGTTTGGGTCTGATGGCGCGCTTCAGTTCTCGCAAAGTGTCCACGTATCACTGTGCGTTAATTGTGTCGCCGTGTTCCAGAAAGTGAACGAGCAGCAGGTCCTTGCAGTCACAGAAAAAGGTCATCATGACTTTCCCGGAGCTGGAGTGCCTGCAACTATGCTGCAAAAGTTTTTCTGGGAAAACCCTTACACATCCTTGATACGGTCCTGATCTCTTCGCATGCGATTTCTATATTTTTGGAGACCTGAAGAAAATCATTAGGATGATACAGCTGTGCATGGATGGCTCCCCAGCAGCAGTGAAATTCAGAGGATCCATATCCCCCACCTTTCCAATTAAAACAGGCTTACGACGCTCTGTCCTCTTCAACCTAGCATTAGAGGAGGAGGAGGAGGAGGAGGAGGAGATTAGTGTTTAACGTCCCGTCGACAACGAGGTCATTAGAGACGGAGCGCAAGATCGGGTGAGGGAAGGATGGGGAAGGAAATCGGCCGTGCCCTTTCAAAGGAACCATCCCGGCATTTGCCTGAAGCGATTTAGGGAAATCACGGGAAACCTAAATCAGGATGGCCGAAGACGGGATTGAACTGTCGTCAGCATTAGAGAAAGTGGTTCAGGAGAGTAATTTACATCTATACAATGGTCTCCGATTCGAACACAGTGAAGTAAAACTCCTGGCTTATGCAGATGATATAGTGATGCTGAGTGACACTGAAGAAGAACTGAAAGACATGTACAGATCTCTCAGGCACAGTGCCACCAAAATGGGGCTTTTGATTAACCAAGAGGAAACCGAATACATGGAAATAGGTCGAGTCATAAACCCAAATCCTTACTTCGAAATTGACCAGCATTCTAAATCCACAAAAAGTTAGTGACACTGAAGAAGAACTAAAAGACATGTACAGATCTCTCAGGCACACTGCCACCAAAATGGGGCTTTTGATTAACCAAGAGGAAACCGAATACATGGAAATAGGTCGAGTCATAAACCCAAATCCTTACTTCGAAATTGACCAGCATTCTAAATCCACAAAAAGTTAGTGACACTGAAGAAGAACTAAAAGACATGTACAGATCTCTCAGGCACACTGCCACCAAAGTGGGGCTTTTGATTAACCAAGAGGAAACCGAATACATGGAAATAGGTCGAGTCATAAACCCAAATCCTTATTTCGAAATTGACCAGCATTCTAAATCCAGAAAAAGTTAGTGACACTGAAGAAGAACTAAAAGACATGTACAGATCTCTCAGGCACAGTGCCACCAAAATGGAGCTTTTGATTAACCAAGAGGAAACCGATACATGGAAATAGGTCGAGTCATAAACCCAAATCCTTACTTCGAAATTGACCAGCATTCTAAATCCACAAAAAGTTAGTGACACTGAAGAAGAACTAAAAGACATGTACAGATCTCTCAGGCACACTGCCACCAAAATGGGGCTTTTGATTAACCAAGAGGAAACCGAATACATGGAAATAGGTCGAGTCATAAACCCAAATCCTTACTTCGAAATTGACCAGCATTCTAAATCCAGAAAAAGTTAGTGACACTGAAGAAGAACTAAAAGTCATGTACAGATCTCTCAGGCACACTGCCACCAAAATGGGGCTTTTGATTAACCAAGAGGAAACCAAATACATGGAAATAGGTCGAGTCATAAACCCAAATCCTTACTTCGAAATTGACCAGCATTCTAAATCCAGAAAAAGTTAGTGACACTGAAGAGGAACTAAAAGACATGTACAGATCTCTCAGGCACACTGCCACCAAAATGGGGCTTTTGATTAACCAAGAGGAAACCGAATACATGGAAATAGGTCGAGTCATAAACCCAAATCCTTACTTCGAAATTGACCAGCATTCTAAATCCACAAAAAGTTAGTGACACTGAAGAAGAACTAAAAGACATGTACAGATCTCTCAGGCACACTGCCACCAAAATGGGGCTTTTGATTAACCAAGAGGAAACCGAATACATGGAAATAGGTCGAGTCATAAACCCAAATCCTTATTTCGAAATTCACCAGCATTCTAAATCCAGAAAAAGTTAGTGACACTGAAGAAGAACTAAAAGACATGTACAGATCTCTCAGGCACAGTGCCACCAAAATGGGGCTTTTGATTAACCAAGAGGAAACCGAATACATGGAAATAGGTCGAGTCATAAACCCAAATCCTTACTTCGAAATTGACCAGCATTCTAAATCCACAAAAAGTTAGTGACACTGAAGAAGAACTAAAAGACATGTACAGATCTCTCAGGCACACTGCCACCAAAATGGGGCTTTTGATTAACCAAGAGGAAACCGAATACATGGAAATAGGTCGAGTCATAAACCCAAATCCTTATTTCGAAATTGACCAGCATTCTAAATCCAGAAAAAGTTAGTGACACTGAAGAAGAACTAAAAGACATGTACAGATCTCTCAGGCACAGTGCCACCAAAATGGGGCTTTTGATTAACCAAGAGGAAACCGAATACATGGAAATAGGTCGAGTCATAAACCCAAATCCTTACTTCGAAATTGACCAGCATTCTAAATCCACAAAAAGTTAGTGACACTGAAGAAGAACTGAAAGACATGTACAGATCTCTCAGGCACACTGCCACCAAAATGGGGCTTTTGATTAACCAAGAGGAAACCGAATATATGGAAATAGGTCGAGTCATAAACCCAAATCTTTAATTTGAAATTGACCAGCATTCTAAATCCACAAAAAGTTAGTGACACTGAAGAAGAACTAAAAGACATGTACAGATCTCTCAGGCACACTGCCAGCAAAATGGGGCTTTTGATTAACCAAGAGGAAACCGAATACATGGAAATAGGTCGAGTCATAAACCCAAATCCTTACTTCGAAATTGACCAGCATTCTAAATCCACAAAAAGTTAGTGACACTGAAGAAGAACTGAAAGACATGTACAGATCTCTCAGGCACAGTGCCACCAAAATGGGGCTTTTGATTAACCAAGAGGAAACCGAATACATGGAAATTGGTCGAGTCATAAACCCAAATCTTTAATTTGAAATTGACCAGCATTCTAAATCCAGAAAAAGTTAGTGACACTGAAGAAGAACTAAAAGACATGTACAGATCTCTCAGGCACACTGCCAGCAAAATGGGGCTTTTGATTAACCAAGAGGAAACCGAATACATGGAAATAGGTCGAGTCATAAACCCAAATCCTTAATTTGAAATTGACCAGCATTCTAAATCCAGAAAAAGTTAGTGACACTGAAGAAGGACTAAAGGACATGTACAGATCTCTCAGGCACACTGCCAGCAAAATGGGGCTTTTGATTAACCAAGAGGAAACCGAATACATGGATATATGTCGAGTCATAAACCCAAATCCTTAATTTGAAATTGACCAGCATTCTAAATCCAGAAAAAGTTCTCCAGTTTAAATACGTTGGATCACGTTTCAACAGTAAAAATATCATAACAATGGATATAAATGAAAGGATAGCCTCAGGGTCAAGATGTCTGCACTCACTAAGCAACCCACTCAAAAGTAAAGCTTTGTCAATCACCACAAATATGAAGATATACAACACTATCATCTGGCCCATAGTACTGTACGGTTCAGAAAGCTGGACGCTTACAAACAATGAAAGAGAAAAACTGAATGTTTTCGAAGGAAAATTGACGAGAATAACCTGGGGACCTGTGTTGGAGAATGGCGTATGGAGAATTCAAAAGAACAAAGAAATTCATCAGTTAATGAAGCAACCCACTATCATCCAGAAATTAAAAAGTAGGAGACTGCAATGGGCTAGACATGTGGCTAGAATGGAAAACAACAGTCACCCAAAAATCATTTGAAGGAACTCTCCAGGCAACAAGACCACTGGGCCGACCTCGTACAAGGTGGAAAGTAGATATAGAGAAGGACATCGCAGCATTAGGAATTTCCACAGGATGGAGAGAGGCTGCGAGAGACAGGCGGTGGAAGCAGACAGCTGACGCAGCGCGTAGTCTACAGGGCCTGCGATCGCTGGGAAGAGAGAGAAGAAAGGCACTCATGGTCGTCCACTTGTGTCGAACGAAGAGCTGCATGCCAACCATGGTTCTGTAGGCTACCGCAAACCTTTTTCCATGAAGACAGTGACCGTCTTGTCTCACAGTGGGATAAATGTGTCAACAGCTATCGCAATTACTTTTGAAATAATAAACGGTTTACTTACTTTTTCATCTGTTTCGTTCTCATTTGCCTGTCCCTTATAATCATATACAGATGGTGGACAAAAATGTGCAAAAACCAAGAACATAACACATTACTATGCCCAGTACGGTGCAGGAAAATCGTCGACATTCAAAATACACTACTAGCCATTAAAATTGCTACATCACGAAGATGACGTGCAACAGACGCGAAATTTAACCGACAGGAAGAAGATGCTGTGATACGCAAATGATTAGTTTTTCAGAGCATTCACACAAGATTGGCACCGGTGGTGACACCCACAAAGTGCTGACATGAGGAATGTTTCCAACCGATTTCTCATACACAAACAGCAGTTGACCGGCGTTGCCTGGTGAAACGTTGTTGTGATGCCTCGCATAAGGAGGAGAAATGCGTACCATCACGTTTCCGACTTTGATAAAGGCCGGATTGTAGCCTATCGCGATTGCGGTTTTTCGTATCGCGACATTGCTGCTCACATTTGTCGAGATCCAATGACTGTTACAAGAATATGGAATCGGTGGGTTCAGGAGGGTAATACGGAACGCCGTGCTTGATCCCAACGGCCTCGTTTCACTAGCAATCGAGATGACAGGCATTTATCCGCATGGCTGCAACGGATCGTGCAGCCACGTCTCGATCCCTGAGTCAGCAGATGGGGACATTTGCAAGACAACAACCATCTGCACGAACAGTTCGACGACGTTTGTAGCAGCATGGACTACCAGCTCGGAGACCATGGCTGCGGTTACCCTTGACGCTGCATCACAGACAGGAGTGCCTGCGATGGTGTACTCAACGACGAACCTGGGTGCACGAATGGCAAAACGTCATTTTTTCGGATGAATCCAGGTTCTGTATACAGCATCATGATGGTCGCATACGTGTTTGGCGACATCGCGGTGATCGTACATTGGAAGCGTGTATTCGTCATCGCCGTACTGGCGTATCACCCGGCGTGATGGTATGGGGTGCCATTGGTTACACGTCTCGGTCTCGGTCACCTCTTGTTCGCACTGACGGCTCTTTGAACAGTGGACGTTACATTTCAGATGTGTTACGACCCGTGGCTCTACCCTTCATTCGATCCCTGCGAACCCCTAAATGTTGGACTGCTGTCCTGGCCAGCACATTCTCCAGATATCTCACCAACTGAAAACGTCTGGTCCATGATGGCCGAGCAACTGGCTCGTCACAATACGTCAGTCACTATTCTTGATGAACTGTGGTATTGTGTTGAAGATGCATGGGCAGCTGTACTTGTACACGCCATCCAAGCTCTGTTTGACTCAATGCCCAGGCGTATCAAGGTCGTTATTACGGCCAGAGGTGGTTGTTCTGGGTACTGATTTCTCAGGATCTATGCACCCAAATTGCGTGAAAATGTAATCACATATCAGTTCTAGGATAGTATATTTGTCGAATGAATACCCGTTTATCATCAGCATTTCTTCTTGGTGTAGCAGTTTTCATGGCCAGTAGTGCAGTTTCCAGTCGTCTTGGAATGGATAAGTAAAGATCTTGTATGGTTTTAAATAGAATCTCATACCATTCTTGCTGCAAAATAGTGCCAAGTTCAGGCAACGATTATATTATGCCGTGTGGCTGGGGCCCCCCATCAGGTAGACCGTTCGCCTAGTGCAAGTCTTTCGAGTTGACGCCACTTCGGCGACTTGCGTGTCGATGGGGATGAAATGATGATAAGGATAACACAACACCTTGAGCGGCGAAAATTTCCGACCCAGCCGGAGATCGAACCCGGGCCGGTAGGTATGACATTCCGTCGCGCTGACCACTCAGCTGCCAGGGTCGGATCAGATAACGATGATGGAGGTGGATAGCGATCATGCACCGTTCTCTCCAAAGTAGGTCACAATGGCTCAGTAATATGGAGATCTGATGACTATGGTGGCCACTGAAGAAGCGACAATTCGTCCTCGTGTTAACGAAAGCAGTTGTCAATTATGCGAGTGTGTGAACAGAGACACTGTCGTCTTAGAACGATATATCACTACTGGGAAACAAACATTGTTCCATAGGATGGACATAACCAGCCAAAATGGTCACGTAATCCTTGACAGTAACGCGACCCTTGGAGAGTAACCATGTTTTCCAAGGAAAACCACGATATGGCTGCACAAATCATCACCGAACCCCCGCTATATTTCACTATAGGGATGTGAACTCGACCAGAAGTTGGAAACAGTGTCAAACCAGACTCATTCGACCAAATAGCATTCTTCCATTGCTCCATAGTCCAGGTTTTATGGCTTCAGCACCAAGTTTTCCTATTATGGGCATTTGCATCACTGAAGAGTTGTTTTGGAATTCCAGCTCACCCTGCAGTTCCTTGCTTCAGGAGCTCCCTTCGTGTTCTTTTGGTGCTGACAGGGTTCGCGATGGCGGAATTCAGTTCTGCTGTGACTTTCGCAGCTGCCGTCCTTGCATTTTTCGTCACAGCCATCTTCCAAATACACGATCGTTCGACACACACTTTCACCCGCTTTGTGACTTAGCGGATGATGTTTTTCCGCTTTCCCTGGATATGGTACAAATCTTCGATACGGTGCCTCCTGAAAGACCAAATACTTGAGCTCCCTTGGTTACAGAAGCACCCACCATACGAGCACCAACACTTAACTCCGACATAATTCACTCAAAGCCACACAGAACACTGTTCTGAACAAGACTAACACTTGCAAAGTCTAACCAGCAGGCTTGTCTAGCATCTGCATTTTTGATCAACCAGACATTTCTCGCGGTGTTACCATATTTCTGTCCAACCCCTATAAGTGTACATGCTGACCACAGATGCGGAAGACATGACTGTCTCGTAAAAGTGTAGGATAATAGAAATGAGCTCGTACAATATGTGAAAGGGGATAAGAATGGTCGTTACTGAAGGTGGTGGGGAGGGGGGGGGGGGGGGGGAGAGAAAATATCAGGATAGTTCGAACTCGGCAAGTGGTATGAATGAAGAGAAATATTAATATTAATAGTACGAGAATGGCTTTGGCAGGACGTATATATATACTCCTGATAACGATGTCCTACTGAGTAGTCCCCGCCCGGAGATCCGAATGGGGGACTATTTTACTTCCGGAATATTTTACCCAAGAGGCGCCATTATCATCTAACCATACAGTAAAGCTGCATGCCCTCGGGAAAAATTACGGCTGTAGTTTCCCCTTGTTTTCAGCCGTTCGCAGTACCAGCACAGCAAGGACGTTTTGGTTAGTGTTACAAAGGCAGATCAGTCAATCATCCAGACTGTTGCCCCTGCATATACTGAAGAGGCTGCTGTAGACTGGTAATGGCAAGGAAAGAGTTTCCGAAGAAGAGAAATTTGTAAACATCGAGTATAGATTTAAGTGTCAGGAAGTCGTTTCTGAAAGTATTCGTATGGAATGTGGCCATGAAAGGAAGGGAAACGTGTACGATAAATAGTTTGGACAAGAAGAGAATAGAAGCTTTAAAAATGTGGTGCTACAGAAGAATGCTGAAGATTAGATCACATAACTAATGAGGAGGTATTGAATAGAATTAGGGAGAAGAGCAATTTGTGGCACACCTTGACTAGAAGAAGGGATCGGTTAGTAGGACATATTCTGAGGCATCAAGTGATCTCCAATTTACTGTTGGAGGGCATCGTGGAGGGTAAAAATCGTAGAGGGAGACCAAGAGATGAATACACTAAGCAGATTCAGAAACAAGTAGGCTACAGTAGGTAATGGGAGATGCAGAAGCTTGCACAGGATAGAGTAGCATAGAGAGTTGCATCAAACCAGTCTCAGGACTGAAGACCACAACACACACACACATTATACACTCCTGGAAATGGAAAAAAAGAACACATTGACACCGGTGTGTCAGACCCACCATACTTGCTCCGGACACTGCGAGAGGGCTGTACAAGCAATGATCATACGCACGGCACAGCGGACACACCAGGAACCGCGGTGTTGGCCGTCGAATGGGGCTAGCTGCGCAGCATTTGTGCACCGCCGCCGTCAGTGTCAGCCAGTTTGCCGTGGCATACGGAGCTCCATCGCAGTCTTTAACACTGGTAGCATGCCGCGACAGCTTGGACGTGAACCGTATGTGCAGTTGACGGACTTTGAGCGAGGGCGTATAGTGGGCATGCGGGAGGCCGGGTGGACGTACCGCCGAATTGCTCAACACGTGGGGCGTGAGGTCTCCACAGTACATCGATGTTGTCGCCAGTGGTCGGCGGAAGGTGCACGTGCCCGTCGACCTGGGACCGGACTGCAGCGACGCACGGATGCACGCCAAGACCGTAGGATCCTACGCACTGCCGTAGGGGACCGCCCCGCCACTTCCCAGCAAATTAGGGACACTGTTGCTCCTGGGGTATCGGCGAGGACCATTCGCAACCGTCTCCATGAAGCTGGGCTACGGTCCCGCACACCGTTAGGCCGTCTTCCGCTCACGCCCCAACATCGTGCAGCCCGCCTCTAGTGGTGTCGCGACAGGCGTGAATGGAGGGACGAATGGAGACGTGTCGTCTTCAGCGATGAGAGTCGCTTCTGCCTTGGTGCCAATGATGGTCGTATACGTGTTTGGCGCCGTGCAGGTGAGCGCCACAATCAGGACTGCATACGACCGAGGCACACAGGGCCAACACCCGGCATCATGGTGTGGGGAGCGATCTCCTACACTGGCCGTACACCACTGTTGATCGTCGAGGGGACACTGAATAGTGCACGGTACATCCAAACCGTCATCGAACCCATCGTTCTACCATTCCTAGACCGGCAAGGGAACTTGCTGTTCCAACAGTACAATGCACGTCTGCATGTATCCCGTGTCACCCAACGTGCTCTAGAAGGTGTAAGTCAACTACCCTGGCCAGCAAGATCTCCGGATCTGTCCCCCATTGAGCATGTTTGGGACAGGATGAAGCGTTGTCTCACGCGGTCTGCACGTCCAGCACGAACGCTGGTCCAACTGAGGCGCCAGGTGGAAATGGCATGGCAAGCCGTTCCACAGGACTACATCCAGCATCTCTACGATAGTCTCCATGGGAGAATAGCAGCCTGCATTGCTGCGAAAGGTGGATATACACTGTACTAGTGCCGACATTGTGCATGCTCTGTTGCCTGTGTCTATGTGCCTGTGGTTCTGTCAGTGTGATCATGTGATGTATCTGACCCCAGGAATGTGTCAATAAAGTTTCCCCTTCCTGGGACAATGAATTCACGGTGTTCTTATTTCAATTTCCAGGAGTGTATATGTTAGCAACTTATAACTATTACAGATCTTAAATTGATTCCCGAATCTTTATTTTATCAAAATATAGCCAGCTACGTTGTTTGATTCCTTATCATCCTATACGACAGGGAATCAAACGATATATATACATATGTCCTGTCAAAGCTATTCTCGTACTGTTTATATATATATACAGGGCGTTACAAAAAGGCACGGCCAAACTTCACGAAACATTCCTTACACACAAATAAAGAAAAGATGTTACGTGGACATGTGTCCAGAAACGCTTAATTTCCATGTTAGAGCTCATTTTAGTTTCGTCAGTATGTACTGTACTTCCTCGATTCACCGCCAGTTGGCCCAATTGAAGGAAGTTAATGTTGACTTCAGTGCTTGTGTTGACATGCGACTCATTGCTCTACAGTACTAGCATCAAGCACATCAGTACGTAGCATCAACAGGTTGGGCCCCATGTTCTTCCACCTACACTCAATGGAGCGCGTTAACATGATTTCATACGGGATACTCTACCTGTGCTGCTAGAACATGTGCCTTTACAAGTACGACACAACATGTGGTTCATGCACGATGGAGCTCCTGCACATTTCAGTCGAAGTGTTCGTACGCTTCTCAACAACAGATTCGGTGACCGATGGATTGGTAGAGGCAGACCAATTCCATGGCCTCCACGCTCTCCTGACCTCAACCCTCTTGACTTTCATTTATGGGGGCATTTGAAAGCTCTTGTCGACGCAACCCTGGTACCAAATGTCTTCGTGCTCGTATTGTGGACGGCTGTCATGCAATACGCCATTCTCCAGGGCTGCATCAGCGCATCAGGGATTCCATGCGACGGAGGGTGGATGCATGTATCCTCGCTAACGGAGCACATTTTGAACATTTCCTGTAACAAAGTGTTTGAAGCCACGCTGGTACGTTCTGTTGCTGTGTGTTTCCATTCCATGATTAATGTGATTTGAAGAGAAGTAATAAAATGAGCTCTAACATGGAAAGTAAGCGTTTCCAGACTCATGTCCACATAGCATATTTTCTTTCTTTGTGTGTGAGGAATGTTTCCTGAAAGTTTGGCCGTACCTTTTTGTAACACCCTGTATATATATATATATATATATATATATATATATATGTAGTTTGATTCCCTATCATATAGTATGATAGGGAATCAAACAACATAGCTGGCTATTTTTTATAAAATAAAGATTCGGGAATCAATTTAAGATCAGTAATAGTTATAAGTTGCTAACATTGATAGTGACCACACCCTAGCACGAAAAAAATGCTTGTTTAAATTCAAGAACTTAAAGCAGCTAAAACGTTGGTACCAGTGCATGTTTTGCAACATGCACTCTAAAGCCTTTGAAGACCATGTGAAAAAGAAATAATGGAGCTGGCTTCTGTAACGTTACAAGCAACACGTCACATATGTAAATTAATCATAAAAAGGAGGATTCAGCTGAGGATTACGTTGCCGGCAAATTGCAGCAAACAGCTATATCAGGTACGTGAGGTACTGCTGCCAACCGTTGAAAGGTCTGGGGGAGTGGCGGGCTGGCTGTGCTTCTGGTTCTTGGAATTCACGCGTCATTACGATCTCCCCACTACTGCTCGCTTGAAAGCAACTCAGTACCATGACGAGAGTCTGTGCCGATATATGAACTATCAAATATTCACTAAAAATGCTAAAATTGATTCCAGACAAGACACAATATTGCTATGAATTCATAATAAAGAAACGATTCAAATAAAATTATCACCACCCTTGTGAGGCTAATTGATGATCTACTTGATTGAGAAGTAGCGGCTCCGGTCTCGGAAACTGACATACGGCCGGGAGAGCGGTGAGCTGACCACATGCCCCTCCATATCCGCATCCAGTGACACCTATGGGCTGAGGATGACACGGCGGCCGGTCGCTAGCGTTGGGCCTTCGTGGCCTGTTCGGGAGGAGTTCAGTTTACTATTGTGCAACCAATATCAGCAGCGTTATTAATTTTCATGTGTAAAACTGTTTAAAACAAAGTAACAAAGAGAAATTACAGATACGTACGATAAGCCAACTGAAAGAGTATGAAGTCATCTAAAAATCGAACATATTAAATATCCTAAAAACAAACAAATAATTTGTTATAAAGAAAAAAGTATATTATTACTATTGAGTGGCAAAACCAGATTTCTGCACCGCTACATAAGAAGGTTAGCCGCTGCATGAGAGATCTGTAGTATTCTAATTTTTTATGATTGTTTAATAAGAAATTTGTGAATTAATGGTTATAAAACATTCATCTGAGTCACGTAGTGAGGACCCAGCGAAAAGGATTAAGTTGCTCAGCTGACTAGCAATCACTACTCTGGTTTGTGCAAAGTATTAAACATAATTTAATGTTAGTAGTAGCTTGACAATATCTAACTAAAAAGAAATGATATTCATAAACAGATAAAACTACCTTAAGAGGCGTAGTAAGTACAATAAAGCATACGAGGTACAAGGGTTAAAGAAACATCGATAACAGATGAGATACTGTTATAATAAAGAAACGACTAAAATTTCATAATGTTGCAAGTAAACAGCAACAATAAACGCTACTTAGAAATAAAATTAGCTGTAGAAATGTTGAAAAACGGAACAGAAGAAATATGGCATGCTACAGATTCAAAACTGAAATAGGATGAAGTAGATGCTGTGTACACCTTCAATAACAATAATATTAGGAAACACAGAACAAGCATCCTAATAAATCTAAACTGAAAATGTAGTTGTGTAATGGAAACAGAAAATAAGGCAGAAGGATGGAAACAATAGCTGGAGAAATTTCAAAGGTTTCCAGAAGAAATGAGGACTGAAAATGAGGACAAAGCACAAGAAGATGATAGGAGGCACTGAATACTTTGTGAATCCGAAAAACTTCTGCACGAAGTCGGAAAGAAGTATTGCCCAAATATCGATTAAATACGAGCGGAAATCTTATTGGAATCAAGCAATATAACGGAGCAACAACTGATATCCTCATAAATTAAATTCATGGAACTGAGAAGTTCCACCACTTTTTGAAAAGAATGTAAGTAAGCAGCAAAAGTAAGGTTCAGATGGCTCTGAGCACTATGGGACTTAACATCTGAGGTCATCAGTCCCCTAGAACTCAGAACTACTTAAACCTAACTAACCTGAGGACGTGACACACATCCATACCCGAGGCAGGATTCGAACCTGCGACCGTAGCGGTCGTGCGGTTCCAGACTGAAGCACCTAGAACCGCTCGGCCACTGCGGCCGGCCAAAAGTAAGGAAAAGTGGGTATATATCAGAGACGCCTTGCCACGGTTCGCGCGGCTACCCCTTTCGGAGGTTCGAATCCTCCCTCGGCCATGGGTGTGCGTGTTGTCCTTAGCCTAAGTTAGTTAAAGTTAGATTAAGTAGTGTGTAAGCCCAGGGACCGATGACCTTAGCACTTTGGTCCCATAGGAACTCATCACAAATTTCCAATTTCCATATGCTTCAAAACTACTGATAAAGGGTATTTTACCAAAGAATGTAACAGAAAATTGAAGAAAGATTGGTGTAGTACTTATTTTATTTTATGAGAAACAGAGGCACTCATAGAGCAATTTCAACAGTGCAGTTAATAAAAGACGAAAAATTTAAGGAAAACTTTTAATTGTATGGACTTCACAATTTTTTTAATTCTTAGGCACTGTAAAATCAACTGCACGGACAGAAGTGAAATCTATTATCTTAACACGAAGGGGACTCGAGTAGTTAGCATTGATGGAAAGGTACAAGCGTCCAAAGCGAGGATCCATAGAAGCTCATTATTACTGTTGATATCTGAGTTCTATGGGTCGCCTAATGGGAGCAGATATTAAGCTGGGTTCTCTGTGAAATGGAACTTATATTAGCTGACGACAAATACTCTCATAAAAAAGAGAAAATTAAAGTTATAGCTAAATATCAAATGTTAAACTATCTTCCCTCCAACAGCAAAAGATTACATTTAGCTAAGGTCTCAAATATGACAGCTGAGTTTACGAAGTAAAAGTTGAAGTCGGAAAACACGTCGATTTCTGGAAACAGAGAGAGAGCAACGTGCACAGAGGCATTTAAAATCATTTTTCTCGCACTCCATACGTCGATGGGAAAAACACTAATAACTGGTGCAAAGGGACGTATTGTCAGCCATACATTTCACAGTAGTTGGCGGGGTATAGATGTAGATGCAGATGTAGGTGATATGTACAGAATCACTGGGTTCAGAGTACAAGTGATTTTTATAATTATGCGAAAGAACACAAGCACCATAGTTAAAAATATTTATTTAAAAGTTTTACAGCTAACAACGACCTACATAGCAAGATAGTTCAGCTCCAGCCATTCTCCTGAAATGCAACTAAAGAATCCGTGTGTTGTCAAAAGAAGACTTGGGGGAGGAATCAGGTGTGGGCTACTGGTGGCTGCTTAGGAGTCTCGGCCCAGGCCATACTCGTGAACTGGCAACCATCTAAATACGGCGTATTCTCTCCCTTACTCCAATATAGACCTGAATGGCATACGTTCAAGCCCACTCTCCTAATGTGATCATTTCCCATGTCCCGAAGACTGGTCGGTAGCCTGGCATACAGTTTGGGTCAGTCCCCATACATGAACAAACCATTATTCCTAAAAAGTAAATACAGCCTTATTCCCTTCCTTTATGCTTTATTCCATTCCTTTATGTCCACTCCACAGCCAACCCTGATGAGGCACAAACTACACATCTTCTCACTTTGTGTCAGGAATGGGTTTACATATCATTCCCTTGGAAAGATATGCTATCTTGATTTGTGACATCTGCCACGAATTGCACTTTGTAGGGTAAATATCTGTCTATATTTCCTGGGGAATGATGAAAATTAAACATATATGGTTACGCTATAGGTTACAATTAAAATGATCTTTGAAAAAAAAAAAAAAAAAAGAATACCACGACGACGCAGGTTCGTAAATACAGGGTGATTCAAAAAGAATACCACAACTTTAGGAATTTAAAACTCTGCAACGACAAAAGGCAGAGCTAAGCACTATCTGTCGGCGAATTAAGGGAGCTATAAAGTTGCATTTAGTTGTACATTTGTTCGCTTGAGGCGCTGTTGACTAGGCGTCAGCGTCAGTTGATGCTAAGATGGCGACCGCTCAACAGAAAGCTTTTTGTGTTATTGAGTACGGCAGAAGTGAATCGATGACAGTTGTTCAGCGTGTTTATACCAACGTTTAATACACCACCTATCAGGAGGTTTAACACCATACTTCGTTCGAAATGCACGCATCCAGCAAGCATTTGTTCGCAGCCCGTGACAGAGCACTTCATCACTGGCCTCCAAGAAGCCCTGATCTTACCCCCTGCGATTTTTTCTTATGGGGGTATGTTAAGGATATGGTGTTTCGGCCACCTCTCCCAGCCACCATTGATGATTTGAAACGAGAAATAACAGCAGCTAACCAAACTGTTACGCCTGATATGCTACAGAGAGTGTGGAACGAGTTGGAGTATCGAGTTGATATTGCTCGTGTGTCTGGAGGGGGCCATATTGAACATCTCTGAACTTGTTTTTGAGTGAAAAAAAACGTTTTTAAATACTCTTTGTAATGATGTATAACAGAAGGTTATATTATGTTTCTTTCAATAAATACACATTTTTAAAGTTGTGGTATTCTTTTTGAATCACCCTGTATAATTAGATGAATAATCACAGAATGAGCGTTCAATGTATTGATTGATTTTATAACCAGACTGGTGCGTAACTGCTTTACTACACTAATACTAGCAATATCGGCCATGAAACACAGAAAACTACATCTTATTACTGTGTTTAATGAGGCCAATGAAATAACAATCGTAACTGATTTATGTAGCTCACTGGGCAAGACGAATAATTGGTGTAATGCACATTACGGTACGGTGTATATACACTCATGCTCATAAATTAAGGATAATGCTGATAAATGGTGAAACAACGCTCTGCCGGAAGGTTTGCGGGTTTTAATCACTTCGGGGTATGACCATGCGGTGCATTTGACCTGCGGTCGTCGCACGGTGGCGCTGGCAGCAGTGCACATATGCAGATGTGTATTGTTGCATGTCAGAGTACAGTGCAGCGAGAAAGTGTGCAGACGTTTTCAGACATGCTAATGGTGACTGTGTGATGGAAATGGCTCAAAGAACGCATATTGATGGCGTTATGAGGGGTAGAATACTAGGGCGAATGGAGGATGGACAAACACAGCAGGTCGTAGCCCGGGCCGTCCGTATGCCACAAAGTGCGATCTCAAGATTATGGCAACGATTCCAGCAGACAAGAAACGTGTCCAGGCGCTGCAGTATGGGACGACCACAGTGTACAACACCACAAGAAGACCGATATCTCACCATCAGTGCCAGCAGACGGCCACAGAGTACTGCAGGTAGCCTTGCTCGGGACCTTACCACAGCCACTGGAGCAGTTGTCTCCAGACACAGTCTACAGACTACTGAACAGACATGGTTTATTCGACAGAGGTCTGCAAGGTGCATTCCACTAATCCCTGGTCACAGGAGAGACCGTAAAGCCTGGTGTCAACTACACAGTACATGGTCATTGGAACAGTGGTCCCAGGTTATGTTCACGGACGAGTCCAGGTATAGTCTGAACAGTGATTATCGCCGGGTTTTCATCTGGGGTGAACCAGGAACAAGATACCAACCCCTTTGTGTCCTTGAAAGGGACCTGTATGGAGGTCGTGGTTTGATGGTGTGGGATGGAAGTAGTTTGATGGTGTGGAGTGGGATTATGATTGGTGCATGTACACCCCTGCATATCTTTGACAGAGGAACTGTAACAGGTCAGATGTAATGGGACGTCATTTTACACAAGTACGTCTGCCTTTTCAGGGGTGCAGTGGGTCCCATCTTCCTCCTGATGGATGATAACGCACAGCCCCACCGAGCTACCATCGTGGAGGAGTACCTTGAAACAGAAAATATCAGGCGAATGCAGTGGCCTGCCTGTTCTCCAGACCTAAACCCCATCAAGCACGTCTGAGATGCTCTCGGTCGAAGTATCGTTGCACGTCTTCAAACCCCTACTACGCTTCAGGAGCTCCGACAGGCACTGATGCAAGAATGGGAGGCTATACCCCAGCAGCTGCTAGACCACCTTCTGCAGAGTATGCCAACCCATTGTGCTGCCTTTGTACGTTTGTATGGTGACCATATCAAATATTGATGTCTGGGTACATGCGCAGGAAAGTGGCGTTTTGTAGCACATGTGTTTCGGGACGGTTTTCTCAACTTGTCACCAATACCGTGGACTTACAGGTATGTGTCCTGTGTGCTCCCTACGTGCCTATGCTATTAGCGCCAGTTTAGTGTAGTGCCACGTTGTGTGGCACCACATTCTGCAATTATCCTTAATTTATGAGCATGAGTATAGATGTCTACCGTATATACGTCTGTACTTTTTTTACCCTCGAAGGCTAAAAAGTGGTTTCTCCCAGATTAATTTACTTTTATATATTTCTTAATGGAGCGAGGGGAAAAAAGAAGACTGAAGGATATCCAAAGCACATGTGCAGAACCCATGTACAGAGCATCTCTGGAATATTACGATCGCTAAGGCAGAGATTGTTACTATCACCACTGGGACCAAATTCCAGCCAGATGGCCACTGCTGGCAACGTTTCCAGCTCTAAGGGGCAGGGGACGCGCTACACAGACAGAGCCCGTCCGGCCAACGGCATGCCTCCAAGTGTGTAAATTTCTGTAAAGGTTTTATCTGTATGCTGTATAGCAGTGTAGTCCACAATTGTAAATCACAAAATTTGTGGTATACCAATGCTGCCTAGTGTAACAGACCAGTTATGTGTGCCTTTGGATTCCGAATGAACAGGTATCTACATGGTCGAACGATAGCAAGTAGATTATATTTTCAATTATTATTATTATTATTCTTTTCATGTAACATTCTATGCACAATTTCCCCCTTAAACAGGCAAAGTTATTTCTAACACATCTGAAATTATGTTACATATTATGTGCTATAACCATGCCAATTCATGTGCAACACTAAATCTGGTCTTTTATATAGACAACAGACTAAAGAAAATAGCAAGCAAATAAATATCTCGATGTTATTATAGATCTTCTGGAATTGGAAAAGTTTATATTAAAAATTCTATCAAGACTTGCTATGTGGCACTCATCATATGAAGAATAAGCAAAGAAAATATCCCAGCACAGAAAATTATCTGTCGGTGTAGTGGTTATAAAGCTTTAATTATCGATTTGAAAAACTTAAGCTGTGATCATGAAACTTAATGATAATGTTAGCACTTATCTGCATATTCGTCGTCCGGTACGGTACGGTTTTACACAAGACGGATGACTTGAGGGTGCCCTCAGTTACAAAAGTCTGCACTTTGGGTGTGCAGGCAACATTCCACATCAAATATCACCTCGTCACCATTCTGGAAATATCTGTCATGTAATGGTTTCTTCATTTACGGAAAGACGAAGAATACGTGGGGCGAGGAAATACAGCCCAAAGAAGCAGAACGAGCTGCAGTTAGCAAAAACACTCCCTTGGACAGGGTCCCTCAGGTCTTTGCCTCGAAGCATACACAAACTTGTCACGAGATTTCGGTAGTATACTCGTATGACAGTTTGGCCATTACAAGCGTAATGTTAGCACCACACCATAGAAGTCCAAAAGAAGGTACTCAGCAGCAGTGCTGGTGAGGTCTTTGCTTTTTCTGGGAACGGTGCATCCACATGTTCCCAATGCTTTCTTCGCATCTTTGTGTCAGAATCACATAGAAACATCAAGCACTCTTCCATGGAGATTAGGCAGCTAAAGAACTCATCTTGATTGGCCTTATGCCTGCACTAGCGGTTACACAGACTGCTCTGGGTACGAGCAATTCATATCCTAGACTTTTAGCTTGGCTCGCTTCACTGTTGTAGGGATCGGTACTGAACCACCACAATGAAATCCAAGGATTTACTTACCATTTGACCCTTACACCATCACAATCTAATAGGCAGGTTAGCGATACAATTTATAAATAAACTGCACAGATAAATCCCTTGGGGTTAATTATGTTTTCGAAAGAGAATAATAATTGATTAAATACAATACCTGTTTACTGCAAAAAATTTACACATTTCGGGAAGGCAGCCTCACACAATTGCGAATTCAAATTAAAATAAAAGATAAATGATAATTAATCTAGTGCAGCAGAGCAGTACAAATGGAACACTGGCTTTAATAGCTTCTTTAAGAGCCCATTAATGACAAAACTCAAAGACAAACACTCAAAGTCATACGGCACAAGTCCTGACTATTAATCTCTACATAAAACAAAAGTTCATTATCCTAAACAGTCAGTGTGACAACAAGTACAAATCCATCACACGTGAGTTTCAAATTGCTGCAAAATAGTTATAGTTGTAAGAAGTGTCAAGTCTTTTCGTATGGGCACTCAAATTCAGAAAGTACTGTAAAGTATTTTAAGCAGAGCCATTTTCAAGGAAAAAAAAAAAGTTTTGAGGTACTCTCACATTAGAAAAAATGCAGCGACAACTACTGAAGTTTTCAGTATAGATTGTTGTGTATTTAATACCATCATTATTGCTGGTCTATCTGTTGCAATTAAAATGAGGAACTCATTAGAAAATCCCATGGATTCCAGACGATTTAGCGATGTCTTACAAATACCTTTGTGGGCTCTCTCATGTCTTGGACTCAGGTTTGTAAATAAACGACTTTAGATGATAACTGTCTCATCAATAATTAATGATATTTTACATCTTGTCTCAGCAACTATTTTAATCATTGTGTTTTTTTTTCATTTTTTGTGCGCTGTGATTAATAATGGTGATACACGTATTTCCAGAATGTAAAATGGAGCCTGCAGCCCATGCTAATTCTGCTAAGTTCTTGCAGGACAGTTTTGGTCTCAAATTCACTGAAGTGTCCATTCTTTTACGTGACTTTAAAAAGAAGTGCGAAATATATTTGCTGTCACCTCCTTATCATTTCGAGACGTCCTAGTCTTCTCTCTAGCACTAAATAGTATTTGGAAAGCAAACTTCTTTTCTCGAATCACCTGAAGATGACACAAATACAGTGGCCCAAGGTTGCGCAACGTTCACGTCCTGCTTCTTTCTGCACTTAAATTTCCCGTTTCTTTGATAATTTTATAACCGACTTTTTTGTTTGAAACGATTAACCAGTCATTTTTCTCACAAAATGCTATTTCTTGATGAAAAGTCCAACATTCTGGACGATTATTTGACTTGTTATGTACACATTTGTTCACTGTATTTTCACAGATGGATTCAGTGTTCAGGTTTATATTTCCACTTTTATCATCCATCGACAACGCCGACATTCCTGACCTTTCAGTCGCAAAAGAATTATTGGTAAGTTTTAGCTTTTTAGAGGCAGAACAAGAAAAATATTTTTTTTTGCTGATCATCCAACCTTTTTTTTTAACCTCTATGCTGACTCGCAACGAACGGCAGGACAAACTGCACACACACGCATACTGTCAACACGAAGGAAACAGTAAACGAATAACCAAGTCCGCCCTGTTCCGTGCGTTGGCTCATTCAAAGAACATGCAGTAGCTTCACTGACTTGGCTGCCAGGGTTTCAGTTGCCGAGAACGGTAGCCTGGTGCTTCGAAACGTTCGAAAGAGTTACATGTATCGCTCTTCCCACCACAGACTGCACTGTCATCGTTCAGATTACGATTACCAAAAATAAATAAAATAAATCGTATTTACGTCCGTGAAACAAGTCGTTGGAAAACTTTTAAGTTCTCTAACGTCGTAAAGGAGTTACTTTGCGGACAGAAAAGTGTAGGCGTTTTTCTCGAACAGCACTTCCACAAAGAAACACTGTTTTAAGAAAGACTTTCACCTTAATGATGCATAATCTAATGAACAAATCGTCTAAGCTAGATGAAGCATTTTGGCATACACCACTATACGATGTTGCACTTGAGAACTAGCTGCGCCAACTTCAAATGTAACGAGCGCTCATAATACTTTAGTAAAGACCGAAACAACTAATCCTACACTGACTGCTTTTCTATTAGAAGACCTTGCCATACAATCGCTGCTACAGCACAACTATTCTGATGACTGTGGTTACTTTGATTTGAGCCTTTTTTATGCTTAACTCTAAAGATGTACCACAACTCATCTAAAATTTCGTAATAGTATTCAAGAATGGTGAGCATATACATTATAAATTAATCTGCTCCCAAATGTTCTTGTTACCTGTAATCAAAATGCTCTGCAAAATACCTCTCAAATATATCTTCCACACAAATGAAATACCAACTTGATGATAACATAATTTGTTACTGAAACTTTGTGTTATCAATAACATAATATTCAAATGTCTAAATAATATTAGTGTCCTACACAAAGCCCGACTTGAGACTAAATAACTCAGTAACACATTATTCTTGCCATTGGTAATGTAATGGATGGACCAGGAGTTGCCATATTAAAACTTGGGGAGAACTTGATGAATGATTTATCTGTTTCCACTACAGTGCGCCGATCACCTCGGTCTGCATCTCAGGGCCCCGTAATGCTGAGGAAGCGCCCCAGCGGCCTGTGCAATGCAATCCTGTGTAATGTCGGCCTTGGCCAGCACACTGAGTTCCAATGATGTCAGGATGGCTGTGCCACCAACCGACACAGCGTTGCTCAGTGTGAGCAGCGGGCAGGCAGCTGTGTCCTTCTCCTCGCCGGCGTGGCTGAGATCACAGCAACGAACAAGCACCTGCTATCTGGCGTCTGAATCTGCGGCCCTCACCTCGGGAAGTCTCCAGTGTGTGTCTGGAGCCGAAACGACTGCCCGCGGTAGTGAGCCGAAGATTGGTCTGCCGCTGGCTGGCTGCGGATCCCGCGTCGAACCAACGATCCACCATGGACTGTGACGAAGTCGCCCCATCTGTTTCTGCGTGTAGCCCGGCGGTGTGACATGCCCCGCCATCCAGGAGAGCTGACACACTTGAATCAATCCCGTTAGAAAACAACACCTTCTTATACTTGGCTGTACGCCTCTGTTTTGCCAAACACTTCACTTCGCGTCACGTATGCATAACAGTTTGGCCAGTGGCCCTCTTCTGCCTGTGACTTGCGCCATGGAAACTGCTGGGTGCACCCTCTCTGGCAGTTCTATGCCTCTGTGGCCTGTACTTGTCTTAGCAACTGCTGGTATGCGTAACTTACTGCCATCTGGCCTGCACCTGGCTGTAACTCGTGCTCCGAATATCGCACAAAACTAACTTTCCCTATCCTAAACAGTGGTACTGCTACAGTAATATCGATGCACGACCATCTAAATGGCTGTCAACAGCATACTTTAAGCTTCACTGTCGATTCACTTCATATAACTTACCAACCAGCGGAGTAAATATTCAGAAAAATCCTGTTCCATTACAGTAATGCTCTTTACGAAAACAAGCCTAATATTTTTATCCCAGTGCTCCTCCAGTGTATGATGGTAAAAATTCTTGTTAAAGAGTGCAAACCTTGTCTCTAAAGACACCAATGAATTTAACTACTCGCCTGTGATATAATCCTTACCCAACTGATTATTGACAATCTCTTTCTTTGCTATCATTACAAAATATTTCTTAATATTAATTGTTCAAAGTCTCACTTTATTTTCATAACCCGCTAATTATTCCTGTTATTTCCTTTGGAATGACTATATGTTTTTTAGATTGGTTTTGGGAACTTTATTTCTTTTGTAAATAATAGCCGTGTTTTAACATCTTGGTTATTCCACTAGCTTTAAAGGCTCTAAAGTTTTGACAAATCTCTCTAATTTCGTAATTATTCTTTACTAAATAGTTACTTTCTTTTATCTTATGTTTTTCCTTCTTTCATCGGAAGATAGTAGGTAGGGTTCAATTTATTAACAAGTCGGCATATACTTTTCTTTTTCTTTGAGCGACAATATTTTCTCAATCTAGACACACGATGATACGTTACGAGTGCTGACACCTCCCTGACAAGCGGACTAAAGATCAGAAAAACAAGTAAAAATAAACCACTAAGGGCCACCGCCACTTAAACTCTGACCAAATATCACCAAACAAATCTATTTAACATCCTCCAACACTCTAATAGCCAACAGCAGTTGCAGTGTATCTAGTATTGCTGAATTAAATCACTTTAAATAGCCCTCAAATTAATCTTTACTATATTCAGATATCGACAGTCAAACTTCCGATGTGCGTTCACGTAAATAATCACTATATCACTCTCACGAAAAACTCTTAACATTGCTCTGTAAGCATAGGCTCTTTACTAATCAGTAAGTCAGGCGTCCCGGATGACTTACTAGTTGAGCAGTACTGTATTCAACAGATCATGGACTTGCTATATTTCTTGTGGCCAACTCCCGACTGCCCACTACTACTTCCGAACGATTGAGTCTTGAGCCGAAACTGAACTGTCGATCTCTCAAGCTCCAATCGTACTGGCCTTAAGCCCTATGATAATTTCACTCGAAACGGTTTCCCAAACAAATGAACAGCGTTCCCTTCCATCAAGTTGTTATTTGCAGCGCCCGCTGATGCTGGTGTGAACAGCTGCGCCGATGTTTATTTCGTGTGGCCCTGGATTCTGCCTTGCTGCAAATCACCTTCTCACCACTGGACGACTGCATTTTGGCGCAATTACTACAAGATTAAACCAAACACATATCTACTTGTAACACACTCATTACGCTTTAATTCACTTACAGCTGACTACCATCGTGGTTGAGGCGACCAGTTCGAATATAAAATCGCTCATTGAAAATTCTGTAATTAATTTATTTAAAATTGTAAAATAAATATTACCACCTCGAAGAAAATGTGATTTTCTGGCTTCTATGTACATGTTATTTTGTGCAAGTGATTTACTTTGAATATTTGCACTCCCGTAGCGATTAAAATAATGTTTTTCATTGGTCATTTACATAAATAATCATTTGAAATATACCTAAAAATGAAATGCAGATAGTCATTACCTGGGATGATTAGGTGAGAACTAGGTAACTTTTACACCTTCATGCTATGTGCAGTTTGTGGCGTATTTATGGCTGTGGCATTTTTGCAAGCATAAACTCTGTCCGAACAGGCCTCGGAAGGCCAAACAGTGCTGGCCGACCGCCGTGTCACCCTCACCCGATAGGCGTCACTGGTTTTGTATATGGAGGGGCAGGTGGTCAGCACACCACTTTCCCGGCTGTTATCAGCTTTCGTGATCGAAGACGCTACTCCTCAGTCAAGTAGCTTCCCAATTGGACTCACAAGTGCACCAAGCTTGCCAACAGCGCTCGAGAGCCCGGATGAACACCCATCCAAATGCTTTCCAAGTTCGACAGAGCTTAACTTCGGTGATCTAATGGGATTTGCATACATGCAGAATTTGAAATGTAGCCTACTATGGTGTTTCCTGACGTCGTCAGCTTTCATTTGATATTTCATACGACGTGCTCGCTCCACTGGTTTAATTATTATTAGTTTCTATTGTCCAGTGGTGTATTCATAACTAAAAACAGTAGCAGCTTTCTTAACATTTGTTCTAGAATCTTGCTTAACAAGTTGACTGCTACGAGACTGCTGGCAGCCACAGCAGAATCTCACTTCTGACACCATGGCCTGGCTTGCTGGAGAAACATCCATCACTATGCATGAGGCAGTCAACATGTTAAAGTTGCAACGAGCTCGTCTCATGCCGCGATATTTTAGGTGTATTTGTTTTGCTGAGTTATTTTGGTAAGATCTGTGTCGTGGTTTCGGTGACAATGCAATATCCATCTCATATTTCATTCAGTCTAGTTGCCACTGTCACCACAATCCCCTCACACAGGTGTGAATGGACCTGCCCTGGACAATCCCACATCCACCCATCACTCTCCCTATCTGTGGCCAGCCTTGCCCAGCCACAACATTGACAGCCAGTCCATCAGCTCATGCTCCACAAGCCACTTACTCGTAACGTCACACAGCCTGACGACTTATCATTTCCGTTGCTGTCTTGGTTTAGAGGGTTTCTGAGTGAGTATAAGCAGTTGTGGAATCCAACACACGTAGGGTGATTATCGTCACACTAAAGTTCGTACTCTGAATCAGTATTCATGACTGATTTTCACTTTTTCACTATTTCCTCGAATGTTACACGCCAATCGTCGAGCACCAGGACCTTCACAACTCGAGTCTTCCACATAGTTCTTTTTCATACGGGCTTGTCTGAGCACACTGGAAGCATCTGTGCCAACTAACCACTGCCTTAAACCACCAACTCAGGGTGGTTTGTTGCAGCGCTGTTCCCTTCAAAATCAAAAAACGAATTACTGCAGCGGTGACTAACGTGCTATAGGCCACCGTAGAAGTCGCAAGTAAATTATGCCGTTTCTCTTAAAATGCGTGCCAGAAATTGCATTATAAGTACGCCATTTCTCTTTGAATGAGAGCCAGGAATTGCATTAAAGTACATTTCTCTTCGAATGCACTCCGGTATATAAATAAAATGGATGATAACATATTTTGTAGCGCTTCCTCTGTGATAACTAGAAACCAATGTCGAGTGCTGAAATGATGGTCAGCTGTGCTGCTATCAACTCAGAGATGGGATGCAACTGTCTGTTGTCGACTTAAGATACGGCGTCAATCCTTCCAGTACGAGGGATGCAACGTTGCACCAGGTCAACATTTTTCTTCACAAGTGTGTTTTAAGTGTTATGCAAGTAACAAGCGCAAGTTGTCCTGCAACTCATATTCGGCTACTTTGTCACTAGACGTGTACACGGCTTTACAGTGAGGTGACAAATGTCATCGGATAGCGATATGGACATATACAGATGGCGGTAGTACCGCAAACACACGGTATAAAAGGGCAATTCATTGGCGGAGCTGTCACTCATACCTGTGTGAGGTTTTCGACGGGATTATGGGCGCTCTACGGAAATTAACAGACTCTGAATGCGGAAAGGTAAATGGAGCTATAAGCTTGGAACAATCCTTTTCAGAAATCGTTAGGGAATTCAGTATTCCGAAATTCACACTGTCAAGAATGTGACCAGAATACCAAATTTCAGGCGTTACTTCTCATCACAGGCAGCAATGTATCACCAAACATTATTGTCTCGAATATACTCACGAAATGAAAACGGGAGACCAAAATTATGGTGAAAAATTCAAGTTTCTAAGACAGTGTAATTAAGAAGTCTACAAAATTAAAGCTGTCAAAAAACGTAATAAACTGCAAGGGAAAATGAGTAAGAGCATATGGACTATCAGACCAATTGTGTGATTGGATTGAAGAGTTCCCAGATAACAGAACGCAGCATGTCATTCTCAATGGAGAGAAGTCTTCCGAAGTAAAAGGGATTACAGGTGTGCCGCAGGGGAGTGTCGTAGGACCGTTGCTATTCACAACATTTATAAACGACCTCGTGGATAACATCGGAAGTTCACTGAGGCTTTTTGCAGTTGATGCTGTTGTATATCGAGAGGTTGTAACAATGGAAAATTGTACTGAAATGCAGGAGGATCTGCAACGAATTGACCCATGGTGCAGGGAATGGCAATTGAGTCTCAATATAGACGAGTGTAATGTGCTGCAAATACATAGAAAGAAAGATCCTTTATCATTTAGTTACACTATAACGGGTCAGCAACTGGAAGCAGTTAATTCCATAAATTATCTGGGAGCAGGCATTAGGAGTGATCTAAAATGGAATGACCATATAAAATTAATCGTTGGTAAAGCAGATGCTAGACTGAGATTCATTGGAAGAATCCTAAGGAAATGCAGTCCGAAAACAAAGGAAGTAGGTTACAGTACACCTGTTTGCCTACTGCTTGAATATGTAAGTAGGCAGCTTAGGCTTTTATGTTGGTAACGTCATCTAGCGTTCTGTATGAAAATCACTGGCTGTGTTGTGTGCAGTCTGTGGCTGGTTTGCATTGTTGTTCGCTATTGTAGTGTTGGGGAGTTGGCTGTTTACAGCGCGTAGCGTTGCGCAGGTGGAGGTGAGCCGCCAGCAGTGGTGGATGTGGGGAGAGAGATGGCGGAGTTTTGAGAGCGGATGTCCATCAGAGACAGTAAATTTGTAAGACTGGATGTCATGAACTGCTATATATATTATGACTTTTGAACACTATTAAGGTAAATACATTGTTTGTTCTCTATCAAAATTTTTCATTTGCTAACTATGCCTATCACTAGTTAGTGCCTTCAGTAGTTTGAATCTTTTATTGAGCTGGCAGTATTGGCGCTCACTGTATTGCAGTAGTTTGAGTAACGAAGATTTTTGTGATGTAAGTGATTTGTGAAAGGTATAGGTTATTGTTAGTCAGGGCCATTCTTTTGTAGGGATTATTAAAGGTTAGATTGCGTTGCGCTAAAAATATTGTGTCAGTTTAGTGTTGATCAGAATAGGTAAAGAGTAAAATGTCTGAGTACGTTCAGTTCTGCTCAGCTGTTTGAAAATCAAATAATGTAAGAGGTTTATCAGCAAAGTCATTCATAAATTTTTCTACGGGGACGTTTCAAATACTGCTCACTGGTGTGGGATCCATACCAGATAGGGTTGATAGAAGAGGTAGAGAAGATGTAGAGAAGATCCAACGAAGAGCAGTGTGCTTCGTTACAGGATCATTTAGTAACTGTGGAAGCGTTACGGAGATGATGGATAGACTACAGTGGAACACACTGCAAGAGAGATGCTCAGTAGCTCGGTACGGGCTTTTGTTGAACTTTCGAGAACATACCCTCACTGAGGAGTCAAGCAGTATATTGCTCCCTCCTAAGTACATCTCACGAAGAGACCATGAGGATAAAATCAGAGAGATTAGAGCCCACACAGAGGCATAACGACAATCCTTCTTTCCACGAACAATACGAGACTGGAATGCAAGGGAGAACCGATAAGAGGTATTCAAGGTACCTTCCGCCACACACCATCAGGTGGCTTTCAGAGTATAGACGTAGATGTAGAAGTTTCTATTTAAACAAATTTTGGTGTCCAGCAGTCTGTTTATTCATTTCTCTCTGCAATCTCATCCACCAGAGCTGGAAAACACTAAGGAAATGAGCATTTCTTAGAATAACCGCGCGAGCTCTGAAAAAGGGCACCAAAGGTGTTGTTGACAGTCAGACATACTGGTAAATAAAGGCACAACACCAACACTGCTAGTGTGTACGCAGTGATTACTATAACACCACACCTTGCAACACCTAGTTTGATGACTTCGTCACTATATCTGCGTCCAGTCATGACTGGACGGACTGTGTCAGAATGAGATATATACATACATACAAACACACTGGTTTCCGCAATTTTTTATTTAAAACATGAAGAAAATTGTTCACGATAAGGACATATACCCAATCACTGGGTTAGTCGATGAAATAGCGTGCATAAAAATGCCAACAACAACTTGGTTGAACACTGAAAAGCACAACATTACACCAAGTAGTTCCTCACAAACTTGCACAAGGGCACAGTCGCACCAAGAAACATAATATGAAGGCTGAGTTGTTGGTAGTGCTGTTTCATCACTACTTTGCATTTCTTTGAGTGAAATTACTGATATTAAGTAAGGATTTACATAGTACTAAAAAGCTTACCGTAATATTACCATAGTTTCTTCTCATTTCCTGTGCACTGTTTTTTCTATAGCCCTTGTGTGGCTTTCAGTTTTCTTTAATAGTTCATTAAATCTGTTTTCAGACATTCTAATAAAATTTAAAAAATTCTCTTTCTACTTGCAAAGTTCACAAAATGGTAGCAAACAAGCTATTCTCGGACCAGGACAGTAACACAGGTTTGGCAGCCTCCCAACTGATGATGCAACATGAATTTACTAACTTACTTAGTTACTTACCAACAAATTTGCTCATTTCGTTTCGCATCACTATGCAGAGCCACATAAATGTGTGACACATTCAGCATGCAAATGAGATGAAGTCCACCAACTGCCAGTTATATGGCTGGCCACTGTCTTGGGCACTGTATCCATGCCAGTTGCTCTCGGTAACTATCACCACAATGGCGTGTCTGTGCCCTGTCTGCCACTACCGGCCATAAAACTGAGGGATAAAGCCACTCACCTACATTCAGTCACAAACAAAGCTGATTGAATTAGGCTCATTTTGTGCACCTGAAGTCACACATTCTCTGGCAGTGAGTGAGTGTTTTGTAGTTTTCTGGGCGCTCTGTTTTCAACATTACAGCCAGTGTGACCATTAAAGCTCTAACATGCATTGTGCTTAATATGTATAACACACGAGAATTTCCATCTGTCAAAATAATAATATTGCAAATGTGTGAAACTGTAACTTTTACAGGCAATATTACCTCAATGCAAAGGATATTTTACGTACACACAAATGTTGGCAGAAAATTTTTAACGGAATTTAGTGATGTCATTGCTTCATGGGCACAGTATTGAGACATATTGTTCAAATAAGAAAATCACCAGTCAGAACAATTTTTACTTGGGCAAAACATGGGTAATACAGATTCATACAAGGAAAGCATGTTGGAAAACAAGTGATGGTTCAGGTGGCTTTAATGCTGCACTTGGTAAAAGTGGAAAAATAATTGTACTTCACACTCATTCTGTTTCTGGAGACACTCCACGAGACATATTAGTGTTTCAGGTAAAATTTAGCAGTTCGGGGGATTGTCATTCTGAAATAAACTCAGAGACATTTAAATTACAGTTTAGGAAGCATTTTCCCTTTACTTGCTTGCAGACTCAGTGATAGTTATGAACCATGCAAGATATCATTCAGTTGTTGTTGTTGTTGTTGCTGTTGCTGCTGCTGCTGCTGCTGCTGTTGACAAGGTACCCACAGCAAGTACAAAAAAACTGATCTCATGCTGTGGCTTGCAAGCAGAAAGATATACTGCATGCTGCCAACTAAGCTCGTGCTGAATTGTTGCACGTCATATTGCTTAATGGGCCTCGAATGCAGTACACAGAAACATGGACATACAGTTTTGCATTTGCCATTGTATCACTGCCAACACAGTCTGATGGGGCTTTTGTGGGCAGCTGCCAACACATAAAGGCTTTTGTACGAAGCACTTGGCAGCAAAACAACTTCATCACAGGCTAAATGTGTTCGGCATGCGGAGTGGCTACATGATGAGGATATCGAGAGGGAAATTTTAACTGATGAACAGCTTGACCCCATCATCATCACTCTAAGACCAGCCAATATCAGAAACAGACAGACTGCAGCAATGTAGCTGACAATTGGTTCGACTGAATATTATGGAAAATATGGGGCGTGCACACACACAATATTCATGTTGTCTTTTCTGGTTTCGGTAGCCTCTCTTCAAGATTTTCAGTTGTACAACTAATACTGGGATATATTCTGACTTTTGCCACTATAATAAAAGTCATTTAGACCAGACAGGTTACACTTTATTTTAAAGCATCTTTACTGGTCAGTTTTTTAGCTGCTGCATTGAGTAGCACGCTGATTCAGAACCTACATTGGACTACACCACCCCCTCCCCCCCCCCCCCCCCCCCCCACACACCTATAACTGGCTGAGTAAGTCAGCTCTAATGTAAGAGGAAGGCAAAGGTGTAGCACCTCCACTGAGGTGTTCAAAACAGTCTTTGGATTAATGACATGTTTACTTTATTACATCATTTCTATACATTGTTCTACACATATATGTTTGAGTTTTAGCACACAATATATTTTAGTTTTCTTCTTTTTATGAATCTACAATTTGCTTTTCTGTACTTCGATCAAAACAAAGTTGATTAAGTTTGTAACTGGCAACACTGCAATTCCCGTCCTATCCTCCACCTGCTTCTCAGTGATGCCATATCATTTATTATTCTGAAGGAGTCAGCATTTAACTGATATTGACTCTTCCATCAATACCAGTTTATACTTTACAACAGTTTCCTATAAGTCGCTAATTCATGTAAATTCTAGGTAGTAACTTCAGTTCTGATCTCACTAGAAAAGCTAACACTCAAACCTTTCATTTACCGTTGAGATATACACAAGGTGAGACGTTTCTAGTGTCACAGCCATTTTGCTCTGAAACGAAGGGGGAAATCAAAAATGTTTTCCTACAAAATTTGCGGTATTTGTAAGGTGACATAAGAGTCACAATGCTCAATGTTTTTCAGTGTCAAATTCCCTTTTTTTTTTTTTTTTTTTTTTTTTTTTTTTTTTTTTTTTTTTTTTTTTTTTTAAATAGGATAGTGTATTTCCTTCTATGGAAATGGAAAGGCCACTCAATTTTGATTATAAATGTTGCCGTATGTTTATCTGCTAGTGGTGATAGGTGGTGTGATATTGGCTAAGAAAGACAGTAAATGTTTTTCAGAAACTATGACTTCTCTCTTCCTACTTTTATTTTGTTATTGATATTCAATGAGCAAAATTAATTTGTTTAAGTAAGCTGGTTTGTTGATCTTTTAGTTGTATTCTCATTACAATACTCATTTGTTTATATATTTGTTGACATCGGTAGGAGTGTATCCAAAGCCAATTTAAACCTCATAAGAACTTTGTTTTGTAATCATGGATGCTCAATACATGATTAATGAGAGAATCAATATGATTTACATTTATGGTTAAGTTCGTAAGAATGTTAGATCAGCTAGCAACTTACAAGGAGAACAGTACCCTGAAAGAATACAGCCACCCGTAAGAAATGTTCAACGACTTGTGAACTTATCCTCTGAATCTGGAGGTGTTGCAACAAGAGAACATTATCAAAGAACTGCTACTGGGGAAAATTTGGAAGTCACTGTATTTGCTGCATTTACTGTTAATCCACACATAAGTTCCCGTCAACTGGAACGTGATTAAGGAATTTCCCAAAGGAGTGTTCTTCTAATAACTACACGTAATAAATTCAATCCATCACACATTAGTCTACATCTAGCCCTTCATGGGGACGATTTCCAGAAGCCTGTTGAATTTTAACAAATGGCTCTAGTACAAATTGAAACTGAAACATTATCAAACATTTTGTTTTCTGATGAGGCAACATTCACCAATCGTGTTCAAGTGAACCAACATAATATGCATTATTGGTCAATGGAAAATCCAAGGTGGTCACAGGAAGTTGAGCATCAGAGGCAGTGGAACATGAATGGTTGGTGTGGAATTCTGCGATTACACATCACTAGACCATACTTCATTGAAAGTAAACAGAAGGATCTGTCCATTTGCCTGCTTGCTCTCCAGATCTCATGCCCCCAGAGTTTTTCTTATGGGGATACATGAAGGACAATGTTTATCAAGAAATGCCAACACAAAAATCTATGTCCACAAGTTAGGAACGTCTCTGCAGAAATCAGCAAAAAAATGTTCAGGCGTGTTCCACTGTCTTTTGAAATGGTTTTCAGAAATGCGTCAAAGTTAATAGTCAAAACTTCGAGCATTTACTAAACTGAAATTCTTTGTAATGTGATCATGAATTATGGTCATGCGGTGTACGAGGTCTGTTCAAAAAATTCCAGAACTTCGTCCACAATATTTTTCTAGGCACACCTTGTATTTACTGATCATGGTGTCCTTCGAATTACTCTCCTCCACAATTGATACACCTTTCCCAACACCGTTTCCATTTGCAGAAGCAGTCTTGGTACACTTCTTGCTGGATAGCATGAAGTGTCATCTGTAAATTTTCTTTTGCCTGGTCTGTCATAAATCATCTTCCTTTCAATGGGGTTTTCAACTTTGGAAACAAAAAAGTCCACAGCAGCCGAGTCTGGAGAGTCCGGAGGATGAGGCAGCACAGGGATTTCGTTTTTTGTGCTACAGACATGCACCAACAGGGATGAATGTCTGGGTGCATTATTGTGATGCAAGAGTCATGAATTGTCTCACCACATTTCAGGTGTTTCCTGCTTACAATTAACACATCCAGATTGTACCACTGATTAACAGTTTATCCCCGTGGCACAAATTCATGATGAACTAATCGTTCGAGTCAAAGAAAACTATCAGCATGGTTTTCACATTTGACCTGACCTGACGAGCTTCTTATGGTCTTGGAGAATCTTTCCCAACTCATTGTGAATACTGAAAAAGCTATTCGCAAACTGCAAGGCAAAGGTCTTTCTGGTCTTGACCCATTAGCCATGGGGCGAACTTGGCAGCAACACAAATGCATTTCAAGATATTGTGTCAGGATTTCATGACATGATTCAACTGAAAGTTACATTCTCCTGCAGTCTCCCTAACAGACAGTTGCTGACTGGAATGCACAATTTCATTGATATTCCTGACATGAGCATCGTCAATTGACGTCGAAGGCCGTTCTTCAACTTCTATCCGGCCATGTTTAAACCGTGTGAAACATTCGTTACACTGAGTATGGCTGAAGCACTCACCACCATAGGCTTCCTCCACCACTTGAAGCAGCTTTCTTAAAGGCATCAATAGACGTCTCTGTTGCCAAGGTATCACCATGACCGCTAAGTTATTCTAGCAGAAGAATTAAAGAAGTTCTACATATTCACCTGGTTCACTCATTGCAAATCTGGAAGCCATTGCTGTCTTTTCTTTCCTTGAAAGTGAGGAACTGTCAACTAAATATTTGTTGCGAAACTTCCTGGCAGATTAAAACTGTGTGCCGAACTGAGACTCAAACTCGGGACCTTTGCCTTTCGCGGGCAAGTGCTCTACCAGCTGAGCTACCCCCGTCCTCACAGCTTTACTTCTGCCAGTATCTCATCTCCTACCTTCCAAACTTTACAGAAGCTCTCCTGCAAACCCTGCAGCACTAGAACTCCTGAAAGAAAGGATATTGCGGAGACATGGCTTAGCCACAGCCTGGGGGATGTTTCCAGAATGAGATTTTCACTCTGCAGCGAAGTGTGTGCTGATATGAAACTTCCTGGCATATTAAAACTGTGTGCTGGACCGAGACTCGAACTCGGGACCTTTGCCTTTCGCGGGCAATCTGTTATTTACCCAGCTGTATGCATTACAAAAAGTACCACAGCAGCTCCTCACCCACTGGTAGATAAATGTGCTAGTTGTTTGAAATATGTTCTAATTTGTATGAAAAATTACAATTCACTGACAGAAAAGTAAAATTCTTTCTTTCTCTTGAAAGTAACTGAAATAATGAGAAAAATTCAGCAGGAATATGTCTGTACCACTCCTACAATATATATCGTCTGCATATGTGCGGTATTTTTCAGACAATGAAAGGTATTTTGTTTTTACGAGATAATTCACATTTCCATGTATCATTCTTTTTTTCAGAAATTATTGACAGTGACAAGTCCTAGAAAGTGGAGGTGAACAATAAAGTTTTTGCTGGTAGCACGAAGCAAACCAGAATAGTTGTATTCGTCATTCCGTCTGTTCATCCACCACTGCAAACATTACTCACACACCACAGTGCTGATTTAAAAATGATAACTACGTCCTGTGTCATATGCTTTGTGAAACTTAACACCGGTAACTCATAACCTGACATTTAATATCAATAAATTGTACCTTTTCAAGAGATCCTCAATGTGCTAGTGTTTCGGAGCAACATTTATTTATAGCACATTAGTTAAAATGTGTTTATAATAAAAAACACACACACACCAAATACAAGCACCCAGGTGCTTCAGCCAAATTATGCCTTTGAAAGGAGCACAGCTACAGTACCTCTCATAATGTATACGCAAATAAAGGCACATCCATCATTGAAAGAAACACTGCGATATCCTTTCTTCCTAGTGCTGGTTCTACAAGTTTTGCAGGAGAACTTCTGTTAAGTTTGGAAGGTAGGAGAGGATGTACTGGCAGAAGAAAGCTGTGAGGACGGGTTGTGAGTCACGCTTGGGTAGCTCTGTTGGTAGAGCACTTGCTCCCGAAAGGCAAAGGTCCTGAGTTCGAGTCTCGGTCCAGCACACAGTTTTAAACTGCCAGGAAGTTTCAGTTGGAGTATAGTCTCACAATTGAGGAAGTAACAACAATAAAGTTTAATAATGGCCAAAGCAAACTTCATAACATATGTTCTTCAATTTTGTGTGGTACAGTGCTGAGAAGCAAAACCTTTCAAAACACTGAAATTTATATGCCAGTGAAACAAACAAACATCTCAAACAATATTTACAAGGGAATAAATAGAACCTGTTTATCATATCCATTATGTTTCTTTTGCTTACATGTCTAATGTAATTAACCGCTGTATTTTTCTCATTCATTCGAGCTGGCTTTTTTGCTTAAAATGATGTTTAATGAAAACTGCTTCATCAACTAACGATGTTCTTTATGCGCAATGTGCACATCAGTTATATTCTGTTTTTGTAAATCCTAAATAAGGTTTTCGCTTTCAGATGTCTGTAAGAACACTCAAAAAAAAGTCGCCATGTAACATATGAAATTTGTAATGAAAACAAAGCAAAATAATATGATAGAAATTAACAAGACACAAAATTCACAACTATAACATAGTATAAGCAATGACAGCAGGTTAACTCCCAATTTTAGCAGACCAGGACACCATCACAACTTTCTTCCCGAGAAACACTGACGTGACACGATAGTCACTTGAAGGCAAGAGTGAATGCCACCATTTGAAATGCACACTGAAATGTTTTTTTCATGTGATGTGACAGCCAGTATGAATTTGCCGTAATGTGTTTGATTTGGTGTCTAAACAGCACGAATTTTTACTTCCAAAAACTTATTGCAATTTAATTGTCAGCAATGTATGCTCTTTGTAGCCCATGAAAATAATAACTTTTGAGTATGTACCTGACGACAACAAAGTATCAGAATTGTGTGTGGTATTTCTTTCTTTTCCATCCTTTAAATTCAATTCTCTATGATTACTTACTCTTAATGTTTTCAGTCTCATGTGATCTCGCCTTTATGCATCTCACACATAATTAGTTGCATAATAAAGTAGTAAAATAATGTGGTTATTTAGCTCACAACTGAAACTTAACATACACAATAAACAATTGAATCTGCTTTCAGTAATTGTAAAGCCTTCTGACAGTGCTAACACCTACATGTGAGGTTGTGAAAACAACATCCACACCTCTCAAATGTATCCAGAAACTATCATTAAAATTCTCATGAAATATTACTTTATCCTCCAATTCCCAATCTAATTATCTGAAGACTGTCCATTAATCCTTTCTCCCTATTTAAACATTTTTGTCCGTAAGTGTAAGCATTCAGATCCCCTCTTCACTTTTCAGTTAATATTTAATACTTTTAGAAGCAACATGCTTTGAGAGCTTGTGATTTTTTAGAATACTGATACCAAGTGTTAGCATTCTCTTTTTGTTAGTGTATGGTTCCCCATTATTGTTACGCATTGTCCTTAATTCATATACATAGGTTTATGCATCAATCTTACCATGGTTTGAATATAATAGAGGGAAACATTCCACGTGGGAAAAATATATCTAAAAACAAAGATGATGAGACTTACCAAACAAAAGCGCTGGCAGGTCAATAGACACACAAACAAACACAAACATACACACAAAATTCAAGCTTTCGCAACAAACGGTTGCTTCATCAGGAAAGAGGGAAGGAGACGGAAAGACGAAAGGATGTGGGTTTTAAGGGAGAGGGTAAGGAGTCATTCCAATCCCGGGAGCGGAAAGACTTACCTTAGACTGCTGGAAATATCACTTTGCCACGAAGAAAAATGATCCTAATCCTACTCCTAATGATCCAACTCCCCAAGACACTATCCAAATTGAACCCTGCCTGGAACAGTTCCGTCCTCCGTCACAGCGGGACCCACCTCCTCTTCCTCAAAATCACCCCCTCCAAACCTTCCAGGAATTTCTGACTTCCAGCCTTGCCTCTCAATCCTTCTTAAAAAACCTTAATCCTACTCCCAACATCACCACTGCTGAAGCCCAAGCTATCCGTGATCTGAAGGCTGACCGTTCCATCATCATCCTTCCGGCGGACAAGGGTTCCACGACAGTGGTACTTGATCGTCGGGAGTATGTGGCTGAGGGACTGCGTCAGCTTTCAGACAACACCACATACAAAGTTTGACAAGGTAATCCCATTCCTGATGTCCAGGTGGAGCTTCAAGGAATCCTCATAACCTTAGGCCCCCTACAAAACCTTTCACCTGACTTCATCAACCTCCTGACCCCACCAACACCCCGCACCCATACCTTCTACCTAAAATTCACAAACCCAATCATCCCGGCCGCCCCATTGTAGCTGGTTACCAAGCCCCCACAGAACGTATCTCTGCCTACGTAGATCAACACCTTCAACCCATTACATGCAGTCTCCCATCCTTCATCAAAGACACCAACCACTTTCTTGAACACCTGGAATCCTTACCCAGTCTGTTACCCCCGGAAACCATCCATTGTAACCATTGATGCCACTTCCTTATACACAAATATTCCGCAAGTCCAGGGCCTCGCTGCGATGGAGCACTTCCTTTCACGCCGATCACCTGCCACCCTACCTAAAACCTCTTTCCTCATTACCTTAGCCAGCTTCATCCTGACCCACAACTTCTTCACTTTTGAAGGCCAGACATACCAACTATTAAAGGGAACAGCTATGGGTACCAGGATGGCCCCCCTCGTACGTCAACCTATTCATGGGTCGCTTAGAGGAAGCTTTCTTGGTTACCCAGACCCGCAAACCCAAAGTTTGGTACAGATTTATTGATTACATCTTCATGATCTGGACTCACAGTGAAGAAGAACTCCAGAATTTCCTCTCCAACCTCAACTCCTTTGGTTCCATCAGATTCACCTGGTCCTACTCTAAATCCCATGCCACTTTCCTTGACGTTTACCTCCACCTGTCCAATGGCCAGCTTCACACGTCCGTCCACATCAAACCCACCAACAAGCAACAGTACCTCCATTATGACAGCTGCCACCCATTCCACATCAAACGGTCCCTTCCCTACAGCCTAGGTCTTAGTGGCAAACGAATCTGCTCCAGTCTGGAATCCCTGTACCATTACACCAACAACCTGAAAACAGCTTTCGCATCCCGCAACTACCCTCCCGACCTGGTACAGAAGCAAATAACCAGAGCCACTTCCTCATCCCTTCAAACCCAGAACCTCCCACAGAAGAACCCCAGCAGTGCCCCACTTGTGACAGGATACTTTCTGGGACTGGATCAGACTCTGAATGTGGCTCTCCAGCAGGGATATGACTTCCTCAAATCCTGCCCTGAAATGAGATCCATCCTTCATGAAATCCTCCCCACTCCACCAAGAGTGTCTTTCCGCCGTCCACCTAACCTTCATAACCTCTTAGTTCATCCCTATGAAATCCCCAAACCACCTTCCCTACCCTCTGACTCCTACCCTTGTAACTGCCCCCGGTGTAAAACCTGTCCCATGCACCCTCCCACCACCACCTACTCCAGTCCTGTAACCCGGAAGGTGTACACGATCAAAGGCAGAGCCACATGTGAAAGCACCCACGTGATTTACCAACTGACCTGCCTACACTGTGATGCATTCTATGTGGGAATGACCAGTAACAAACTGTCCATTCACATGAATGGACACAGGCAGACAGTGTTTGTTGGTAATGAGGATCACCCTGTGGCTAAACATGCCTTGGTGCACGGCCAGCACATCTTGGCACAGTGTTACACCTTCTGGGTTATCTGGATACTTCCCACTAACACCAACCTGTCAGAACTCCCGAGATGGGAACTTGCCCTTCAGTATATCCTCTCTTCTCGTTATCCGCCCGGCCTCAACCTCCGCTAATTTCAAGTTGCCGCCGCTCATACCTCACCTGTCTTTCAACATCATCTTTGCCTCTTTACTTCCGCCTCGACTGACGTCTCTGCCCAAACTCTTTGCCTTTACAAATGTCTGCTTGTGTCTGTGTATGTGCGGATGGATATGTGTGTGTGTGTGCACGAGTGTGTACCTGTCCTCCCATAAGGTAAGTCTTTCCGCTCCCGGGTTCGGAATGACTCCTTACCCTCTCTTAAAACCCACATCCTTTCGTCTTTCCCTCTCCTTCCCTCTTTCCTGATGAAGCAACCGATTGTTGTGAAAGCTTCAATTTTGTGTGTATGTTTGTGTTTGTTTGTGTGTCTATCGACCTGCATGCGCTTTTGTTTGGTAAGTCTCATCATCTTTGTTTTTAGATATATTTTACCATGGTTTGAGTTATTCTTGTCTTCTACTGATTTCTTATTGTATTATAGGAACTGTATTCTTATTTAGTGCCAGCATCACAAATTATGACGTGTATAGAACCTTTTGATTTGTATTTTGATTAGCATTCTGTACCTTACTTTTGTACTTTAAATACAAAGTCATTTTGTCACCTAATGTTTCAACTTACGTTTTTCTAATTCTTTAGTTTTCTTCCAGTTACATCTTTCCATAACATGTAGCATAGAGACGGCATGATTTATTACTGAGTAAATTCTGTTTACATCAAGATTAGCGATGATTGGTGACAAAAGTTACGGGACACCACCTAATATCGTGTCGGACTTCCTTCTGCCTGGCACAATGCCCAGTGACATGGCTCATTGTCACCCACAAAAATTCCATTGTTGTCTGGGAACATGCAGTCCACGAATGGCTACAAGTAGCCAAACATCTAAAGAATCCAGTTCATTCCATATAAATATAGCCCACAACATTATGGAGCCACTGCTAGGGGTCTGCACAACACTCTAATCCCGCCATCAGCTCTTCCCAACAAACTGGGTCTCACCTGACAGAGTTAAGGTTTTCCTATAATCTAGGGACAAACAGATGCAGTCAAGTCCAGGAGAGGCCCTGGAGGCAATGTAATGCTGTTAGCAAAGGCACTTTTGTCAGTCATCTGCTGCCATAGCCCATTAACACCAATTTTGCCACACTGTCCTAAGGGATACATTTTTTGTACGCCCCACAATGATTTCTGCAGTTATTTCATGTAGTGTTGCGTGGCTGTTAGCAGTGACAACACTACACAAACACAGCTGCTCTTGGCCGTTAAGTGAAAGCTGTTGGCCACTGTGTTATCCGTGGTGAGAGGTAATGCCTGAAATGTTGTATTATTGGCACACTCGTCACTGTGGATTGCAGGTTATTGGATTCCCTAATGATTTCCAAAATGGAATGTCCCATGCGTCTAATACCAACTACCATTCTGCGTTCAAAGTCAGTTAATCCTGTCACGTGACCATAATCACAACAGAAACCTTTTCACATTAATCACCTCAGAACAAGCGACAGCTCCAACAGTGCACTGCCATTTTATAACTTGTGAAAGCAGGACTGCAGCCATCTGTATATGTGCACATCACTATCTCATGACTTGTCACCTCATTGTAATACACCAGTACAAATGTTAACAATATTTGTGTACCCTTTCAGCATCTTTGTATTATGTATTTTACATGTACCAATTTCAAGCATTCGTCATCAACTAGCATCTACCTCTTCTCCATTCAGTTCTTTATTATGTGAAGATTTGATCCTGATAATCATAGTCATCTGTAATGCCTACACTGATGGTCCAAAATGTCCGTACATGATTCCTTAATAGGGGCAGCGGCATTTACAGTAGTTGTAGGAGCAACAGTCTGGATGATTTTACTGACCTGACCTTGTAACAATAATCAACATGGCATGGCTATTTCGGTACTACCAACAGCTGAAAGGGGAAACTACAGCCGCTATATTTCCGAGGATATGCAACTCTACTGAATGGGTAAAATTGTCCTCCATTAGAATATCTGGACTGGATTTATTGAAACCAATATAGTCATAAAAAATACTCCACTAACATTCCATGAATCGTGTGGAATGTCAGATCACATAATAGCATAATTGGGTAGGTAGATTACAGAATTTGGAAAGATAAGTAGGTAAGCAGAAATACAGTGAGAATTGGTAGGATACAGTGACAGAATGGATTTATGGCCAATTGAGAACAAGGCTGTCAATACAAAATTAAATAGTCTTAATTTTTAAAAAAAAATTAAGAATGTGATGTACAACTGTGATCAGTACAGTGAACGTATTTTTTGTAGCTCAGACAGATGCAAGGACAAGACCCGTTGTATTTGTACAAGTATACTTAGTATACTTTACATGCCTACTAGTTCTGCAGAGGATGATGATGATGATGATATTAAGAAACTCTGATGTAAAATAATTTATTTGCTCTACTAAGGGAGATGAAAATTTAATTGTGATGGGGTCCTGCAATTCAGTATTAGGAAACTGAGGACAGCTAAGAAAACTGTAAATTTCAACAGACATAAAAAGATGTTATGATAAAACACTTAAATTATTATCTCTGAAATGTACTATTTTTGAGAAGACCACAGACAGTCTGATTTGTGAATGTATTTTCACGCCAACAGTCTTAGTGCACATGTAAAAAGTATGTTAGGATATTGGTTTGTAGCAATTTATGTGCAAGATGTTCACAATGGTAACAGTTAACATAATTTACACCATTTCATGATGTACAGAGCTTCATATTTGTTTGATGTTACATACATTGTGCTTCATTTTTGTTTTCTTTTAGCTTTTGCAGTGCCAGTTGACAATGGCCCAAAAGGACTGAAATTGCAGTTGTAAAATAAATAATTTCTACAGGCGATGGTGAATGTGATGCCCTCTGAAAAAAATCATCATAAAATTGGAGCTTTATCTTTCATTTTTAACAATTTATTGGATGCCATTGGGAGTACAACTAAAAACACTGGATTCATCTTGCATATTTAAATGATTTTTTTTTCTTGCACAGACAGATGTTTGCAGTGTTCACTGCCTCACTGTGTGCAGTTTCCTGCTCTAAACTAGAACTTGAAATTAATATAAAACCTCCTGTAAGGTCTCACTTGATGTTACTGCCTTCAATACTACACTGATACCCAGCAACACTAGAGCTATTTGAAGTCACCCTTGGGGCAAGCGAGCTTATAGGAAATTGCTTCCTACAGTTCACATGAAACCTCTCACAAGGAAATGGATTTCCAATTTCTGAAAAAAGTTTTGTACATCATCAACATATATGTACACTTTCTACACTGGCAGATGAGTGGATGACGCATTGCTGCTACCAAGTAGGTCACCTATAGCTTTTGTACACTGCCTGATAAGGAAGGTGAAGTACCCAGGAGTGGACGAGGAAACAAAATGAAACTTCACTTGTTGAAGGTTCTGTGATGTTATTTCACTAATTACATAATCAAATCAAATTTACAAATAAATCAGCAGTGTTAGTCCACTTATCAGTATGACACTGCACACCCTCTGGCCGGTATTCATGCACTGATTTGGTTGGGAAGGGTGCCATAAAGTAGTTGTATCCCACTGTGAGGCAAGCTGGCCCACAAATGTTGTAACTATCCTAGATACTGGCACTGGATAGATTGATGTCTGCATTGGTGCACACTTGTTCCATCAGGGAACTTGCTGGCCACAGGAGTACCTTAACATCATGCAGACAGTTCATAGTGACATGTGCCACATGTACATGAGTGTTGTCCTGTGGAAAAATGGTACCACAATCCTGTCACATGAAAGATGACCACGAGGATGCAGGGTATCAGTTACGTACCATTGTGCCATCACAGTTCTCTCAATCACTAGCAGCCGTGACCAGAAGACATAACTGATGGCAACCCATAACAGGATGGATGAGTAATACTTCTGTGCCTCTCCAACATTGGATGAAAGCGATCTTTTTCCAGGCTGTCTCCATACTTGGCAATGATGTACACTGGGGTAGTGTACACGCACAATTCATTACTGAACACAATGTGACACTGTCCATCAACAGTTGCACTTCACTGTCACAGTACCAATCCAAATGCAGTCATTTGTGTCGTAGTGTAAACAGCAGCCTAAGCATGGGATGGTAATCTAGTCTGACTGCTCCTAGTCTCCGTCCAATGGTACAGAAAGAACAGAATGTTGCAGAGTCCATTGATTTTTCTCATATGACAAACACAAATGTTAAGGGGTTAAGATGCACTTGGTGAAATGATTTACCCTTGTGCTGGTCAGACATGCTTGACTGGAGTCCGACTGCTTAGCTGGGTGGTAACATGCTCGCTTCCCCTGCAAATGGGCCCAGATTCAATTACCGGCCAGGTTGGAGATTTTCTCTACTTGAGAACTGGGCATTGTGTTTTGTCATCATCTTTTCATCCTCATCACCAGTGCACAAGTCACCCAACATGGCTTCAACTGAAATAAGACTTGCACTTGGGGATGAACTTCCCCAGATGGGACCTCCTGGTCAACGATGCCATACACTCATTTCATTTCATGCTTGACCAGATTCTTGTTGACAAATGTGCCTGCCCTCATGTTCCCCTGTAGTCCAACACCAGGCCACTGTCATAACCGAATGCTCTACAAATCTGGATATTGCACTATTCAATCAGCCAGCCAAATGGAGACCCAAGAAGATGCCCCTTTCAAACACTGTCAGGTACTTTATAACACTTTCACACATGATTATGCAACATCATCCTGATCACTCAAGATCTGATGATGTTCCCGCACTTTACATATCCTATGGGGCCAGGTAATAGCACTAAACAAGAACAACACTAATGCAGTCTGATGTGAATTCTACCTGTCACTGAGAACTGCCATGTTAATCAGTTACATACTCACCAATGGTGTGTACATGTACATTTACAAAGTTACATTGACATCTGACCATGTTTTCCAGGTGCTTCACCTTATGCCAGGCCTTGTTTTGAGCAGTCTTACTTGTTCATCAATGAAAAATGAGTAACGTCGCCATATTACAGCATCGAACCCAAAACTCGACAATTTTTAAGAAAATGAAATCTCTGCAGCACGAAAACAATTTGAAAGGCATACAATAAGTTCACCAAAATCTGAAGATTGCACTTTGGATAAAGCACAAAATAATAAATATATTATATACAGTTTACTGCAACTTCAGCTATTCTCTTCATCCAATCATGGAGGATACACAAAAACAGCAATATGCCAAATTTCACAAGATTTAATTATAGTTAACACACATTAGGAGGCAGGGTTTACTGCTCTCAACTTCATTTTGAAACTTGCTTAACTGGTGTTCATATTTGTTTTGACAGCAATAAGGATTCAAGTATAAAAATAAAAGTTTAAAGCCAATAGACAATGAGAATTACATCTGAAAACATCAAACAAAAAACTTCGTGTTTCAAAGGGTAAACCTTCTTGCTGAAACCATTCTTTTCTGTATGCTGGACAATAAACAAATACTGGAGTAAACAGCGGTAAAATTGTATCAATATATTTGAAACAACTTTTTGGAAAATTAGCATATATGTTGGTCAATTGCAAATATTCATCATAATAACATAATCACTCGAAAATATTTTCTGCTAAAATAATAGCCAAACAATTTATTGCCGAATACCTCATAAAAGACAATCTAAAAAATCTGCACATGAAGACCGCAACGGAGCAAATCTGAAAATAAGGAAAACAAACATTTGAAATAAGCTAGATTACGTCATTTCCCTCCCTCTTTTTTGTAAACACTTGCACTCTCACAAGAACAATTAGATCTTAATACAGAAAATACTGCAACAAACATTTGTACATTTTGTCAAATAAGACAAGTACAGTTCATTTTACTACATAACACTGTATTATTGGAAATGAGATTTAATATCTTAAAATCAGTTACATGAATAAAAATGCTCTTAACACTGACTATGAAAAAATACTACTTTTTTTCTTTCTACAATCACAAAGTGGTCTTCATAGTTTTTCCAATTTCTTGAAACAGCAGAGAGGTTAGTACATAAATTCCAGGAATGGGAAGGTGACCCACGTACGGACCAATTTTGCCATTCTAAGTGTATAGAATGAAAGCACACTGGCTGATCTGGTTAGTGGGACGAATTTTTACATATATCTTATCTATGGTACTTCGATTCTGACTCTAGTTTGTGTACTTATTTACAGCAATCTCAAAAAGTAACATCTGCGATAAATTAGTGCTTCAAAATAACCTAATACACAGTCCAGTTAGATTAATGAGACCACTGTCTATGTTCAATGTCAACATGCAATAAGCACTTGTAGACTGCAGGGGACAACACTAGCAGTAGAGGGTATATAAAGTATGCCAGGAGGGTGTGGAAAACATTGCAGTCATTGTCATAAAGCAGAAACGAAGCAATTTATCTGACATCCAAGGGCATGATCACTGGTTTCCAGGCCAAAGGTGGAAGCATTTCTGAAATGGCTAAGTTTGTAAATTGTTCTTGTGCCACTTTGGTTAAAGTATACCATTCATGGCAAAACAGCACTGCCCAAAACCAGAGTTGAAGCAACTGTGGTGCGGCACAGGTACTGGCGAATACACATGTAAGTGTTGGGCAACTGATCACCCATATGGACAATGAGACTACTGACAATGCCTCCTCAATGACAATTCAGTGGACACTGTTGCAGCATATGGGCCTCCACAGCAGGCAGCTGGTTCAAGCATCCATGCAGACTACTGTTTATCAGCAATGAAGATAGGAATCGGCATGCCAATACTGCAACTGGATGTTCACTTTGTGGTGATAGATGGCCTTTTCAGAAGAATCATGTTTTATGTTCCACTGGACAGATGAATGTTGGCATGTATGGCATGCAACATCTCAAGGCAAAAGCATCCAAGACAGAGGAGGTAGCGTTACTGGTCTGGCAAATGTTTTCATGGCATTATAGAAGTCACAATGGATCAACACATGTATCCCTCCATCCTTGTGGGATATGTCTACCCCTACACGCATTTTGTTTTCCCTCAGCACAATGGCATCTGCCAGTAGCACAATGCAATGTGTCACATAGCTCACAGTGTACATGCTTGTTTGGAAGATTTTAGGATGATTTTAGTGTACTCCCCTGACCACCAAACTCTCCAGATTGAAACCCAATCAATAATCTGTTGGATCACCTCGATCATGCTGTTCATGCAAGTGATCCTCAACCGAAAAAACTAGTAAAATTGGCCACAACACTGGAGTCTGTCACAACTGCATATTGCCGTTGGTACCTTCCAGGACTTCAATGATTCACTTGCTGCATGTCCTACACCGATCCACACGGTAAAAAGTGGGTTACTGAGGCTTTTAGCAGGTGTAAATATTTACAGATACTGGTATCTATATTATAGGGTTGATGTACAAGTTCATAGCATTCTTCCACAAGTTTAATAAAGACAATAAATACACGTAACAGAGACTTTAGTCATCAATAATATATTCTCCTTCACTATTTACAACAGTCTACGAACGCTTTTTGATTCTGTGATTGTAGAAATCATGTGGTTTTGAAGCAAAAAACTTGTCAAGCCATATTCAGAGCACATTTTCATCCATAAAGGAAGTTCTTTGAAGGCTGTTCAACAGAGTATGGAAAAGGTGAAAATCTGAGGGTGCAAGGTCACGAGAATAAGGTTGGTGCAAAATGACTTCCCAATCCAACTCCTGTATCATGTTTTTTGTCAGTCTAGCAGAATGAGGATGGGCATTATTGTGAACATCACTTCACGCAATCTTCCTGGTAATTTTTTTGGACCGTGTCCACAAGATGCCTCAATCATTGACAATAAATGTCAGCAGTGATGGTTACACCTCAGGGAAGCAATTTCCAGTATACCACACTATCACTGTGCCACCTGATGCATAACATTATCTTCTGTGACTGTGCAAAGGTCTTTCTGTGGAGAGTTGCCGTTTTGTTTGGGCACAACACTCCTTTCTTTTCCTTACATTTTCATAACACCTGTAACGATATAGCATAGAAATGGTTGGTGTTGCTCACAAGCCAATTGATGATGAGCAAAAAGAGATGCACACATGGCCAGCTGCTGATTTTTGTGATTTTGGCTTCGAGCATTTGGCATCCACACACCCAGTTTTTGATCCTTCCACACTGCATGCAAATGTCACATGGTGACGGAATCATCATAGTTCATCATCTTTGCCTGTTCTTGAGTCCACTGACCAAGATCATTGTGGATTAATTCATTTAAACAACATTCACCAAACCCCGAAGGTGTTTCTGACCCTAGAGAATCAGGATCAAAATGATCCTCTTTAAAACAAGAAAACCATTTTCTTGGCATGCTCTGTCCAATGGCACTATCTCCATACAGGGCACAAATATTTCTGGCTGCTTCCGCTGCTGTTACCCCTCTACTGAAATCAAACAGAAGCGTATGTCGGAAACATATTGATTTCTCCACTTGGCACTCTCATTTTCTAGCATCCACAGCTCCAGTCATTATCTCCAACAGTGAACTACATGTAAAAAATAACAACCAATAAACAAACCCATAGCAACCACAATATTAACATGCAAAACAAAAATGCTATAAACTTATGCACCAATCCCTGATACTAAACTACTAGAAGCTAATCCAGTTACATTTGCAGATTGCCTATTTAATGACTTCCAGGGGCAACAAAATTTTGATTTTTAAGTATTTCATTAAATTACTGACTGAATTTAAAAATCTTAAGTTAAAGGTTTAACACAATAAGACGAGTATTAAAGTTAGAAACTGCGTGTATGTATTGCAGCAGTATAATTTGCATTGCTTAAATTACCCACACTATATTATTCCAGTACTCAAGAATGAGAGCACTTAGAAATGTCCAACAAATTCTACACTTAATTTCAAACCTTTCTGAAACTTTTTCTCATTGACACTCCCCGCAAAACAATGAAAGAAAAAAGATTATTAAGATTATTCCTAGCTATATTTCTGCTATCATGCAGTAAAACTTCAGCATCAGGCAAAGACATTTTAATTTATTATTTCTTTCCTACCAGCTCTAGTCACAACCCATTTTGCAAACACTATCCACTGAAGGCACCTGCAAAATTATATCACTGTATGACACACAATTCAGGATATGTGATGTCACAGACATTGAAATTTGTGAACAGTTCACTTTCAGCTGAAGTTTGATTGTTAAGAATCAGAGGTTAGGTGGAGGGGGGGTGGGGTGTAGTTACTGGTTTTATCACATCTGGCAAATACCTATTCAGAAAGAGAATGTGTGTAACTATGCATTTGCAAAATAATTACTGAACCTGTGCATGAATACAACAGCCTATTAGTGCAGTTGTGCAGCTGTAAGTGATGCTATGGTGTTATGCCAACTGACAGCTGGGTGAAGGGACTGTACAAGATATATTCCACAAATGGCAGTGTACCTCTCTGAAATGGGGGACCTACCATCATAGAATGAAGTAATGTGGGTAGTTAAGTTTGGTTCTACAACCTCTGATAATAAAGTTCGGTGAATGAAGTCGGAACGATCGATCAGGCAACAGTGGCAACTCGCAACGCTGCAACTGCGTAGCGGCCGGTGTTGACAACATGCCCTCACCGTAGTTTCCACTGAGCATCGTTTGTGTTCCGCGTTAGACCTGTTGGATGAAGTGCTTGTTTAGTGCATTGGTTCTCAACTGAGAACAGGACAATGAACGAGCAAAGGATCAATTTAAAGTTTTGTGCTAAGATTGGCAAGACACTGAAAGAAATGCATGTAAAGCTGGTACGTGTTTATGGGGATCAAGCACTGTCCACGATGTGTGTGAACGAGGGGTCTGGCCGTTTTCGATGAAGCTGGGAAAGGGTTTCCAACGATCCCCGTAGTGGATGACGGCGACCACCGTCAGCGACAAACACATTGAGAAAGTGAGGACATTAATCACGAACACCCATTGATTATCTGTGCGCATAATAGCAAATGAACTGCAGATGAACCATGAATCCATGTGACAAGTCCTTATCCAGGAGTTAGGAAAGAGGAAAACGTGTTGTCTTCTGCCCCATCACTGGACAGACGACCAAAAGCAGGCATGTTCAGAGGCTTCAAGGATTCTGTCAAAGCAGTGGATGTGACAACCAATTTCTTGAACTGTATTGTGTAAGGGGTCCGTAGGCCCTTACTATAAGTTTTGCGACAGCACAGGTCGACAGGACCAACAATCGATAGTGTGTGTCGCGTTGCGAGAGCGAGAGCGAGTGTTGAGTAGTGTGGTACGTGCTGTGGGCCGAGCCAGGTGGAGGTCTGTTGCTGGAATGCAAGACCGTACCGACAAAGGGAGTGGCCATCGCCGTGGTTTAACCCCTTTGTGTTAGAAATATACGGGAAAGTGAACAAGTGCAATTACTAGTGTGATTCAGTGATATTTCAGTGCCGATATTTGTATTTTCGCGTCTACCGTGCCGGCATTATTTGGATTGCAGTGTTGGATTGCAGTGTTGGATACAGTGATTAAAATTTGCGTGTGACGATAATGAATAACAAGGAGGCCTGTGCTGAGATTAGCCGTTATTAATTTTGTACGGCGAAGGCAGTGGCTGTCTCCTTACTTTGTGTTTTTGTGATGAATATAGGTCATTGATTAATGAAGCTGTGTTGTCGTTCTTCTTGGCACCAGACATTTCATTATTACAGCATTTGAAAAGGACAAAATGGAATGTAACAACTCCGTAGCAGTCCAATCCGATTGCCAGCCCCATTAGGTACACGGTCACATTAACTAATATCTGTTTTGGGCTGCTATCAGATTCCGATCGAGCGGGATAAGTCAGTAGATTAAACCGGAGTGTTACAATTGTCACTGAGGATGAAACCTGGTGTCTCCAGTGCAACCCTGAAATGAAACGGCAAAGCATGGAATTGTGTTCTCCAACATCACCTCATCGGAAAAAGGTAAGAGCCAAAAAATCATGCATCAAAACGATGCTCATCACAGCTCTTTCAATAGTCACGGCATTATCCAAAAGGAATTTTTACCTGAGGGAACGACAACGAATGCTGCACAGTACGTTGAAATTATGAACCATTTCATGTAACATCTACGCAGGGTATGACCCCAGTACACACAACAAGGTTCCTGGTTTCTTGTTCATAACAACCTTCACCCCTTCAATATCGTCAAACAGTTCCTGGCAAAAAAGGGGGTGTGCACCACCATCCACCATACTCACCAGATCTCAATCCTCCAGGCTTCCTAATATTCCCTCGACTCAAACTCGCTTTGAAAGGGAAGAGATTTGACGATATTCCTGACACACAACAACACATGACACAGCTTCTGAACACCATCCCAAAGGAAGACTTCATGCAAAGTTCCCAGGACATGTATCACGGAGCTCAGAGGTGCACAGTTCTGGGAGGTGACTATTTCAAAGGAGAGTAAGGTAACTGTAGTTCATAGTTCATCTACGCTCATGTTACAGAACTATTCACTGAACTTTGTCAGAGGTTGTATTTATAGCATTACCTAGTGTGGTATCACATCGCTATTAACGCACATAAAAGAGCTGAGCAATTTTCTAGTTATGGTTTATATGCTATAGAAGTAAGAACTGTGTTCTGCTGGTTTTGCCTTGGTCAAACTGAATAAGACAAGAAGGTAATGTTGAAAAACACTGTGTTCACATCTAAATATTGCTTCTTGCTTCCCAACAGCAGCCATCTTCAATCGTTGAAAACTTAAAAACTGTTAATAGAAGAAAGGAAAGATCATTTTGGAAAAAGGCTGACTGAAGTTCTTGAAAAAGCAAATATTCTATTTGTAAAGCTGAAAACAGTGCATTATGGTTGTGCTCTGCTGAATTCCTGAATGAATATCTAATGCGTATAAGAACTTTGCATGAGAAAATTCGCCAGGTAAGTAACAGGTTTTTGACTGGAAATTGGACTGTGTGTTAGAAATAACTGAAAACAGCACCAATACCTGGTATACCAATTCCTATACTGACTGAAGGACACAGCAATAATGTGCAAAAAATACAACTGATAGGTATCATTTCATTTTCAACATTACACTGAAAACTATGGCACGAGGAAAAAATAGAGAACAAACTTGGAAAAATAAATCATTAAAAAATTACTCCAAAACTGGCAAAAAAAACGCACACATCAAAAATGGCCATCAGATGATATTGTTGTGTCCTGTCACTACTTTATCGGAAGTATTTCCAAGAAAAATGTCGACCAAGATACAAATTAAACAAAAATCATGATTAGTAGCAGCAAATATATTATTAAATTTGAACTTCGATTTTATATTCTCTGATTTTACGTTCTTCACAATTCTGCACCATAAATTCATAGCCCCTGTGAATAATCTATAAGATCAATGCTAAAAATTTTGCGATTTTACATTTCTTCCTCGTAAGGTTTACATCAATTCTACGATGCTCAACATCCCACGAGACTTCATCCTGTTGTCTTCCTACAGACATTTGATGTGATTGAACAAGTTATAAGTGCAACAAAAGAAAGGCAGTTTGCACCGCAGGTGCCAAAATTAAGGGAATGTTTTAGGCCGTTGCAGATTTAGGAGACATCAGGGAGTAAATACTAACCTAATCCATGATCGGTATTGCCAACACAATTTGCAACATTTAGCTTCATCATGCAAATATAATACAACTACTGCTAGGTTGCAGCAGCAGTGGAAAAACAGGGCAGTCGATGTTCTGGATCGAGCCAACATGTGATGAAAGGGCCCAGCCCCCACCTTTTCTTGTGCCACTTATAATTCAGCCAAATTCTTTTGTGCTTATTTCTAATGTACTGTATTCAGCATAATATCAATCATCAACCTTTTAAATTAAAACCACAAGTCTTGAAGAAAACGTGCCATCAGAATCAAGGAAACATTGGCCATTTCCAGACTGATATTGCTCTTATTGGCTGGCGACCTGTTACATCAGCCAACACAGCCACCACGCCACACAACACACACAAAATGAGTAAGTCTAGATAAGGGCTACCGGCAGTCATAGTGGTGACTATCTGATTGCTCATAGATTGGCAGTGCAACAATTTTGTATAGCCAATGAGAGGCGAGGAGAGGGGCAATGTAGTACCGAAATTGAAACCATTGACTTCTTTGTCATTTTTTGGTATATTAGTGAGTTTCTAGAAAAATATTTTGTGATTATGGCAGCGAGTGTATAAAGTGGACTGATGTTGGTGCATGTCTTGTGGATTAATTGCAGAAAAACAAAAATGTATCAAATGAGGGGGTGGTACAGAATCGATCTGTGTGAGTATACTGTAAGTGGATCAGTGTTTTTTAATTGTATCATGGGAGAAGGAAGGTGGCTCAATGTTTATTCATAGTAGTCGTGCATTCGATACATTAATAAACACTGATCCACTGACGTCCTCCCATGATTTAATTAAAAAACATGGATCCACCTACTGTCTCCCATGATTTAATTAAAAACACTGATCCACCTGCCTCCACCCATGATTCACTCAAAAAACATTGATCTGTTAACTCAGTGTGCAGAGTGACTGTGTAGCAACACATTACAGAGAAATAGTTCACCTTTTTTTAAATTTATTTATTTATTTATTTTTTATTTTTTTTAATAATATATGAATGCTTGAGACACAGCCCTCAGTTTAAAATAATAGCACAGTTTAAACAGCTGTGGCTCACACAAGGAACAATCAAATTAATAACCGTCATTTACAGCAATGTTTGCCCTTCCTTCCAAATGTATTACTTTGAAACATGTCATCTTCCTGCTGCTCTCTCATTGGCTGCCCTACACAAACAGCTGACCCACCTTCTTTTGCTTCCATCACACCTCACAGCAGTGCTGACAACATTCCTGCACGAAGCAAGTAAGTATGACACTGGTGCTATTCTAGATATTTACTAAAATGAGCTCGCCTGCTGGATGTGTGGAGAGGAGTGGCTCTTCAACAATGGGAGTGCAGATACGGATTAAAGAAGCTTGTGAAGTACTGATAATACACTTTTGTGCAGATCATGTGCTATGGCAGAGGTGTCACACAGAAACAGAACAAGGGTTTTGCGATAGCACATTTTAAAAACTTTTGTGTTCAAATATGACATTGTACAGGTGCAGCAACTACGTACAGTAATCACACACACAGTTTTCAATACACACTGTAGATTGCAAAGATTGGTAGCATAGATAGAAGGCATGAAGTAAAATTGTAGCACTTTAGCTTTCTTTTAAATTTACATTTTACAAAGTATACAGAAATTGACTGTGCTGCTTCCTAATAAGCTTGTAAAGTCAATTGAGGGAGTAAGCTCATTTTTTCATGTCTCTGTTTCTCTCATCGAGCCTAAAGTAGCACTTTAATGGTGGTAAGCATATGAAGTTTGGCTTGTAAGAAACACGTTAAACAATAATAGCAATGGTGACGAAGTTTGTAATTAAGCAGATATCCACATTTTTGCTTATTGTTTAACAACTTGACTGCTGTGACATTTTCGGTTTAATTCACCATGTTCATCATTTTTTGCTTTTTTTCTCTATGAGCACAAAGGAAAACTCTCTCAAAACAGCATGTTTTCACATATAATTTGTGAATGTAGCATGTTGGATAATAGCTCAATTACCTTCCCCCAAATATCAATTTCAATTTTTTGATGAGCTTTTGCTTGTTGTTACACATCTGTGATGAAATTCACTACCACAAATTATTGTATAAGCATCGCATTGTACATTTAATTTCCTTCCTTATACAGATTTTTTACAACGTATTGGAGAGGATTACTATTTTTAATCAAATGCACTAATTACATATTTTTTCTCACATTTTGAGGTTTTAACATTTTCCTCAATTGTTAATTCTTCTCTATTTAGCATTTTTAAAGTCTGTACAACACGAAAATGTAAAACTGGTGTTTCACTGTACTTAAAAAAAATTGTGACCGAATGGTATGCTGTCTCTTCATCGTTCCACGTACAGTGAAACCTGTTTATAATATCTCTCCCCCCCCCCCCCCCCCCCCTCACAATTCCTCTATATTATGCCCATATTTTCCAGTCCTGAACACCAATCCATACACCCATTGCTAAATTTTTCTCTGTACTACGTTTCCTCTAGACAATGATTCTGTCCATGTAATGCTCCTATGTTTGTCTTATTTCTGGAACCCTAATCAATTATTTCCCTTTTTTATAACATTTAAGGAAATGCATGTAGACGCTTCATTTTCCCTTCTGTGGGTTTACATGTGCTCTGAAAGGTCATGCTGGCTTGAGTCACATCACATGACAGGGTCAGCAATCAAGTCACCTGAGATGTAATGCACATTGTGTTTGCTATCTGTCTTGTTGGTGCCATTTTATTGTTTTTAACATAAGAAAATGTTAATGAGCTGTAGCAAAAACAACAGTGGATATAGCAGAAGGCAGTGAAATGTAGAGAAGTGTAGATCACCAGTATCAAGGTTTTGAAGACTTTTCAGTGAATGGCAGAGAAGCGGAAAAAGATTTCTACTGAAGAAAAAGTTTTAATTATTAGAGTCCAATCCTCATGAGTTGGACGGAGCTAGCTGAGGAACTGGAACTGGCCCCTTCTACTCACCACTGTACTGAAAACCTAATCATACGTAATAGAAGCAGCTGAAGTATGTGAAAATTGCGGATGAAACCTATGACGAAACAGAGCAGTTTTAATAATTGGGCTTCAACAAGCTCATGTCACAAATATTCCCATAAACTGAACAACTTTAAAGGAAATGGATCTACAAGTAGCTTTGTGGTTAGGGGTTGAAAGTTTCAAGGCTTTCAATGTTGGAATGTCTGCAGCTCGTGGTCTAGTAGCTAGTGTTGCTGCCTCTGGATCACGGGGTCCCGGGTTCGATTCCAAGCTGGGATGGGGATTTTCTCTGCCTAGGGACTGGGTGTTTGTGTGGTCCTCATTATTTCGTGGTCATCATCATCATCATCATCATCACCACATCCGTGACAGTGAACAGATTGGACTGTGTAAAAACTGGGACTGGGACTGTGTGTGTGTGTGTGTGTGTGTGTGTGTGTAAAAATCGGGACTTTGTACGGGCGCTGTTGCCTGCGCAGCTGAGCTCCCCACAAACCAAACATCACCACCACTCAATGCTTGGAATGATAAATTTTGAGAGTGGCACAGTGCTGTGTATAAAGCAGAATAAGGGGAGAGCGAAAGTGTAGACCAGCATACACTGTACCTCATTGATAGAGGCAGACTCTCCTCAATCTCACAACCGGCTATGAATTACGCAACATTTTTAATGCTGATGAAACAGGCATACTCTTTAATTTAATGCCAGACAAGACTTCTACTTTCGATGGTGAAAACTGATGTGACAGTAAAAAAAAAGCAAGGAGCGCCTTATCGTTTTATTGTGCATGAATGCTGATAGTTGCAAGATACTAAAACCTTTGGCCATCAAAATGCCTAAAAACCCAAGGTGTTTCAAACATATTTCTACCACTCCATGTAAGTACAGCCTATTGCATTCATTGTTGAGAGACGCATGGAAAACTGAAGTAAAAACAAATGTAATAGTGACACAGAAGATGACCCTGTGCCCACATACACAGGCATCTGAAGAATTCAAAACACTCAGAAGCTTGCTGACGAGCCATAACTTGAGGACACACACTCATAATGAGGCGTTCAGATAGTCGGTTTTCCTTTGCGCGATTCGTATGGCACAGAGGGGTGGAAATATGACTTTGGCGCAAATAGTGCCCTCCACCACACCACTTGGTGGCTAGCGGAGTATGTATGTAGATGTAGATGAACCATAACACAACCTTCTCATTTGAAGCTAGAAATGATTCCAATAATATACCGAAAAAACAGGAAGCAAACTGCTTGCTTGAATACTTAAAAGAAAATACTAGGATTGCCATGCTCGAGTTGCATCAATTCAAAGATTTTCATGATAATTTGACTACAGTTGTATTTTGCTGTAAGATGTCTTCGGTAAAATTTGATTATTGTCAACTGGAAGTCCTCTTTAGACAGTGAGGAGGCAAAAATCATGGGATAGTGATACACATAAATACAGAAGGCAGTAGTACTGCATACACAAGTTGGTTGTCATTTGTACTCAAATGATTCATGTGAGAGGATTTCCGACATGATTAGGGCTGTACAACAGGAATTAACAGAATCTGAACGTGCAATTGTAGTTGGAGCTAGCAACATGGGACATTTTGTTTTGGAAATTGTTAGGGAATTCAATATTCTGAGACTCACAGTGTCAAGAGTGAGCCGAGAACACCAAATTTCAGGCATTCCCTCTCATCACAGACAACACAGTGGTTGATGTCCTTCACACTTAGTGTTTGTGTTGAGTTTTCAGTGCAAACAGACAGACAACACTGGGTGAAATAACAGCAGAAATCAATGTGGGATGTACAACAAACACGTCCATTAGGACAGTGTGAGCTGTGGCAGCAGACAACTGACCTGTAGCATCTCTCCTGGACTTGTGAACATTTACATTGGCTCCTAGACTACTGGAAAACTGTGGTCTGCAAAGATGAGCCCCAATTTCACTTGGTAAGAGCTTATGGTAAAGCCATGAACCCAAACTTTCAACAAGACACTGTGCAAACTAGTGGTGGCTTGATAGTGGTGTGAGCTGTGTTTACAAGAAATGGAATGGGTCCCTGGTCCAACTGAACCAATGTCTGACTGGAAATGGTTATGTTCGGCTACTTAGAGATCATTTGCAGCCATTCATGGACTTCATGTTCCCAACCACAATGGAATTTTTATGGATGATAATCCACCGTGTCACCAGGACACGATTGCTCATGATTGGTTTGAAGAACATTCTGGACAATGCCAGTGAATGATTTGGCCACCCTGATCGCTTGACATTAAGCCCATCAATCATTTATGGGATATAACCGAGAGGTCATTTCTTGCACAAAAACCTGCACAGGCAACACTTACACAATTATGAATGGCTAAACCAGCAGCGTGACTCATTTTTGCAGGGGCTTCCAATGACTTGCCGAGTCCATGCCACGTCAAGCTGCTAGACTAAGGCAGACAAATGGAGGGCTGACACAATATTAGGAGGTATCTCAAGCATTCTGCTACCTCAGTGTAGTGGTTTCCCCTATACCGTGCTCAGAATCCGTGATGCCTCAGAAGTATTATACAGAATTTTCACTGTACGAAGCTCACAAGAAAGCAAGTTCTTCGGTGCCTCAGTAAGCTTCCCCAAACTACAAAATGCAAGACAAACTGCTTCTGTATAAGCAAACAATGGAAAATACAAGATGGAACAAAAGGATAGATTGCTACTCACCATATAGCAGAGATGTTGAGTTGCAGATGGCCCTATCTGCTACTCAACATCTTTATGTGAGCAGCAATCTATCATTCCCATAATATTGTTCCTGTATAATACTAGATACAACACACGAACATAATGTGGCTTATGATGCTGTGAATATGTCTGCAAAAGTGCTTTATACATAACTCTTGTTACGAAACTAGATACATTCTGATCATTTTGCACGGTTGAGCACATAAACACAACTTACTTGGCAAATGCTGCACAAGAACTATGTCTTACTCAAATGAAGTAATCATTGTGAAGTCAGCATTACTGAACACAAAAAATGTAAATAAAAGAATACTCAATTTTTGTAATCAAGAAATGGAAATATAAAGAACGTAAAACTTTCTTTCCATTACCTGTAATTACTAACTGTTCTATTTGGAAAGTTGCTTCTAGATACTGTAAGCATCTGTTTTAAATGCCATAAATACAGACTATTAACTCTGCTAAAAGTTTCATACAAAGCTTAAAACAAGGATGTTGTCACAGTTATAAAATTTTATTAATGCAAGTAGTCACATAGCTGTGAGGAAAGGAGACAAATTTTACTAAGAACAACACACAAGGCATGATGTCACATGGACATCAGAGAGTGGGCCAGCACTCCAAATGGTATCCACTTGCTCACACCATGCTGAGAAGCAGTGATGCCTTAATGGCTATGCGAAAACAGCACCCTCAAGCACCAGCAGGAATGTTTGAGAACCTTCTGGAAGAATCTTTATGAAGACCTTTGGAAGAGTTGGGGAACGGTGAACAGGGCATGAGGGTGGGGGGAGATGACATCTCTAAGGAAAAAAGTTTCACAAGAGTACCTGAAAATGGTCAGTGCGAGGGCCAAGACAGTCAGGAGAACATTTTTGTGACTTGTAAAAGGACTTTTCGGAGGTGGCAGCAATGTTCTTTTAGCAGTCTGCTTTCACTTCATTAGTTGAAAATAGCAGACCGTACATTTGTATAGATAGGTGTGGAGTTCTGATGGACATGTGCAACAGAACACCACACCTATCTACACAAATGTACTCTATATGTTTGCTACTTTCAACTAACAAAGTGAAAACAGACTGTCACAAGAAAGTTGCAACGAACTCCACAAAGTCCTTTTACAAGTCAGGAAAATGTTCTTCTATACAACAGTTTCATGCCTTATCAGATAAAAGAAAATTATCATCAGTGGGGATTGAACATGGGACCCTTGGTATGACAACCACACACTCTACAAACTCACCCATTAGAAATCTACAAAAAAAAAAAAGACTCAGAGATATGCTTTTCCTGTGCTCCATAGTTCCGTTGTTACTTTTAATTACCGTTTACGCACCTTCTACTACATGACAGCATACAGCACAAACTAAATTGGTGTTTCGGTTGATAGTCTACTGACATACAACATTTGACACCGATCTGACAGTCTTATCCGAGGAGATCTTCCCCCTCTCACTCTGTTAAAGTTAACTTAGCAGATCTCAGACCACACTGTAGTGACATCGTGATTACGCCATAAAGGCCACACTTTCATCCAAAATCAGTGATAGAACCTGTGTTGGGATGTGACGATGTGAACAGAATTTACACCCACATGGTTTTTGTGAAAGATTATGGTAGTCAGCTGGTGGAAATTTAATTTTCCTCAAGGCCTCCAACTATCAGACATTACACTTAAACTATATCCAAAACTTGGTAAAACTGCAAAGGTGATCTAGAATGTAACTAACAAATATCAGCAGTTTGTTTTCATTTGTATTTTATTACAGAAAAACCTACAGATTTTAAACTACTTTTCAACATATTCACATTGAAAATTAAGGCATCACATCCTGGCACTAACTGCAACATACCCGCTTCACGGCATTTGGCCACCTGTGACTGAAACCAGTTTTGGATGTTTACCTAGATCTCATCATCACTAACAAAGGCTGGCCAGCAAAAAATTTCCTGAGATGAGAAAACAAATGGAACAGAGGTTGAAAATGCCACTTCAGTTGCATGTTACTTTATTTTCATGTGACTGGTTTTGGACTGTTATAAGCACATCCTCAGGTGTCGTACTGGAAATAGCAAAAGACGGGAAATAATTTTCACATGCTGCAACACATACAAAACACAAAAAACTGTGTTTTACCACAGTTCTGGACCGACCTGTTCAATACGCTTCTTTACTATGTATAAAGCACTTTTAACTTATATCGTGTGTCTTTTATGTAATTTTTTTTTGTTTTTTTTTCCTTCATTTTAAATGTAAACCAATAAATTCAAATTGTGAACGGCCGGGCTAGTGGTCCTGCGTTGTTCTCTCTGTCAATGATGGGAGCACTTTTGCCACTCTGGTTTACCAATTTGCCTCCTCATTCGCATCCGCTACTCCCTGATATGTGTTCATAGGCAGCACACTGCGCCTGGTACACGCAGTGCTCGGGGACCACAGCACAGCGTGTCATGATACCATTAGTATATATTCCCTACTACTGTCTGGTGCCACCTGCACATTGATATTGGTTTCACAGCACCTAGCCCAACTGGCGGTTTCAAAATGTTTTTTAAAAGTTTTTAAGACTTTTTAGGAAAAAAAAAATGTGTTTTGTTTGTGTGTTGCGGCATGTGAAAATTATCTCCTGTCTTTTGCTATTTCCAGTACGACACCTGAGGATAGGCTTATAACAGTCCAAAACCGGTTGTGTTATAATAAAGTAACTTACAACTGAAGTGGTATTTTCAACCTCCGCTATAATGCTCATGCTCAGTTGTGGATGTTCTTCCAACTGGATTGTTTGAAACAAATGGAAGTCTGATGCAACTAGGTCCACACTGTAAGGAGCGTGACAGAAATGTTCCCAGTAAAATGAATGAAGTACAGCCTGAGATTGCACTCATATGTGTAAGTTGAATTTGTGTTCGTGTTCACAAGTGTGTGTGTGTGTGTGTGTGTGTGTGTGTGTGTTGTTGTTGTTGTTGTTGTTGCTGTTGCTGACAAAGGCCATAATGGCCAAAAGCTGTAATTGTGAGAATCTTTGTTGTGCCTATCTGCAACTTGGCATCTCTGCTATATGGTGAGTGGCAACCTTCCTTCTCATAATATTCTTACAAGTACAATAGTTGTTACACGTGCAGTATGTGACCACACATTGTCATGCACGAAAACAGCACCACAAATCAGTAATCAAACCTTTTGTTCTGTATTATGCAATGTAAATTCTTCTATGTCTTATACTGTTTCGGGATATTTGTAAACATCCCAACACACCACTGGAAAGCTGTCGACAAGAGATGCTCGTGAGTAAACTGAATAAGGATAAATATAGTGGGAAAGGGAAACTATGTGCTTTCCTTTCTTCTATGCAGTGAATGTGGTGTAGTGGTGAAGCCTGCAAGAAGGGGACCAGTAGAAATGGTATTATAACCACTGGTCATCTGGGAGTCATTTGTGCCATGATGCAGAAAGTGCCTGAACCCGAAAGCCTTGGAGTAAATGATGCACCATCATTGGCTTAATGAACAACTGAAGAGTGGTAGTTGTTTTTCTGGTTTTTTCTCTCAGTTCCTACAGTATGCATGTAGACATTTGGATGTACTCAAGAGAGTGATATTACCATAGCAATTGTTAGTTGCATAGTGGAAAGTAATAATGAAAATATCTTCTGGTAAACCTTGCGGGATGTAAGGTCGTGGTCCACGAAACTCTTCAGCTCCTAACGTTTCGTCCAGTGCTTCGCTGGACATCTTCAGAGGGGTGTTTCTCCTCCGGTGAGTCTTGCCGACTGACGGGTCGGACGTCTGAGAGCGACTTATGTATCGTAGAAAGTGGGCGTGACCAGAGTTACACGTGATATGCAGAGATAACCTTTGTCAGAGATAAAACTTAACTATCGATCGTAATCTTGTCACGGATAAAACTGTCTAGCAATTCTGTAGTGCTACTGTCCAAATATCACTAAGTTTCATGGTATCTTCTTTCCGATTAAAATTATCCCTATGTTTATATATTTCAATTGCTTCTCTGCAAAGCCGTGGGTAATAGTTCGTCGTCGTAGATAAAATTTTTGTTTCTGAAAACTTCACTTGATGATTTCCTGGCTGAAAAGCGTGTTCTGCTACAGCCGATTTATCTGTTTTTCCTAATCGGCAAAGACTTCTGTGTTCTTTTAACCGTGTATTTACGCTTCTTTTTGTTGTTCCAACATAAACTTTACCACATGTACACGGAATTTTATATACGCCACTGGCTGATAGAGGAGCGCGTTTATCTTTTACAGACCGAAGAACATGACAAATTTTCTTCGTTGGTCTAAAAACAGGTCTAATATCATGTTTACTTAAAATCTTTCCAATCTGATCCGTTACTTTCTTTATAAAAGGGAGAGAGACTGTATTCTTCCATCGTTTTTCGCACTTGTCCTTAACCTTTTTGTTGTTTGGGTGCAGAATTCTGCTTACTTCTTTCTTTGAGTAGCCATTTTTCTCAAAAGCGTGCTTCAGATGTTTTAATTCGTCGTCTAGATACTCTGGTGTGCAAATCCGTCTGGCTCTGTCAACGAGACTTGTAATCACACCTCTTTTTTGTTTTGGATGGTGGTTAGAGTTTTTATGTAAGTATCTGTCTGTGTGCGTTATTTTTCTAAAAATCTGTTGTTTCAAGCTTCCATCCGTCTGTCTCATAACTAAAACATCCAAAAACGGTATTTTGTTATCATTTTCTCTCTCCATGGTAAACTGGATTCTTGGATTTATATTATTAAGGTAATCAAAAAATTCGTCTAAGGCTTCTCTACCATGTGGCCAGACCACAAATGTATCGTCTACATACCGATACCAGCGAGATGGTTTCTTATCTGCTTTCTCCAAGGCTGACTGTTCGAATTTCTCCATGTAGAAATTAGCTACTGCAGGACCCAATGGGTTACCCATTGCTACGCCATTAAGTTGTTCGTAAAACTCATTATTCCACTGGAAATGACTGGAAGTAAGACAGTGTCTGAAAAGAGCAGTCAGATCTTCTGGAAAAATATCCGTTATAAAATCCATAACTTCATTAACTGGAATCATAGTAAATAAAGATACTACATCGAAACTTACTAAAATATCTTCAGGAGTCAGAATTAAACCTTCAATTTTCTCTATAAAATGACGTGAGTCCTTTATATATGAATCCGTTTTTCCTAAATATGGTTGTAAGCGAGTTGTTAGATATCTTGCTATTTCGTACGTAGGAGAATTGATAGCACTAACAATCGGTCTCAGAGGAAGGTCCTTCTTATGTACCTTGGGTAGGCCATAGAGTCTAGGACACATAGCTTCAGTCTTCAATAAAGCTCTTTTTTCTTCTTTTTGAATAGAAGTGGCCGATTTTATCAAATTATTGGTTTTCCGTAGTACGTTGGCTGTAGGATCTTTCTTAAGTTTTTTGTATTGCCCTGCCGTTAAAAGATTCAAAATTTTGCTTTGATAATCTTCTGTATTTAAAACGACCGTAGCATTCCCTTTATCAGCAGGAACAATCACTATGTCTTCATCTGCATTTAAATCTCTCAGAGCCTTTCTTTCGCCATTGGTTAAATTACTTTCCAGAGGTTTACTGCGGCATAATACTCTAGTGGTTTCGATCCGGATTGCATTTGCAGTTTCTTTGGGGAGAGTACGTATACCTGCTTCTACATTTGCAATAATATCCTCAACAGGAACTTTCGGAGGTGTTATAGAGTAGTTTCCTCCTTTTGCAAGAACTGAAATTTCGTCTTGAGATAAAACTCTGTCTGACTTATTAATAACAGTTTCGGACATCACTATATTATTTGTAGATTCTGCATGAGTTTGTAACTTTTCGAACTTCTTCTTATGCCTTCTAGTAGTCGTTTCCATCATGGTTTCCATAGATCGAAATGTAAGGCAATCTATTTTATTCCATAGGGCTCTCTGTATCTTACTAGCAAGGAATAAATGTAACTGCAGTAACTTACGGTCAACAGAATCCATCTCTCGTCTTGTATAATGTATTCTCTCTCGAAGTAGTGCTGCTTCCGTATAATCAAATATCCGATGAACGCGGGCTGTCTGGAACATCCTCTTCAACTTTAGAAAATTCGGTATGGTAGACGAATCCCTACAACGCAACAAGAATGTTAAAGTACAAATTAAATGCGCTCTCTTCTTACGTAAAATTTCCAGGCGTCTAACTGATTTTGAGAATTGCTCCCCGTAGAGTCTTCTGATCATAGTATGAAGGCTTTCACGACCGGATGACATATCTTCTGGTAAACCTTGCGGGATGTAAGGTCGTGGTCCACGAAACTCTTCAGCTCCTAACGTTTCGTCCAGTGCTTCGCTGGACATCTTCAGAGGGGTGTTTCTCCTCCGGTGAGTCTTGCCGACTGACGGGTCGGACGTCTGAGAGCGACTTATGTATCGTAGAAAGTGGGCGTGACCAGAGTTACACGTGATATGCAGAGATAACCTTTGTCAGAGATAAAACTTAACTATCGATCGTAATCTTGTCACGGATAAAAACTGTCTAGCAATTCTGTAAAAGTAACGGATCAGATTGGAAAGATTTTAAGTAAACATGATATTAGACCTGTTTTTAGACCAACGAAGAAAATTTGTCATGTTCTTCGGTCTGTAAAAGATAAACGCGCTCCTCTATCAGCCAGTGGCGTATATAAAAATTCCGTGTACATGTGGTAAAGTTTATGTTGGAACAACAAAAAGAAGCGTAAATACACGGTTAAAAGAACACAGAAGTCTTTGCCGATTAGGAAAAACAGATAAATCGGCTGTAGCAGAACACGCTTTTCAGCCAGGAAATCATCAAGTGAAGTTTTCAGAAACAAAAATTTTATCTACGACGACGAACTATTACCCACGGCTTTGCAGAGAAGCAATTGAAATATATAAACATAGGGATAATTTTAATCGGAAAGAAGATACCATGAAACTTAGTGATATTTGGACAGTAGCACTACAGAATTGCTAGACAGTTTTATCCGTGACAAGATTACGATCGATAGTTAAGTTTTATCTCTGACAAAGGTTATCTCTGCATATCACGTGTAACTCTGGTCACGCCCACTTTCTACGATACATAAGTCGCTCTCAGACGTCCGACCCGTCAGTCGGCAAGACTCACCGGAGGAGAAACACCCCTCTGAAGATGTCCAGCGAAGCACTGGACGAAACGTTAGGAGCTGAAGAGTTTCGTGGACCACGACCTTACATCCCGCAAGGTTTACCAGAAGATATGTCATCCGGTCGTGAAAGCCTTCATACTATGATCAGAAGACTCTACGGGGAGCAATTCTCAAAATCAGTTAGACGCCTGGAAATTTTACGTAAGAAGCGAGCGCATTTAATTTGTACTTTAACATTCTTGTTGCGTTGTAGGGATTCGTCTACCATACCGAATTTTCTAAAGTTGAAGAGGATGTTCCAGACAGCCCGCGTTCATCGGATATTTGATTATACGGAAGCAGCACTACTTCGAGAGAGAATACATTATACAAGACGAGAGATGGATTCTGTTGACCGTAAGTTACTGCAGTTACATTTATTCCTTGCTAGTAAGATACAGAGAGCCCTATGGAATAAAATAGATTGCCTTACATTTCGATCTATGGAAACCATGATGGAAACGACTACTAGAAGGCATAAGAAGAAGTTCGAAAAGTTACAAACTCATGCAGAATCTACAAATAATATAGTGATGTCCGAAACTGTTATTAATAAGTCAGACAGAGTTTTATCTCAAGACGAAATTTCAGTTCTTGCAAAAGGAGGAAACTACTCTATAACACCTCCGAAAGTTCCTGTTGAGGATATTATTGCAAATGTAGAAGCAGGTATACGTACTCTCCCCAAAGAAACTGCAAATGCAATCCGGATCGAAACCACTAGAGTATTATGCCGCAGTAAACCTCTGGAAAGTAATTTAACCAATGGCGAAAGAAAGGCTCTGAGAGATTTAAATGCAGATGAAGACATAGTGTTTGTTCCTGCTGATAAAGGGAATGCTACGGTCGTTTTAAATACAGAAGATTATCAAAGCAAAATTTTGAATCTTTTAACGGCAGGGCAATACAAAAAACTTAAGAAAGATCCTACAGCCAACGTACTACGGAAACCAATAATTTGATAAAATCGGCCACTTCTATTCAAAAAGAAGAAAAAAGAGCTTTATTGAAGACTGAAGCTATGTGTCCTAGACTCTATGGCCTACCCAAGGTACATAAGAAGGACCTTCCTCTGAGACCGATTGTTAGTGCTATCAATTCTCCTACGTACGAAATAGCAAGATATCTAACAACTCGCTTACAACCATATTTAGGAAAAACGGATTCATATATAAAGGACTCACGTCATTTTATAGAGAAAATTGAAGGTTTAATTCTGACTCCTGAAGATATTTTAGTAAGTTTCGATGTAGTATCTTTATTTACTATGATTCCAGTTAATGAAGTTATGGATTTTATAACGGATATTTTTCCAGAAGATCTGACTGCTCTTTTCAGACACTGTCTTACTTCCAGTCATTTCCAGTGGAATAATGAGTTTTACGAACAACTTAATGGCGTAGCAATGGGTAACCCATTGGGTCCTGCAGTAGCTAATTTCTACATGGAGAAATTCGAACAGTCAGCCTTGGAGAAAGCAGATAAGAAACCATCTCGCTGGTATCGGTATGTAGACGATACATTTGTGGTCTGGCCACATGGTAGAGAAGCCTTAGACGAATTTTTTGATTACCTTAATAATATAAATCCAAGAATCCAGTTTACCATGGAGAGAGAAAATGATAACAAAATACCGTTTTTGGATGTTTTAGTTATGAGACAGACGGATGGAAGCTTGAAACAACAGATTTTTAGAAAAATAACGCACACAGACAGATACTTACATAAAAACTCTAACCACCATCCAAAACAAAAAAAGAGGTGTGATTACAAGTCTCGTTGACAGAGCCAGACGGATTTGCACGCCAGAGTATCTAGACGACGAATTAAAACATCTGAAGCACGCTTTTGAGAAAAATGGCTACTCAAAGAAAGAAGTAAGCAGAATTCTGCACCCAAACAACAAAAAGGTTAAGGACAAGTGCGAAAAACGATGGAAGAATACAGTCTCTCTCCCTTTTATAAAGAAAGTAACGGATCAGATTGGAAAGATTTTAAGTAAACATGATATTAGACCTGTTTTTAGACCAACGAAGAAAATTTGTCATGTTCTTCGGTCTGTAAAAGATAAACGCGCTCCTCTATCAGCCAGTGGCGTATATAAAATTCCGTGTACATGTGGTAAAGTTTATGTTGGAACAACAAAAAGAAGCGTAAATACACGGTTAAAAGAACACAGAAGTCTTTGCCGATTAGGAAAAACAGATAAATCGGCTGTAGCAGAACACGCTTTTCAGCCAGGAAATCATCAAGTGAAGTTTTCAGAAACAAAAATTTTATCTACGACGACGAACTATTACCCACGGCTTTGCAGAGAAGCAATTGAAATATATAAACATAGGGATAATTTTAATCGGAAAGAAGATACCATGAAACTTAGTGATATTTGGACAGTAGCACTACAGAATTGCTAGACAGTTTTATCCGTGACAAGATTACGATCGATAGTTAAGTTTTATCTCTGACAAAGGTTATCTCTGCATATCACGTGTAACTCTGGTCACGCCCACTTTCTACGATACATAAGTCGCTCTCAGACGTCCGACCCGTCAGTCGGCAAGACTCACCGGAGGAGAAACACCCCTCTGAAGATGTCCAGCGAAGCACTGGACGAAACGTTAGGAGCTGAAGAGTTTCGTGGACCACGACCTTACATCCCGCAAGGTTTACCAGAAGATATGTCATCCGGTCGTGAAAGCCTTCATACTATGAATAATGAAAATGCTGGGCAAAATATAGCCCTGTTTGTGAGAAATGTGGCTATTTATTTAGCAGCACAACAGAGAGAACTTGCAGTAGCATTCCAGTTATCTTCAGCGCAGTTGTATCGACAGGGAGGTGGCACAGAAGGATCCGGACCACCAAAAAGGAGAGGGGATAAAGGCAATACTACCTTCATCTGGTGGTGTATTGGGGTTGGCAAAATATTGCCGTTATATTGGCCAGGGACGTAACTTCCCCTTAGGGCTGGTATAAGACCCAATACAAATCTTACAAAATAAACACCAACAGGAAAAGAATGAAAAATACACCCCAATCTCACATTCCCAATACATGGTGCACTTTATTTTCCTTATAGAAAGAGGTGGCATTGCTTTCTTGGTTTCAGGGAGCCATCCCAGTGACTGTCATTTTCTTCTGGGTGTCTTGTAACAAATCCATGTCTCTGCCTCTGGAAATCCTTTTCAAAATACATTTTCTTCTGTCCCATAACCCCGCAAAAAAACACAAAAGGCTGGTCCCTGTACTTCCCTTTTTTACTGTCAGTGCCCATCTTGTGCCCAATCTTTTTTTAGTGCATATGTTCAGTTACAATTGCATGTAATAAAGATCATGAAGTGTTTTGAAAGTAGATTGACACATCATAAATTGTTGTTCATCTATTCATCAATGCAGCACACCAATTCTTCAGTGTTGAAAGACAGTAGATGCACTCCTCATTGTGGATATTTTTCCTTCCTTCATCAAACACCTTAGTCCACTTTCACACCACACCTTCACTCATCACATTCTCTTGGTAAGTTTCACTTATCTCATGATAAATTTTATGCTGGCAGATAAATCAATTGTTTTGAACATGATTACTGACAAATAATGATTTCAGATGTTAACATAATGAAACAAAATGGCTAGGCTACTTTGTTCTCGATGAACTGTAACTGTGCATGAGCAACCATCGTGCACTCAGTAGCATGGGAAGTATGTGCAAACAGTACTTGTTTTCTGGAACAGCTCTGAAGAACTAAATTTTGGAATCAAATATGAAAGAAAAGATTCTGCAGCCATACAAAAATCACTTCATGCAATAGCTACATTACAACAAGCTGCATTCGAAGACATGATGACAAAGCAGCTAATTCTGCAAAAAGCAAATTTACTCAATTGTGAAGCAAAGACTTTAGCAGTTTTCTAAACCCTCAGAAAACTGTTACTTCAGCATTCCACCTACGGAACACACTCTCTGATTATGAACCAGAAGTTAAACTCCGAGGACAAACCCTGAAGTACTGCAGCACACCGAAGTACCTTGGGATAACACTCGATAAGTCTCTAACTTCCCGACAACATCTCTCCAATGTGGCCGCCAAAGTGAAGACCCATAATAATATCATTCAGAAGCTTGCTGGTACCTCCAGTGTTGTAGCACTCAAATCCTAAGATCAACTGCTTTGGCACTATCATACTCTGTCGCTGAATACTGTTGTCCAACTTGGATGAACAGTGCTCACTGTAGCAAGATAAATGTGCAACTCAACTAGACAATGCGACTTATCACAGGCTGCATACATAGCACTCAAACTGCATGGCTACCAGTTTTAAGTAAAATCCAACCTCCAGCTCTACAAAGATCAGATGCTCTCCTGAAGATCTGGAAGAACCCCCAGCTACCCCTACACAGCGATATATTAATAGCAGAACAACAGCGCCTGAAGTCAAGAAAGCCACCTTGGCGAACTGCGCAACATCTTCAAGCCTCCGACTTTAACATCAACGAAGTATGGAGAAGTCAGTGGGAAGAATCATCGGTGTTCAACGGTCATCTGGTTGAAAAGCCTTTCATGCTAGTTCCAGGTTTCACACTCCCCAGATGCCAGTGGAGAACCATCAACCGCATCTGAACAGGACAAGGGAACTGCAGATATCTAAAGGACAAATGGGGCTGGGCAACATCTCCAGATTGTGACTGTGGAGCTGCCCTGCAAACAATATATCACATTGTTGGTGACTGCCCAAAACGAGCCTTCGGGGGATCAATAAATGACATCCACCATGCATCAACTGAAGGGCTCAACTGGACTTAGAAGTCTAAGAACTTGTGTAATGTGTACATAATTTAGCATAATACTTTGGACATTTGATACTGTACCTGTATTTTGCTTGTCATTTTTTACACAGTATACTCTTAAAACTGTGTATTTGAGCCAAGCCCTGTATCATCATACAATAAATAAATAAATAAATAAGACTCAAATCCAAACAAGGTTTGAGCCTTTATCTTCGCTATCTGGGCCAATGAATGTGATTTTAAGTAATAGTGGTAAGGGAAATGAAAGCTGAGATTTTTTTCTATTTTTGGGTATAATGTGACATGCAGTTCCAGTGGCTATTGTCTTTTCAAGACTTGTTGAAATGCAGCTAAAACAGAATAATAAAAATCATCTGATAAGTATCTTGACTGCTATTTGAACTTAGAATGATATAACTGACACACTTTGTCTGAGTTTATTGTGGACACTATCAAAAATGATGATGGATTTTACCTCATTATAACATTATTTTTCAGTTGTCAAGTGTCAATTTTGTTTCTTTCTTCAAAGTTACTAAAGGAACAATAGTAGTTAATGAATCAACTAACAACTATTAATTGTAATACACTTCGGTAAGAGAGATAAATTCTTTGAACTTTCTATGTGTTTCCAAAATCTGGATGCTAATTTGATCAAACATAGATGTTACATCTTTAGGTACCTAGTTTCTAATTTTCTTAGCGACAGTTATGAAATAAGATCTGATAAAATAAATGCTACGTTGAACCCTATCGAAGGTTACATGCATGTGCCAGGCAGGTATTACACTTTAGCACTTGTCAGAAAACACTGCACATCGTTGTAAGTTTAAAGGTGCTAGCCATAAATAGCTGACCTACAGAAACATTTTCAGACCAGCTATCATTTCTCAAATGAAACAAACAGTAAGCTGCTAACCAGTAACTACTACTTTACAGGAATACTTCCTTACAACCACATTGATTGAAGAAATCAGCACTTTGAAATTCCTTTTATTCAGCCACTCACTTCCATCAACAATCATATGCTCCCATAAGATGAAACACCAGACAATAACAACATTTTAATGGCAGCTGTGCAAATGCAGAGGCCAGGTGTGATTAAAATGTTCTCTTACATGTCAAAAATAACTGAGCAACCGTACATAAGAAGTAACACCAATTTTGTTATGATCTCCAAGCACCATGGCAGCATGGTAATAGTCTCTCTCTCAAAACACATCTGTGTTTCCATCAGGAGGCAGAGGGTATTACATAAGGTCTCGAATTTGTCACTTCACTTGCACTGAACAAGAGTCTGATCATATGTACTATTAGCATTCAATATCTCTAAACAGACCAGCAACACCTGTGAATAACAGGTACGTGATATTAATCCCCGATGGATCTTCGAATGACTGCTTCGTCAGATGTATGAAATATCAATCCAAATGCTAGTAGTTAAAGTAATAACTTGTTCTTTGATGATCCTCTACAGATCTCCCCTCCACACACACACACACACACACACACACACACACACACACACACACACACACACACACACACGAGAGAGAGAGAGAGAGAGAGAGAGAGAGAGAGAGAGAGATAGAATTCATAAACAGAGAATTAACATTTAGATTCAACTTAAACTAATACTGTGTATTCAAGGAGACTTGGAATATTCTCTACCAATACTTACAATGTGAAATGGTTTCGTGCAGAATAGCTCAGCAGTAACACACGTAATAACAGTCTTCAAAAAATTAACAACCTACATGTTATTCTTCCCACACATCTCCATATTTGTTTTTTGGTTTGTTCCAAGAAGGTGGTGGTGTAGGTCTTTTAGGTGCCTGTTCCTCCAATGGTGTTTGTTGACGAATTACGGTAGGCACCTCATCAGTACCCGCTATACCTCTGAAATAAAATCAACAAATTACACAGAGTTTATGTGGTAAGAAAAAAAACAAGGGACTATTCTTTTTATGACAGTTTGTTAAATGGGGACTGAGGAACAAAACTACAAGGTCATTAGTTCCTCATTCACAAACAAGTCTATGGAGAATGGCACGCTAACTAGAATTAAGAGCCATCCAAGCATGTTACCATACATATGGCTTCCAAAAGGCATTTGACTCCATATCAGATCAAAGCTTATTAATGAAAGAATGATCAAAAGGGGTATTGAAAGACATTTGTGATTGGGTCAACGGTTTCTAGGTAGAAAGGGCATGTTATCTTGGCTACAGATAAACAAAAGATATAGAAAAAACTGTAATTGTGACACAGAGAAGTGTTTTAGGATCCTTATTGCTCATTTATGTCTAAGTGACCTGACAGACAATATCAAAAGTATCCTTAGATTATGTTTTGTCTCCAGGTGAAGCAGTTGTCTAAAAAAGAGAGAGAAGGGGGCGGGAGGAACAAAACCACACAAACATCCACTGAGATCTTGATAAGGTATCAAAAAGCTGCAGATATGGCTAACTTGCTTCAAATATTCACAAGTGTAAAACTATGCACTTCACAAAATACAAAACCATAGTATTCTACGACTATAGTATCAAAGAGTTACAACTAAAACCAATTAACTTATAGGTATAAATGGGAGTAACATTTTGAACATATATGAAATGGAATGACCACATAGGCTCAATTTGGAGGTAGCATACTTTATTAATTGGTAGTGTAACAGGAAAATATATGGCATCTATAAATGAAAATGCTTACATGTAATTTGTGCAACACATCACTGAAGTGAGTGGGACCCATTTTAAATAGGACTTAACAATGAATACTGAACATGTGCAAAGAAAAGTATCACAAATGTTCAAAGATTTGTTTCACTCACAGAAGCATTTCACTGAAAAGCAGAAAGAAACTGAACTGGCAGATGCTTTAAGGCAGATCCTACCATCCTGTGAAAGCACTTTATTCATAGCTGTTATTTTTCAGCAACTGTAGTATATCTTTCAGAATAAAATTCAGTTGTCAGTTGCAAATATATTTTTATTTCACTTTACTGGTTTTGAGAAATTAATTTGTTATCTTCAGAAGACTAAAAAGTTAGGGATATTATAAATCTTCAGACCTTGGCTATACATTTATGTAAAATATAAGAAGTGTATTACAGAAACTTACTTAGTATTGGTTTAGTAGATGTCAGTATCTTCTTCACAGAAGCACAATGCCATGATACGTCCAAATATGTGGGTATGTGATTTAAAAACAGATTGATAATTCACAGTACCTGAATCACTTGCTCAATAAAGAAAGTGAGAATTCATGTAAGTCCATTTTTGTAGGATATCTCAAAATCTAAAAACAGCTTCTTCCTCCTCCATCCTCGCACAACATGGAAATTTTGCATATAGTTCACATGGGCTACAAAATGAACTCTTTAGAAGAATTTGAAATATATAAACATTCCCACCTCAATTCACAAGCTCTGTTGAATGATCAAATTGTATTAAAAAGAGACACTATTTTGAGTGCACGGCATATCTCATAAAATGTGAAAATTAGCCCATTCCCTTTATATATAAGAACTGTGCGCTATGTTTTCCCACAAGTATTATATACAATTTCCTTGTATACCTTAATTATACTTTTTACAAGCTTTTATAAAATGTTCCTTGCTGCTGGCACAACACACTGACACGTACATAGATGATTTAGTTCTGTAAATCATCTATTTGTCAATTTGTGTTTAATACAATCAAATATAATACACACATTTTTGGACATATCATGGCATCACACTTCTACAAAGAAGATACTGATATCTGCTAAATCAATACTAAGTAAGTTTCTGTAACACACTTTTTTTGTACTTAGCATATATGTTTAGCCAAGGTTTGAAGTTTTATAACATTCTTTATTTTGTAGGCTTCTGAAGATGACAAATTAATTTTTCGAAACCAATAAAGTAAAATATAAATGGATTTGCAACTGACAACTGAATTTTATTCTGAAACATCATGTGAAAACCTACTGACAAATCTCCATGGACTAATACTAAGTGAAGAATCTGAGAATACACTAGAGTTCCCTATGAACTGTTCCCAAAATTAGACTAGTAAGAGTGTGTACAGAGGCATTTAAGTCGCAATTTTTGTCATGCTCCATTTACAAATATAAAATGAAAGAAACCTTAACATGACATGTAATAGCAAGTACAACATGAAATGGATTCAACAGTGATTAGTGAGTATTGTACTTTCAATTATCAACTAAAACCGAAGAAAATGGTGGGTTGCCAATAGAGAGAGGTGGCGGCAAAAACAGTGAATTTGTTTCTTGAAAATATTATACTCTTTGTTACCTCTTATTGTAAGTAAGATAAAGGAAAAAGAACAGAACTGAAAGCCAGTCTTTATGAAATGGGGGTTAACACATTGATGCTTCATCATCCAATACATAGCGCGAAACATTTTAATCCATGTTCTTAAAGTGGTTTTTGTGCACAAAACTCTTGAAACATCTCTTGCTATACCTGTATGGTTTTGTTTTCTTTTGCTCATATTCTTCTCTGTTCTTCCTACGCAGTTCTTCATATGTTGTAGAACGCTGCTGTGCCTCAGGCAGAGGCATCTCTTCTTCAAATGCTGGTGCTAAAACACAAATGAAAATAGAGAGGCTGGCTTTAATTCTTGCACATTTAATATATGACATGGTCATGGTCTGTGACAATGTTGAAGGATAAGCAGATTATTTATTTATTTACTGCTTACTTAGCCTGATCAGATTAAGGCCTTAGGAGCCCTCTCTTACAACTGCCGAGGAATAACACACAAAAAATTTACATAACGGTCAGATAATTATTTCCATTATTAATAAAAAATAATAGTTGGCAATTATGATAATAATAATTAATGGAGGCACTAAGAATGATACTGATCAATTATGCACTTTTGAAGCCGTGTTTGGTATTGAAAGAAATGGAAGAGAGAGGAGTAGAGTGAAATGAAATTGACAATGGCTGTTTCGAAAGAAGAGACTTTCGATAGAAAACTCTGTAGACTAGGGGAGGGGAAATATGGAGGAGGAAAGGCTGAACAAGAGTGAGCTGCAGAGGAGAATTTGGAAGAGGTGGGCCATTATATATCTTCTGAAGTTCGAAAGGATTTTAATTTCTCTAATATTTTGAAGAAGACTGTTCCAAAGTCAGGTTCTTGATACAGAAAATGATTTAGAAAACAGGGCAGTGTCGTGCTTAAGTACAGGAGGATTTTAATTTGTTGAAAATTAGTATTTATGCTGTGTTTGCAATGACTGAGATACTATACTGGATTGATAATCTCTACATTTATTGCACATAGCCATGGTAACTATTCATGGGAAAGAGCAATATGGTCAAAACAGTGTACTTCACAAATAAATTGTGCAAAAGCATTCATTACCAGTTAAGACATATTGAAAATATGTACCTAAATAGGACCAACAGGCTGACAACATTTTGTTTCTTTATCAGTATTTTGTATTGTCCCACAATGGAAAATTCGGGATGAAATAACAACATTACAAAAAGGGTACATTGCTACTGACCATATAGAGATGTTGAGCTGCAGAGAAGCACAACAATAAGACTGCTATACATTTGAGCTTCCGGCCAAAAGGCCTCCTTCTGAAGTAGAGAACACACACATTCACACAACCACAACTCACACACAACGACCACTGTCTCCGGACACTGAGGCTAGACTTACTTATGTAAACCTGTCAGAGGAAGCAACACTGGGGTTCAATATCCCACTGACTTTGAGGCCACTGACGATGGAGTTTAAGCTCAGACTGGAGAAAAATGGGGTAGAAATAGGGCACATCCTTGTAAAAAACCAAACGAGCATTCATCTGAAATGACTTAAGGATACAATGAAAACTCTAAATCTGGATAGTGGGACAGGAATTTGAAAGGTCTTGCTCGTGAATGTGAGACCGGTGTCTTAAAATTGCACAACCTTGCTCATGGGCATTTGTCTCCTCTTTGTCAGCAAGCAGTCTTCAATTGTTATCTCGTGTACCTCACATTTTCTTGGGAACAGTCTTCTTTAAAACACAACTGCAGATTTATTTCTTATACTGTTTTGTTCACTTGCTCTCAGATGTAATTGTTCTCATATACTTATTCACTCCTATTTGTTGCCCCCCCCCCCTCTCACTCCCTCCCTCTGCTGTTTATGATCAGTTTTCAGATTCCTACTTAGTTCATTTTGCCTACTCTCAGTAAATCTACAATATTACTCCAGATCACACTACTTTTGATGGTGGTCTCTGTTCACATCAAACCCACCAGTCTAATCCACTTTGACAGCTGCCTCTGTTGTTACATTTAGTATCTTTTACTTCACGGTAGGTGAACCTGTGATGGTGCAGTCCTTAAATAAGTAACTGCATTCTTATGAATGATTTTACATTACACCACACCGCCTTCACCTAGAACTCATTAGTTGGCTCTTACACTGAAGGAATACAAACTGAAGTGAGAGTGACTCATTTTCTTACCGTATTTGAACTAAAAATATTTTTCATTGAGGGTCAAATATTCTTTCTTTCTACGAAGCCTTTACCAGAAGATCCATTTTGGATGTAAAGTAACCTCTGCAATTTACTGCAAAGCAAAATTTAATCACAAAATCAATGTAAACCTATTCTCTGCAGATATGCTTCAATGGTTTATATTGTCTTCTATAAATAACTGCAACTGATTATTACCAGTGTATGTTTTCCTAACAAATAACAAGAAATTGACCTGATAATTGGCTCCTAAATCAGGACCCTATTGCCAGACTGTGGGAGACTTTTTATACGGGAAATAATATGGTTATCAGGATCCAGCTGAAAACATTAAAGTGAGACTGGTATTTAACTGGAAAAGCTGTATAAGGTGAAATCCATATGCTTGCAGTACATTCCATACACTGTACCGTTTGAAATGTTCTACCCCATTAAGAAAATTGAAGAAATCACAAAGGTAATGAACAGGCTTTTATTCATTCATTAATCCATGAAAATGTGAAAACTACTTACAGTCAAGAGTTGGCCTGTATGTATCATCTAACCCTTCACTCACTGGGTATCCAGAATCCAAGTCATGTTGTGGTCCTACATCTGAGAATGTATCCAAACTTCCAAATGTTGGTAATGACACTCCAGCACCAAAACTTGGATCCATTGTTAGTCTGCAACACCAAAAAATGGTATCTTCAATATTTCAAAAGGTTTACATGAAAGATAATTACTCAATGAGAATGAACTACTCGCCTCCTGAATCACAGTATTTTCTGAACCTCATTTTCTCAAAGGGTTGAAGCAGTAGTTTAGACCGTGTCTCTTCAATAGATATATATTACCTCTAGGCTGGGACTTTATTACAACTCATATAAAGTCTTGTACTATGGTAAATAGTGTTTCAACTCCAGCAACTGTGACAAGTTGGTCACAATCTGTTACATATGACACTGTTGGCATTAAATAACTTACGTGAGGCATAATAATAATAATAATAATAATAATAATAATAATAGTAATAGTATTAATAATACTGATGATAATAAAGCCATCACCAGAGATAGCACAAAATGTCAAAACATTTATAGACTTAAGGAGGGATGTACATAAATTAGTCTTTTTTTCTTTTTTTAACTAGAAAGTTCTGTGGCATGTTGGAACTGTTGTCTACATTTGTCAGAATGTAATTTGTACAATAAATGGTTTAAAAGCCATCTAGTACCAACAAATGCACAGTGACTTGACCCTTTTTTACACAACTCTGTCATTGTTTGCAATATTTAATTACTTCCTCGCATCAGGGAAGACACCTGCAGAGTACAGAAGGCTGTCAGCCCATTGACCATGTCATTAATTACGATTTACTACAGAAATGCAAACATGATGGAACCCGAAACCTCATTTAGAAGAGACACCCTAAAAAAACATTTTGCCCAGCTACTGTTACTAAAATTCCTCATATGATGCCTGTTTGGTGTTTGATGATGCTGACACTGGAAGAATCGGGACTCTTACAAGACTAGGATTTGATGCAATTTGCTCCACTGAAAAAGACTGATGATGTGTGTAACGTCAGAGGAGGATACTGGCAAAAGTTAATGCCGGAAGGATCATACTAGAAGAAGAGAGCTGCATTGAAGACCTAAAAGATCAAATGTATGGTGATGGCCAACATTAAAGAACTTATTTCTGTCACAAATACTAATAAAATCTTTTTTCTGTGTTTCCCACAACTTTCATTTTTAAGTGTATATGGAACATTTTCTGCTAAACCACTGCAGATCAAAAAGTGGGATTTGCTACGGACTTCATACATACTGTAACACAACTTCTTGTTTATTATTATAAATATCTGAGAGCTGTGGAGCACCAAGCAGTCAAGATTTTTACAACTTCCCGTGGCACAAAATGCCTATCGAGCAGAAAGCTAGAACTGACACTTTAGGAAGTCACGACAGCATGTTGCACTGATTTGTATAACACAGCTTATTTGTTCTCCCTATAGAAGTAAGTAACCATACCAAATTTTATCATTTCATTTATATTTAATTTTTTTTTTTTTTTTTTACAGCACTTCAACATTTGGAAATTTTGTCTTTTTAACACTGGCTGTACAAAATGACATTTGCTACCACTTAGAAAGTAAGTTACCATTTCTTTATTTATCATTTAAATTGTAAAATTTGGTGGTTATACTCTATGGTATAGAAAGAACAAAGCCTCATATCTGTGAATATAACCATCAGCACAGGAAATAAAAGGTATACTTTCATCTATATAGTTCAGTTTGTGAAAATACATTGTTTCTCCGTTACACTGAATATCACATAAATGGAAAGAGACACACTCTAAATTCCTTTTCTGAAACATAAACCTCAAAGCATGGTCTTTCACTTAGGAAAATAGGACTCATATGCTGTTTGTTCCCTTTATTTTCTTTTTTCAACAGATAAAATGGCTCTGAGTACTATGAGACTTAACATCTGAGGTCATCAGACCCCTAAAACTTAGAACTACTTAAACCTAGCTAACCTAAGGACATCACACACATCCACGCCTGAGGCAGGATTCGAACCTGCAACCATAGAGGTCGCGCAGTTCCAGACTGAAGCGCCTAGAACCGCTCAGCCACACCAGCTGACTCCAACAGATAAACTTTTTTAATTTCTTCTTGAGAACCTAAAATAAACCTTGAAATTTCACAAGATCTGAACAGTACATTGGTGGTAAAGCTGCAATTGTAAGTGACTGAACTTACAGAAACAGGCTCACAACCAACAATATTTAAAAGTTAGTTACAGTTAATTTAATCTTTTAAACAACATGTCACACAGTTGATGTAATGTGCAAAAGTGATATATTTTTGAGCTGGGGATACATATTCCTCTGAAAATTGTTATATTCTTCCAGCTGATTTTTTAGATGGTTCAATGACCGTGAACACATGAAGAGCTGGAACCAGAAAAATATCACTTCACTTGGGATAATAAAATGATGGTGAGAGATCTGAATGATATACAAAGTACAGTAACATCACACACTGTTGTATTCAGTTTAATGATTATCCCAAATTACCAGAAAATTTAATATTTACAAGCTATGTACATTTTGTTATGGGATCAGTTTTCTTCTCTACAAAGGATGCCAATTTATTCCTTAAATTATCTTTCAAGGTGAGCTCCCTGTCACTATTGATCTTCCAAGTTTCCATGTTTCCTAAACAATGTTCCTGTTCAAAATTATGGACACCTCTGATTCCAGGCAGTGCATGAATTTTGTTAAGGGAGGCATGTATTGGACTTTTGGACTCTTCAGACATAAAATAAAACTTAATTTGGTGATGTTAACACTAAAGCACTGAAAGAAATTTATCTAATGCAGACAATATTTGACTTCCTATGGGTTTTGTAAACTTTCCTGTATTCTAATCTTAGTAGAGATTGAAGCCAGGAACATTACAGGAACAGAGGATATGTTGCAAGGATAATTCCCATGCATGCAGTTCAGGAAAGCTGGTGTTCGGCCAAGAGCAGAGCTGACCACCCAGTGGTGGAAAATACTGCTGAGCACAACAGTTTGATTTCACTGGCAGCTTCACTACCCATGCTATCTGGACTACATCGATGGGAGTTATCCTTGCAACACATCCTTTGTCCTTACAAATCCTCCTGGTTACAAATGCCCAGCCCCTCACCCACCTCCACCTTGCTACACGACCCTACCTTCACTCATCATATATCCACACCTTCTCTCCCACATCCTCCCCTTCTACCATTCTGTCATCCACTCCCAACGCACTTCCCCATGGTACTGGTAACTTTCAATAATTAGATTCTTTAGGAAACTTGGAAGAAAGGAGATCAGCAGTGATGTGGAGCCCATCTTCAAAGATAATTTAAGAAATAAATTGTCAACCTTGGAAAAAAATGGAAATTTGTTGGGAAGGGGGAACATTGCTTGGACTGTGACAAGATGCTCAGACTGCGCAGGTGTCAACCTTCTGCATGAGAAGAAAACTTTATCGCATAAAGATATATACATAGCTTGTAAATACTGTAATAAGTGCTAATTCGGGATAATCATTAAACTAAATACAACAGATCATGATGTTGCTGTACAATTCATGCATCCTTCAGATCTTTTATTGTCATTCCGTTGGCAGAAGTGAGGCGATATTTTCTGGTTCCAGTTCACGGGCTTATTGTTGAACCACTTGAAACATCAACTGGAAGAACTTAGAGGAGTGTGTGTCCTCTATTGAGAAAATATTAAAAAGTTACTGAAACAACTGCGTGAAGAGTTTGACAGAGCACTGAAAGACCTGAGTCGAAACAAGGCCCCGGGAGTAGACAACATTCCATTAGAACTACTGATGGCCTTGGGAGAGCCAGTCATGACAAAACTCTACCATCTGGTGAGCAAGATGTATGAGACATGCGAAATACCCACGGACTTCAAGAAGAATATAATAATTCCAATCCGAAAGAAAGCAGGTGTTGACAGATGTGAAAATTACCGAACTATCAGTTTAATAAGTCACAGCTGCAAAATACTAACGCGAATTCTTTACAGACGAATGGAAAAACTGATAGAAGCGGACCTCGGGGAAGATCAGTTTGGATTCCGTAGAAATGTTGGAACACGTGAGGCAATACTAACCTTACGACTTATCTTAGAAGAAAGATTAAGAAAAGGCAAACCTACGTTTCTAGCATTTGTAGACTTAGAGAAAGCTTTTGACAACGTTAACTGGAATACTCTCTTTCAAATTCTGAAGGTGGCAGGGGTAAAATACAGGGAGCGAAAGGCTATTTACAATTTGTACAGAAACCAGATGGCAGTTATAAGAGTCGAGGGGCATGAAAGGGAAGCAGTGGTTGGGAAGGGAGTGAGACAGGGTTGTAGCCTCTCCCCGATGTTATTCAATCTGTATATTGAGCAACCAGTAAAGGAAACAAAAGAAAAATTCGGAGTAGGTATTAAAATTCATGGAGAAGAAGTAAAAACTTTGAGGTTCGCCGATGACATTGTAATTCTGTCAGAGACAGCAAAGGACTTGGAAGAGCAGTTGAATGGAATGGACAGTGTCTTGAAAGGAGGATATAAGATGAACATCAACAAAAGCAAAACGAGGATAATGGAATGTAATCAAATTAAATCGGGTGATGCTGAGGGGATTAGATTAGGAAATGACACACTTAAAGTAGTAAAGGAGTTTTGCTATTTAGGGAGTAAAATAACTGATGATGGTCGAAGTAGAGAGGATATAAAATGTAGACTGGCAATGGCAAGCAAAGCGTTTCTGAAGAAGAGAAATTTGTTAACATCGATTATAGATTTAAGTGTCAGGAAGTCGTTTCTGAAAGTATTTGTATGGAGTGTAGCCATGTATGGAAGTGAAACATGGACGATAACCAGTTTGGACAAGAAGAGAATAGAAGCTTTCGAAATGTGGTGCTACAGAAGAATGCTGAAGATAAGGTGGGTAGATCACGTAACTAATGAGGAGGTATTGAATAGGATTGGGGAGAAGAGAAGTTTGTGGCACAACTTGACTAGAAGAAGGGATCGGTTGGTAGGACATGTTTTGAGGCATCAAGGGATCACAAATTTAGCATTGGAGGGCAGCGTGGAGGGTAAAAATCGTAGAGGGAGACCAAGAGATCAATACACTAAGCAGATTCAGAAGGATGTAGGTTGCAGTAGGTACTGGGAGATGAAGAAGCTTGCACAGGATAGAGTAGCATGGAGAGCTGCATCAAACCAGTCTCAGGACTGAAGACCACAACAACAACTGAAACAAATTATGCTTACCACAAGCATTGCTATTTTAAAAAACTGAATCAACTTTAACTTTTTTTCAATATTGTTGGTTGAGCCTGCTCCTTTCATCAGTTCAGTCGCTTACATTTTTAAACACAGATTGTTTCAGACCTTTGAAATTTCAGTAGTTTATGTGAAATTCTCAAGCAAAAACTAAAAACATTTATCTGTTGCTAAAATGAAAAACAAAAGATGAACAATCACTTCATTAATTTTATTTTCCTAAGTGAAAGACAATACTTTGAGGGTCATTTTGCAAAAAAGAATATTTGAGATTACCCTTTTCCATTCAAGTCATATTTAGTGTAATGTAGAAACCACGTCTTTTGCAATATAAACTACATAGATAAAAATAAATTTCTTTTCCTGTCTTAATTGTTCTATTTATAGGTATGAGGATTTTCCCCCTTTTCTTTTACAATCCTTATACTACAGTAAATATTACCATCAAATTTTACAATCTGAATGGTAAATGAGGTAATTTAATTTCCAAATGTGTGCAAGTGTCAATTTGTGTCATGACAATGTTAAAACCAACAAAACTTACAAACTTTGTAGTGCTATAAACGGGAAATGGAGAGATGAAAATAGCTAACAGGAAAACAAGTAAGTCTAGTTTCATCTAAATCTGAGATGTTAGGTGAGAATTTTTCTGTCTGAATTGACATGGAATGATCTGGCATTGATGGAAAAAAAAGTTGTGCTAAGACTAAAGAGATGGGCCCATTTTCAGAGCATATATCAATATGAGATCCAGGAACCAACAGGGCAACACCCTCGAACAACTTCCCAAGGACCCATATCTGGCTTTCTACTCCATAGATATAGTATCCTTTCATAACAGATGTATAGATGCACAAAATCTTAGAGAATTTACTAACTACATCAGAAGGTGTGGCTCTCGCACCATGCACGATAACGTTCTTTGACAGTTGACTTTGAGAGTGACAACCACATAGTTCTCAATAAGATATTATTTCTTGTTCTGCCACCTGCACATTATGGTAAACAGAAAATTCCTCCTTGGTACTAAAAGAGAGAAACTTCGATTTGTAGTAGCTGACGTGCTGATACTCATTGTGAGTGGTCACTGGGGAATGACTTAGCATGAATTGTCCACCCAGTGCCATATGTACCAACCAGGCATTAACAGATACATAAAATTTCTTATCTGCACGTATGAGGTGTGATTAGAAATTATGGTAAATAATTTTATTAGAAGAAATTATGGTAAATAATTTTATTAGAAGAAATTATGGTAAATAATTTTATTAGAAGAAATTACGGTAAATAATTTTATTAGAAACAAAGTACACGTAATTTGAGTTAATCTCCTTTAAAGTGCTGTCCTTGGCTGGCAATGCACTTATCCCAAACGTTGACTGGAAACATTTCTGGAAGGATTCATTAGGAAGCACTTTCAGCTGCTCTGTCGTGGGCCCCTCAGTGTCAGGAATGGAGTCAAAATGTTATCCTGTAAGCATGGTTTTAATATTTGGAAAGTGCCAGGAGGCGCATGGTGCTAAACCTGGTCAGTAAGGCACATTTGTGGTAATCACGAAGGCAGTGGGTGAGTATTAACACACTCAAACACATGTTTCCTTCTTCATTCCAAATATGTCCAATGGCTAAAATAAAATGTGGAAGCAATACTCTTTCTTGAAAATACAATAAAAAGATATTTGTGTTGTAATGTACTGCTTCTTACTGATGATCATTATAAAGCTACATTAAATACAACATGTAAAGCAATACTGGTGAAAACACTAAAGTTGGCAGTCTTCGTCTTTTTCTATATTTTACACTTTTTTGGGTCAGTCTGTTGAAAAGTGTAAAAAGGAGATTTTACTGTATCTCTAATTGCATAATACAAGCTCAGCAAGATTAACGGTTCACCGTTTTCTGTAAACAAATCATAAACTTGTTCCATTATTCCCCTGGCAGTGTCTGGTGCAGTTGCATGTGGGCCCCTTATCAATGTACTAATGTCAGCAGCATGTATTACTGTTCCTGAAGAGTCTTTTTTTGGTGTTATGGTTCCATCCATGCAAAGATGCCATACCAATCTTGTTTCCCCATCAGAATTGTATGATCTACATAATCAAAGGCCATGGAAAAATCACTGAGAATTCCAACAAGATAAATTTTGTTGCTTAGTTCTTCTATAATTGAGTTTGTAACATCATACATTGCATTCCTACGTCAAACTGAACTGCTGTAAAGAGGCTGTTCTCAGAAAGATGGCTTAATATTTTGCTGTGAACTATTTTCTCAAAAACTTTTTAGAACATGGAATGAGGGAAATTTGTTTATAATTAGATTATTATTATTATTATTATTATTATTATTATTATTATTATTATTATTATTGGGTTGTGGGGTGCTCAACTGTGCATTTATCAGTGCCCGTACAAATTTCCAACCTTTGCTCAGCCCAATCTCGCCACTTTCATGAATAATGATGAAATGATGTGGACAACACAAACACCCAGTCATCTTGAGGCAGGTGAAATTATAATTAAAAGGCAGATGCTCAGCTTATTATTAGAGGTCTGCTGCTTATCTCCACATATTTATACTGATGTAGTGCATACTTCACTCTTCCAGCAAAAGCACCTTGACTCATTGACTCATTACAAAGTTAAGGATTACACAAAAAAAGTCAGCCCAATATTTCAGTACTTTGACTGAGATACCAGTATACACAGAAAAGTAACTACTTTTTGAGACCAATGAGTTTCATGATCTCTCAAAGAGATGAGTTGGCAATACCAACGTCTGATGGTGGAGTATGGATTGCCTACATAAACAAGTCTATGGGATTTGCTTTTGACGGACATATTTTTGTTATTCCTGTGTTTTCAGCTACAGATATGAAGAGTTTAGGAGCCAATGATTTTAATTTTATATCATTTGTTTTACTGCTATACTTATCATTTGTCTTGCCGAGTTCATTTGTTTCATGCCTAATTTTGTCCAAATTGTTTTTGCCTTGTTCTTAATTTCGAATTTTTTGAGGACAGTATATAGTTTATGGCTTTTTAAAGACACACTGAAGAATTCTGCAATACTGCTGCTGCTTGTAATGTATTTTTAAGCGTTAATTAGAGCTAGCCCTTTGCACTAAATAAAGCTCACTCTCTCTAGTACCTGGTCTTTTGATCCCATAAATCAGCCAAGCTTTCTTTTGGCTTCCACTGCAATGCCCATCACATGTTGTAGAGGAAAAACTGGGTTCATAAGGTTGTAATAGTGTCTTTAGAAAAGAAATTTCTCTACTGTGTATCCTTAGTGAACTACTACTACCTTTTTATGATGTTAAGTCACTCTTAATGGTGAAACTAAGTAAGCATTTAGAAATCTGTGAAATTTCCTTTTCCTTTCTTACTTGAATATGACTGATGAGGATGCTTTATAGCTGCCATTTGACCATCATCAACAAATAAACCACGTATTATGGGGCTAACATCTATTTCAGTAAAGACATATTTAAAAATAAATTATCAGTCACTGTAGCACTATGTCCCATTCTTGTCGGGAATGTTATTGAGGTAGTCACATAAAAGTTACTCCAAATATCCTCGATCAGAACTATCTAAGATGAACTCTTTACTGAAATCACCACATACTATCATTTCTCAGTTATTTCAACTAAGTATTATTAGTAACTCCTTTAAGCATTTCTGCTGTTACTACAGAGTGTCAGAACTGTTGCACTGTATATTTCCAAGTCTATTATTGAAGTGCAGCATTCAAATTAGGTGGTCAATGTGGTATTCACTGTGGTGTGTGGCCTGTGACTTCACTCCACTTATTGTGTTATTGTGTATATAGCTACTCTCCCTTTCCTCAGTTATGTTGCATTAACATGAATTCATCTACATGCAACTGATCAATCTCTAACTTCTAAGTATCTGGCTCATGTAATAACATCACAGAAATGCTGAAAAACCTGAATTAATAGACACTTTAAGAGAGTAACAGCAACTATTCCGTGAAAGCCTACTGCTTACAATGTTACAAGAACAAGCACGAAGCAATGAATACACATGTACTACAGCCCCATACACATTGTTCTTGTATAGACTGCTACAAGACAAAATAAGACTAACTCCAGCATGCACAAAAGCATTCAAGCAGTCATTCTTACGGGACTCTATTATGTGAATGGAAAGGAAGAAATCCTAAGTTGTGGTCAATGGAAATTATCTTCTACCAAGCACTTCACAGTGCCCACTGGTTTGCAAAATATGGCTTTACATGTAGATGACTCAAAATACATATGTAAGTAATTTATCAAATTACATGGACTGGTGACCATAAACCCCCCCCCCCCCCCCCCCCCACACACACACACACACACACACACACACACACACACACACATTGCTTGTAGATTACAAATATATGTCCGTCCATGGTACCAGACACTTTATTCACACATACAACCCATTATTTCCCCCTAGTTCTGTTTCTGTCCTCATGTTAGGGAGCACTATTTAGAAGCAACTATTACAGTTCTAAGTATAATTAAAGAGACTGGCATAGTAGTATACAAAAAAAACAAATAATGAGCTTATAACAACAAATTGGTGATTCATCATTAGAAATGGTTTACAATTGTACAACGAACTAATGCTCAAAATTACAATATATTTTTTATCCAATTATATTGTAAAAATTACAGTTAAAACCTGTCCTCACATTTCTTGATTTCCTTGTCTCTTCCTTTGCCTTAGAGCTTCTCCAATACGACTGTTGGGAAGCTGCATCAATTTCTCAGCACATCTGCTCTGGTATGATACTTTCCCTACAAAATAACCCAAGAGGCCTGCCACAATGACTTTTGGGGTGGCACCAAAACGAGGGTGAGCCTTGAAGTAACCTACAAACAAGGGAAGTAGTATGTATAGTTACAGGTATGTTTTGTTATGTAGTAGAAATGAATGGAGGATATGATACAATTTTTTGTCAAATTTTAGCAACTATATGTACACAATAGAAAACATATTTCACTATATTCTCACTTCAAAATCAGTCAGTTTCTATAAGCAACATTAGAGGAGAGCATTAAAGGTCTAGACCAGGGCTGTGGCATACTTACATGATTAGTGCAGCAAATGTTGTCAGTGCTAACTCTGGGGGACAATGGGAAGAAAGAGGGTGTGTTGCCTGCTGACTCTTTATAGCCAATGAGAGAGCAGGGAGCAGACGGTGTGTTTCACGTAATATTGTCACACAAGCGGAAGAAATAGACGAATATTTTGATAACTATGATTATAAATTTAATTTAAGCTGTGGTATTAGGTCCCAAACTAACTACAAACTCTTAACTTGTGACTTTTGGGTGAAATACTCAAATTTACGTCACAATGCAGATTTTAAATTTATTTTGTGTGAGTAAAACTGTTGCATTTTAGTCCAATCTAGGCCTTGCGTTAAGCTACAGATTTGTCTGTCGCCAGAATGAGGTATTTTAGCTTTCACATCTATTTGCTTTGCTAACTCACAACCAAACCCTCACATTCCATTTCAACCACAGCCTCAATTTGTGACATACTCGGCAAAAAAGCGATCAAATATTTGTGAAAATGATGATAATAAATTTAATCTGTCTCTGTCCCAGCTTAACCACACCCTTGGAAACTGTGGCATATTAAAAAAAGCAGCTGAATATTTGTATAAATATTTATTACAAATAGTCAGCTGCTGCAACTGAAGCTGTACTGTTAGGTCCCAACATAGCCACAACCTTTTAATTCATGACATATTTGGAAAAAGTCAAACATTTATGACAACAGCAAAGAAGAGAATGATGTTGTTGTTGTGGTCTTCAGTCCTGAGACTGGTTTGATGCAGCTCTCTATGCTCCTCTATCCTGTGCAAGCTTTTTCATCTCCCAGTACCTACTGCAACCTACATCCTTCTGAATCTGCTTGTGTATTCATCTCTTGGTCTCCCCCTACGATTTTTACCCTCCACGCTGCCCTCCAATACTAAATTGGTGATCCCTTGATGCCTCAGAACACGTCCTACCAACCGATCCCTTCTTCTGGTCAAGTTGTGCCACAAACTTCTCTTCTCCCCAATCCTATTCAATACTTCCTCATTAGTTATGTGATCTACCCATCTAATCTTCAGCATTCTTCTGTAGCACCACATTTCGAAAGCTTCTATTCTCTTCTTGCCCAAACTATTTCTCGTCCATGTTTCACTTCCATACATGGCTACACTCCATACGAATACTTTCAGAAATGACTTCCTGACACTTAAATCAATACTGGATGTTAACAAATTTCTCTTCTTCAGAAACGCTTTCCTTGCCATTGCCAGCCTACATTTTATATCCTCTCTACTTCTACCATCATCAGTTATTTTGCTCCCCAAATAGCAAAACTCCTTTACTACTTTAAGTGCCTCACTTCCTAATCTAATTCCTTCAGCATCACCCGACTTAATTAGACTACATTCCATTATCCTTGTTTTGCTTTTGTTGATGTTCATCTTATATCCACCTTTCAAGACACTGACCATTCCATTCAACTGCTCTTCCAAGTCCTTTGCTGTCTCTGACAGAATTACGATGTCATCGGCGAACCTCAAAGTTTTTATTTCTTCTCCATAAATTTTAATACCTACTCCGAATTTTTCTTTTGTTTCCTTTACTGCTTGCTCAATATACAGATTGAACAACATCAGGGACAGGCTACAACCCTGTCTTACTCCCTTCCCAACCACTGCTTCCCTTTCATGTCCCTCGACTCTTATAACTGCGATCTGGTTTCTGTACAAATTGTAAATAGCCTTTCGCTCCCTGTATTTTACCCCTGCCACCTTTAGAATTTGAAAGAGAGTATTCCAGTCAACATTGTCAAAAGCTTTCTCTAAGTCTACAAATGCTAGAAATGTAGGTTTGCCTTTCCTTAATCTTTCTTCTAAGATAAGTCGTAAGGTCAGTTTTGCCTCACGTGTTCCAGTGTTTCTACGGAATCCAAACTGATCTTCCCCGAGGTTGGCTTCTACTAGTTTTTCCATTCGTCTGTAAAGAATTCGTGTTAGTATTTTGCAGCTGTGACTTATTAAGCTGATAGTTCGGTAATTTTCACATCTGTCAACACCTGCTTTCTTTGGGACTGGAATTATTATATTCTTCTTGAAGTCTGAGGGTATTTCGCCTGTTTCATACATCTTGCTCACCAGATGGTAGAGTTTTGTCAGGACTGGCTCTCCCACGGCCGGCAGTAGTTCCAATGGAATATTGTCTACTCCGGGGGCCTTGTTTCGACTCAGGTCTTTCAGTGCTCTGTCAAACTCTTCACGCAGTATCGTATCTCCCATTTCATCTTCATCTACATCCTCTTCCATTTCCATAATATTGTCCTCAAGTACATCGCCCTTGTATAGACCCTCTATATACTCCTTCCACCTTTCTGCTTTCCCTTCTTTGCTTAGAACTGGGTTTCCATCTGAGCCCTTGATATTCATACAAGTAGTTCTCTTATCTCCAAAGGTCTCTTTAATTTTCCTGTAGGCGGTATCTATCTTACCCCTAGTGAGATAGGCCTCTACATCCTTACATTTGTCCTCTAGCCATCCCTGCTTAGCCATTTTGCACTTCCTGTCGATCTCATTTTTGAGACGTTTGTATTCCTTTTTGCCTGTTTCACTTACTGCATTTTTATATTTTCTCCTTTCATCAATTAAATTCAATATTTCTTCTGTTACCCAAGGATTTCTACTAGCCCTCGTCTTTTTACCTACTTGATCCTCTGCTGCCTTCACTACTTCATCCCTCAAAGCTACCCATTCTTCTTCTACTGTATTTATTTCCCCCATTCCTGTCAATTGCTCCCTTATGCTCTCCCTGAATCTCTGTACAACCTCTGGTTCTTTTAGTTTATCCAGGTCCCATCTCCTTAAAAAAAAAAAAGAGAATGATAGAAATTAATATTTTCATCTCTCATCTGTTACATGAAAGTATCGTCCCATTTGCTACCTGTAATTGACACAATGCCAATCTACCATCAGTAGATAAATAGCACCGTGAGTGCCACTGGCACTGGTCCAGACTTTAGCTGAGGAAGGTAAAGCCAACATCCGATACTTGTAGGTTCAATAGATCTGTAACATCTTTATGTACAGTAGATTTAATACGAGTATACTGGATGCTTTTGCAAAATGAGGCCAAACTGCAGAAAATGACACCTGAGGGAATAAGGCCAGAAATGCATTCCAAAGGAGGTACACTGACTTTAAGGTAGAGATAAAAGATATTTAACAGTGATCATAGACAGGTGGCCTGCCAGCATGGGGTAAGCCAGACACTTGTGTGGAACATTTCCCATGACAACTGCCACTATCTATATTACTTATAATGAATGCCGGCCTTATTAACTACAGACCTACCACCGTGGCAAAGGTTTTGTTGATGGTTCATTGCACAGGCCTCCATTATGCTGGAATTTCTGTCAATCATCCTGTTCTTTGATGAGGTTATCTTTACAAAGGGCAGTATTGTCAACCTTCACAAAACCCACATATGTACTACACATAATCCCCAAGGCTTGGTGGCAGCGAACCATCAATACTGGTTCAGCATTGATGGGTGGGGAGGGATTATTGTTAACAGCATCATGTGACCAACCATTCTTCCACAATACCCCACAACAAGGCATATCTGCACTTCCTGCAGGTGACTGTGCCTCCCTTCTGAAACACATGTCTTTGGTGGTGCAAAGGTCTACCAGATAATGGTGCATCACACTCAATGCTCTCTTGAGTGCAGAGCTAGAACACTAGTACAGACAGAATGTTCCAACTTCCCTGGCGCAATTTCATGAGCCCTTTAAATCACTGAAATCTGCACTGTTAAAGATCTTTTAAGTCAGCCTTCTAGTGGGTGTAGTTCCATTGGAAAGACTTTCCAGCCATATGCATCTATCACTTTCTTTTGATTCTTACCCTTTAGGGATTGTTTCCTGCAGTCTGTGCCCATTTAGTAAAATCACCACTACTTATGAATAATCATATATCTCTGAATTCAAGATGAGGTTATTTCCTGAAATATCACACCCAGCTGTAGGGGGTCTTTTTGCACTCACAGCACATGATGTCGAGTTTCTTTTCGTGACCAAATAAACATCGAGCTTCCATTAAACCATAACTCTACTCTCTGCTACATCTACTACTTTAGCCTTGAACTTATACATGCACTTTGAGCATTGTGGTATGATAGCATTAATTGTTTATTGTGACAAATATTTTACATCAGTAATTGTTTAACTTTCGACATCACACCTCTAAACCGCATAGTAAAGTGTGCAATAGATCGTAGTGTGGAACAACATAGTTCAAAATAAAATTTTTCAACAGGTGTTGCTATGATGCAAATTTCAAAATCATGGTTTTCACCATGCAGAAAGAACAAACAATTGTGCGGATTCAATGAAGTGTGGAGCGACATAAGCCAATTTTAGGAAGTGGTGAAAAGAAGAATGTTTGAAAAATGTGAAGCCAGCTACAAAAGCTTTCAGTGGTCCACAGAGTGGACATTTCAAAATTATTGAAATGGAAGCAGACATTTCAAAATTATTGAAATGGAAGCAGAAGCATTGGTGCACGAGAAATGAAAAGAAGTAATGGCAGTTTCCTGTGATGCCATATGAAATAAAGCACATGAATTAGCACAAGATCACAGTGACCAATTTAAAGTGAACTATGTATAGTGTACTGGGGTGATGAGACACCACGTACTTCTGCTGTGCCATTGAATGTACCTTGCTCTGCGTCCTCCGGCATTAAATGTCGAGAAACTGGTAGAGGATCAGTATCGGATTATACGACTGAAAAAGGAACATGCTTGCCTTTTAGGGCAAATTGGAAATGCTGACGAGACTTCTGTTTATTTCAAGATGCCACCTGGTACAACAGTGAAGAGAAAGGTGCTGAAAGTGTATTGATTTGCACTACATGCAGTGAGAAATTCCGAATCACCATGATGTTATGCATGCTTGCCAATGGAACAAAGATGTGACCATATGCCATCCTCAATCATGAAACTATGCCACAGGAAAAGCTGCTGCCTGGTGTCGTATTCCATTTCAAGGATACATTAATGAGTTCATTACAGGTTGGCTCCATACAGTCTGGAGCACTGGAGCAGAAGGCTAGGATGTGGATCCCTAATGCTATCAAGGGGCATCTGACACCCACAGTAAAGGCAGAAATACTGAAACTGAACACAGATCTTGTCATTCCAGGAGGCATGACTTCATAACAAGAAGTGTTAGATGCACTGGTGAACGAGCCATTTAAAGATCTGAAAGCAGTTGTACACCTAGTAGTTATTTTAAGGTGGTCAAGCCATGACACCTACTGGTAAACTAAGGAAGCCTTCAGTAGGCCTATCGCTAATTACAGAATGGATTCAGGCCCCTTGCACATGCATATCCAGTTCATCAATTGTAAACGACTAAGACACACTGAGTAACAAATATGCATTAAATGGGAGTGAAGATAATCTGCTATGGGATGAAATGCTCTGCAGATTCTGTGCAGCATTTCAGTGGAGGAGGACTAACTGGCATCTGTATCTATTGGAGATCTTTATCTAATTTTATCAGAACTTTTATTGTCTCATTCAGTTATCTGTAATAAGAAAACCATTTGTAAGTTTTCAAAATTAACCTACTAGGCCTGTGGAGCACGTTTTTCTGAAATCACTGGTTCAACAATGGCGGATCATCTAGCATTCGAAATCATATTGGGTTTGGACATATACAGAATATAAATCTTTTCCATGAACATCATTACCTGTAACTGAGGAAAAGAGCAACAGACAGCCCACAGAATAATTTCTATTTTTGTAATGTATGACAGGTGCTCTGTAGGAATTACTAATTCACATCTATTCTCAAATACTTTACATGCAAATGTAAAATGGCTTGCTCATTATTGTTATTACTACCACTACCACCAATCATGCAAATCATCACATGAACATGAAAATAGCTAACACACACACATATACATAAGGCCAATGCTACCTACTCCTTCATGTGCTATCAGTTTCTACGAGATTTCGGTTTTATTAGTAAGATCAAGCTGACATCTGTGATAATGTAACCTATCAAACTATAGTTAGGGGCCTACTTCATTTTCTATCCTCTTATATATTCTCGAGGAATTCTTCACTACAAGTCTATTGAGTAAACAGTATCTAATCACTAATTGTTTGTAGGGTTCTACTGTTCTACCATCAGTTTGTGAGTCAATGTCTTGCACTCATAGTGTGCCTACATACACCGTATTTTTAGCTAGTATGTGATTCTTTTCTTAGGATCAAAGTTAAAAAACATGGGAACACTTTTTAAACTGCAGGAAAAGGACATTAAGAATAATAACTATCTAGAAGTAGCAGTCAAGCTCACCGGATAAAACAGTTAAAAATGGCTATCCTTACTGTACCAAGTGAGTACATGAATCAATCTGTGTCCATAACAGAAAAAACATTGCCAAATATTTCACTAACAGTTCTCTACATAATCACTGAACAGGAACCAGTTCGGACTTCCAATCACCAAAGGAAAACAAGTAAACATCAAAAGCTTTTTCCATCAGGGAAAAAACTGTATTTCAAATAGCCCAAGGAGCTGAATCACATTATTAAAATATAATAAAAAGTAGGCTAGTTAAAACAGTCTTCAAAAGTAATGCATACCACAGATTAAAGGACTACATAGTGGACTCAGAGTACTGGCTAATGATGAAAGGTGATAACTGCAACACTCTGCAACATTACAAAATTTTTACAAGAAAATCATGTATTGAGATCTCTAGTGGAGGTCAATAATGTATTGTCATTCTCCTGGGTTACTCATTATGGGATGGGGGAGAATGCTGTCAGTTTTTTTCCAGCTGACTAACAGGAGGATATGAAGACAAGTACGAATACAAGCATGAGGCATACCAGTATGTTTATGGGCACTGAGTCAGTTTTCTGGACAAATTGGAGTTAGGCTATTGAAGCACGTTTAAGGCTGTGGAGTCGCCAGCAAGTGTACTTGATCTATGCAGTAATGAAGGGCAAAATTATGTTTATAAATTATCAAGAGCAAATTGTGGGAATATCAAAGAATCCTGTACAATAGGAACCATACAAACTGAAGGAGTGCAGCCGTTTTGAAACTGACCTCATAACCGAGAGTAGAGTTTCGGCCATCCTGACATAGGTTTAAATTACTTCTAGCAAATGCTAGGATGATTCTTTCAAGAAGAGCACGTCCTACTACCTTTCCTATCTTCATAAAAGCATACTTTTACATTTTGTGAGTATGTGCCTTTCGCGCTATTTATTTTCATTTTGTTATTATTATGGCAATACCTACAGCATTGTAAGATAATCCCTGTATGCGTAAAAAATATAAATCTATGTTAGTTTCTATAACATTCTGATAGTTACAGACTACGAAGTAAACTCAAATTCACAATGATGTAACCTGTCGAAACTGTTACAAAATTGATAAAAACTGCTTTATTTTACCAATGACAGTATGTTTCTTAGGTGCTACAGCAAATGTTTTCTCTCTTGTGATGCGACGCCACTATTGTTTACTTCATCTGAACACACTCTTGACAATTACACTCACCTGACTTCACGGCTAAATAGGTTGTACCACCCAAAATTGTTGCGAAAGGTAACGATCTCTGATAGAAACTATCTCGGTTGCATTGTCTTAGTACTCTTACTTCTTCCATCGTAAGCCGGTAAGGCTAAAATAAAGCAAACAATAACACTGAATTTCTGACAATAAAGTAACGATACAAAATGTCACTTTCATTTATTTCACATATGAGATGGCTTGCCATCTGAGGTGAAAACTGGGGATCAAGCCTGCCATGAGAAGCCGCGTGAGTATCAGGATTCTGCGGTGGATCCAGCCCATCAATCCCTACAGGAGCTGCCATGTTTACAATCTACAATCCACATTCACATAACATCAGTGATACTTACTAAATAAGTCGATATTAATGATCTCTGGCTGGTACGCACAATCCAAGGCAGCCAACATCAAATGCTGCTGCAGTTACAAATTGGTTTTTATAATTTTATTATTTTCATTAACGTATGAATTTCAAAAACCTGTCATTTTTAGTTTCACAATTGTCACATCATACTCGTGAGCTAGCTATTGCCCACATATAACCCAAATTCATGCAATGTTTGGTCTCTCAAACCACAACGTTTATAACGTTCTCTTTGTCAACACATAAAAGTTATTTCTTTATTCATCCAAAAATCTTTCACACAGTTACAGCTACAGAAAATGTAACGGTAATTATGCCGATTCATACTGGCTGTCAAAGCACCGTCACGACCAACGAGCTAGTTTATATACCTCCTTGGCAACGAGTTAAAATTTTAACTCGTTGGTCCTTGGTCACGACCTTCGACCTCACGACAAGCCAATTCAAGTCATGTGATATCAGCTCGCATAGCTGTCCGCAGCTGTTTTTTCCGCGGGAATTACGTTCAACTGTTTGCATGCGTGAAGTGCACGAAGTTCATATACACAGAGTTCACATTTGTACAAAAATTGCTTTTATTCGGCTCAAATAGTTTGCAGCTTGCAGGGATAGGGTACATATTTGAGGAGGAAGACAGAAGTGCAAAAAACAAGAACCAAAAAAATGTGTGGGTCTGAAAAATATGAGTTCGAGGAGGAGGAATCTGGATTTTATATTTTAGAAAGTCGAAGAATCAGTTTTCTTTTTTTTTTCATTTGTTACGTCAAATTGAAACCAGACTCACTAAAAGGAACACAGTGTTACAAGCTGCCATCACCGTGAAGTATTGGTTTGTTTAAGGTTAAGTTTAGTTGTTAGGCCAATGCAAACTTTTGTGCAATAGTCGTATCTCCCTCAGTACCTTTCCCTTCAAGATTTATAGATTTTCTTTAAGCTTTGTATGAAGATTTTAACAGTTCGAGTGCCTTATTTGTACTGGGTTAGCCGATGAAACCACACAAATGTTGACCATGATGCTTGGATCAGAGCTACTAAAAATAAGTCCGCCACAAACAAACATTAAAGCAAAGAACTTACAGTGTCTCAAGGTTTCAGTCCACTTCGTTACAAAACGCTACAAATGCCCGACAACTATAAATAAATTCCACCTACTAATCAATGTGATTCTACCTACAATACATTTTTCACTTTACAAGCTGCAGCCATACTGCAATCCATTTCATTGTTAAATATTAAATGCCATACCGGTATGTATAAAAATCCACTTTATAAGTGTAGTACAGGGCAACTAATTTAGTGCACTCATGTCGTATAATTCAGTCTCCTGCCTCACTGTTTCAATTAATCTTTCATCATTTATTATAAATTTTAACAAAATAAATAACGAAACGAAACAATTTATAACAATTAACGAACAAAATACAACTGAAATCAACCACGGAAACCACGACGAAACGAAATATGAAGATCTGCGTATGGCCGCGTATCGGGAGGGAATGGGCGTGGGGTCACTTGATCGACAACGGACGAATGACTTCAGCCATCAAAACTTTCTTCCCGAGAAACCTGTCAGTGCCTTGGGGTGAAGTGACAGGAACGAAGCTCCAGGCCCCGGTGGAATCCCTGTTAGATACTGTACTGATTTTGTTGCTGAATTATCCTCTCTTCTCGTTACGATCTGCCCCTCGAACAAAAAATCGTGCTAGTTCTTGGAAAAAGGCACAGATCACATCCGTCTGCAAGATGGGTAGTAGGAGTGATCAACGTAACTACCGTCCAATATCCTTGACATCGATTTGTTGTACAACCTTAAGCCCGGTTCACTCACGCAAAAAAAGTGTCACCACAGTTCGTGGCATACTGCAGTTGCATGTGCTAACTTCCAGTTTGTATTGGCACAACTTAAGAGACGCAACATTTGTCATGCCATAAAAAGTTGAACTTGGTTGTATTTTGTTGCGCCAATTTCCTTCCGTTACTGCTCCCTGACGGCAGTATTTCCAACCAAGAGCATTCTGTTGTAGTTATCGTGGAGTAATTGCTGCTGTACTCCATTCGATTTCAGTGTGTTTTCGTTTTATTTATAATAAAAGTGATCACAGTGGTAGCCGGTAAAATTTCACAGCTTCTGCAACAGCAAGAGCAGCAACATAGTTTGATTTCTGGAGCAGAGAGAGAGAGAGTGCGTATGTGTGTGTGTGTGTGTATGTGTGGATAGGGGGGAGGGGCAATATTTGCAAACCAGTGACGCATGCCACAATTTACAAGGTTTTTGGATGAATAAAGAAATAAACTTGATACATGGAACAAAGAAAGTAAGTCATATAAACTTCGTGGTTTGTGAGACCAAACATCATATAAACTACAGATTGTATGCACGAAACAGCTGTCGCGTGTGGTGTGGTATCTGCTAAACTTTAGAATTAGTTATTCGAAATGCCTATATCAACGAGTACAATAAGATTCTAAAATCTTGGAAGAGTGGCATGTCTGCAGATGTTATTTACGCGCCATCTGTTGGTTAGTTTGCCATTGCAGATGTCATTTTCGTCTCGGAGTGTTATTTCTTTTATAAATGTGTTTGTGGCTCCTGACATGTCCTTATGCGAAATCTATTTTCGGATCAAATATTTGGGTTTCGTCTTCCTTATATTTAACCGTTGTCACAACTGTAACGCCATAACCTGCACTATAATATTCATATCCACCCACATGATTTCAGTTGACATCATATTGAAAGCTGTGCAACTAAATAGAATTTGTGCTACCTTGTGTAAATGGTAGCTCACGATGCCACTACAGAAAGCTACGACCTGTGATGCCACACTAATTGCGAGTGTGAAGCCAGCTTTAGAACTTATTCTCGGCTCAACCAATATGACCTCAATGATAACCAGCATGGATTTCGAAAACATCGATCATGTGAAACCCAACTCGCACTTTTATCACATGAGATACTGAAAGCTTTGGATCAAAGCGGTCAGGTGGATGCCGATGCTGTATTTCTTGAATTCCGAAACGCATTTTACTCAGTAACACACCTACGCTTATTGTCACAAGTATGATCATACGGGGTAGCAAGTGAAATTTGTGACTGGATTGAGAACCTTTTGGTAGGAAGGGTGGAGCATATTTTCTTGGGTGGAGAGTCATCGTCAAATGTAGAAGTAACTTTGCATAAGTCTCAGGGAAGAGTGTTAGGACCCTTGGTGTTCATGTTGTATACTAATCACCTTGCAGACATTATTAACAGTAAAATCAGGATTTTTGCAGACGATGAAATTTTTTATAAAGAAGCTGCATAAATATTGTCATATGTTGATAAGATTTCAAAGTGGTGAAGAGACTGGCAACTTTCTTTAAATGTTCAGAAATGCAAAATTTTGCCCTTCTTCAAGAGAAAAAACATAGTATCCTATGGACTATAATATCAGAGAGTCACTGTTGGAATTGGCCAAATCATACAAATACCTGGGTGTAACACTTTGAAGGGATATGAAATGGAATGATCACATAGGTTCAGTTGTGGGTAAATCAAGTGGTAGACTTCGGTTTTTGGTAGAATACTAGGGAAATGCAACCAGTCTACAAAGGAGACTACTTACCAATCACTCCTGTGATCGGCTCTAGAATATTGCTCAAATGTGTGGAAGTCATACCAGATAGGACTAACTGGGGATATTGATCGTATACAGAGAAGGGCAGTACAAATGGTCACAGGTTTGTTTATCCTGTAGGAGAGTGTCACAGAGATACTGATGGACCCTACATGTTGCTCACATAGGGAGTGTGAAGATATGGTTAGAATAATTCCTGCAAGCACAGATGCTTTCAAGCAATCATTCTTCCACACTCCATGCATGAATGGAACAGGAAGAAATCCTAATAACTGGTACAATGGGACATACCCTCTCCCATGCACTTCACAGTGGTTTGCAGAGTATAGATGTAGATACAGTGACCTGGAAACGATATGGATTTAAAAAAAAATTAAAAATCTCCTTTTACTGTAATTTTAGCCGGGTACACACACTCAACTAATGCGGTGCCACCGCTTGTGGTTTTCTGTAATGGCATTACAAGCTACCGTGCACACAGGATGCCACAAATTCTATGTACTTGCACAGCTTTTAATATGGAGTCAACTGAAATCATATGGGTGGGTATGAGTGTTATAGTGAGAGTTATGGTATTAGCGCTGTGATAAGAGTTAAATTTAGGGAAGAAGAAACCCAAAAGTTGGATCCAAAAAGAAATAAAGATTACGAAGTTCGTCATACCTCTGATGCTTTATATCTTTCGCACATAAGACAAGTTGAGTCTGTGCTGTGTAAAAATGTTTTTTTCCTCTCAGTCTTTTATATGTTGATGTTCGAGTATGTAATGAAACTGTTAGCTAGTCGGAAATAAATAATCTTAAGGTTATGGGATACGTGATTTTACTGCAGAAAATCAAACATGGGTTGCTGTTCTTGAAGCTCTAGAAGATGCAAAAGTGTATCTGCTGACCACTGTTTTCACTTTTTTCGATAATAAGATGAAAATACACTGAAATGTAAAGGAGCACAGCAGCAATTGCTCTGCGATGAATGAGACAGAATGCTTGCATTTAGAAATCTGCCACCAGTGAGAAGTAGTGGAAGGAAAGTGGTGCAACAAAATACAACCAAGTTCAACTTTCAGAGGCATGACAAAAGTTATTTCTCTTGAGTTGCGCCACTAAAAACTGTGAGTCCACACATGCAACTGCATTGCAACTGCAGTTTGCCATTAGCTTTGTTTACACTTTGTTGCATGTGTGAACCTAGCTTTATTGGAGGAATAGATGACATTCTGCTGATCAAAATATCTAACTGAATATATTAGCCATCTAATGATAGATGAACATGGTAAACAGAAATTGGTTATGGCATTGAAATAAAACATTTTCAAAAGAGATGGTGGATGGTTGAGTCACTCACTAACTATGATAAATGGACACAGAGTAGCCGAGATTCAACATGGATAAAATAATGATGTCTGGTTATTCTCATTGTATTTTATGTATTTTATTGATCCACAATATTGTACAACTCCAACTGTCGTGCCTTGTCTAAGGCATCACTGTAGTTGTGTGTTTGAACCCGGCTTACATTAAGGTTTCCAGAGCCTTGGATTACTTACATGAACATTCCCCCACCACCACTGGCGAAAGTCAACTTACAAGTGGAGACATACTACATGCACATTGCCATCACACCTTACACATATAAGCTTTGAAAGTTAATATCCACTTTACTTTCTTAAGAGTCCCACACATGAGCGACGGATCACAGCAATCTGTCACATATGATATTGCTGCAACTGGTCGCATGCCTTGACACCGCCACACACAAACGATTTGCAGAGCATTTCCTATCAGTCCATTATTATGAGCGCCACTGTGTTGAGAAGTTATCGTCTGGAAAATCGACTGTTTAGCAGCAGTAGGTATTCCCACACAAAAAATAAATAAAAAATACAGGAACTGTAATTTATTAAACTTGTTTTGAAACTATTTCTTCCAGTTACTAACTGTAGACTATTTTACATAATATGTAGCATTTTTCATTGACACCAGTGGGTTGTGTACCTCTTACTACAAGGTTAATGAAAGTCATTTTTCATTTATTGGTATTTTTTCACTTATTTATTTATTCTTGCCCATGGAGTCCAGTTGATAGTTTTCAGTTGAGTGTGTAGGGCATGTCATACAATGTTGGATATGCAATAAATGTACAGTAAAGAAAACAGGATTACATTTTGCACGCACATATGAGGTCATTACTGTTTTATGTCACAAGATAACAACTGATATTTAATGTAATATTTCATACTCACTCATACTGCATACACATTTCTCTGTAAGGTACACTTTTAAACAATTTTTAAATCAATTTAATTCCTTTATCTCCTTAATGACTTTGGTAGCTTGTTAAAAACCTTTTGCCTATTTTATAGCTTAACTTCAAGTATTTACACAATTTATTTTGCCATCTCAATGTGTCAATAATAGAAATGTTCATGTCTATGTAGGCTTCCACATACAGAGTCAGTTGACATACAACTTTTCTGAGTATCATTCCATGTCATAATGTAAACAACTTTGCTGAGAAAACTTTTATATCTGTAGGTATGTTTTCAGTATCAGTACTTCTGATTACCATAAACCTTGTTATAAATTTTATGAGAAAAAGACTATGAGAAGTGAGAAGGAACTTGAGTGTAGCTTGACTACCACTTAATATTACAGTTGATCATTCTGTTTGAAAGTTAAAACTTGTTAACAATGCATGTAATTCTTGATGAATAACCCGATATTATCTGGAGAAGCCCAGTGTACAGGGATACTTTCATCAACTTCCCAAAAATTCTACTTCTGCATCACAAGTTTAAAAATGCTATGCACTGCAAAAACTGAGGGTGCATTTTGTATTATGTCTTAATATAAATGGCAACTCTGTACTCCATGTCTCACAGTAGTTCATGGTCCCTGAATAACTATGAATTCTAATGCGATGTTATTGCTCAACATGGGCAAAGTGAAATGAAATAAAACTTAACAACTACAGAAACGAATTGCAGCCATATTGCCACATTTGCTGCTTTACATCCAGGTAGCCATATTTCATGCACGAATCACATGTGAACCTCAAAATGCTTGGGATTTCCATGCAATCAGCAATGGATTTTTGCGATTTACCCACACAAGTGCGACCTATGAAGTAATCATATGATCGCTGCAATCCATTCCTTGTATGTGGGCTCTTTAAAAGCACTTTTCCAACTAAGGAGAAAATATTTTGTAAAATGGAAAAATGTCCTTAAGCTGTGTGATAGGAAATTCCATTCCGGCATTCAACAATTCCTTATAAGCACTTATTTGTAATAAAGAAACACAGCATTCTTTAAATTGATGTATAGATTAGAAAAATATTGTAACTGGGAGTATGAAGTTGTTGAGGTTGATATTACTGCTGAATAGACAAAATTGTACAGGGATTTTTTTTTATTTCACCATTATGGGAACAGTTTTCCTCTTTAGTCTTCGAGTGCAGTGGAAATAAGAAATTTATTTGCGCTTTATGAATTTAAAGCTACTTTTCAGCCTAATTAAAATGCTATGTAAGTACAACAGTGTTTCTACTGCTGCAACCACTGAAAAATAACTGTTCTGGACAGCAGTAGAAAGTTTGGTTACAAAATTAAGTACTGTATTGGTAAGGGAAGCATCATGTTGATGTCGCCCACAAGCTAGCAGATTCTTATCTACCTCTAAAAATAAAAACAAAGTAGAATTGTTGAGACAAAAACCTGTTGTATGTAGCATCAAAGTACTGTACTTAAAATAAAATTTTAGAAATAGTGCTGTCTGGAACACATGTACTGCAGTGATGAAAATGAATTTCGTCCTCGGCAGGTAGTTCCCTTATTAGCTTATTGAATATCTCCAAACGATTTCTACAAATACCTATTGTTGTATCCAGTATTTTTGTGCCCATTTTTTCTTCGCCAACCTCATCCTAAGCTCTATTCCACACCAGCCATAGTCATGAAAAATAGCAACGTTGTGAAGACAGCCTACTGAAATTATGCAGTTCTATGTTATGAGACGTCCAGATTGTGAATGTTCGGCTTTCTTTGCAGTGAGGTCTGCTACTTTTGTTGAACTTTGTCTCTAAACGTCCAAAGATCGCTAGTCTGTCTCTAAAGGTAAGTTTTCTGACTGATATGTTTTTATAGAAACGACATTTAAATACAATATACGAGAATGAGGCCAAATAGAAAACGTGCTAGTTAAGAGTAGTTTGTTAACTACAGGAAATGTGTATTACTGTTAGTTAAACGACATTTTTCAGCTGCCAGACACGCGTTATGCTCCAGGATGTCCAAACAGGTACCGTTCCAGTGGCGGTCAAAGCTAAATCACGTTATTCTGGTTCCCAGGAGATAAGGACAAACACTGTGAATGGTTGAAAGCTATTCCAGGAAAATACTGGTTCCCTTCCGAGAGTTCTGTGGTGCGTGTTAAGCAGTTCAAAGAAGAGGACAGAATAAACTTTGATATGTTTAAGGATATGCTAGGAAACAAGCAGAAATACCTAAGATCTCGACCAAAATCAAGAGACGGCGTAATACCAAGAGTTTTTGCCAATATATCTCATTATTTAAATAAAACATCTAAAACTGACTCTGGGAAAAATCCAAGTGAAAGAAGACCTGAATGAGAGGAACATCTTCATAAGATAAACGAAGAACAGCTTGTGGAAGATATGATAAAAAGTGTCACAGATTTGTGTAAAAATATAGATAGAACTGTGCAAAGTGTCATGTGGTGCGATACTGTAATTAATGATTCTACATGTTTCCATGGGTTATCAGTGGGAAGCATTCAAAAAATTCAAGTTAGTGTAAAGATTGTCAGTTGTGTGTAGGGGAAGGTGGGGGAATTACACGCATGTGGGTAATCCCACGCAGGCTGATTTATGCAGTTTGAATGGCGCAAGCTGTTCCTAGTTGGTGCTACACCCTGCCGGCAGGAGTAACAACTACTATGCAGCTTACGCCAGCCATTTTCCAGTGGCATTGTTGGAGCAGTGAAGTATTGTTTATTTTCGGCGTGTCTCATGTAATTTTGGTCAGCTGTATTTTGCAAGGTAAGTGCTACTATAAGTTGCTTTAATGTAATTCTTGCATATCAACTACTAACCCTAGATTAAACCTTTAATTTAATCGTAGATTTGTCCCGCTATTTGAATTAGGTGCCGAGTTATGCCTAGGCTAGTCATCAAACTTACGGTGGGGTAATGCCACGCAGCTGTTGAAGTGCGTGGTATTCCCCCTTGCAGGTTATATCTTCAATACTAACGAGGGTTTTTTTAAAATTTAAGATGGGTAGATATTATAAAAGAAAAACCCAAAAACCAAAACGGATGCAAAAGGAACTTTGTAAGGCTCTTGTTGCCATCAAATCTGGAAGGAAAATAAGGGAAGTATCAAGAGCTTTCGGGATTCATGAAGCTACCTGCGAACGAGAATGAAGGTTAAAAATACCGAGGGTCCAAAACTTGGAAGAAAGCCAACAGATTCGACAGGACAGGATATTGAGATTAGGGATCATGTTATTACAATGGCCAAGCTGTTCTATGGCATTACATGCATCCAGCTGCAAAAGATTGCATTTGAGTATGCACAGGCTAACAACATTGCAAACAATTTTGATAAGTCATCTAGGTTAGCTGGAAAGGATAGGCTAGCTCTATTTTTAAAAAGAAACTCAAGTATTAGCATGAGAAAACCTGAAGCAACTAGCATTAACAGAATACAGGCATTTAATGAAGAAGAGGTTAATGCAAATTTTAAAAATTTAGAACATTTCTTTGAAAGATATAAATTTAAAGAGGGGCGAGTGTTCAACGTCGATGAAACGGACATAAATACTGTACAAAAGCCTGACAGAATTTTGGCTCCTAAAGGTGTTAAACAAATAGGTGGGGCCATGTCTTGGGAAAGGGGGAAAAACATGACTGTGATATGTTGTCTCAGTGCTGCTGGTACCAACATCCCTCCTATGTTTATCTTCCCCAGGAAGAGGAGCTCAAATCTCTTAAGTAATGATGGACCAGTTGGAGCAATATATGGTTGGTCTGTCAATGGCTGGTCCAATGAGTCATTACTTTTCGAATGCATATAACATTTTCAGAACAATGTAATATCAACTATTGATGATCCTGTGCTGCTGATTTTAGATAATCACAGCAGCCACATTTCACTTGACATTTTTGAATTTTGTAAAAAACATTCTATTGTCATGGTAATGATACCTCCACACACTTCTCACAAGCTTCAACCACTAGATGTTACATTCTTTCCCTCTTTGAAATCAGTCTTCAATCGTGAATGTGACATGTATATGAAGTCACAGGTGTATCAAAAAATTACACCATATGAGTTAGCAGAACTTTTTCATAATTCATATATTAAGGTCGCTACCATGGACAAAGGGCAGTCAGGGTTTAAGGCATGTGGGATTTGTCCTTTCAATCCAAACAAATTTCAGCGTGACGATTTACAACAATGTGAGATCTTCAGAGTGTTGTCCTTGAAGATGAAGAGGTTCCGAATGCAACAAATGGAAATGAAGTGGTTGCATCTACAAACGAGCTACATATCTCCAAAAGGAGTCAAGAACAGATTCCTGGATCTTCAGCAGAAGATGTTCCACTTCTAGTAGGCCTAGAAGAGGTCACAACAACATCAACTGAAAGTGCATGTGTCAAGCACATTAGTGTATTTGACATATCTCCTGTTCCAAAACAAAAACAAGTTCTTCCTAAGACGAAACAAGCCAAGGGAAAGCCTAAGGGAAAGTCAGTGATCCTTACAGCAACTCCAGAGAAAAACAAACTGCTAACGGAGTTATCAATAAAAAACAAAAAGAAGCCATGAAAAAGATAGCTGAAGGAAACAAGAAAAGAAATCTTAAGGATAAAGCAGATAAGTGGAGAAATCTGCAACTTAAAAAAAGTCTCAAAGAAAAAACAGACATTATATAAGAAGAAACACCACCAAGAAAATGAAAGTAGCAGCGAGGATGACCTAAATCTGGACTTGCAGAACATTTGTGATGATGATGAAATGGATGATATTGGTCCATTGGCGATTTCAGATGTCTGTTTAGTTTGTGGAGAGTTTGGGAAAGATGGAGAACTATGGTACCGATGTATTTCTTGTAGCAGATGCAGTCATGAAGAATGTAGTGGCTGGAACACTCCAAAAGGTTACAAGTGCGATCTTTGCTGTATGAGAAAATGAACTCTTTTCACATCAATAAAAAGGTAAAAACCAAAAATTATAAGAGATATTTGTAGAATTTCATTATTTCGTTCTTAAATATGCTGTTTACTATTTGTAGTAAGTAATAAGCAAATAAAAATAGCAATTATTGTACATTTTTATGGTTTGTTTGTTTTACGTGTTATTACCCAGTGCTTTGCGTGTCATTACCCTCAGGGGTGGGGAATACCACGCATTTGCGCTTTTTTTATTTTAATGTTAAAAATTAAAGTACTGTTTATAACTATTTACAGACGATTGGAATATGTGGAGAAATGTCCATTGTATGGTATGTACTTATTTTCGTAGGTTTTAATGATGTAACGAATGGTTCACATCGATTTTTCCTTAGTTGCGTGTATTTCCCCCACTCTCCCCTACATTCAAGTATCTGTTGGCAATAATATTGCAATGTCCATGAGTTGTAAAGGATAGCGCCTCTAAATTTAGAAATAAACCAGTGGTCACTATTAGAGAACATTCTGTAGAGGTATGTAACAACTGAAACGTCCAGTGAAAGTTGTGAACTTGATTGTATCACAAAATTAAAAAACTCTGTTGCAAATTTGAAGAAAAATTTTACTGAAGAAACGGAAACACTATTTATGACAGTTTCCTCTGTGACCAAATTATATTATGTGATAAGAAAAAGAAAAGCTACTCTGTCAGTAAGTAGTTATGCTAGATCTAAGGGCAACTCCGTAACTACAGAAATAGCACTGACAACAGAAACATTAGCAGATTCAGAGGAAACACGAAACTTAGGAACAAAACCTTGAAGATCACATCTGGATACCATCTGTCTATTCCAGCAACAGAAGATCACATTACATCTGAGAGTATAACTCCAGTCATCCAGAAGACTATGACATCACCATCCAGGAAACACTGACCTGCAGCACACAACCAGGACTTAAGTGGTGACACATGACAAATACCGATAGACAATATATCAAGCCCTCTTGGCCAAAAACAAATACAAGTAAGTCACCTAGTCCAAAATTAAATTAAAATTTAGTTGTATTTGACCGGAATGTGCAATCACCACCAAGTAAAGTAGATGATATTCAAGAATTATTTGAAAATGAATCAAAACAGCCGGCCAGGTTGGCCGAGCAGTTCTAGGCGCTACAGTCTGGAACCGCGCGACCGCTACAGTCACAGGTTCGAATCCTGCCTCGGGCATGGGTGTGTATGTCCTTAGTTTAGTTAGGTTTAAATAGTTCTAAGTTCTAGGGGACTGATAACCTCAGAAGTTAAGTCCCGAACCATTTTTGAATCAAAAAAATAAACTACATCATTATTATCCGCTTTGTACCTTATTTGTGACACACCTACACCATACCCGAATTCCACACTGGTGATTCTGAGAAACCTCCTTGGCCACATATAATATAAAATTAACGCCGATACAGATGTCATACTATGAAAAAGCCATCCACAAGTAATCGTCGTGTGCCGAAATTCACGCACCATACCGAAGTTTTCTGTTCTGGAAAGTGTAGTGCTTTTCAACCGACTCCTCAGTCACTACAGTGATGTGTACTGCAAGTGATGTGCTTCAATACTTCGCTTCAACTTATGATGCTAGTGCTGAACAGTTAAAAGCAACATATGATCTACTGTGGCACCTCATTGCTCTTCTGGCCATACAGAAATTCTACAGAACTGGTGAAATGCAACATCCCAACTCCTCAGCTTTGGGTTCGTCCGCCACAGATACTGTGTTTTCCACATCCACACAAATTAGTTATACCTGCATCTGGTGCTGCCAGCTACCCGGATTTCAGACACTCACACTGTGCTGTGGAGGAATCCGGAGCTTACTCAATTTCGCCTGGACCAACCTCAAGACTGGTCTGCATTTGTTGACAACTCATTTGTAGCGTCTGGCACCACAAATGGACAACTACGCATAGAACGTTCCGTGGAATGCCAACAATGTTTCACATTGTTAACGACAATGCTGACCGCCAAGCAGCCTCAACATGCTAACTTCCACACATTGGCCATGCTCGACCGACTTAACCTGGTCACTCCTGTCTCCGTCAGTACTGCATCTGGCTGTAGTGATGACCTTATGGCATCAACAAAGTATCACATCCTCGTCATCTGTGCTGCGCCCATGCCTACACGGAATACCGCTAACAATGCTGCACCCACACCTGTGCAGAATATCTCTAATTTGCATCATGCTCGTGCCTGCACCAATTACCACTGAGCATGCTGCTCACATGCCTGTGCAGAACATTGCCAACCAAGCCCTGCCCATCCAGCCACAACACCAACCAAGCGTGTCCCGACTGAGCAAGACCACTTCTATCGGCATCAAGCAACATACATCACAGCCACTGCTCGACACAATGACTGTTGCACAGCCAAAAAAAACGACTGTGAGTCAATGTTCACCATGTTCACACAAGAGTAGTCTGCCAACACTTCATGCGACTGTCGACAGTCTTTTGACTACTCGACAGCGCCCGCAACAATTTCACCTATTCTGTTGGCCTTGACACTCCACACGGTAGCAAATCTTCTCTCACCCCACAGACAGTGACTGCTACCGGGTTCAAATTTCTGATCACGCACATGAACATGATCTCATAGACTTGAATTCTAGTGTTCTATGAGACTTCCACTTCCGCTTGATTCACTTGTGAGGACCGCATTTTCAACCAAGCCCTCTGCCTATGCAAATGCAGACGAGATGTGGCTCAAATTCGAAGATATAGTAGCAACAGCAATTGAGAGATTCATACCTCATAAATTGGTAAGAGATGGAACTGAGTCCCCATGGTACACAAAACAGGTCCGAACGCTGTTGCAGAGGCAACGGAAAAGGATGCGAAGTTCAGAAGAACGCGAAATCCCGAAGATTGGTTAAAATTTACAGACACGCAAAATTTGGCACGGACTTCAATGCGAGATGCCTTTAATAGGTTCCACAACGAAACATTGTCTCGAAATTTGGTAGAAAATCCGAAGAAATTCTGGTCGTATGTAAAGTACACAAGCGGCAAGACGCAGTCAATACCTTCGCTGCGCAGTGCCGATGGTACTGTTACCGACGACTGTGCCACTAAAGCGGAGTTATTGAACGCAGTTTTCCGAAATTCCTTCACCAGAGAAGACGAATGGAATATTCCAGAATTTGAAACACGAACAGCTGCTAGCATGAGTTTCTTAGAAGCAGATACCTTGGGGGTTGCTAAGCAACTCAAATCGCTTGATACGGGCAAGTCTTCAGGTCCAGATTGTATACCGATTAGGTTCCTTTCAGATTACGCTGATACAATAGCTCCCTACTTAGCAATCATATACAACCGCTCGCTCACCGATAGATCTGTACCTACAGATTGGAAAACTGCCCAGGTCGCACCAGTGTTTAAAAAGGGTAGTAGGAGTAATCCATCGAACTACAGACCTATATCATTGACGTCGGTTTGCAGTAGGGTTTTGGAGCATATACTGTATTCAAACATAATGAATCACCTCGAAGGGAACGATTTATTGATACATAATCAGGATGGTTTCAGAAAACATCGTTCTTGTGCAACGCAGCTAGCTCTTTATTCGCACGAAGTAATGGCCGCTATCGACAGGGGATCTCAAGTTGATTCAGTATTTCTAGATTTTCGGAAAGCTTTTGACACCGTTCCTCACAAGTGACTTCTAATGAAGCTGCGGGCCTATGGGGTATCGTCTCAGTTGTGTGACTGGATTCGTGATTTCCTGTCAGGAAGGTCGGAGTTCGTAGTAATAGACGGCAAATCATCGAGTAAAACTGAAGTGATATCAGGTGTTCCCCAGGGAAGCGTCCTGGGACCTCTGCTGTTCCTGATCTATATAAATGACTTGGGTGACAATCTGAGCAGTTCTCTTAGGTTGTTCACAGATGATGCTGTAATTTACCGTCTAGTAAGGTCATCCAAAGACCAGTATCAGTTGCAAAGCGATTTAGAAAAGATTGCTGTATGGTGTGGCAGGTGGCAGTTGACGCTAAATAACGATAAGTGTGAGGTGACCCACATGAGTTCCAAAAGAAATCCGTTGGAATTCGATTACTCGATAAACAGTACAATTCCCAAGGCTGTCAATTCAACTAAGTACCTGGGTGATAATATTATGAACAACTTCAGTTGGAAAGACCACATAGATAATATTGTGGGGAAGGCAAGCCAAAGGTTGCGTTTCATTGACATGACACTTAGAAGATGCTACAAGTCCACTAAAGAGACAGCTTACACTACACTCGTTCGTCCTCTGTTAGAATATTGCTGTGCGGTGTGGGATCCTTACCAGGTGGGATTGACGGAGGACATCAAAAGGGTGCAAAAAAGGGCAGCTCGTTTTGTATTATCACGTAATAGGGGAGAGAGTGTGGCAGATATGATATGCGAGTTGGGATGGAAGTCATTAAAGTAAAGACGTTTTTCGTTGCGGCGAGATCTATTTACGAAATTTCAGTCACCAACTTTCTATTCCGAATGCGAAAATATTTTGTTGAGCCCAACCTACGTAGGTAGGAATGATCATCAAAATAAAATAAGAGAAATCAGAGCTCGAACAGAAAGGTTTAGGTGTTCGTTTTCCCGGCGCAGTGTTCGGGAGTGGAATGGTAGAGAGATAGTATGATTGTGGTTCGATGAACCCTCTGCCAAGCACTTAAATGTGAATTGTAGAGTAATCATGTAGATGTAGATGCCTCATTGCCCCTGACATACCACGTTTTGGCAGACATCAGTTCTGACATCCACCCTTAACTATTTGAAAGCTCATCGATGATGGATGAACATACTGAACTGCATGCGCAGCAACTGCAGAAAGCTTCCAGGTCATCGACTACAGTGCACTGTCACTTTCATGCAACCTTACATGGACAATTAATCGTATCATAAAACCTGACCTACTGCTGGACTTTTTACTCCATTCCCATCTCTTAATGATACAAAACATTCTGCTGCTGTACTTTGATACAGGCCACTACATCCTGGACCTTTAGCCCTATCTGGTACATCAACTGCTCAAGACAAACAACAGGAAGACAACTGTACATCTATCAACACACTCGACAAGTCTGCCTCGACAGTCGGTGAGCTCTTGGTAATTCAACAACGCTACACTGACTGCTATCCATCACGACATGCACTCCATTCAGGGAAAACATTGCTCCCACATTGTAATAATGATATATTCACTGCACCCGTCCTGCTGTGCGAGCAGCCGAAGGGCATGTCACACAATCGTCATGATGATTACAGTGGGAGCATATGTGTGGCCCCATTCTGTGTAGCCCCATTTCTGCTGACCAGTCCATGCCTACCCTATATCTGATCACACCCACTCTCTGCTCTATGCAACAATCACTTTGTCATGGCTCCCTGGCACACACTGAAGCACACACATTAGAACACAGTGCCCTACCTCGCCACCCAGCTACCCTGCCTCTGGTATCATCAGGCATGCTTTCCAGCTGCACAGTACACTGTCAACACATCTCTTCCACATGACTCACTGCTATGCATCCCGACCACCACCTAACGTTGATCTTCACATGAAAACACTGATTTCACTGGCTGTATTCACCTGGTTCCATGTTAAGACTACTACACACCTACTACAGGTTGATGATGCTCTACAATGCCACACACAGAAAACATCAGAGGAACCAAGCACAACACCTTTTTGACGTCTTTCAACAGCACAGTTTGCCCTCAACCACCGTTGACAACCTTAGCACCTCCCCCCAACATGAGTTCAACACAACAATGCTGGACTCTAAGTTTGTATCTCCAACAGTACCACTTCAACCATGGCCCAGAATGGGTTGTTACTTAGCATTTCTACCTCATCATGGCATCCAGTTTGCCATGGATGGCAACTGGTACAGGTGCACCCACTGAAGTTTGCACTCGCTTATAAATTAGCAGTTAATGTCAACCACACTGCCCCCTCAATGTACGCCATCACTGTCTCTCTGACATGTGAGGCCTCCACACGCAGACATCCTCACTACTGACATCTCAACCCCATCTTTTCAGTGGTTCCACTTGCATCTCCTGCGTATGCATTGAATGCTTCCAACATCAGCCACAGCTATACCACCCATTCAGTGCTCATACCACGCCCACGTGACTTTGAAAAACAGTCCAGTCATGTCTCGAGAAAGTGACAGCCACAGTACGACTAGTCAAACACATCTGCACAACATCACTTTGAATAACAGGCCAGGCATGTCTCACGAAATTGCAGGCCGTGACGCTACCGGTCATGTATGTCTGTACCTAGCACTTCCACAGTCGCTCACCCTACTCTTGTCTTGACTTCAAAGCTTCACACTATGGGGGACAAGTGTTCTGTGGGGACATACGATGCGATTTAGGTTGCTGACGTGCTATGAGTGCAATACTTGTCAATGACCAGAGACTTGACTCTGTTCCTAGCATCCATGGTGAACAGTCATTCCACTTTTATCTGTGTATGTATTCACTTAATAATGTGTAGGTCTACCATATCATGTCACACCTCATTTATATGATATCCTCACCATACTCGACTTCCATATGCCTAACAGAACGCTGGCTTGACAAGGAAAAACTTTACATGGTTGGTTTTTAAAATTATGCATTAGCTGGTCAATTTTGTTGAAAAAATTACAGCCATGGTGGTATTTGCATCCATGTAAGGAAAAAAGCACATTTTGAAACAATTTATTTTCCTAAATAAATGGTTGAAGATAAAGATACTGAGAAATCCAGTTCACAATTTGTTTGTAATTGTTATAAGCTACATTTGTTGGAAAGTTCTAAAGATTGCTTAAGCAGATCCCTTTCAAGAGCTAAACATAAAGCATTGTGCCAACGAAGTTCTTCTTACATTATTCAGTTATGTCTCAACAATTTCTAAATAGTATTTTCTGACTAGGACGTTTCAGACCAATAATTTAGAAGCAAGATTAGGATTGGACAAACAACTATCTGGAGCAAATTATCATATATTGTACACTTAAATTTTAGAATACAAAACTAAAATTGATGTCAAGAGTTTACTTGACTTCTGTCTTCACGTTTTGGAGGATTTCTTTCAACTTCCAGATTCTGAATGATGATTCTGGAGTGGTTCACAGTGTCTAGCAAGCCAAGAATTGAAGATAGATGTGCCAAAGATACGAACAAAAACGATATGCCTAATAATAATCCTGTTATTGTTTAAGTTTGTGGATCTATGGCACAGAAGGCTGTACAAAAGAGGTCATGTGAAATCTGTGTTCCAGTTCTGAAATCAAATGAATGTCTTTATTTTGAAATTCTTAATAAGCGTGGCTTAACTTTGCCATCCTCAACTGTTTCAAAAATTATATCACCTAGCTTGGATACTGTATATGTACTAATACGAGATTCACACGAACTACACTTTTTAAAAATGTGTAACCAAAAGCAGATTCACAAGTTAGTTCTGAAAAGAAGTGTTTCTTCAGACGCGAGTCTAAACTTCTTTCTTCATGATACTTGTTTGTGTGGTGATGTTTTAAGTGATGTGTATGAAGATGTATCAAATACAGTTTCAAATACATTGGACGACTTACATGTCGATGATAATGAAATGATGATGAGGACAACACAACATCCAGTCCCTGAGTGTGGAAAATCTCTGAGCTGGAGGGGAATCGAACCTGGGCCCAACGCAAGGTAGTCAGATGCACTGATCATACAGATAAGTGGGCAGACACACAGTCAGAAAATGTGGCAAATAAAAATAAGATGAAACTTAATATATTTCAAGGAAAATAAAATTTAATTACCTTTGTAGTGTGAATTTATTTGTGGTGCAAACTTGTTTTCCAATAATTACATGCTTTGCTCATATACATGTGATTCTGGTTTTTGCCTATTGATTCTCCTGTCTTAGAAAGTATGGTGTTGTAGTGATAAGAAAGGATAATGTTTATACTAATGTGAAACCACTCCACATGAAATTTTTCCTACCATAAAGCTTTCAAGGCATTATTTACCTAAAGGGAAGTTGTATCCACATGGTACCTTTTTTCTTGCATTCTCTAATTTCTAAGCCTTTGATCTGAGTAATTGCAAATGGATTTACAGATAAAAGAAAATTTTTCGGAACAGCTCATCAACTTATGATGCTTTTTGCTCCTTCAAAATAAACATGTTATTGCTTCTTACAGTAATGCAGAGGAAACTTTCACTGAAATTCTAGCGAATTAAGCAACTGTGAAATAACGTTACAAAGCAGTTGTGGCCTACTTCATTTAATACATAATAGTAAGTTACTATTAGGTTACCAGTGAGAGAACAAGACCAGATGATGGTCTTACCACAGGGTCACTGACAAGGATTTTCAGTGACAGGTTACACACTTGGGTGACTTTTATTCATGGTCACTCCCCTCCCCCACTAGGAACCAGTAGCAAATGATGGAGGTCATTCATGGGAACCCCATTCCTCCCGTTTTGTCCCTTCCCCCTTTCGTCACCTCCAACCTGCCGACCAATAGCAAGGCTGTAACAATAGGAAACGAGCTCTCCCCACCTCTCCCCTTCATTATATTATGAATCCAGCTGCCCAAGTCTACCTCATTAGAGGTCTGATCTTCATACTGAGAGGCATCAGCCAACGCCTCCAGGCACAAGAGGAATAAGATTGTTATATTTGAAAGTAATTATCTAATAATAATATAATTATCATTGTTATTAACAAATATACATTCGATTATACATACAGTTTGTTACTGTTCCAGCAGCACAATGAGCCCCTGATCCAGTTTTGGCAGAACTGCTGGATGACAAAATCCACATACTACTGGCTCCACTGCCACAGCAACCCAGAGATGGTCTTCCTCGTTTATCGGACTGGTGTCACTCCTCTGCACTATATTCCTTTTCAGTAGCAGGTACAGTAGCGGCTGCTACCATAAAAACTGCCACATCTTACAGAACTGCAGGCGAGTGCCTCATCAAGAGCACTTCTGTTCACCAGCATACATAGCGTGGCTGCTGTTGGATCTAAACGAATAAATGTGGGTCTGTCACCAGATAATGACTTTGCCATAGTGACTAAAGTTTAAAACGCACAATGCATTGGTACCAGAGTTTAATATGCACAGTACTAGAGGAAATATTATAATATATGTGTAATATGATGGGGTACATGAAGAATAGATGACGGATGAGTATGATCCATCCCATATGTATGGCTGTAAAGTCTCAGAAGTTGACGTGTATGATGAGGTCATGTCAGAATTAAATTCATAGGACACAGGCATATACACTACTGGCCATTAAAATTGCTACACCACGAAGATGACGTGCTACAGACGCGAAATTTAACCGACAGGAACAAGATGCTGTGATATGCAAATGATTAGCTTTTCAGAGCATTCACACAAGGTTGGCGCCAGTGGCAACACCTGCAACGTGCTGACATGAGGGAAGTTTCCAACCGATTTCTCATACATAAACAGCAGTTGACTGGCGTTGCCTGGTGAAACGTTGTTGTGATGCCTCGTATAAGGAGGAGAAATGCGTACCATCACGTTTCCGACTTTGATAAAGGTCGGACAGTAGCCTATCGCAATTGCGGTTTATCGTATCGTGACATTGCTGCTCGCGTTCGTCGAGATCCAATGACTGTTAGCAGAATATGGAATCGGTGGGTTCAGGAGGGTAATACGGAACGCTGTGCTGGATCCCAACGGCCTCGTATCACTAGCAGTCGAGATAACAGGCATCTTATCCCCATGGCTGTAACGGATCGTGCAGCCACGTCTCGATCCGCAAGTCAGCAGATGGGGACGTTTGCAAGACAACAACCATCTGCACGAACAGTTCGACGACGTTTGCAGCAGCGTGGACTATCAACTCGGAGACCATGGCTGCGGTTACCCTTGACGCTGCATCACAGACAGGAGCGCCTGCGATGGTGTACTCAGCGACGAATCTGGGTGCACGAATGGCAAAACGTCATTTTTTCGAATGAATCCAGATTCTGTTTACAGCATCACGATGGTCGCATCCGTGTTTGGCGACATCGCGGTGAACGCACGTTGGAAGCGTGTATTCGTCATCGCCATACTGGCGTATCACCCGGCGTGATAGTGTGGGGTGCCATTGGTTACACGTCTCGGTCACTTCTTGTTCGCATTGCTGCCCTGGCCAGCACATTATCCAAATCTCTCACCAATTGAAAACGTTTGGTCAATGGTGGCCGAGCAACTGGCTCGTCACAATACACCAGTCACTACTCTTGATGAACTGTGGTATCGTGTTGATGCTGCATGGGGAGCTGTACGTGTACACGCCATCCAAGCTCTGTTTGACTCAATGCCCAGGCGTATCTAGGCCGTTATTACGGCCAGAGGTGGTTGTTCTGGGTACTGATTCCTCAGCATATATGCACCCAAATTGCGTGAAAATGTAATCCCATGCCAGTTCTAGTATAATATATTTGTCCAATGAATACCCGTTTATCATCTGGAGTTCTTCTTGGTGAAGCGATTTTAATTGCCAGTAGTGTACTTAAAACATTCAAGAGTTGAGAATTTAGAAAATCTTTACTGGGCACTGTCGAATCGCCAAAGATTGTGCCACTGGCAGCCTTATGTAAAAACAATTTGCTATGAGTCGGTAGACTATTTGAATAAGTAATGTTACTATGTACCAAGTAGAGCAGTGTACCAATGCCTGTGTACCCCCTATGCCGAATGAGTATGAGTGCAGATCCTGGCTGGTCTATACAGAGTGAGTTCACTGAAGAAATTCTTCTGTGGGTAATGCCACGTATTGGCTTGAATAATGGGATACAGGACGAATGTAAAGCCTACAGATGGCAGCTATTTTTAAAATTTTCTTTTGCAACTGTGCAATGAAATCTGCGATGAAAGAAACATCATTAAGGCACAGTGTGTTTCAAAAGCTGTTGTTCATTTCACACACAGCCCCCCCTTCCCCACCCCCCACACCGCCCTATCCAACTACCTATAAAAATATATAGCTCCTTACCAGGAGTCAGCTCGTACAAGCGCCACTGCTGCTGCCGCAACCAATGGTGCAAAGGGACCATCCTCAGCGCCTCAGGGCTGCCTCCGCCGATGCTGCTGAACGCAACACTGGCGAATTAACTGTCAGATACATTGAGAGACAGCCCAGGGTCTGTGGCTTTTGGGGCCTGATAAGCAGCTACTAGCACCCAACTGTGGGGGTCCGTATCTCAAAGTGTCTTATTGAAGTATGAAATAATAGTCTTGAAACGATGTCACTTAGAAGCATCTTACGTACATTCTAAACTCCTTTGTCTACACATGCATACTATTATTTTAAAAACAGATTAAGTAGGAAAAATCATTTATTATTTTCCATTTTACAACTAACACAAAGCAGTTCAATGGAAAGAGGTCCACCAATCTGACATCGTGCATTCACATCACAATGTTTATAGCAGGGCTCATACACAGAAGAAAAGCACATTATTTTTAGACACTTGAAACATAAAATTATCGTTGTGTGAAATATCACATAGCGAAAGTATAAATTGTGTTGGGAACAATTAATAGTTTACGACATTCAAAGGGCGATGTCTTTCAATAACTTACCAATATCACTTTACAAGTATCTTTTGATTACAGCAACTCAGACATGTAATAAGTAGTAATAACTCGCTCGTCCTAATCTTCAAAGCCATAGTCCTGAATCACTGTATATTGGGGAAGATCCAGAACGTCTGGGTTAAGTCGTTTCCTCGAATACACCAAAGATGTGCAATCTCTGTCCTCCCTAAATAGTAAGGTAATCGTCGACATATCAGCAAAACTCACTTACTTCACGTTAACGGTGATCACAGTCGCTCCACGAATGATCATAACCTTGTCGATTCTGACAATGAACTGGCAGTAGCGGCCATTGTATTTGTCTTTTATACTGTGACCTTTTGTTGTCTTTAAAAACTTGCATACACTGCTGGAAATCAAGTATATAAACAGTGATTGATGAACAGTTCACCTAATCGCAAGGGAACCGACATAAGGCTTGAGCTGTGTAGCAGGTAAGGCGAAGAAGCAGCAGCCACGTGACGTAATAATTATGTTGTTTAACGTTTGCTACAGTTTAAACAACACAAGCTGTGAACGAGACATTGTCGGTATGATATTGGATCAAAAGTTCAATCAGATCATTGTATTAGAAAATCCGCGATTTTGTGGTGTTAAGGTGATATTACCTGCAGATGTATGGCTTCGACTGTGTGATACCTCAGAGTATATTTCTGCTTCCTTTCATGGCATTGTTCACGCAGAATCAGTAATGCTGTAAGATCGTACAGTCACAGCAGGAGACGTACCTGGAACAGATTTAATAGCAGAGAGTACATGCATCTGCAAGAACAGAGGTTCAAGAATCTATTGTACTCAAGATGTTTACACAAGGCCGGCCGCGGTGGTCTAGCGGTTCTAGGCGCTCAGTCCGGAACCGCGCGACTGCTACGGTCGCAGGTTCGAATCCTGCCTCGGGCATGGATGTTTGTGATGTCCTTAGGTTAGTTAGGTTTAAGTAGTTCTAAGTTCTAGGCGACTGATGACCTTAGAAGTTAAGTCCCATAGTGCTCAGAGCCATTTGTTTACACAATGTGCATGGGACTGTCTACTACGGTGGCAGTCACACATCCACTGATTACATTAGCCACTATGGAGTAATCTGTTGGAGTCTGCTTGTCGCATTCTGTACCCATCGGAAGAAACTATCACTCAACTACATTATTCATATCGAGCCAGTACGGAAACATAAATCTGCGAGCCAAGCATGCCTGATGTAGGCACGAAGTCTCGATTGTATTTAAGACTGTTCGTACACCAAGCAATACGTATTTGTTTATAAAGAGAGCTACATGTATGTGAATTCTCTATAAAATACTCTCCATGCCAATGTCAGCCCATAGTCGTCATCATGACTGAGTGGACGAAACATCCCTTTCACAAGGGTCTTGTAGTAACTGACTAGTCCGTCAATGATGATGCTGGAAACCGGAAGAAAAAGAAACAGTATGGATCATTACTTTCCGATATCATATATGCTTTAATTATTGGACTTTGAGACTGTGGAAAGACAAATCTTGTTCTAACATTCTTAACACTTCCTGAGAGGATAGGCTTCGAGCATGTATATATTTTTTCAGACAAAATATCAGCTACGGCAGGAGATTTTGCATGGCAATGAGGGAGCAGCTTAGCAGACACTCAGGGCAAGTGGCGATATTCCACCGCCTGAAAAAGTAAAGCCAAACAGTATATTTATATTTCATCATGTGGCAGTGGAAAATCAGAGCGAGATCTGCAAATATACTTGCTTTGGCCGCCATATACAAGTTCAAACATCTTATTTGAGCAGACATACTCAAGGACACAAAGGCAGTTAGTTCAGGATAATGTGAATTTTATTATTGCTTTCAATCAAGACAATCTGAATGAGATTTTCACTCTGCAGTGGAGTGTGCGCTGATATGAAACTTCCTGGCAGATTAAAACTGTGTGCCGGACCGAGACTCGAACTCGGGACCTTTGCCTTTCGCGGGCAAGTGCTCTACCAACATTTTTTTTTTTCCGTTGCTTGTCGTTGTGTTTGATCGTTGCGGACGTCATTTGACAACCGTTCAAGTTCGTTTTGTTGATCCTTCCACTCCGTTTTTTTTTTTATTACAGAGGCCAACCAGCTCTCTGCCCGAACACGCTGATCTTCCGTGCCGGCGACCAACTGAGTTACTCAAGTACGACTCACGCCCCGTCCTCACAACTTTACTTCTGCCAGTACCTCGTCTCCTACCTTCCAAACTTTACGGATGTAACGTTGTGAGGACGGGGCGTGAGTCGTGCTTGGGTAGCTCAGGTGGTAGGACACTTGCCCGCGAAAGGCAAAGGTCCCGAGTTCGAGTCTCGATCCAGCACACAGTTTTAATCTGCCAGGAAGTTTCAAGACAATCTGAATTTAAAGCATATTTACCAAGCTCACGTACGAACCGACATGTCATTGGATGAATTTTTTACCATGTGTGGAGACTGCTGGAATAACTCGCAGTACGGCTTTTTGGTTAGTGATAAAACGAGGAAATTGGATGAAGACCGATATAAATGGAACTTCAACGAGATTCTGCATAAAAGGCAGCGAACTAAACACAACTGTGTCAGTATATTGTAGGCTATCGATAAATTTGCACTTATGCGGTGTGCTCGTTCCAGTGGGATGAAGCAGAAGCGTTTATACATCAACAGAAAAATCGAGACAATCAACGCAAGGTAAGTGGAATTCGATATCAGTGTCAAGGCGGCGGATGTGAAATGTGAATCTCAGCTGAATGATAGAATCCAGCGAAGTGAGCAAGCAGTCAACACAAAGTTAACGGATTTGGATAGCATTACCAAGGCAGCAGTTACGAAAGTTTAATCTAAGGTGGAATAGTTGAATCCATAAATGTGGAAGACATGTAGAGCCAAAGATTGAAGCAGTCAGCGGAAGTGTCAATGCTTTATTAATAGGTTTATCAAGAGAAAGTCTATGAAAGTCGGGTAGTATGAATCCCTGATGGGGGAGGCGAATTAAAGAATCCGTCGACATGAGCCTGAGATAGGAGAGCTAAGAAGAGGTGTGGAAAGAAATTCGTTGTAAAATGCAAGTATTAAAACTGGGACAGCTGGCATGTGAACAGTCTCTCTTTCAAACACTTAGACCCATAGCAGAAAGTGTTCAACAGCTCTCATACACAGGACAAGAGAAGAAGAAGCATATATAATCACCGATTTCATCAACTGTGTTAGTCGAGATCAGCTGTATAATCTAGGGAAGCTTAACGAGGAAAGCTTAATGAGGACACTTTACACGTTAGCGATAGGGAGTTTCAGTGGACACTGTTTTAGTGTGAAACGTCCCCTTTGAAAAATTATACATGGCTGTGCTTAAACTGACACACAATATTTTTTAGCGCAACGCAATCTGACTTTCAATAATCACTACAAAAGAATGGCCCTGACTAAATTAACCTATACATTTCACAAATCACTTACCTCACAAAAATCTTCGTTACTCGAACTACTGCAATACAGCGAGCGCCACTACTGCCAGCTAAATAAAAGATTCAAACTACGGAAGGCTCTAACTACTGATAGGCATAGTTAGCAAATGAAAGATTTTAATAGAGAACAAACAATGTATTTACCTTAATAGTCATAATATATATAGCAGTTCATGACATCCATTCTTACAAATGTACTGTTTCTGATGGACACACCTCCAGATTATCCATTCTCAAAAATCCGCCATCTCACTTCCCCACATCCACCACTGCTGGCGGCTCGCCTCCAACTGCGCAACGCTACGCGCTGTTAACATCCAGCTGCCCAACACTACAATGGCAGACAACAATGCAAACTAGCCATAGACTGCACACAGCACAGCCAGTGATTTTTCATACAGAGCGCTACGTGGCGTTACCAATAAGAAAACCCAAACAGCCTACTTACATAGCCCCCATGCTCCCCACAAAAAATTTTACAAATTGTTTTGGGCAGTGGGCAATACAGATTTGAAAAAAAATTTCATAATTACGATAACAAAGATATCAAATGCACACACTTATTGATACATTGCTGGTCAATAGCTAAACTTTTCTCACAGTCCATAAAGACAGTCCTGATCATTCATCACAGTAAGATTGCAGTGTTATTTTTTTTGTTTTTTTTTCTTTCAAAGTCTGAGCGGTAAAAGAAAATGCACACGGAAGTAGTGGATTTCTATGCAGCCTTGAACAAGTAGTGTTGTCCTTCCAACAGAAAGACAGTGCTGACTCTTGACATGCAGACAGGTAATGGGCCACAACAGAGCAAACCCACAGCAGAGTCAGTCGAAGTTTTGAAGAATATTGGTAGGTAGGTCATCACAGAGCAGACCCACTGTAGTCCCGGTAGAGATTACGGTATTGGTGGGCAACCAGAGGTGCAGACCCAGTGCAGTCATTGTAGAAATAATGGTATTGGTGGGCCATCAAAGATGCAGACCAACTGAAGTCCTTGTAGAGACGGCCAGCAGTCATCTGTTGCGACTGTGCAGGTGCACAATCACCGTCGAAGAGTCTTGCAGAGAATATAGCAAGTCCATAAACCACCACTTGTGCACTCACAAAGTTTTTGGAATTGTCCTTAGAACCAGCAATTCTGTTAACCAGTCCCTTGCTGAATTATTAACACACGTCCAAACACTAACAGTCCTCTTTCTTTCACATCATCATCATCAGTTATCTGCTATATTAGCAGGTCCTTTGCCTCTCCATTTTCTGCGATCCATTGCTTCCTTCTTAAGGCTGCTGTATGTTGTACCGTCCATCATGTCATCCAGTATCTGGAATCTCTTCCTTCCTCGCTTCCTTTTCCCTTCTACATAACCTTCTAAAACTGTTTTTATCAGTCCGTCATTCTTTCTTAATATATGCCCAATCCAATTTCTTTTTCTTCTCTTTATTACATCTAGTAACTGCCTTTTCTCTCCCACTCTTCTCAGTACCTCTTCATTTTTTACTCTGTCCATCCAACTTATTCCTTCCATCTTCCGCCATGTCCAGATCTCAAAAGCCTCCAGCCTTTCTCTGTCTTTTTTCCTCATAGTCCATGTTTCAGCGCCATATAGAAGAACACTCCATACAAGACATATTATGAGTCTCTTTCTGAGTTCTCTGTCCATACCGCTGCAGAAGATTCTCCTTTTCTTATAAAACGCCTCTTTTGCCATTGCTATCCTTGTTTTAATTTCTGTGGTGCACTTCCAGTCGGTGTCTATCCTGCTTCCAAGATACTTAAAATTTTGCACCTGTTCTAGTTTTTCTCCATTCAGCACAATTTTTAGTTCCTTATTTCCTCCTATTGCCAATACTTTTGTTTTATTTGTGTTAATTTTCATTCCATATTTTTTTCCGTTAGTTGCAATGGTGTCCACCAAATCCTGTAATTCTTTTTCCCCTGTGGCTAGAAGGACCATGTCATCAGCAAATCTCAAGCACCCTACTCTTCTTCCTCCAATTTCTACTCCTTTGTCATCTAATGAGCATTGGTCAATCATATTTTCCAAGTACAGGTTGAAAAGAGTAGGTGATAAACAGCACCCTTGTCTTACTCCTTTCCCTAGTCTGATCCAATTCGTACTTTCTCCTCTCACTTTAACTGAAACTTTTTGATTAAGGTACAATGAGTTTATAAGTCTTCTGGTTTTCCAGTCCACTCTCTTTTCCCTCATAATAGTCGCCAGCTTGTCCCAAACCACATTGTCAAATGCCTTTTCTAAATCGATGAAGCACATATATAGGTCTCTTCCTTTTTCAATAAACCTTTCTCCTAAGATTCGTAGGAGCCCTATTGCATCTCTGGTGCCCATATTCCGTCTAAAGCCAAACTGCTCCTCGCCGAGGTTCTCCTCTATTACTTTTTCAAGTCTTTTATTAATTATTCTTAACATCACTTTGGCAGCATGTGAAATGAGGCTGATTGTCCTGTGCTCGCTGCATTTCTTGGTTCCTTGTTTTTTCGGCAATGGAATCATTACTGTTGTCAAAAAGTCCTCAGGCCATTCACCACTGTCATATATTTTATTACATAACCACAATATTTCTCTTATTCCATTGTGGTTCAAGCATTTTAGTATTTCTCCCGGTATTGTATCTGTACCTACTGCTTTGCCATTTTTCATTGCAGCAATAGCAGACTTTACTTCTTCCATTATGATGGTCGGTCCTTTCTCTTCATCACTTACACTGTTGTGTGATTCAAGTTCCAGAGTTTCTGGTTTGCTATTTGTGTCATATAGCTCTTTTATATATGCTTCCCATCTCTGGAGGACATCGTCACGATCTTTATACACTACCTCTTCGTCTTTACTCAAAATTTCCATAGTAGCACTTCCTGCTCTGTTTTGTTCCCATGTCATAGTCTTTACTCTGTTGTATAGTAAGTCGTATCTTCCTTTCCTGTCCAGTTCTTCAATTTCATCACATTCCTCTTTTAGCCATTTTTTCCTAGCCTGCTCTGTTTCTCTTCGCAGTTCGTTATTTAACCTTCGGTATATCTTTCTTGCATCTTCAGTGTTCTTGTTTTTCAATTTTCTTCTCTCCTCCATCTAGGAAATCATTTCTTGTGTGACCCATGGTTTTTTTGACCTTTTCCCTTTTACATATCCTATATTTTGCTGTCCTGCTTTAATGATTCCTTCTTTCAGCATATTCCAGTACTCGTTGGCATTATCAGATGCTTCTTTGTCTCGTAATGTGTTTAGAAAGTCCCGAGACAGCATTTCTGTAATTTGTTCTTTGTTGGACCTTGTCTTCTCTAGATCCCATTTCTTCACCATTGTCGCCTTTTTCAGTTTTTTCATTCTTATTTCTATTTCTCAATGTACTTGCCTCATCATAAACGAAAGTGAAATGCTTTGAATATAGATATCGTAGTTATTACGTACCTTACCGTGATCAAGAAAGTACTATAATGTAATGTATTGTTGTGCTAAGTAAAATGCTGTCTCATTGTAGCTATACCACAAAAGTTACTACTAAAACATGTTTTACTTTCCAGAAGAATTCAGAAAAACCGTGCAGATATAAAACAGAAACATCTCAAAAGCAACATTGTAAATGGTCACTCATTAGTAGCGTCATGTATAATCATGTAGCTGTCAAATAAACTAACCACTGTGTCATCTGGTATCTCTCAGAAAGTACTTTAAATCCAGAATGTATTTTCAAGTAAACCAAAATGTTGCATTAAAATCTCATTAGCAGTACCGGTATATGTTCTAAGTATGTGAGTCTTATAGTCATTATGTAATCATGCAACTAACAAGCAAGAATGTACACACACAATAACACTGTGTCGTCTGTTCACTATAACAATGCACTCGTAAATACTGGCTAAATATGTTCCCTAGGTTCTAGACTGGATAGTTAACTTCAAAACATTGTTGCATGTTAACAGTTTCTAAGTGTGAAAACGTGTACTAGTAGTGTGAAGTGAAAAATTTTATGGGAAATGCTAAGTTAAAAAGCAGATTATCTTTCAATAAACGGTTTTACATGTGAAGTGTGGTGCAATTCTTTACTCTTCCTAGTACACAGAGTTTCAACTTCAACGCAATTATCATGTGGTATACGTCGGATTCTGTAAGGTCCATTGTAAATCAGAAAGAATTTGTGACTCAAGTGTTTCTTCATGGAGATTACAGGTTTGTATCCTGGCAGGGTCGCCATATGAAATGTCCCCTTTGAAAAATTATACATGACTGTGCTTAAACGGACACACAATATTTTTTCACGCAACGCAATCTGACTTTCAATAATCCCTACAAAAGAATGGCCCTGACTAAATTAACCTATACATTTCACAAATCACTTACCTCACAAAAATCTTCGTTACTCGAACTACTGCAATACAGCGAGCGCCACTACTGCCAGCTAAATAAAAGATTCAAACTACGGAAGGCACTAACTACTGATAGGCATAGTTAGCAAATGAAAGATTTTAATAGAGAACAAACAATGTATTTACCTTAATAGTCATAATATATATAGCAGTTCATGACATCCATTCCTACAAATGTACTGTTTCTGATGGACACACCTCCAGATTATCCATTCTCAAAAATCCGCCATCTCACTTTCCCACATCCACCACTGCTGGCGGCTCACCTCTAACTGCTCAACACTACGTGCTGTTAACATCCAGCTGCCCAACACTACAATGGCAGACAACTATGCAAACTAGCCACAGACTGCACACAGCACAGCCAGTGATTTTTCATACAGAGCGCTACATGGCGTTACCAATAAGAAAACCTAAACAGCCCACTTACAAGTGGAGCTAATATTCCGACAAACTTCGAAAGCCAAAAAGGATTTGCGGAAAGAAAAGAGATCATACACTGAAATATTGTGTATGACTAACGTACATAGGCAGGACAAAGGTCCAAAAGGACGATTGAAAAACCCAAACAATAAGAAATTCTTTAACATTATTAGACCTGTGTTAATAAATTACAAGCAGAAGTTCAATGTAGGCGATTTGGTGCGTGTTTCGAACTACAAAAGTCTTGAGTCGACAGAGTCTTGAGTCGACAGAGAACTTCATAGTGTCCAACGTACAGAGGACAAACCTGATAGTTTGCATCTCTTAGGACAGTGACGGCGAAGAAATAGCAGAGGAATTACAGAAAAGTTCTGAGCTGGACGTGTTTCTTGTGTTGTGGGAACAGAAATTTAGTGAAATGGTTCGGCTGTCCAGCATCACAAAACAGTTGGATGAACACTCTCGATTTGGTATATAACGGTGTGTGCAAACCTCAGACAGTGCAGTAGCATACCATGAGTGCTAGGAAGTGCATCAGAGGTCGTGATGGTTGTCTCCATCAATGGCCATTTGAACTTAATATTCCTGTATAAAATTTCTGTGGACTCTCAAACGAAACTGAAAAATCATTTGGCTCACGGTGATATGGGGTTTAATCTACCTGATGAGCTCTGCAAGAAGAAGGATTTATCATAAGCTGTAAATTAAGGTTTGTCAGATCGCCATGCTACAGATCCAATTTTAACAGATAAAGCTAAGCTTATACTTCAAAGAAATGACACTGGCATAGGGAAATGTATTGTGACATTCAAATTTTATAAAGCACTCTCTGCTAAACTTAAATTGGGTGCTGGACTAAATTTCAAATTGTAGATCGTCTATAATAAAGAAGAACAAACCTATGGGGTGTTTCAAATTGTGTTCAGTGAGCGATGGTATCGGCTAAAAGCGTCTTGAAATCACTTAAGATGCCAGTGCTACCATTTCTGCGTTTCGATCGGATTGTTGAGACCTGGAACAACTATGCTAGCGTCTGGAGCAGTACTACGTCAAGGTTTAGATATCAGATGATGTCCGTTTTATTAGCATTGTAGACCCCACTGCATTTCAACTCCTTCTGAAAGTGTCATCTACATGCGAACCTATTACTCTCTCTTATTCTGGTTTTAAAGAAATGATTGTGAAATGTTTTGATTCACAAGCCCATGTTGCGGCTGCCAGACACAGATTCTTTTTTTCACTCCTGACTCAAGGGCCTGACTAGGGAATGATGTTTATCACTTGGCACTACTACCCTCTCATTGTGGATTTTTGGGTGTGACATGACACTGTTTGCATCTAAAATTTTTTCAGCAACTTTGTATTTTGATCATCTGATGACGGCCTTTGCCCGAAACACGTATTGCAATAAAGGAAGTTCTCCTATCATCTTGTGACTGTTATTGGCGATCCACCAACAGTCATTATAATTTTTATGGAGCGAAAGGCTATTTATAATTTGTACAGAAACCAGATGGCAGTTATAAGAGTCGAGGGACATGAAATGGAAGCAGTGGTTGGGAAGAGGGAGAGAGACAGGATTGTAGCCTCTCCACGATGGTATTCAATCTGTATATTGAGCAAGCAGTAAAGGAAACAAAAGAAAAGTTCGGAGTAGGTGTTAAATTCCATGGAGAAGAAATAAAAACTTTGACATTCGCCGATGACATTGTAATTCTGTCAGAGACAGCAAAGAACTTGGAAGAGCAGTTGAACGGAATGGACAGTGTCTTGAAAGGAGGATATAAGATGAACATCAACAAAAGCAAAACGAGGATAATGGAATGAAGTCGAATTAAGTCGGGTGATGCTGAGGGAATTAGATTAGGAAATGAGACACTTAAAGTAGTAAAGGAGTTTTGCTATTTGGGGAGCAAAATAACTGATGATGGTCGAAGTGGAGAGGATATAAAATGTAGACTGGCAATGACAAGGAAAGAGTTTCTGAAGAAGAGAAATTTGTTAACAGCGAGTATTGATTTAAGTTTCAGGAAGTCGTTTCTGAAAGTATTTGTATGGAGTGTAGCCATGTATGGAAGTGAAACATGGACGATAAATAGTTTAGACAAGCAGAGAATAGAAGCTTTCGAAATGTGGTGCTACAGAAGAATGCTGCAGATTAGATGGGTAGATCATATAACTAATGAGGAGGTATTGAATAGAATTGTGCCACAAACTGACTGGAAGAAGGGATCGGTTGGTAGGACATGTTCTGAGGCATGAACGGATCACCAATTTATTACTGGAGGGCAGCGTGGAGGGTAAAAATCGTAGAGGGAGACCAAGAGATGAATACACTAAGCAGATTCAGAAGGATGTAGGCTGCAGCTTGCAAAGGATAGAGTAGCATGGAGAGCTGCATCAAACCAGTCTCAGGACTGAAGACCACAACAACAACATAGTCTCAAGCCACACACACAACGTTTTGTCTATTTGAAATTTAAATTTCATTTTGTTAATGACAAATGTACAAAATCTTACGCAGAATCTCTAATTCGCGATATGCTTATCACGCACTCAGCTGATGATAAATTGAAGAGGGAGCTGCTTAGTCAAAAAAATACATATTTTCAAACTGTGTGTCACTGATTTGTGCATATGTTGTTGTTGTGGTCTTCTGTCCAGAGACTGGTCTGATGTACAGGAGGTATTAGACGATGTTTACACTGGTAGATGGATCGTCACAAGTGGCCCTATTATTTGGCCCGCTTGGTCGCCTGATTTGCCATCGTGTGGGGATGTTGTTGTTGTTGTCTTCAGTCCAGAGAATGGTTTGATGCAGCCCTTCATGCTACTCGATCCTGTGCGAGCTTCTTCGTCTCCGAGTAACTACTGCAACCTACATCCTTCTGAATCCGCTGAGTGTATTCATATCTTGGTCTCCCTTCATGATTTTTGCCCTCCATTCTTCCCTCCAATACTAAATTGGTGATCCCTTGATGCCTCAGAAAGTGTCCTACCAATCGATCCCTTCTTTTAGTCAGCTTCTCTTCTCCCCAATTCTATTCAGTACTTCCTCATTAGTTACATGATATACCCATTTAATCTTCAGCATTCTTCTATAGCACGACATTTCGAAAGCTTCTATTCTCTTCTTGTCTAAACTATTTATCGTTCACGTTTCACTTCAATACATGGCTAAACTCCATAAAAATACTTTCAGAAAAGACTTCCTGACACCTAAATCTATACACGATGTTAGCAAATTTCTCTTTTTCTGAAACGCTTTTCTTGCCATAGCCAGTCTACATTTTGCATCCTCCCTACATCGACCATCATCAGTTATTTTGCTCCCCAAATAGCAAAACTCATCTACTACTTTAAGTATCTCATTTCCTAATCTAATTCCCTCAGCATCACCTGATTTAATTCGACTACATTCCATTATCCTCGTTTTGATTTTGTTGATGTCCATCTTACATACTATTTTCAAGACACTGTCCATTCCGTTCAACTGCTCTTCCAGGTCCTTTGCTGTCCCTGACAGAATTACAATGACATCGGTTTTTATTTCTTCCCCGTGAATTTTAATTCCTACTCCAAATTTTCCTTTTCATTCCTTTACTGCTTGCTGAATATACAGCTTGAACAACATCGTGGATAGGCTACAACTCTGTCTTACTCCCTTCTCAACCACAGCTTCCCCTTCAGGGCCCTCGACTCCCGTAACTGCCGTCTGATTTCTGTACAAATTATAAATAGCCTTTTGTTCCCTGTGTTTTACCCCTGCCACATTCCGAATTTGAAAGAGAGCATTCCAATTAACATATTCAAAAGCCTTCTCTAAGTCACAAATGCTAGAGACGCAGGTTTATATTTCCTTAATCTATCTTCTAGGATAAGTCGTAGGATCAGTATTGCCTCCCGAGTTCAATCATTTCTACGGAATCCAAGCTGATCTTCCCCGAGGTCGTCTTCTTCCAGTAATTCTTCACGCAGTATCGTATCTCCCATTTCATCACCATCTACGTCCTCTTCCGGTTCCATAATATTGTCCTCAGGTACATCACCCTTGTATAGACTCTCTATAAGCTCCTTCCACCTTTTTGTTTCCCTTCTTTGCTTAGAACCGGTTTTCCATCTGAGCTCTTGATATTCATACAGGTAATTCTCTTTTCTCCAAAGGTCTCTTTAATTTTCCTGTACGCAGTGATGTATGCCTCTACATGCTTACATTTATCCTCCAGCCATCCTTGATTAGCCATTTTGCACTTCGTGTCGATCTTATTTTTGAGGCATTTGTATTCCTTTTCACCTGCTTCATTAAGTGGACTTTTATATTTTCACCTTTCATCATTTAAATTCAATATCTCTTCTGTTACCCAAGGTTTTCTACTTGCCCTCGTCTTTTTACGTACTTGAACCTTCGCTCCCCTTATTATTCCATCTCTCAAAGTTTACTATTCTTCTTCTATTGTACTTCTTTCCCCTGCTCTTGTTAATCGTCCCTAATGGTCTCTGTGAAACGCTCTACAATCTCTGGTTCTTTCAGTTTATCCAGGTCCCACCTCCTTAAATTCCTACCTTTTTGCAGTTTTTTTCAGTTTTAATCTACGGTTCGTAACCAAAAAATTGTGGTCAGTGTTCACATGTGCCCCTGGAAATGTCTTAGAATTTAAAATCTAGTTCCTACATATCTGTCTTACCGTTATATAATCTGTCTGACACATTCTGGTGTCTCCAGGCCTCTTCCACGTATACAATCTGCTTTCATGATTATTAAACCAAGTGTTACCTATGATTAAGTTATGATGTGCGCAGCATTCTACCAGACGGCTTCCTCTTTCATATAATCTGTCTGAAACATTCTGGTGTCTCCAGGCCTCTTCCACGTATACAATCTGCTTTCATGACTATTAAACCAAGTGTTACCTATGATTAAGTTATGATCTGCGCAGCATTCTACCAGACGGCTTCCTCTTTCATTGGTTACCCCCAGTTCATATTCACCTGCTACTTTTTCTTCTCTTCCTTTCCCTACTATCGAATTCCAGTCCCCCATGACTATTAAATTTTCGTCTCCCTTAACTTTCTGAATAATTTCTTTTATCGCATAATACATTTCTTCAATCTCTTCATTATCTGCGGAGCTAGTTGGCATATAAACTTGTGCTGTTGTGGTAGACGTGAGTTTCGTGTCTATCCTGGCTACAATAATGCATTCACTATGCTGTTCGTAGTAGCTTATCCGCGCTCCCATTTTTTTTTATTAATTTTTAAACCTACTCCTGCATTACCCCTATTTGATTTTGTATTTATAACCATGTATTCACCTGGCCAGAAGTCTTGTTTCTCTTGCCACCGAACTTCACTAATTCCCATTTCCCTTTGTAAATGTTCTAACCTACCTGCCCAATTATGGGATCTGACTTCCCTTACTCCGGTACGTAGAACACCAGTTTTCTTTCTCCTGATAACGACGTCCTCGTGAGTAGTCCCCGCCCGGAGATCCGAATGGGGGACTATTTTACCTCCGTAATATTTTACCCAAGAGGACGCCATCATCATTTAACCATACAGTAGAGTTGCATGCCCTCAGGAAAAATTATGGCTGTAGTTTACCCTTGCTTTCAGCCGTTCGCAGTACCAGCACAGCCAGGCCGTTTTGGTTAATGTTACAAAGCCAGATCAGTCTGTCATCCAGACTGTCGCCCCTGAAACTACTGAAAAGGCTGCTGCCCATCTTCAGGAGCCACACGTTTGTCTGGCCTCTCAACAGATACCCCTCTGTCGTGGTTGCACCTACGGTACGGCTATCTGCATCGATGAGGCACGCAAGCCTCCCCACCAACGGCAAGGTCAATGGTTCATGCCGGTTTCTCCTAAGGCAATAGAGTGCGAAGCCACTGACGTATTCACTTCACGTAAACAGCAGGCGTGGCCAAGTGACCAGCACAGCCAGACCCAAAAAACATAGGACACTCACACTAATCGACTGAAACAGTCAGTAAATATGTTTACGAATTCTAGCTTGTAATCTTGTTCGATCTATGGTGTAAGCCACGAAAGAGACAAAATTTTTGTTTGTTTTGGTAACGCACCTTGTAATTACTGTAGAAAGATTTGACTTACGGCTGACGAGTGAAAACAAAGCACAATCGGCAGACCAAGCGGACACTCAAACATACGACTGGGCTTAACAATAAAAATTTAAGTAATGTTCATAACGAACATGTACAAATTGAAAAACTTTCACGGACGAAACGTCACACGAATGCTATCTTTTCTGGGCATAACGAGTAGTAATCAGTAAATCTTCGTGTTAACAAAATGCCATTCACTTTTCAGATTCACATCGGATTGGCAATTTCAATCGTTAACCTACAGGCGTACGGAAAGCTTTTTTGTTTTCTTTTATCCTGAGTCATTAGACTTTTGGCTGGTTTGATGCGGCCAACCAAAAATTACTCTCCTGTGCTAACCTTTTCACCTCATAGTAAAAATTGCAAATTATTTGTTAGATGTACTCCAATCTCTGTCTTCCGCTAAAGCTTTTACCATCTACAGCTTCCTCTAATACGATGGCAGTTATTCCCTGATGTCTTAACATACGTCCTATCATTCTATCTCTTCCTCTTGTCAATGTTTCCCCAAACATTTTTCCCATACTCTCCTTCTTTCGTCGATTTTGCGGAGAACCTCCTCATTCCTTATCACCCACCTAATTTTCAACGTTCTTCTGTAACACCACATCTCAAATGCTTCGAATCTCTTCTGTTCCGGTTTTCCCATAGTCCATACAATACTGTGCTCCAAACATACATTCTCAGAAATTTCTTCCTCAAATGAAGTCCTAAGTTCGATACTAGTAGACTTGTCTTGGTCAAGAATGCCCTCTTTGCAAGTGCTGAACTGCTTTTTATGTCCTTGCTCCGGCGTAATGGGTTATTTTGCTGCCCATGTAGTAGAACTTTGTTCACTTCGTGATCCCTTATTCTGATATTAAGTTTATCGGTGTTCTTATTACTTTCAACTTTCTTCGATTTACTCTCAGTCCGTATTCAGTACTCATTAGACTGTTCATTCCATTCAGCAGATACTGTAATTCTTCTCCACTTTCTCTGAGGATAAAAATGTCATCAACGAATTTTATCCTTGATATCGTTTCATCTTGAATTTTAAGCCCACTCTTGAACCTTTCTTTTGTTCCCGTCATTGCTTCTTCGATGTATATTTTGAACAGTATGGAGGAAAGACTACATCCCCGCTTTACATCCTTTTTAATCCGAGCATTTCGTTCTTGTTCCCTCTTGGTTCTTATACATGTTGTAGATCAACTGTCTTTCCATATGACTTACTCCTATTTTTCTCAGAATTTCGAAAACCTTGCACCATTTTATGTTGTCGAACGTTTTTTCCAGGAAGACAAATCTCATAATGGTATCCTATTTTTTTCCAGTCCTACTTTCACTAACAAGCGCTATATCAGAGCTGTCTCTCTGGTGCCTTTAAGTTTCCCAAAGCCAAACTGATAATCATATAATGGATCCTAAATCTTCTTTTCCATTCTTCCGTGTACTATTCTTGTCAGCAGCTTGGATCCATGACATGTTAAGTTGATAGGATAGTTCTCCCACTTATCTATCTTTACTATCTTCAGTATTGAATGAATGATATATTACCAAAAGTCTGATGGCACATTGTCAGTCTCATAGATTTGCCCCAATGATTTTAGAAATTCCGATGGGAGAGTATATATATCCCTTCTGCCTTATTTGATCTTAAGTCTTCCAAAGCTCTGTTAAATTCTGATTCTAATAGTGGATCCCCTATTGCTTCGTTAGCGACTCATGTTTCTTCTTCTTTCACGTCATCAGATAATTCCTCCCCCTCATAGAGGGGTTCATCGTACTCTTTCCACCTGTCTGGTCCCTCATCTGCATTTAACAGTGGAATTCCCATTGCACTCTTAATGTTGCTGCTCATTCCTGTTTTGATTTTCTATATGCTGATGAGGAGAACAGGGCAAGTGCCATAAACCAATTTCTCGGAAACCTCGCGCAGTGGAAGAACAGTCAAAATAAGTGAAGACGTTTCTCGGCTTCTCCGTAGATACTCGACTGTTTCTGTGGAAACGACGGTCAAAGTTTTCGACCTAATTTACATGTCTTTTAGCGGGCTATTATCTCAGCCAATTTATGGTAGAGTGGTAACGTTTACAGGTTCTCACTTTTTCGTCCCGCGTTCGAAATTTATTTGTTTTATTTTAATGTTTTCTGTTTTTCATTTATCTAACCTTGTCCGCAGAAGGTTACTACACCAATGTTTTTGATCAAGTTAGGGGATACAAGGGCGTTACATTAATTATAAAATCACAACTAGGTTTTATAATAAGTGTCATATATTTATTATATAATATACGAGAATGTGGTATTTTCAGGGGTTAAAATCTTTTTAAATTCTCATAGTCTTATACTTCATTCTTACATCCATCCTTATATTAATTGGTATCTATTATTCTTGAATTTATTCGACAGGAAGATTGAGTGCATTCACTTGTATGCACGAGGAGCATCGCTCGGAGGCAGGTTCACTACAGTGACATTTCTTCGTATCAGTATTACTGGGGATGGATACGCCGTTAACATTGCTGAAGAATTCACTCGTTGGCAATAACTTCGCGGCAGTCTTTTGTGAAGTATCACTTTATCAAAAATTGGAGCTTCCAGTTAATTACGGATAAAGATACACTACAGATACATCGGCAAAAATAATTTCCAGTAATTTTCTAATTTATTTATTGCTTTTTTTACATTTATTCATCAGCCATATAATTAGCAGCCGGCCGATGTGGCCGAGTGGTTCTAGGCACTACAGTCTGGAACCGCGCGACCGCTACGGTCGCAGGTTCGAATCCTGCCTCGGGAATGGATGTGTGTGATGTCCTTAGGTTAGTTAGGTTTAAGTAGTTCTAAGTTCTAGGGGACTGACGACCTCAGATATTAAGTCTCATAGTGCTCAGAGCCATTTGAACCATATAATTAGTAGACGAATAAGGACAACATTATTTCAATACACATTGCAAAACATTCACGGAGAAATCTTCTGTTGATATGGGTAGATAAGTGAAAAACAAAGATAAAAATGGTAATCGAACTCGGGGGGCAAAAAGCATGAAGCTTCGACGCCAACTACTGTGCCACCGCTTCAGCTGATCTTTGTTGCTCACTTAAAGGCACGTAAAGTACTTGAAAACTTTGACCGTCGTTTTCTCAGAAACGGTCGAGTGCCTATTGATAAGTTGAGACAGATGTTCGCTTATTTTGATCCCTCTTCCATTGAGCGAAGTTTCTAAAAAATTGGGTTATGACACTTGTCATGTTTTAGTCGTGAATCAGTCCTTCCAACAATTATTTCTTTTTCGATTTCTTCAAATATTTTATGCAGTAATTTCACCTTAGGTTCCCTGCACTTCCTGTTTATTTCATTCCTAAAGGATTTATACTGCTGTATTCCTGTCTTTCCCTGAACATATTTGTGCTTTCTTCTTTCGTCAAGTATTGGAATTATTTCTTCTGTTAATCAAGGTTTCTTCGCAGTTACCTTCATTGTACCTATGTTTGTTTGTCCAACATTTGTTATTTCCATTTTGAGAGATATCCACTCTTCTTCAAGTGAACTGCCTACTGATCTACTCATTATTGCAGTACTTGTAGCCTGAGAGAACTTCAAGCGTGTCTGTTCATTCCATAGTACTTCCGAATCCCATTTCCTTGCGTACTGATTTTTCCTGACTAGCCTCTTAAACTTCAGCCTACACTTCGTCATTACAAGATTTTGGTCTGTATCTGCTCTTGGTTGTGCCCTATAATCCAATTTCGGGCTCTCTGACTGACCAAGAAGTAAGTTAACTGGAATCGTCCCGTCTCTCCCACGTTCTTCCAAGTAAACCTCCTCCTCTTGTGATTCTTGAACAGAGTATTCGTTATTACTAGCTGGAATTTATGGGTGATCTCAGTCAGTCTTTCTCCTCTCCCATTCCTACTAACAAACCCGTATTCTCCCGTAACCCCTTCTTCTACGTCTTCTCTTTTTTTCTTTTCAGATGCAGGCTAATTTTAAAACATGAAGTACGTCTTCTTTACCTTTTGCTAGCCATAGTGTTTCACTGAATAGTAAATTTTGGCGAGAAGTGATGGGTATGCCTATGATCTTTTAGCGCTTTAAGTATATTTTAGACATTGCTTTATTAATTTTAATCTCCACAAAATGTGGTGACACTGTACTTTGCTTTTTACCATGTAATTCGCACCTGATGATGCGGCTTTAGGCAGCGAAACCGGTTGTGTTTTAATAAACAACAATTTTACCATCTGTTAGCGGAGATCTTCCTAACATAATGCACTTTCTAGGCCGGTCACCATTTGTTTCTAGTGGAATTTAATAAGAAGCTGATCGCTTATTCAAACAAAGTGATCGAAATGAGGTAACGCCTGATAGGTCTGCAAGTCACCTAACGTATAGGTAATGCGGTTACGAACTTAACTGACCAAGGCTCCTGGGAAAACTACACTACTGACCATGAAAATTGCTACACCAAGAAGAAATGCAGATGATAAACGGGTATTATGGGACAAATATATTATACTAGAACTGACATGTGATTACATTTTCACGCAAATTGGGTGCATAGATCCTGAGAAATCAGTACCCAGAACAACCACCTCTGGCCGTAATAACGGCCTTGATACGCCTGGGCATTGAGTCAAACAGAGCTTGGATGGCGTGTACAGGTACAGCAGCCCATGCAGCTTCAACACGATACCACAGTTCATCAAGAGTAGTGACTGGCGTATTGTGACGAGCCAGTTGCTCGGGCACCATTGACAAGACGTTTTCAGTTGGTGAGAGATCTGGAGAATGTGCTGGCCAGGGCAGCAGTCGAACATTTTCTGTATCCAGAAAGGCCCGTACAGGACCTGCAACGTGCGGTCGTGCATTATCCTGCTGAAATGTAGGGTTTCGCAGGGATCGAATGGAGGGCAGAGCCACGGGTCGCAACACATCTGAAATGTAACGTTCACTGTTCAAAGTGCCGTCAATGCGAACAAGAGGTGACCGAGATGCGTAACCAATGGCACCCCATACTATCACGCCGGGTGATACGCCAGTATGGCGATGGCGAATACACGCTTCCAATGTGCGTTCCCCGTGATGTCGCCAAACACGGATGCGACCATCACGATCCTGTAAACAGTACCTGGATTCATCCGAAATAATGACATTTTGCCATTCGTGCACCTAGGTTCGTCGTTGAGTACACCATCGCAGGCTCTCCTGTCTGTGATGCAGCGTCAAGGGTAACCGCAGCCATGGTCTCCGAGCTGATAGTCCATGTTGCTGCAGTCGTCGTCGAACTATTCGTGCAGATGGTTGTTGTCTTGCAAGCGTCCCCATCTGTTGACTCCGGGATCGAGACGTGGCTGCACGATCCGTTACAGCCATGTGAATAAGATGCCTGTCATCTCGACTGCTAGTGATACGAGGCCGTTGGGATCCCGCACGGCGTTCCATATTACCCTCCTGAACCCACCGATTCCATATTCTGCTAACAGTCACTGGATCTCGACCAACGCGAGCAGCAATGTCGCTATACGATAAAACGCAATCGCAATAGGCTACAATCCGACCTTTATCAAAGTCGGAAACATGATGGTACGCATTTCTCCTCCTTACACCAGGCATCGCAACAACGTTTTACCAGGCAACGCCGGTCAACTGCTGTTTGTGTATGAGAAATCGGTTGGAAACTTTCCCCATGTCAGCACGTTGTAGGTGTCGCCACCGGCGTAAATCTAGTGTGAATGCTCTGAAAAGCTAATCATTTGCATATCACAGCATCTTCTTCCTGTTGGTTAAATTTCGCGTCTGTAGTACGTCATCTTCGTGGTGTAGCGATTTTAATGGCCAGTAGTGTATATTTTAGACATTGCATTATTAATTATAATCTCCACAAAATGTGGTGACACTGTACTTTGCTTTTTACCATGTAAATCGCACCTGATGATGCGGCTTTAGGTTACGCTTCAATAAACAACAATTTTACCAGCTATTAGCTGAGTTCTTCCTAACATATGCACTTTCTAGGCGGTTCACCATTTGTTTGTAGTGGAATCTAATAAGAAGCTGATCGCTTACGCAAACAAAGTGATCGAAATGAGGTATCGCCTGGTAGGTCTGCATCTCACCAAATATACAGATAACGCGTTTACCAACTTAACTGACCAAGGCTACTAGGAAAACTACCTTAGTCTATTCTTTCTTTTGACTGTCTACAGTAGCCTACGGTAATTTTACAACTCCAGTCCTGCGGTATCAAATATTATGTCGTCTACAAAAAATTTTCACTGTAGTTTAAAAAAAAAATTTGGGAACCATTCATTGTTAACTAGCATTAACACAAAGCAATTAACACAACAACATATGAATGCATGACGTCTGTTCTTTCGGACATGTCAAATAGTGCAGATACCACGCATTCATATAACTGATTCACCTCAATTAACTATGAATCCACCACATTCAGCACAGATGCACAAATACGTCCGACCTCAAAGTAGTGAGCATGGAAGACATGGATAGGGACTGCAGGTAGGTGGCGCTAGGTGGGAGTGCGGGTTAGCTGAGGTGGGCGTCAAGATAGTCCGACCAGTTGCGCAGTGGTTAAAGCAGCTGCCTTGTATACAAGAGATCCTGAATTCGAATCCCAGTCCGACACACATTTTCACTCTTAACCGCTGATGCCGCACAAAGACCTGATGCAGCTGATACGATAGCCCCTTCCCTTTCTTTTCCTTTCTTGCCCCTCCTCTTTCAATTTACACAACACAATAGTACATCACTTGTACTATTGATTGGGACTGAAGAGGATATTTGGACCAAAAAATACTGTTTCTGCACAGACAGCTCAAAGTTTCGAACGGTGGGCGCTACTTCTGTCGAATTATGACTACGAAATTATATTCAGATTCAAAGCACAACATGTGAAAGCGCCCAAAGGGTTTGACTGATGAGCTGGTGTTTGTTTTTAAGTAGATATCAGTAGTGAAGACACTCTGGAAAATTTCCCAGTAAATGAAAATTTAATTGCCTAACATGGATAGAATACAAATGTAAGGATGTAGAGGCATATCTCACTACGGGTAAGATATATACTTCCTACAGGAAAATTAAAGAGACTTTTGGAGAAAAGAGAACCACTTGTGTGAATATCAGTAGCTCAGATGGAAACCCAGTTCTAATCAAAGAAGAGAAAGCATAAAGGTGGAAGGGGTATATAGAGGGTCTATACAAGGGCGATGTACTTGAGGACAATATTATGGAAATGGAAGAGGATGTAGATGAAGATGAAATGGGAGATATGATACTACGTGAAGAGTTTGACAGAGCACTGAAAGACCTAAGCCGAAACAAGGCCCTGGGAGTAGACAACATTCCATTATAACACTGATAGCCTTAGGAGAGCCAACCCTGACAAAACCATCTGGTGAGCAAGATGTATGAGACAGGCGAAATACCCTCAGACTTCAAGAAGAATATAATAATTCTAATCCCAAAGAAAGCAGATGTTGACAGATGTGAAAATTACCGAACTATCAGTTTAATAAGCCATAGCTGCAAAATACTGACACGAATTCTTTACGAATGGAAAAATTGGTGGAAGCCGACCTCGGGGAAGATCGGTTTGGATTCCGTAGAAATGTTGGAACACGTGAGGCAATACTGACCCTACGGCTTACCTTAGAAGATGGATTAACGAAAGGCGTTTGTAGACTTACAGAAAGCTTTTGACAATGTTGAATGGATTATTCTCTTCCAAATTCTGAAGGTGGCATGGGTAAAATACAGGGAGCGTAAGGCTATTTATAATTTGTACAGAAACCAGATGACAGTTATAAGAGTCGAGGGACATGAAAGGGAAGCAGTTGTTTTGAAGGGAGTGAGACAGGATTGTAGCATATCTCCGATGTTATGCAATCTGTATATTGAGCAAGCAGTAAAAGAAACAAAAGAAAAATTCGGAGTAGGAATTAAATTCCATGGAGAAGAAATAAAAACTTTGAGGTTCGCCGATGTCATTGTAATTCTGTCAGAGACAGCAAAGGACTTGGAAGAGCAGCTGAATGGAATGGACAGTGTCTTGAAAGGAGTATATAAGATGAACATCAACAAAAGCAAAACGAGGATAATGGATTGTAGTCGAATTAAATCGGGTGATGCAAAGGGTATTAGATTAGGAAATGAGACGCTTAAAGTAGTAAGTGAGTTTTGCTGTTTGGGGAGCAAAATATCTGACGATGGTCGACGTAGAGAGCATATAAACTGTAGACTGGCAATGACAAGGAAAGCGTTGCTGAAGAAGAGAAATTTATTAACATCGAGTATAGATTTAAGTGTCAGGAAGTCGTTTCTGAAAATATATGTATGGTTCAAATGGTTGAAATGGCTCTGAGCACTATGGGACTCAACATCTTAGGTCATAACTCCCCTAGAACTTAGAACTACTTAAACCTAACTCACCTAAGGACATCACACACACACATGCCCGAGGCAGGGTTCGAACCTGCGACCGTAGCAGCCTCGCGGTTCCGGACTGCAGCGCCAGAACCGCACGGCCACCGCGGCCGGCAGTATTTGTATGGAGTGTAGCCATGTATGGAAGTGAAACATGGACAATAAATAGTTTTGACAAGAAGATAATAGAAGCTTTCGAATTGTGGAGGTACAGAATAATGCTGAAGATTAAATGGGTAGATCACATAACTAATGAGGAGGTATTGAATAGAATTGGGGGGAAGAGAAATTTGTGACACACCTTGACTAGAAGAAGGGATCGGTTGGTAGGACATATTCTGAGGCATCAAGGGATCACCAATTTAGTATTGGAGGGCAGCGTGGAGGGCAGAAATCGTAGAGGGAGACCAAGATATGACTACACTAAGCAGATTCAGAAGGATGTAGGTTGCAGTAGGTACTGGGAGATGAAGAAGCTTGCACAGGGTAGAGTAGCATGGAGAGCTGCATCAAACCAGTCTCTGGACTGAAGACCAGCACAACAACAACTTGTGCCTATCGATCCTGTATCGCCGGAGATAAAAAAGTATGTTTAGAGAGCGTGGCATAATGATAAGAAGTTAATTAATGAACAATAGATTAAGTGTTATTGGAATATGAGGCAAGGAATTACAGTGTACAGATGTGTAATTTGTGTAAACCTAGAATCAGGCAAGACATGAGTGGTTATTACTGAGGTACTTACACCTAATCTACTACAGATGCTACATTAACGCCACAGGGGCAATGTTCGTATCAGACGCATTGCTTGAGGGTGTAGTTACTCGACAAATATTTACAGAGACGTTGAAATGGTTAAGTGCCAGTTAAGTCAAAAACACCAGTCATCAACGCCTCGATAATATTTCCTGTGGCCACAGGCGTTATTAACCTGGTCACGTCTGCATACTGATTTTGCAGGAGCTTTCTCTGCAACCACTGGCTCTTCCTTATTGACCCCTTCTCCAGATTTCCATTTGTGATACAGATGTGGTAGACATTTCAACAAAGACTGGTCAGGCCTTATCAAAGGTTTTCTCTACTGAAGGACTGCCGAACTTTATTGTCACTGACAAAGGCACACAACTATCTTCTTAGGAATGGCATTTCACACTTTCAGGATTGCACCGTTTCAGCTAGAGACCAAGTGACTCGCTGAAAATTTTTACGGACTTTCAAGTCGCACATGATGAAGCTAGTTCAGCAATACTGTAAAGATAATACTTTGTCTTCTTCTCTCAGTACAGAGTGACTCCAAACGACGAACAATCTCTAGTGGACAAATTCCGTGGAAGTCGCCATCGAACATCGATGTATACTTAATAGCCGTTCATCTATCCACGGGCTGAGGTTCGACAATAGTCCAAACGAAAATATTTTAAGCTGAATGGTCAGGTACTCATTACAGTGTAAAAGTATGGGAAAAAGATGTGGGTGCCAGGCATAGTCATAGAGAAGCTCAGCAATGTCATGTTAAATACTGAAGCTCAAATAGAGTCACAAAGCACCATAAAAATCTGATCCGACAACACAGCGTTCAGATTCATATAGGCAGACCTCCTGGGCCGTTTTCTTTTATAAAATCAGAATACCTGTTGCCTGTGGGACCTTCCGATGTAGCTGGGAGCTGCCACTGCCAGCGCATCCAGCAGTGGACCCCAGCTGCATCCAACCAACGAAGAACCGACGGAAGTGGACTTCTCACCTCGCATCTCAGACCAGAGAACAGACATCAAGATGACAAACGCTTGACCAGCCGCCCCTCACTGCAGTTTTGAGTGGGCTTCTCACGATACTGCAGGTGAACGCCAGGGAGCAACATAACGCATCCACCAAATATGCACAATGGCAAGGAAGGACGTAGGACGCTGATGAAGGCAACCGGCTTCATCAGCTTTCTCCCGCCCCTCTAGCCTTGCCCCCCACCCCTCATTCCCCGCCAAGCGACGGACGATGTGTACCAGGCGCAATCGAACAGAGCCTCAAGATGGCGTTTACAAATTCGGATCAGATTCTGCTTCCACTCCGCATCCATCTTTACATCATACTCATCCGCAGACAGTGTTGCCAGCCGCCAAAGAGAGTGCTGTCATCCATGGACAGAATCCTTCAGCCGAGCGGCAGAAAACACAACGCATCGCAGACACTCGCACAGTTTCCATTCAGCAGTCAGGCAGCACGGTTCAGTACCAGCTAGGCAGTTCAGTACATCTCCTGCAATTACACTCCGAAGCACAGATTTACGACTTTCGTTGAGAAGACAACATTCCTAGTTAGCAGTCGCTATTGATGGAGAACTATAAGAGTGTCTGCAAATTGCATTGAGTCATATTGAGAATATCATAGGGTGTGTAGAGACAGCAGAATTATTTAGTCGTCTAGGCACTATGAGGCACGTCCAATAGGTACTGCAACACAATTTTTTTTCTGCCAGTTTCGGGTGAAAAAATACTGAATATGTTACTGGACATAGTAGAATATTCCCGCTTCAGCTCCAGTAGTTTCACGAAGTTTCGATAGGTGGTGGCGCTGTACATAGGCTCCAAAATGACGTCTGTAATGGAGGTGAGTTAGAAGTAGAGAGCTGTCATTGAATTTCTTTTTGCGAAAAATCAGAGCATCGCAGACATTCATAGGCGCTTGCAGAATATCTATGGAGATATGGCAGTGAACAAAAGCATGGTGAGTCGTTGGGTGAGGAGTCTGTCTGATCTCCCGCATGCCGGGCGGCCGCACACAGCTGTGACTCCTGCAATCTTGGGACACGCGGTCACTCTCATTCGAGGTAGTTACGGTTCTTAAAGATATGCGAATCACAACCAATCATCTCGCTGCACAACTGGACGTCTCTGCTGGTAGTGGTGACACACTCATCCACCAGTTGGGGTACTGAAGGGTGTGTGCCCCCTGGGTTCCTCACCCCCTGAAGTAAGACTGTAAAGGGCAACGAAGAAGAATCCGTGCTTGCACATTACAGGGCTGATCATTACAATCTTTTGTCAAATGTCGTCACAGGTGATGAAACATAGGTTCATCATTTCGAACTAGAAACAAAATGGCAATCCATGGAGTGGAGCCATATTTATTCTCCTCTGAAGAAAAGGTTCAAAGCCGCACCCTCAGCCAGAAAAGTCGTGGCGATGGTCTCCTGGAACTCTGAAGGGGTTATTCTGTTTGATGTCCTCCCTCGTGGTGCATCGATCAATGTGAAGTCTGTTGTACTATGCTTAGAAAATTGAAGATACCACTTCACCGTGTTCGTCACCACATAAAGCAAACTAACTTCTCCTTGTCCAAGCTAATGCAAGGCCTCACACAAGTCTACACACCCGAGAGGAGCTCACAAAATTTCATTGTACTGTTCAGTCTCAACCATCCTACATTCCGGATCTCGCATCTTCCTACTTCCATCTGTTTGGCCAATGAAGGATGCACTCTGTTGGAAGCAGTACACGAGTGACTGGGAGTTTTTCATGCAGCAAGATGTTGGTCCCAACGTCGACCAGTAGAGTGGTACCATGAGGGTATATAGGCCCTCTCAGTAAGGTGGCGTAAGGCCATCGCATTGAGCAGAGATTATGTTCAAAAATAGGATTTTGTAGCCAAAAGAGTGGGGAATAATATCGGGTATTGGAATCCTGAATAAAACCTACTTTCAGAAAAAAAGGTGTTGCTTTACATGCTGAACGCCCCTCATAGGTTACCCTTCAATGGTCTCAACATACCCTCCAGACTCACCTTGACCAGTTTACCACTTTGTGCAAACAGTGGTTCCTTGATATTAACCCCTCCAAGACCCAGGCAATCATCATAGGCCACACCATCTGCCCCTTGTGTCCCCATGATTTCTACCTAACCATTTATGGTTGTCCAATCCAGCTCACCCCCACCCTGAGATATCTTGGCCTCACCCTCGACCGTCACCTCACCTGGACTCCTCATCTCCTGATCATCCAGCAGAAAGCTCATACCCGCCTCTGCCTCCTGAAACTCTTTCCATCTGGATATGGGGATTGCATACATCCACCATCCTCCACACCTACAAATCCCTCATCCTCCCTATCCTCTGTTATGCGAGCACTGCCTGGATCACCCCCCCCCCCCCCCATCCACTTTTCTAAGGCCCTCCAAATCCCAGAATGCCACACGCTCCGCCTTGCCTTCCGTATCTGCCTTACATCCCCCACATGCCTTCTGTATGACCTCATCCCTTCCCTACCTCCTCCTTTTCCTCCAACATATCCACATCCCTTACACTGTCTGCAGGCTTGATTCCCCACCCCCTGGTGCCCTCCTTCCTCTCCACCCCTGCCCATTGCCGCACCTGTATCGCTGTGTCCCTCCCTCTCTCCAACTCCACACCTTCCATCCCATTCATCAGGGAAATTTCCAGCACCTCCCCCTCCCAGATAATGAACTGTGCAATTACATCTATCCTTCCTACCAACTGTAGCGTGGCCTTGTTCCCCTCCTCCCAAGGGTCCACTCCATTTCCTCTCCCCTCCTTCCACCAAAGGGTTTTTTCCTCCTTCTCCCCTCCCCCCTGAGTCTCTGCACCCCCTCCTCAGCTGTTTCCTCTCCTGTCTTTCCCTCACTGACCCTCTTCGTCGCGCTCCCCGCCCTGTCTTCCCTTCCCTTCTCCCCTCTAGCACTGTCCATTCCCTCCCTTTCTTCCCTTCTCCCTCGTATCCCTACCCCTGGCAGATCCTCCCACTTTGTTCTTCATTGTCAGTGTGCTACATCAGTGTTGTGTCCACTACTGTTCTACAGTGAAGTCAAGTGCTGTGGTTTTAATTGTGTGCCTGCCTTGTCCAAAGTGTTGCTGTCCGTGATTGTTCTGTGACATGCCGCTCGTCGCAACTTTTATGCTCCGGCAATACTTCGCCTTGTGTTCTTTTAATCGACACAGGGTGTGATTTTTTGTGTACACTACTTTTTTTAGATTTTTATCTCCATTTTTACAGTCGCCCCCTCTTGTATGTGATCTTCCATTAAGTTCCCCCTTTTTTATATCTCTGTTTCGCCATGTTTTCTTGTTTATGTTCTTTTAAATGTCTCTATGTTCTGTAGTTAATTGTCTCTCGGCTGAATAGCGGCGCCTATGCTGCTGCCAGCCTGCCCCAGATGGGGAATTGAAATTTAATAAAGAAAAAAAAAACTCCTAGCAGATTTAGGACATTAAGTGCCACACATCGAAATATACGAAAGTTCTGCATGGTATCATAGTTCTTAATAAATGTTTCTGGTTGTGTACTGCCACATTTCTGTTCTAGTGCCGCCCGTCAGCCGAATGTTTATGATCTTGGTCGTAGTGTGCAAGATGCTAGCGTTAAGGAACTACAGCAGTAGAGCACTCTACTGTTACTGTGGATGTTTGGACTGAATTAGTAGTAACATTCAGCTGCAACATTCCCGACAGTGACGAAATTCTAGTAGTGGAGCGGACTTCATGTCTTTCGTGAATGATGGCCCTATGTGTGTTTCTTTGTAATCTTGAGGTCTCTTTATTATTTGTTTCTCCTATCGCCTTTGACGAGCTTTGACGTTATATTTAAAACGTGTGGCAACGTTTGGCAGTATGATGTTGATTCTTTTTGTGGTATTGGACACCTCGTGGCGAGAAACTTGTATTTTGTGAGTAAAAAGCCCTTCTATCAGAGAGAACTCGATCTATGGACATATAGGATAACCACATGAATAATCTCATGGTAATAACGAACTCGGCCACCACAAGTTGGCCTTTTCCTTTGTACATCCATAGCTTCCGACAACAGCCTGACACTAGTTACACTGAGTACAATGAACCTTGACATGCACGGGGACACGTTCCTTGAACGGTTGCTATTGGAATAATTAATTCTTAACAGGCATGCTAATTTGGAGCTTTCTTTTTCCTAGAGTGAATGATATCCCACGTCTCGTCGAGAGGTATTTTCACTGATCCATTTAGTCGAAGTCTATTCGTGTGACATGGGACCATACTAACTCAAATTTATTCCTGTTTATAAGGTTGTTTTTTATGTTGAACTGAAACGTTTATATTATAAATATGAGATTTCTATGAGAATTAATCTTCAGTTTGAGTTACCACTGCAAGACACCCACTTTGTAGAGGCATCTGAGAAGCGCACTAAATTTAGAAATGTGAAATGAATGTCACTAGAGTAGTTCGTCACCAATATGGCCATACGGGATTTCAAACATTTCCTTTGCGTATCTTTATCATGAAGATCATTAGAGCTTAATTTTTTAATCCGCCGCGATTCAGTATAACCCTTGCAACTGTGTTGGGCGACGTTTCCTCACCAATAAGAAAGGAGAGATTACGATTATCAGGGCTATCTCAGCGATCGATCTCAAATCCATTTCACACCACGTAGAATGAGACTCCCTAGAAGAAGGTGGTGGCACACTATAGGAGAGTAAAGCCCAACGTTGCATGACTCTGCAGTTAATTATAAAAGAGGAGAGATAGGAACCATATTTATTGCCTCACAATTTTTGATAGCAAGGGCTTACAATTTTGATAAATAGCATACCACTGTTATGATAACGCAAAGAAACTTGTGCAAAAGGAAATATGTAAGACTGATTGCTCCCCTGTTTAACAAGTGGATGCATTTCAGAAACTGTATGCATGAAATGTATTCACAGTTGCGAATATGGACAACCATTAGCAGTCTAATGGAATGACAACAATGAAAATTTGTGCTGGACCAGGACTCGAACACGAATTTCCCGCTTATCACTAGCGACTCACGATCAGACGCAAACTTCCATATGTTGTCAACCGTGAGTCTACAATGTGTACTCGTACATTCATCATGTTTTTTTTCCGTACAGGGGAGACATTTTAATTGAAACTCGCTCGCACGGTGTCAGCGGATAAATACAATATTGCAATGCCTGTGTTCTTCCGAACTACGATGCAAAGTTCCCTGGGGAAATGCTATCATGTTGCAAGGAACAGGCACTGCGGCAACTACGCTGTTAGGGGAAGTACATTCACAGTTGCGAATAAAGACAACCATCAGTTTCATAACTGATAATGGCTGTAGTCGCGGCAGCGCCTATTCCTTCGAAAATTCATGCCTGTCCTATGGAACTTTGCATCGTACTTCGGACGAACACAGGCACTGCAATATCCTGTTTTAGAAACTGATTTTGTGATTCCAAGATGTATTTGTACAAATATATCGAAAGTTTAGGAAATTCAGATAAGCGCAAAACCTAACGATCCTTTCTGTCTGAGCCCCTTTTCTATTCTCTTTCCCCGCAAAGATGCAGCAGTTGACAAATCATCTGATCAATATAATAGTCACCTAATTGTTGCAAGCAAAGGTGCTGGTGCAGTTCGTTTGGTTCTCGACTCCCTTTCTGCTAACAAAATGTCTGCTTCTGCCAGAATAAGATCCCAGGGCATAAAAGAGAACAGAGATTCTGTGGAATTAATTTTACTCTCATATTGATCTGAGGATGCCTAACTGCCTAATCCCTTCTCAGTAGGACAAACGCTGTATATTATTTAGTGTTCTATGCTTTCCGGATGTAGAAAACAATTTGAAGAGATGTATTGGGAACTATAGGTTGGAAGTGGTGAACAAATAACTACTGAGATTGACTTCTTGAATATATGAGTCTGGAGAAACACCATCAGACTTTGCGAAAATACTATCCTGTTCATCCCAAAGAAAGTTAATTAGCTAGTTAGTCGTATGTTCCATGGGTCACTCTGCATGATAAATCGTATTGTCATTTCATCTTCGCAGCACAAATTAAATGTTATGTGGTAGTTTTTTTCGAAACTATTCCTTGACCTGTTTAATAATTCAGAATGCAGTCAGTATGCAGATCGACTAGTAAGTCACACCAAATCGCTGATGCGGCATGAAAGCTGCAAGCAGTGATAGCTAATGCCAGCTATTGTACGTCTAATTAGCTCTGTCCCTTTTCGTTCTGGTACCGTGACAGATTATCGTAATGTGCAGCAGCCTGGAGCTTTTAGCTCGCTGGAAAAAAGTAAGAGTCATGAGAGGAATTGCATAAGTTGTAAAAATGTTTCTGCACAAGGTGTAAATGTTTCTGCTGAAAGCCAAGTCCCAATCAGGGACGTGTTGAGAAGAGAACTCTGCTGTCCGAAAGCAGTGGAGGCGACTGGCGAAAGCGGTCCAGCCCGTTATAAAGTTTCATTGTGTGCTAAGCATAAAAATGTCTTTTAGCAAAGATAAAGACCATTGTTGGACCAGCCATTAGACCCAAAGGAGACCAACAAATTTTTGTTCAGTATTTGGTAAGGAGGTTCATGATTGGCTCATAGCAATTATTTTTTTGCTGAAGGAGAGAACTTGTGTACATGCACACATTGTTAGTCATTAACTAGAAATCTGTCACATATTGGGGGGAGGTTTTCTGCCTTCTACTACAGACGAAGAAATGTGCTTCATTGGTTAGCCGTAACACAAACTGTAAGAGTAGGGAATTTGTTCGTATGTTTTTGAAATTATCATTGTTGAGAACTAACTATGTCTGTTGCAGTTGCCAGTAAGATTCCGGTGTTGGCACAAACAGCTAAGGTTTGTAGAGGGGAGGAAGAGAGCATTAGCTCCACAGGCATTTTAGTGAATGCACCTTCTTAGGGCATCATAGAGGAGACTTCTCCGCAGGGCTCGAGACAGAATGTCGTCATAGGGCTATAGAGTAAGATGTCTCCAGCTTGGAGCAGAATTCAAATGTTGGGGCTGAACTTAGAATTCTCAGCCATTATTGCAGCCACCCTCTGACTTCTGCATCACTAAAGTGGTACGTTTGGGTCATATTTGCATTACAGAGACAAGACGAACGTGAAGTCATTAGTCTTGCATCAAGATTTCGTTTTACTTGTCTAATTTTCACAGCTTAGGCAAGAACACTGGAGTTTCCGGGACTTTTCTCTAGGTTAGTAACTTATTCATCAATGATTGGTCCTATTTACGAACACGATTTTTTTTATCGTTTCTATCATGTACCAATCCACCCGTGCCAAGGCTGTTGTACATGTTTGCAATCACTAGTTCCCTCGTCAGTATTTTTCTCCAATGGATAAACATGTCTTTCAGCAACAATGTTGTCCCTTAGTTTCTTGTGGTAGATTGATAGCACCCATTATCAATATGTCTATATAGGAATCAGTATCCACAATTCATGGTCGACTGGGCCAACCATGGTAATTTAATTAGACAACTGTTTTCCATTCCCTGACTTTATTTCTTTTAATTCAGGTGATATTATGGGGAGCTATCTACCACTGTAAGTCACCAGGTAGAGATTCTGTAGCATCTCAGGGGTATGCTAAATGCTCAATCGACCTCACAACAGCAAGGGCAGATAAGTGCGAGAAGTATCGCGCTATCGTCTTAACAGTTCATGCGTCCAAATTTCTGACTAGAATAACACACAGAAGGGTGGGAAAGAAAACTGAGGATCTCTCAGATGTCGATCAGTTTTGCTTTAGGAAAGGTAAAGGCACCAGAGGGCCAGTTCTGACGTTGAACTTGATAATGGGAGGAATATTTGAGAAAAATCAAGACACGTTAACAATATTTGTCGACGTAGAAAAAGAGAATGCGTTGTAAATGTTCTAAATTCTGAGAAAAACAGGATTTAGGTGTAGAAAAAGACGCTTAATACAAAATGGACAAGTTCCAATTTTTTCAATATTATGTGAAGATTGTGGGAGCGGACGTAAAACACTACTGTTCCACACCGAAGCTAGATGGTTATCTCAGGGTAAGTCCTTAACTTGAATATTCGAACGAAGAGATGAATTACAAGCTTTTATGAATGATATTTCTATTAAGTGAAAAGTTCATTTGATTGTTCACACAAGATTTATTGTTAGATATGTTTGAAAAAAATTAATGAATTAAATCTATCTTTACAAGAAAAACTGACAATCCGTTTTCGATAATAATATCAAAATAAACAATTTTAGAAAAAAACTACATTTTTTATTGTTTGTGTTGGCAAGAGAGAACTAGAAATCTCTTTAACACTGAAAGTGTTCATTGATGAGACAGCAGAATTACCGGAAGAAATATTTGAAAAATTGGTGTACTGTCTACGTTATATGCCCGCATCTTCTGATACGCATTTTTCTGAAGAGTAGAATACAAAACTGAAAATGAGATCATGGGTTCACAGTCCTTTTGTACTTTTGCAGAGCCAGAAAATGTGTCAAGAGAAAGCTGTGAATCCATTTTGTATATGACGTCAGATCCATTGTTCAAAACAATGTCACTTGGTTATTTTTGGTGCGGGATTCGTAACGAATATACAAAACTTGCCACACAGCATTTGACTGTTCCTCTCCCCGTCCCAACAACATGCTAATTAAAACGGGACTCACGGCATATGCAGCTACAATGACAAAATACCGCATTAGACTGGATGGTGAACTTGCATACGTCTTAAACTCTCTTCTGTCAAGACGTGTCATAACGAGTTCGTCAAAAATAAAAAACAACTTCCTACTTCCCGTTAAACGGAAACAATTTTATCAATCTACAGCGGAATCAATACAATATTGTTTTGTGTATTGTTAGATGTTGTTTTGTATATTGTTGTAGAAGTCAATATCGTATATGAACCTGTTTTTGCATGGCTTCCATTAAATGATTAGAATTAAAGTATTAATATAATACTAAGTTTTGTTAATTTTAAGGCTTCGTAAAATAATTAGTATCTCAGAACGGTTCCTTTGCCAAAGATGCTTTCAAACGCTGGTCTACTGAGCACACAGTGTGGATGGAAAGTAAACCAAAGAAAGCGAAGGCTATGAGGAATAGCTGAAATGAGACTAGCACTAGACTTAGCATGGAAACTGGCAACCATGAAGCAGACTAAATGAAGGACGTCGTAGCAAAACAACACACGAAGGAGGACGCAAAGAGGAGATAAAATATAGACTAATACTGGAAAAGAGGCCATTCTTGTACAGAAGAAGTCTGCTGGTATCAAGATAGGCCTTAATTTGAGGAAGAAATTTCTGATTTATTTCTTTAGGCCTGAAGACCATACAGCAAAAGTTTCCCGTAATGAACAATTGGAGAATGGTATTGTACATAAGTGAAATATGGACTGTGGATAAACCAGAAACGAAGAGTATCAAAGTCTTTGAAAGGTGATGAATGGAGTGTACTGGGGCACATTTGTATGCATAATGTGATTTTATAAACGATGTATATCTTTGATAGGGTTTATATCGCTGACTGACTAAGACCGCAGACCCAGAGATACTGCTCTGGTCAGAGATTATTATAGTGTTGGAGTAAGATAGAGCATGACACTCAGTTGTAGGTAGCTATCTGTGAGGAAAAGACGATGGAGTAGGCAGTTTTGTGGTGTGCTCTGTGAAGCCACGAAGTTTTAGATTGATTTAGGTATATCAGTATTGTCTTCATCTATGCAAGGTAAAGATGTTAAATAATTATGATTTTTGTTTTTGCCAGTGCTTTAGTATAGATGAGTTGGTTGATAATTTGTAATTGTTGAGTAACCCTAAAATGTACGTAAACGCTTTTGATAAAAGGCTAGTTAGATATTTCATTTTTGTAATGCTTCTAAGATTTGTTAATGGAGTTACATGTAATTTGATGATTTGAATTTATACTGGCTTAATGAAATTAGATAATACTTGCTGTTTCAATCTCATTGTTTGTGAATCAAATGCGAGTAATGTAAATTCAATTGTCAGATTGTTTTTGAAAAGTCAAACTTATCTTGCAATATAATTTTGCTAAAAAAACTCAGTGTTAGTAACTCACCATAATCAGTACCGCCTCCCTGTCCAGGTCATATAATTTTCAAAGAAACTGGATTTTTTTAAATTTTCTCGGTTATCAGCCACAAGAATTTCATGTGCATTTCAAAGTATTGGGGCCAGCATTGCACACTGCTGAGCCTGTACTTAATATAGTTTTGCGTTTCATGAGAGACTACAATACATCGCGTTGCTCCGTTGCTGTTTTAGAAGTAAGACAATTTAATTTATTTGTTATGCGCACAGGGACCAAAGTTATCAGTTTTGAACAGGGCCAGATGATTCAGTGCCTAAGGGGCTGAATCTATTTTGCAGTGACTGTATTTCTTTATTGGTTCTGGGAGTTGCATTGCCCAATCAATTCGTTCAAAGTTTTTGCTAACCACTTACAGTTGCAACACGCTACACAATAATTCGAGTTCAGTACACTTTCCACAGTTCAGTCAGTCATTCAACGTAATCGTAAAGATTATTTTATTTGTTTAAAAGAACGCTACAGATGTGCTATGAAAGGATTTCAAAAATTGCGGCTTGTAAGTTAAGAAGTGAGTTGGTTTGCCGCAGAATCAATGAGAAGAGAAACTTGTGGAAAACCTTGTCAAGCAGAATGGATAGGATGAAAAGACATGTATTAGGAACTCAAAGAATTACGTCCTTTGTACATGAGGAAGCTATAGAAGAAACGTGAGATGACCCTGATGTGGAAGATGCCTTTCACTTCTTTCACTAAATATGAAAACGAAAACGAATAAATTGAAAAGGAAGTTCCATTTGATCCATAGTGTGTTTTTTTTTATATGGCAGTGTTCTTCAGTTACAAATTTCTGTGGAACGCTGTTATGTCATTTAAGAATTTTTAAGCTGTCGCTCGATTATGGCCTTACATGCTCTTTACATTTATTCTTGAAATTTCTACATGTATGCCGAACGGAAGCGGCAGAAACCATCCCTACCTGAATTCAATTGCTTCACTCCTGCCGACAAATGTACATATCTCACACTAAAATATAACTGTATTTTCGTAAAAAGCATCCCAGTATGTGTAGCTCAAGAGATGCTTTAGCTCTGGGCTGTTTCTAGTATACAGGCATATGCTTGCAATGCAGTGCCTACCTTGATATCTGAACCCCGCACCTGACATATTTGCCCCATACATGAGTAAAAGTTAAACGTTTTTCTACGAATCCGTGCTCGGCTCAAAGCAACAAAAATGATAGACTAGAGTTATATTCTTATATTCAGCCAAATGACCGTGAAAGATTGTAGTGGTGACTGGGGTTTTGGATTACTGACGACAAGTCGTAGTTTATCGTTGTTACCAAACATCACGAAAAGTTCTGGAAAGATTTACTTCAGATTTTTACACGATACTCTAATAAACGTTTTTTTTTATGCGACACTGTAATAGACGATCGGACAGACATAGCCTACATATTTTTAAATATATACGGTATATAAGTGTTTATGAAAAAATCTATAGTTCTAAATCAAGACATGTAATATTACGTTGTTACCAAAATATTTTGGAAGGTTCTTCATCGATGTACTTCAAATTTCTACGCGATACTCTAACAAAAATTTGGACGCACATAGGCTATATCGTTTTTAATATATGTAACATATAAATACGCATACCATAAAGGGGAAACGTTGTTAGTAAGAATCTTGAGACGTTCTTGATCCTTTTACTTCAAATGTTTGCACAATACTCTAATGAACATCCAGACGGACAGTAACTATATTTTTTTTAACAAAACTGTACAGGTTTTTATGTTAAAAACGACTGCGAGAAAAAATTAGTGTGAAAATGTGTGGTGTAGGTTTCCTTCTCGCAGTTAGTTTTGACTACTGTATCAGGACATTTGAACCATTTATTCTGTATATATTCGTACTCCTTATATTTGTAATTTTAAACAGAATTTGTACACACAACAATCCGCTGTTTCGTTTTGTTTCTCGCAGTCGGTTTTAACAAAGAAAAAGGACGATTAGAGCAATACTGGGGAACCTGACAGCCATCCCACCCCTGCCCTGGCGTACGGGACTACAAGTCCCACCGCCACACCTTCACCCGCCCATGTTAGGCAAAATTTTTCTGCCTGACTCATGTAGTACTATCACCGTCAGAGGGTGGTACGGGACTACAAGTCCCACCGCCACACCTCCAAAGCGAATTGCAGTGACGGAGTCACTGCCCTGTGGAAATTTACTGCCTCACCAACACAGTTAGACCGCAATAGACCGGTGACGCTGTATTGTAACATATCACCCCGGACTACAAGTCCATTTAAAAAAAGGAACCTGAATCGTTCCAACCTTCGCAATCGTACCAATCGCAAATTAAAAATATGGCAAATACTGTCACTGAGGCTGCCATCCTGACAATCCAGCACCTGAAGAGATCCCCCGCATACTCCGTGTACCAGCCATCCCAGCAGATTTACCCAATCATTTTAAGAGACTTTAGTTTCCATTTCAGGGTTTCTTTGGATTCCTTCGCAACACAAATACACGAGGGTAAAAATAAGTAAAAAATAAAATAAAATAAAAATAAAAAATAAAAGGAGGAGGAGAGAGAGGGAAAAATGAACATAGAGTGGGAAAGGAAATGAAGAGATGGACAGAGGGAGGGGGTAAAGGAGTTCAGATTGTGCTGTATATCGAATTCGCGTACATATTTATCAGTTCGAAGCGTTTCCGGGTTCGGAATTTCTACTCGAAGGCGTCCTCTGTATAATAAATGAAGGGACTAGGAACGCCAGATGCAAGAACAAGTGAATTGTCACATATATATATTCGACAAAAAACAGTGTTATGGACCACAGCTACTACATACTTTACAAATCACTATAACTAACGAAATTAGATGACCACTAGTATAAGTAACGAAATAAAATAATAATATGCCCACTAGTAATAACATAGAACTGTCAAGGTAGTTACCAGGTTTTCAATCGTGGCTGCTAAGAGGCAAAACAGATCTGGCAGGCGGACTTTGATGAGAGTGCTGTACTGCAAGTCATTTACCGGGTGATGGTCAAGCCACTGGCGGCATCTCTGAGTGCACGCTGGGGTCGGCTGGCGACGTGGATGCGGAGGGTGGGGAGTGTCTTTCGCCAGCTTCTAGAACTGGATCTCCGGCCTCAGCGGCAGTGGCGCTTGGAAGCCAAGTCACACCAAGGCCGTCACCGATGTCCTTAGTCCGACCTCTGGAACAGGAGTCTTTCCTATCGCGTCTCGTCAGTCTCTGTCCGGCTCTTCCGAAGTCCCCCACTCACACCATCTTGGTATTCTGCAGAGAGCCCTTTCTGGGCGCGTATGTCCAGCCTTTGTTATTTTTCTGGCAAATCAGATTAATTTTCAACAACCTTCTTAGCTTGATGTACGACCCGCAATTCTCATGGCAGAAAGAGCATGCACAACAGCCGAGATTACAAGGAATTTCCACGTTTGGAAAATGGCATGTCGTCGTTTAAGTCCTGGCGTCTCGTCTTTCATCTCTGCCTTAATATTTACAAACTTTGGCTTTCTCTCCAGCCTGACAATATGGGTTTCCCTCCATAACCGTTCCGATACTTGTTTGAACATAGAACAGAGGTTGGAGAAGGCCTCTAGGCGTCCCTCAAAGTGTGTCTCCAAACTTACCTCGGTGTCAAGTAGCTGTTGTATCGGAGAGGTGGGCTGAGCGTTTCATCTCCCCGATACCTTACAAGTTGTAGTGAGTACTAAAACACAGTCCTTCAGAATTTGAAGCGATCGTTATGGCAACATACAAAACAAACATTTAAGAAAAATTACTTTTAATTCGCAGACTCGGAAAAACAGCCATCAAGAGCTTCCAATCCCAACAAGATGATTAAAATGTAGGGTGTTCGGAAATTTCCGTTACAAACATCTAGGACTTGTACAGGGGAGTGAGAACATAATATTTTGAATAGGATCCGAAATTCGGAAATGTCATCCAACGACGCAACAGAGCTTCAAAGTTATAGGCGCCGGCGCCTGTAAATGTGTATCTACAGGGTGCTCGAAAATTCCTATTACAAACTTATAGGACTTGTAGAGGGGAATGATTACATATTTTGAATAGGAACGCTACGACGGTTTCAGTTCAGGTGTTTAACTCATCTATTTATGTTTGAGGAACCGAAATATGCGTGAAGCAATCCGAAAAGAAACATTTATTTATCACTTAAACACATTAACACGTAAACATTACATTCCATACGTACAATATGTTGGTTCTTCTTTTGTTTTGGGGACATGTAAACACGTAATGTTTAAGTGCTAATACAAACAAATGTGCTTAAGTGACAAACAGATGTTTCGTTATACGAGCGTTGCCCAGAAAGTAATGCACCGCATTTTTTTTTCTCAGCCAGAAACAATGCTACGAATGCGAAACATTATGTATGTATTATTTGAAATCTCTTTGAGTGAGAGCGCCAAGTTCCCATCACTTCCGACAGATTGTGTAGCCGCAGGACAGTTTCAAAATGGCGTCTGTAGGTGATGAACGTTACAAGCAACGTGCCGTCATTGAGTTTCTCACTGCAGAGAAAGAAACTGTGGGGAATATTCACGAACGGTTGTGCAAAGTCTGTGGAGCACTTGCCGACAGAAGTAGAGCTAGTCGCTGAGCACGGAGGGTGAGGTCATCAGAAGGCGGTTCAGCGGGGCTCTACGATTTGCAGCGGTCGGGGAGACCATCCGAGGTTGTCACACCTGACAGCCTTGACCTAGCCCTCTCGGACTTCCACTCGTTTGGGCCATTACACGATGCCATTCGTGGAACACATTTTGAGGACGATGAGGAGGTGACTCACACAGTGAAGCACTGGCTCCGCTACCAGGACAAGGACTGGTAACGACAGGGCATATATGCCCTTGTTTCGCGCTGGAGGAAGGCCATAGAATGAGATGGAGATTACGTGGAAAAGCAGGATGTGTAGATAAAACACCATTCTTTCGTGTGTGTAATTCTCATTACGTTCAATAAAGAATTGTTGAAGAAAAAAATGCGTTAATTACTTTCTGGGCAACCCTCGTATTTACTTACGAAACGCGAACTAATAGTCGTGTTGTGTTACGCTTAATACAGTTCCTCAGGCAGAAACGGGTAACTTAAACATCTGAATTGAAACCGTCGTACACATGGGTTCCTGTTGAAAATTTTACGTTCTCACTACCCTCTACAAGTCCTAGAAGTTTGTGATGGGAATTTCTGAACACCCTGTGTAGTACCAACATACAATGATGAACCAAAACATTGAGACCACATGCTTAACAGCGTGTCTCTGGAATGCGAAACAGCAGCGATTCTGGGCGGAATTGTATTGACAGGTCCTTAAGTTTCTGGAGGTGTGTGGCAGCAGAGGTCGACACACAACTCACGCAGTTTCCGTAAATTATGGACCAGCGGTATGTGGAATAGTAGCTACGACTCTATAGCTTCCCAGATGTGTTCAGTCGGACCCAGATGAGGAGAATTTGGTGGCCAAGACGTCAACGTGAGTTCACTAGCGTGCCCACCAAACTATTGCACTATGATTTTCTGGACTTGTGACACGGACAATTATCCTACTGGAAGAGCCACCATCATTAGCGATGGCATCAAGCATGAAGGGATGGAGGTGGTACGCCATAACGATCATGTAAGCCACAAATGTCATCGTGTCTTCGATTACTATAAGTCCCATGGAAGTACCATGGTGAATGTCTCGCATAGCATAACAGTGGCCCAACCAGCCTCTTCCCCTGGCGCAGAGCTTGTTTCGAGCAAACGATCGATTGGGTGATAAGAGTACCCGGACAAGACTTTCAACCCGGTGCAACAGGAACCGTGATTCATCCGACCAGGCCACACGTTTCTAATGATGCACGGTGCAGTCTCAATGATCCCGTGCCCATTACAATCGTAGTTAACGATGCAGTTCGGTATGCAAGGGAGATGTAGGGGCTTTCTGTCGTGAAGCCCCATGATTAGGTATGTACGGTGAGCAATGCGCTTCAGAACACTCTGCCGTTAGATCTGTTACAGATAGCCGTCTGTTCTGTTTTACAGAGTGGGCCAGGCTCGATTTCTACGTTCTGTGATGAGGCTTGGATGTCCAATACTATGTCGCCTACTCGCGGTTTCACTGTTCTCAAACACTTTCCACAGATGCTCACGACAGTAGTACGCAAACAGCTGAGAATCGTCGCCGTTTGCAATTTGCTCGTTCGCTGGCCACGGACCATGATAATGTGCCATTTGTCGAATTCATTTACCTCAATCGATGTCTCCATTCGAGGCCCGTATTGTCCCTAGAATGAGTCCTCATTCGTCTCTGCTCCTCTTATATACTTTCCTTACCACCTCACGTTCCCTCAACGTGACCAGCCGGTATTCTGTTTCGCCGTGGGCAGTGGTCATAATGATGCTGCTGATCATGCGTACAAATAAAAATTTGAGTGTTCCTTTGTTCAAAATCGTATATCCCCGAAAGTTCTGCACAGGCTCCACTGAAATTTCGACACAACGTGTTTTTATTTACCTACAGGAGCGCCATATGGTATCTAAATACACTCCTGGAAATTGAAATAAGAACACCGTGAATTCATTGTCCCAGGAAGGGGAAACTTTATTGACACATTCCTGGGGTCAGATACATCACATGATTACACTGACAGAACCACAGGCACATAGACACAGGCAACAGAGCATGCACAATGTCGGCACTAGTACAGTGTATATCCACCTTTCGCAGCAATGCAGGCTCCTATTCTCCTATGGAGACGATCATAGAGATGCTGGATGTAGTCCTGTGGAACGGCTTGCCATGCCATTTCCACCTGGCGCCTCAGTTGGACCAGCGTTCGTGCTGGACGTGCAGACCGCGTGAGACGACGCTTCATCCAGTCCCAAACATGCTCAATGGGGGACAGATCCGGAGATCTTGCTGGCCAGGGGAGTTGACTTACACCTTCTAGAGCACGTTGGGTGGCACAGGATACATGCGGACGTGCATTGTCCTGTTGGAACAGCAAGCTCCCTTGCCGGTCTAGGAATGGTAGAACGATGGGTTCGATGACGGTTTGGATGTACCGTGCACTATTCAGTGTCCCCTCGACGATCACCAGTGGTGTACGGCCAGTGTAGGAGATCGCTCCCCACACCATGATGCCGGGTGTTGGCCCTGTGTGCCTCGGTGGTATGCAGTCCTGATTGTGGCGCTCACCTGCACGGCGCCAAACACGCATACGACCATCATTGGCACCAAGGCAGAAGCGACTCTCATCGCTGAAGACGACACGTCTCCATTCGTCCCTCCATTCACGCCTGTCGCGACACCACTGGAGGCGGGCTGCACGATGTTGGGGCGTGAGCGGAAGACGGCCTAACGGTGTGCGGGACCGTAGCCCAGCTTCATGGAGACGGTTGCGAATGGTCCTTGCCGATACCCCAGGAGCAACAGTGTCCCTAATTTGCTGGGAAGTGGCGGTACGATCCCCTACGGCACTGCGTAGGATCCTACGGTCTTGGCGTGCATCCGTGCGTCGCTGCGGTCCGGTCCCAGGTCGACGGGCACGTGCACCTTTCGCCGACCACTGGCGACAACATCGATGTACTGTGGAGACCTCACGCCCCACGTGTTGAGCAATTCGGCGGTACGTCCACCCGGCCTCCCGCATGCCCACTATACGCCCTCGCTCAAAGTCCGTCAACTGCACATACGGTTCACGTCCACGCTGTCGCGGCATGCTACCAGTGTTAAAGACTGCGATGGAGCTCCGTATGCCACGGCAAACTGGCTGACTCTGACGGCGGCGGTGCACAAATGCTGCGCAGCTAGCGCCATTCGAGGGCCAACACCGCGGTTCCTGGTGTGTCCGCTGTGCCGCGCGTGTGATCATTGCTTGTACAGCCCTCTCGCAGTGTCCGGAGCAAGTATGGTGGGTCTGACACACCGGTGTCAATGTGTTCTTTTTTCCATTTCCAGGAGTGTAGTATGTAAAGGGGAAACGTTTTTACGAAAAATATCTAAAAGCTCCCGACCGATTTACTTCATATTTTTACATGTTTCTGCAGTAAACGTATGGACACATATAGCCTGTATTATATAGTGAAACAATGTTAGCGAACAGGAAAGTTTTATTTATGGTTTATTGGCTTATGATCAGAACCACTAAGCTGCGGTAACAATAAGCAAGGTTCACGGCCAGAGAGCAGGAGGAAATAGGAGATGGCCAGAGGGAAGGGAGGAAATAGACGTAGAAAAGGGAAAGGAGCAGATGGACAGAAAGAGGGGGAGGAGGTGACCGACAGAGAGAGGAGGATGGAGGAGGAGATGGACAAAGAGAGGAGGAGCAGGAGGAGACAGAGAGAGACGGGGGTGGGAGAAGAAGATTAGGACGTATACACAATGCCAGTTCACGTTAGAAAAGTGCGCCTTCTCTTTCCATTCTTTTCCATTTGACTACACTGAGCCTCAGCAACGCATGACTGGGAACAGCTGGTTGTATAATATTTGAATCAATCTTCATTCGTGGGAGCTCATTGTTTCAGAGCTCATTTTTTGTTTCTGTCTAATACTTCATTCTGAAGTTGCTGCTTTGGTCACACATGAGTTACTGGTCAGTAACGTAAAAGTTTGCATTTGCACTGACTAATGTGCATATTTTATGCAATTTACATTTGTCCTCTTCGTGGTGTAAGTTATTTAGAACCCAAAGAAAAAGAAGCTGATTCGTGTAGCCTCGAAAATATCGTACTCTATCCTACTTACAGGCGTGCATCAAACAGTCATTTGGTACAAAGATTAATAAGTATAAACCATCGAGATGTTGAAAGATGGCGGTGCCTTCCATGCAGGCCACTGCCGTGGTGATACTCGTCAGTCACCTCCTCTTTCATTTTGTTCCGGTGATTATCATACAATTTCATTCGCCTATGGTGTATCGAAATTTTCCCTGATTGATATTAATCTGATGGACTATTGGGGTTAGTGTAAACCACTGACTGATCTCACAGTACTTGCACGACTTGAGTAGCAGTAGTAGAGTTAATCTCGGCTATAGAGATAGATTTTTGGACGCTGGAGGTGACCATTGCGTTAGGGGCAGCTTTAGAACTTTCCCCGAGAAGCAAGCCAGTTCATGGTTTCCTTTGGAGTCACTGAAACGGGCCATGAGCCTGGCAGGGCAGTGGTTTTTGGGCCGCCATTCTGGTGGCCGGCCTTGTTCCGCTAATGGCCAAGCAAGAGGGTGGCAAAGCCGTAGCTGAATGCAAAGCGCCACTTCTTTAGAGACTGGCGGCGCTGGGCACCCTGATGCATATTAGCGAGTGGAAGTGGTGTGGGAGTCTGGTCTCCTTATTCAATGTGCGGGTCCAAGTAAAGTGCCGTCGGGCTGACGCCTGGCTAATGTGTTTATTACAAGAACAGCGTACCTTGGCACGACGAATGTCTCCGGATGTCGCGTTTCTTAGATGCCGCCGCTCCTCACCAAAACGGCGCCCACTAAATCGTTTTATGGACGAGACGGAGCTTGTTTTCACACGGAAGCTTTCCTCATCTTGTGAAATGAGGTGGGGGTTTGGCTGCAGGATCTCCAGGCACTGTGTGCTGTTTTTCCAGAGAACAGAACGTCTACTGTACTGCAGTGATTGGTTGAGGAAGGTCGGATCTACTTGCTAGAAAACATGATTGGTACGGAAACCACTGCTGGGCCATGATAGGTTTATTCGAGAACATCAGGGGGAACGGCTGTTTTTTGGAAGGTTTTGAGCAAAAGAGAGAGGCGTGGGGTTTGCTTCTCGATCGTCGCGCAGTACAGTCGCTAGAGCTCTTCCGTTTCTACAGACAAAGCAGTTAGTTGTAAGGGTATCTGGACACCCGGGTGAAACTTTATATTTGCGCGGACATGAGACAATCACCGGCGGACGTGGAGTCATCTACTGCTGTACGACGCTTCGGCAGCGTCTTCCCGCAGACGACTGCGTCTCATCTTTCACCGGCTACATAGGTAACGTTGCGCAGCTTCGGCAAATTCAGAAGCCTGTCAATCGTTTTCACGACCATCTTTTTTCATAGCAGCCTTGTACTCGCAGTAGTCACTCCCAGTGTCCATTGGATGCTTCATTGTCTTTTGACGCGAGAGACCAATCAGTGGAACGATACAGCAGAGTGTGCCTGCCTAGGTTGGCATCCTTCCACTCACAGTAGCCAGTCTCATTTACACGTAAATTCCAGTTAGGTTCTCCAGATCTATTTCCAACCAACCGGAGTTTGTGTTAATGAAATGTTGCACAGTTGAAGTCTCTGTTTATATGTTTTTTCTCACTTGACCTTGACATTAGTTCAAAAATGGTTCAAATGGCTCTGAGCACTATGGGACTTAGCTTCTGAGGTCATCAGTCCCCTAGAACTTAGAACTACTTAAACCTAACTAATCTAAGGTCATCACACGCATCCATGCCTGAGGCAGGATTCGAACCTGCGACCGTAGCGGCCACGCGGTTCCAGACTGTAGCGCCTAGAACCGCTCGGCCACTTGACATTAGTTTAATAATCTCTTTGTGATACCGTAGGTCTTTGTTATTAATTTTTAAACAACACCCATTCTCATTCCCTATGATGTCATTTATTTTGTTGTGGGTTTGAAGGGATTAAATTAATTTTATGACAAATTAGTCAACTCAGGGGTGATCCACAGTGGGGCCACTAGTCAGATTTCCTTGCGCTATTGATAACCGTGGCACCTTTTGGGTCTGGTGGTTACGACTTTTTAGTCGTTTGGCAGACGGCGAACTGCTGTCACTACAGGCTATCTTGCAATGTTAGCTGAACACAAAGGGCCATAACACAGTTTCAGCACCTGAAAGAGCTTAAATTGGACTGGCTAATTGTAATGCACTGTACTCGAAAGATTTACAAGCAACAAAGCAAACAAGTATTTCGCACTGAAGTCGGAGGTAAAGAGTTTACTGGTAATGGTTATCAGGTTTCGTCAAGAGGAAAAATAGCACTCAGAAATGGTTAGAAGATAAATGCCTTCTGATTTAACGAAAGCCACTGTAGGGGTGGAACGATGAGAATTCTGAAATGATACTGTGAGCAATGAAAAGCGACAGTGAAACCTGACGGAGTGTTACCATCTTACCCAGCGGTCATCAAACAGTAGCCCGTGGGCCGCATGTGGCCCGAGTGAAATATTCGTGTGGTACGCGGTTGTTAGCCGTATTTTATAATAATATGCACCTATCGACTGACAGCCGAATCCAGAAACGTCCACTAACATCGACCCGTGCAAGCCGTGCAATCGTTAGGTTGTCTTACTCTGTCTCTGCCTAAATTTCGGGTACGTGTTTACCTTCCGCAATCACAGTGGATAGCCGACGCTTCGCCGACTGAAGAGAACAAGTCACGCTCGCGCGGTGAGTCTTCTGCCGTAGTTAATGGAACATTTACACCGGTGATGAGCTAGGGGCGCTATACTGCCATACGTTTATATGTTGTGGCCTAGTGAAAAAGTGCTACTTGACGCCTTCTTCTTTCGGGAGGTTCCTGCAGTCCACACCTGGCTGTTAACTAAGAGAAGCGCCTTAAGCAGGAAGTTAGCCTGAATTTATCAATTTTGGAAGAATATGGAACTGTTACTTCAGGACGATCACAGAGGAAAAGATTATCTGTTAAGAATTTAATGCTAAAATTGTCTCTGCGGATCTCACCGGAAATTTGGCACCACTGTCACATCGGAGTGCAGCACCAGTCGGCCTAATAGAGCCCACCAATGAGGTCACTTTCAAACTCTGTCAGGTGCTGATAACACCGTCATCTGAAACGAGCATGTGGCATCACCGTGTTCTTTACAGTGATCACTCATTATCTGATGCTGCACTCGCCCTTCTGTGCCCTACTAGACCTGGTAGCAGGACTAAATATGAACAACACTAATGCATAGTGGTGTCCGTTCAACCTGTCGCAGAGAATTGTATCTCTAATCGTTTATATACCTGTTGACGGTGTATAAGTGGACTATATTACATTGACGTCCAGTCATGCCTTCTTGGTGTTTCACTATTTTTATCAGGCAATGTATATTAAAATATGCACCCTTTTAGGTCTCACTCTACTGAGTGTTACACTGAAGTAACAAAAATCATGGGATAGCCACATGCACAGAATAAATATGGAGGTAGTACCGCGTCCATAAGGCACAAAAGGGCAGTGCAGTGGCGGAGCCGTCATTTCTACTGAGGCGAATCGTGTAAAAAGGTTTCCGACGTGATAACGGCCGCACGACGGGACTTTGAACGCAGAACGGTAGATGGAGCTACACGCTCGGGACATTCCATTTCGGAAATGGTTCAGGAATTCAGTATTCTGAGATCCACAGTGTCAAGAGTGTGCCGAGAATACCAGATTCCAGGCATTATCTCTCACCGCGGACAATAATGCACTGGCCGCTGGTCTCCTGTTAACGACCGAGAGCAGAGGCGACTGCGTAGAGTTGTCCGTGCTAACAGGCGAGCAAGACTGCTTGAAAAACCGGAGAAATCAATGTGAGACGTACTATGAACGTATTCGTTAGGACAATGCTGCGAAATTGGGCTTTACTGGGCTACGGCAGCAGACGACCGATGCAAGTGCCTTTGCTAACAGTTAGACATCGCCTGCAGCCACTCTCCTGGGTTCGTGACCATATCGGTTGGACCCTAGACGACTGGAAAACAGTGGTCTGCCAGATAAGTTCCGATTTCAGTTGGTAACAGCTGATGGTACGATTCGAGAGAGGTGCAGACCCCACGATCCCATGGACCTAACTTGTCAACAAGGCAGTGTGCAAGGTGGTGGTGGCTACGTAATGGTGTGCGCTGTGTTTACGTAGAATTGACTGGGTCTTACATCTACATCTACATCTAGATCTACACAGATACTCCGCAAGCCACCGTACGGTGCACGGTGGAGGGTACCCCCTGCACCACTAACGGTCATTTCCTCTCCTGTTCAGCTCGCAAATAGAGCGAAGCAGAAACGATGCCTAAGTCTTTCCATATAATCCCTAATTTCTCGTATCTTATCTTTGTGGTTCTTACGCGCAATGTGCGTCGGCGGCAGTAGTATCGTTTAGCATTCAGCATCAAATGCCGTTTCTCTAAATTTTCTCAATAGTGTTTCTCCAAAAGAACGTCACATCGCCTTTCCTCCAGGGATTCCCATTTGAGACCCCGAAGAATCTCTTGTAACATTTACGTGTTGTTCGAAATTCCCGGTAACAAATCTAGCAGCCCGGTTTTGAATTGCTTTGATGTCTTCCTTCAATCTTACCTGGTACGGCTCCCAAAGACTCTAGTAGTACTCAAGATTAGGTCGTACCAGCGACTTGACTGTGTCAAGCAGGACACTAGTAATACTGTATCTGAACATTACTGGTTATGTCTTCCTACTCATCCGCATTAACTTACATTCCTCCTCATTTAGGGCTAGCTGCAATTCATCACATCAATTGGAAATTTTGTGTACATCGTCTTGTATCTCCCTACAATCGCTCAACCTCGACAACTTACTGTACGCCACGGCATAATCAGCAAACAACTTCAGATTGCTGCCCATCCTGTTAGCCAAATCATTTATGTATATAGAGAACAACAGCGGTCCTATCACACTTCCCCGGGGAACTCCTGACGATACTCTTGTCTTCGATGAACACTCGCCGACAAGCAGAACATATTGGGTTCTACTACTTACGAAGTCTTCGAGCCACTCGCATATCTGTGAACTCACTCCCTATGCTCCTGCCTTCGTCAACAGCCTGCAGTGGGGCACCGTGTCAAATGCTTTCCGGAAATCTAGAAGTATGTAATGCGCCTGTTTATCTTCGTCCGTAATTCGCAGTATATCATGTGAGAAATGGGCAAGCTGAGTTTCGCACGAGCGATGCTTTCTAAGACCATGCTGATTCATGGACATAAGCTTCTCAGTCTCAAGAAAGATTATTATATTCGAACTGAGAATACGTTCAGGGATTCTGCAGCAAACAGAAGTTAGGGATATCGGTCTGTAATTTTGCGGATCCACTCTTTTACCTTTCTTATGTATTGGAGTCAGCTGCGCTTTTTTCCAGTCGCTTGAGACTTGTGCTGGGCGAGAGATTCACGATAAATGCAAGCTAATCAAGGGCCATTGCCATAGAGTACTCTTTGCAAAACCGAACTGGGATTCCATCCGGACGTGGTGATGTATTTGCTTTCAAATCTTTCAACTGTTCTCTATGCCAGGTATGCTTATTCCTATGTCGTTCGTACGGGAGTCTGTCCGATTCTCTTGTGGTGTGAACGATTCCTTGAACGTGAAATTTGAAACTTCGGCATTCATTTTGCTGTCTTCAACTACCACAGCAGACTGGTCAAGAAGGGAGTGAATGGAAGCTTTAGAACCGCTTAACCATTTTACATAAGACCATAATTTTCTCCGGTTGCTAAGGTGTGACGGTGGTGGTTGTTTGTTTACCGCATAGATCTATTCACAGATGATGCACTACTTTATACTATCTTCGATAGCCGTCATTTGTGCGTTTCATCTTGGACCGAGAGTGCAATAGCGTCTGCTTCCTCAGAATCTTCCGAATTTTATTAAACCAAAAGTAGTTTCTAGGCACATAACTCTCCATACCACGACTTACATTCTGTTTAAACTTTGCCCATTATTCTTCTACATTCATCTTACTGGAACTAAGTGATGCAAATTCGCTGTCTGTGTGAGATGCTAATAACTGCTTATCTGCTCTATCTAGCAGAAACACTCTCCTAGCCTTGTTGATTGATTTATTAACTTTCGTATTCATAGTTGCTACAATGACAATATGGTCGCTAATCCCGGTTTACATACTGACATTGTCAATAGGTTCCGGCCTATTTGTAGCTACAGAGTCTAAGATATTTCCATTGCGTGTGGGATGCCGAGCTAGCTGCTCAAGACAATTTTCAGAAAACGTTTTCAAAAGTATTTCTCATGTCTTTCTGTCTGTATCCCCCACAATGATTCCACAGACGTCCCAATCTGTACTCAGTAGGTTAAAATCGGCTACAACTAGTATTGCATGATCTGGGCATTTACGTGCTGTTGACCGTAGACTTTTTTTGAATGACTCTAAAACTGTCACAGCAGAATCAGATGACCAGTAAAAACATTCAAAAGTTAACTTGGTTTCACCTACACCTGTTACACGCGACCAGATAACTTCACTGTCACACTCAACTTCGACCTCAACGGAGACAATACTTTTGTCAAAGGCAATGAATACTTCCGCTTCTATGGCCTCTAATCTGTCTCTCCGATATACGTTCCACGACTTGCTAGTGTCTCAGAGCTTTCCACTTCGGGCTTCAGCCAGCGCTCGATCCCAAGAATGATTTCAGCGTGAGGACTTCCTGGAGGGAAGTAAATTCGGGAACTTCATTACGAATACCTCGACAGTTTACTGCTAAAATTATTACACTCGAAGTGTCTTTATTGTGAACGCAATCTGACTTCCCTTGCTGTGAATCTACTGGCGAGTGTTTATCAAAGAACCTCAACTGCTGTCTAGCCTAAAAAAAACCTCATGTGGACTCCAGAAGTACTCTGTGAGCCGTGCGAGGTTCTTGTTCATGCCATTTATTGTTTGTCATCTTCTTTTACGGTACTGCCACCTCCTTTCCTTCTCCATTTACTGGCGTCACTAACTTCTGCCTTACTTGACCGTGAGTGGCAGCAGCAGCGCTGACCGATAACTGCACTGTCGTACCATCTCTGGAGCTACCGAGGCAGCGCGGGATTAGCCGAGCGGTCTAGGCGCTGCAGTCATGGACTGTGCGTCTGATCCCGGAAGAGGTTCGAGTCCTCCCTCGGGCATGGGTGTGTGTGTGTTTGTCCTTAGGATAATAGTGAGTAACTCTACCATCTGGTGAGCAAGATGTATGAGACAGGCGAAATGCCCTCAGACTTCAAGAAGAATATAATAATTCCAATCCCAAAGAAAGCAGGTGTTGACAGATGTGAAAATTACCGAACTATCAGTTTAATAAGCCACAGCTGCAAAATACTAACGCGAATTCTTTACAGACGAATGGAAAAACTGATAGAAGCCAACCTCGGGGAAGATCAATTTGGATTCCGCAGAAATGTTGGAACAAGTGAGGGAATACTAACCCTACGACTTATCTTAGAAGAAAGATTAAGGAAATATAAACCTACGGCTCTAGGCATTTGTAGACTTAGGGAAAGCTTTTGAAAATGTTGACTGGAATACTCTCTTTCAAATTCTGAAGGAGGCAGGGGTAAAATACAGGGAGCGAAAGGCTATCTACAATTTTTACAAAAACCAGATGGCAGTTATAAGGATCGAGGCGCATGAAAGGGAAGCAGTGGTTGGGAAGGGAGTGAGACAGGGTTGTAGCCTATCCTTGATGTTGTTCAATCTGTATATTGAGCAAGTAGTAAAGGAAACAAAAGAAAAATTCGGAGTAGGAATTAAAATCCGTGGAGAAGAAATAAAACCTTTGAGGTTAGCCGATGACATTGTAATTCTGTCAGAGACAGCAAAGGACCTGGAAGAGCAGCTGAACGGAATGGACACTGTCTTCAGAGGAGGATATAAGATGAACATCAACGAAAGCAAAACGAAGATAATGGAATGTAGTCGAATTAAGTCGGGTGATGTTGAGGGAATTAGATTAGGAAATGAGTAACTTAGGAGTTTTGCTATTTGGGGAGCAAAATAACTGATGATGGTCGAAGTAGAGAGGATATAAAATGTAGACTGGCAATGGCAAGGAAAGCGTTTCTGAAGAAGAGAAATTTGTTAACATCGAGTATAGATTTAAGTGTCAGGAAGTCGTTTCTGAAAGTATTTGTATGGAGTGTAGCCATGTATGTAAGTGAAACATGGACGATAAATAGTTTGGACAAGAAGAGAATAGAAGCTCTCGAAATGTGGTGCTGCAGAAGAGTGCTGAAGATTGGATGGGTAGATCACATAACTAATGAGGAGGTATTGAACAGAATTAGGGAGAAGACAAATTTCTGGCTTACCATGCCTAGAAGAAGGGATCGGTTGGTAGGACATGTTCTGAGGCATCAAGGGATCACCAATTTAGTATTGGAGGGCAGCGTGGAGGGTAAAAGTCGTAGAGGGAGACCAAGATATGAATACACTACGCAGATTCAGAAGGATGTAGGTTGCAGTAGGTACTGGGAGATGAAGAAGCTTGCACAGGATAGAGTAGCACGTACAGCTGCATCAAACCAGTCTCAGGACTGAAGACCACAACAACAACAGTGAGTAAGCTTAGGGACTGATGACCTTAGCAGTTAAGTCCCATAAGATTTCACACACATTTGAACATTTTTGAGCTACCGATAGTATTTCCGCGTCGTCGTGTGTCTGGAAGTCAGTTGGAGACGCACCAGCAGTGCAGTTGGGGACGGAGCAGCGATCGGCGACGAAGGAGCGTCAGGGACGGACCACCAGTGAGGTGCGGATAGCCAGTAATTACCGACCACTGGCAACACACATGCACTGTCCGACTGGAGACTGGAGTGGGAACGACCGTTGGTTGGTCGTTCGGTCGGCCGTCCCATCAGCCGACGTCTGTTTGGTCCTTTGACCGTTTCGATGTGTGGCAGTCGGTCGGTTGGCGCAGAGCAGCCAGGAGGTCCCTGTCGCTCGGAGTCGGGCCGGAGCCGCTGGTGGCGCGCACGCGTGGTTAGAGTTCGTCACCCGCTGACCTTGGACTAAAGTTGAGTGCTCACTTAACCTACTTTCAAGCCTCAACTGCTATCACTTCTCTTCGTTTGATCCTGGTTTTTGCTTTCTGCGAGATTCCCATGAGCAACAACATGTGAGCATTGAAGTCAGCTAGAATTTCAACCGTTTGCTTGGATGGGATTGAACTTAATTTAATTAACTCCTTCATTAATGAAGTTCACCAGCGGTATCTTCTGCCTTGTGGCAATTAACGTTCCGGCTACCTGCCCTGGGCATTGGCGTGGTTTCTGGCAGTGTATTTTCCTCGCCGTGTTGTTGCTGTCCAGCACAGCGTGTAGTTCGAGATCTGAGGTGTGTTGGTAGTTTTGTGGCGTTTATTCTGACTTGGCTGGATTGCGCACCAGTACCCAGAACGTTGTGCTATTGACGTCTTGTTGTCGTTTTGCTCGTCGGGTGGAGCAGAACTGATTTTGTTGTTTAATTTGTCGGCTGACCTTCGGTTGGGTTGCCTTCTGATGAAGGTGTTGTCGGTCTGGCTGCCTGTCTCACCTAAAAGTGCGTTAGTGTTACTTCCCAGGCAGGCCCTTGGAACCTTCTGAGCGCCGCTCCTTGTGTTTTACATAGTGATTTCCGTTTAGTCTTAAGTACTCTGTGTGGCCTTCAGCCGAGTTTTAGTGTATTAAAATTGTAAGCTTTTTCTTCCTAGGCTTTAAGCCGTAAAATTGTTTTCACATGGTGTGTGACCTTCAGCCGAGTTTAATCTCTCTTAAATTGAAATTCAAAATTTTGTCTTGCCCTTAAGTCATAAGATTGTTATTCTTTAGTATGTGGCCGTCAGCCGAGTTTTAATCTCTCTTAAACTAAAAATTTAAATCTTGCTCTTGCCTTAAGTCATAACATTGTTATTCTTTAGTATGAGACCTTCAGCTGAGTTTGCATGAAATGTTTAAGCTAAGGCCCTCAGCATGTTAAATTGAAAGCCCTTCTTCCTAGGCTTTAAGCCGTTAAATTGTTTGGTTGATATGCGGCCTTTAGCCGGGTTTCAGCCTATTTAGAATTAACATTGAAAATCTTTGCTTTGGCCTTAAGCCATAACACTATTCTTGCTTAATGTGTGGCCTTCAGCCTATTTTTATTGAAGCAAAAAATAATTTTTTTTTTTTGAAAGAAGTGAAACTTTCAGAAGAAATCCTGGACCTCAATTCCTTGTTTAGGCCTTGGGCCCTGGATTTTCGTATGTGGCTTTCCGCCGATTTAAATCAAATCAAAGACGGTCTTTCATTAAAACCTTGAGCGTTTTCAATTTTTGCTTATCTTATTGTGTGTTTTAACTAATAAAATTTATATGTTGAGTGTAACTGACAGCAGCTTATTTTGGCCCCTTTCCACAAATATAACCTCACCCGCTCTGTCCTGCTAGTCCAGGGAATTCACTCTGCTGACCGATTAGCTCCTTCCTTTGTGTAGTACACCCCTGACCTATCAAGGAGAGTCTTATAAATTCCCACAAGAGAACGCAGCTCTAAAAATCTGCAGCCAAGACCGGCACAGATTCGACGAATCCTTTGGTTCAGATCAATCACTCGGCTCCAAATCAAAGGACTCCGATCAACTCTGGGAACAATGCTGCAAACTGCAAACTCTGCTGACGCCCCGTGCGCGAGACCAGCAGTCTTAACCACCTCCGCCAGCCGCCTGGACGAATTGAGGTTCACCTCAGAACCCATGCGACAGGCGTCGCTGATGCCGACGTGGGCCACCACTTGCAGACAACTGCACCCTGCACGCTCGATAAACTAAGGCAAAGGCGCCTCCACATCTCGAATAAGCACCCCCCGCCCCCAGCATACACTTGCCTTTCTTTACAGCTCTCAACGCTATCTGCCTAAGGTGCTCCAAAACGCGCCTAATATTGGAGTTCCCAATAACTAGTAAACTCTAGCCACCGTATGCCTGCTCGGACCCTGCTGAAGGAGCGGCCACCTGTCCACTCACAGGGTGAATGGGCTAGACCAGGCGCCCAGTCTTCACACTGGCCCTCCGCCTAGAGCATTACCCCCCGCCATTCACCCTGCTGTGAGGGTGGATCCACCGTGTCGGGTGCGCTAGGAGATGCCCCGGAAGCAGAGCTCGTGGACGAAACAAGCGACACTAGAGGTGTCCCACGCGACGCGCCAGGATCTCCGCCAACGCTACACCCGGAGGCAGCAACCTGAAGGTGACACATAGTAGCCAACACATAGTAGCTGATGCTCAGCTGTTCGCGAACTGCTGCCAGCTCCGCATACAGCATGCACACATCCTAGCCATCCTAGCAAGACTAACCGGGAGAAATAAACTATAAAACCAGACAGAATTCTAGATATGCAACTTGTTACCTTCCTGATGTGTCACCAATGGGTGCAGATGTGTTAATGAGCTATGTAGCTGGCTGTCCAGCGAGCAACTACTGTGCTACAGAATGAATGAATTTACCCATACAAAAACGAGAAATTAAACCTCCTCAGCAGAAAGACACACATGAAATTTAATAAACATACTACGAGGAAAACATAGAAAATATAAACACTTAACTTGACGCTCTGTAGTTTTATATCAGCTGAGAGCTAGAGCCTGACTGACTTGCTTCCTAAACGAAAGGATGGTTGCTTTGAAACCAAAACAAATGAGCAACTACAGCGCCTCTGTTCCAAGTGAACCGGTCATTGACTGGAAAAGCTACCTGGAGACCAGGTGCAGCAATTGGTTCGAATGGCTCTGAGCACTATGGGACTTAACATCTGAGGTCAGCAGTCCCCTAGAACTTAGAACTACTTAAACCTAACTAACCTAAGGACATCACACACATTCATGCCCGAGGCAGGATTCGAACCTGCGACCGTAGCAGTCACGCGGTTCCAGACTGTAGCGCCTAGAACCGCTCGGCCACCGCGGCCGGCCATGTGCAGCAATTGATGAACTTCATGTTTCCAAACAAAGATGTCATCAGCCCACAATTGTTCGTGATTGGTTTGAACAACATTCTGGACAAATGGAGCGAATGACATGGCTACACAGACGTGAATCCCATCGAACCTTTATGGGGCATAATCGAGAGGTCAGTTCGTGCACGAAATCATACACTGGCAATACTTACGTAATATATGGACAGCTACAGAGGTACCATGGGTCAATATTTTTGCAGGGGACTTCCATCGACATGTTGAGTCGATGCCACATTGAGTTATTGCTCTACGCGGGGCAAAAGGAGGCCTAAGATGTTACCAGGAGGTATGCCATGACTTTTGGTACCTCAGTGTATATTAAGTTGAAACTACCAAGTTATAGTTTAAGGTTTTTGCAACTTTTTTCTAGTTCTAAAATGTCGAAGTAAGTTGTTTTGTATCACCAGGATCCGTCTACTTTTTATTCTGCTACTGCATGAGATGCGGTATTTTTTCGTGTTTTTTTTTCCCCGATGCGACTAGTTAATTTTGTGCGACCGCATGTGTATTTGCACTAACTCTCCCAGGTGTTTATTAGCCGCCATCTCGGAGAAGTGTGTGAAGCCTGTCTGTTGCGGAGAGAAAAGTGATGACGCTGCTCGCTTCTCTGAAGAGGCGTGACCAGCAGTCGTTTGTTTGCGGAGACGCTCCCAGCGCCGCCTATAAAGGCCGCCAGCGCCGTGGCAAGCAGCATTCGCTGGCGCACCGCCATGGCCTTCGAGGTAAGACTGCGCTGGCTACTAGTTCTGCGGCAGCGTACACACCAGGCTCCGATTCATCCGCTCTTGAGATCCGTAGTGCATTTATACTCGTACACACACTGTTGACTGCTCGAACAGCTGAAGGCGCAGTGCAATAGCTTGCCAGGATAGGAGGGGAGACAGGCCCGGGTAGGAGCCATCGAGATCTAGTCCAGATGCCAGTCTCAGTGTTGTATTAGGCAGTTTTCCCACCTTCTTTAGGCAAATGCTGGGATTGTTTGCAATTTACACCACAGAAAATACGATGCCCAAGCGGTTAACATACGACGAATGGTTCAAATGACTCTGAGCACTATGGGACTTAATATCTGAGGTCATCACTCCCCTAGAACTAAGAACTACTTAAACCTAACGACATCACACACATCCATGCCCGAGGCAGCATTCGAACCTGCGACCGTAGCAGTCACGCGGTTCCGGACTGAAGCGCCTAGAACCGCTCGGTCACAAGTCACAACGGCCGGCTTAACATACAACAAGTCATAGAATGAAGTTCATATGCATCACAGATAACCCGCACGACTCTCTCTATACAGTAGGCTCATTACGTTTCCGTAGGTTTACTGTGGCGATAAGAAGTGCATCGGCTACAAAGTTAAAAATAAATTTGCCAAATTATGAAAACAACGGACCACCTATGACGGGATAAAAGCTAAGAAAGAGACACACTACATCTACATGATTGCTCTGCAATTTACACTTCAGTGTTCGACAAAAGGTCCACAGAAGCGCTTACAGATCATTTCTCCACATTTCCAATCTCGAATAGCACGCGAGAAAAATGAGCATCTAAATTTTTCCGGGCTAGCTCTGATTTCTCTTATTTTATAACAATGGTTATTTCTCCCTATCTAGCTGGGAGTCAAGAAAATATTTTGGCATTCGGAAGAGAAAGCTGATGATTGAAATTACGTTAAAGGTCCCGCCACAATGGAAAACGCCTTCATTTTAGTGATTTCTACAACAGGCAGCTTATCACATCCCTGACACACTCTTCCATACTGATAATACAGAATGAGTTGCCCTTCTCTGAATATTTTCAATGCCCTTCGTCAGTCACACCTGGTAAGGATCCAGGACGAGTAGCGGTGCTCATAACAGAACGGACAAGCGTAGCGTCGGCTGCTTCTTTAGTAAATTTGTTGCATTATATAAGTGTTCTGTCAATAAAAAGTAGTCTTTGTTTCGCCTTCCCACAATATTTTCTATGTGATAGTTTCAATTTAAGTAATTTGTGTTTGTAATCATCATTCAATTGAATCGACAATTCATAAATACCCGTGATGTATTGTGTAGCCAAATTTTAACAGAGTTTTTTTTTTTTCAATACTACAGTGGAGATCACACACTTTTTCATGTTCAGATTCTATATGTGTTCGTGGGTACGCCGTACAATCCAATGTCTGATAATAGAATCTCTGTACATCTACATCTACATCATACTCCGCAAGCCACCTAATGCTGCGTGGTGGCTCTGAGCACTGTGGGACATAACTTCTAAGGTCATCAGTCCCCTAGAACTTAGAACTACTTAAACCTAACTAACCTAAGGACATCATACACAGCCATGCTCGAGGCAGGATTCGAACCTGCGACCGTAGCGGTCGCGCGGTTCCAGACTGTAGCGCCTAGAACCGCTCGGTCACCCACGCCGGCTGCTGTGTGGTGTAGGGTACTTTCGGTACCACTATCTGATCCCTCCAACCCTGTTCCACTTGCGGACAGTGCGTGGCAACAATGATTGTCGGTAAGCCTATGCATTGGCTCTAATTTCTCGAATTCTCGTGGTCAATACGCGAGATGTATGTGGGGCGAAGTAATATGTTGACCGACTCCTCCTGAAAAGTGCTGTCCCGAAATTGCAATAGTACATCTCTCCGTGATGCACAACGCCTCTTTTGTAACGTCTGCAAGTGGAATTTGTATAGCATCTCCGTAACGCTCTCACGCCAGCTAAGCGATCCCATGACGAAACGCGCCGCTCTTCGTTGGATCTCCGCTATCTCCTCTATCAGTCCTACCTGATAGGGATCCCAGATGATGAACAACACTCAAGATTCGGGCGAACAAGCGCCTTACAAGCCACTACTTTTGTGGATCAGCTATATTTCCTTGAGATTCTTCCGATAAATCTGAGTATGGTATCTGCGTTTCCCACTATCTGTTTTATGTGGTCATTCCACTTAAGGTCGCTCTGGATAGTTGCGACTAGATATTTTACGGCAAACGATGTCTCCAGCTGTTTGTTATCAATAGTGTAGCTGTACAGAAGTGGATTTCATTTCCTATGTGTGCGCAATATGTTACATTTATTTACGTTCAGGGTCAACTGCCAGAACCTACACCATTCATCAATTCTTTGCAGGTCGTTCTGAAAATTCTTACTATCTTCAGGCATTGCTACTTTGGTATAGGCGACTGCATCAACTGCGAATAGCTTTAAAGAGAATCTTATTCTTTCTACTAGATCATTTATATATATTATAAGCAGCAACGATCCTATCACACTTCCCTGTGGTACTCCGGATATTGTTCCGTTAAGAGCGAGTTATTGAGTGCTATCTGCAAGAAAGTCTTGAATCCGATTGCAAGTCTGCTCCGATACTCCGTAAGCTCGTATTTTTTCATCAAACGACAATGCGGGACGGCGTCAAATGCCTTAATGAAGTCAAGGAACACGGCATCAACCTGAGCGCCGTTGTCCATTGCGCTGTGGATCTCATTGAGGAACAGAGCGAGCTGAGTTTCGCAGAATCTCTGTTTTCGGAATCCATGATAATTTTTTAGCATAAAACATGTTTCATAATTCTACAACGGACTGACGTCAACGATATAGGTCTATAATTGTGTGGATCTGTCTTACGGCCTTTCTTAAAAAGGCGCTTTTTTCCAGTCGTTAGGTATCTTTCACTGCTCAAGCGATCTACGATAAATTACTACTAGAAGGGGAGCAAGTTCTTTCGCATAATCTTTATACAATCTTGTGGTTATGTCATCTGGTCCTGACGCCTGTCCACTACTAATTGATTGTAGCTGCTTTTCAATTCCAAGGTCGGTTATCTCAATATCTGCCATTTCGACGCTCGTACGACGATTGAAAGGAGGGACAGTGGTACAATCTTCCGCGGTGAAACAGCTTCGGAAGACCGAATTCATTATTTCGGCCTTCTCTCTATTCTTCCGTTTCGGTGCCGGTCTTGATGCTGAGAATATGAATTGATGATTTTTACCCACTTTCTGATTTTACATACGACCAAATGTCTTAGGGTTTTTGCTCAGGTCGGTTGACAGCGTCTTAGTTTGAAAACCATTGAACGCTTTTCTCATTGCTCTCTGTCTGACCATGATGTAACCCAAATGAAATCTTCTGGGTCTCCAGCCTTATTCTAAGTATGTCTCCTCCGCTTGTGGTTTTTGAACAGTGAATTTGCCGTTAACAGACGAAAGTTATTGCGGAACTCATTCAGCCATTGTCCTCTCCCATTTACACTACCGAGTCCATATTCTTCCCTATATCACGTCCTAATCATCCACATGCCGTGTCTAGTACTACTAGGGGAAAAGCGTCGGTTCCAGAGTCATCTGCCACCGCCAGGGGTGTGCTGTGTACTATCGCGGTTAGCAGCTACACTACGAAGCAAATTGCTTGCCTATTGACTGATGGACAACATCAGTACGTTAACAGCCATCCAACTCAGCATCACTTCCTCACTGAGGATCAGAACTCATGATGGTATACATTGGTAGGTCTGGATGATGGGGTACAAATAAGAATGCAATATGAGGCGATGCTGCTTTTAGGCTCGTGGTGGAGGTATTTATGTGTGGGTGATCTTCTCATGGGATGACACGTCTCTCACCGGCGAGAATTACCGAAACCTGCTGTTCATGCATGTGCACCTTTTTGTTCGTTTACAGTTCCTTACAGGGGGCCTGTAGTTTCAGTTAGACAGAGCTCCGTCACATCGTTCCCGAATTCTGGTTAGTTCTCCAAAGACGTGAATCTGCTTGTGTAACCCCAGGCCACCTCATGTCAGTCCTATTAACAACGTCATTATTGCGAAAGAGGTTTCTACATGAAATTTTCTGGCGGACTAAAACTGTGTGTCGACCTGGGCCGCGAACTTTGGTCCAAGTCACGGTACGAGAAGTACCCCTGAAACATCACAGAACCATTTCTGCTCTGAACTACAACCTTCATTCACTGCACGTTAAACGCTTCATTGGCCCTTCGGTGCAAGCGACGCCCTGCATCATTTGACAAGAGATACATTCGCTACTTGTCGGACCATACTGCGAGGAACGTTCTATAAGTAATCCAACACGTATTATTTCTGAAAGCGGGTTGGTTTTATTCAGGGTTACAATCCGTCATATTATTCCCCTCTCTTTTGGCTACAAACCCGATTTTTCAAGAAAATCTCCGTTAACTGCGAAGGCCTTACGCCAGCTCACTGGGAGAGCCTGTATGCCCGCAGAGTTCCATTCTTCTGGTCGAAGTCGGAGCCAACGTCTTGTTGCATCAATAACCTCCCCACCATCTACGTTTTGCTTCTCGTGGAGTGCAACCTATATTGGGCCAACAGATGGAAGTCGGAAGGTCCGCGATCCGGCCTGCAGCTTGGATGAGGCAGAACAGTTCAATAAAGTTTTGTGAACTCCTCTCGGACGCGAAGACTTTTGTGAGGCCTCGTGTTGTCATGGAAAGTTCATACCTTTTTTTCTGGCGAGGAACACGCTGAAGTCGTGTCTTCAGTTTCCTGAAGATAGCGCAATACACTTCAGAGTTGATCGTTGCACCACGATGGACGACATCAAGTAGGTAACCCCATCAGAGTCCTAGATGAGTGTTGCCGTGGCTTTGCAGGCTGAGGGCAGGGCCTTGAACTTTTCCTTCAGAGAAGAGGTGGTGTAGCTCCACTCCACGAATGGGCGTTTTGTTTCTGGTTCGAAGTGATAAACCAATGTTTCATCGCCTGTGACAAAGTTCGACAAAAATTGTCAGGATCAGCTTCCTACAGCGCAAGCAATTCCGCACAGAAGGCCCTTCGTTGCCCTTTATGGCCTTGTATTAGGCCGCGAGAAATCCAGTGGACACACACCTTTGAGTACCCCAAATGGTGGACGAGAGAGTCAGCACTACCAACAGAGATGTTCAGTTGGGCAGCGAGGTGTTTGGTTGTGAGCTGTTAACCACCTCGAATGAGAGTGTCCGTACGTTCCAAATTTGCCGGAGTCGTAGCCGTTCGCGGCTGGCCGGCACGCGAGAAATCAAACAGGTTTCTATGACCTTGCTGTGACGATGACAGACGCCCTGCCCAATGACCATGTGTTTTTGTTCACTGCCAGGTCTCCTTAGGCATTCTGCAAGCGCCTATGACTATCTGCAATACTCTGGTTGTCCGCCAGACGAAAGTTAATGACATCTCTTTGCTTGGAACGTGTTTATGAGGGTTGTCCAGAAAGCAAGTTCCGATCGATTGCGAAATGGACATCACAGTGAAAACCCGATGAAGCTTCGTACAAATGTGTTGGGTAGTGTCTGTAGTATGACCGTCGATCGCATCAAGACGCTCTTTTCAGTTGTGAGCGAGTAAAGGTGTTTAGAACAACGATGTCTCCGGCCAAGGAGGAGGGCCCGATGAGAGGCTTCGCCTTAATGAATGCAACCCACCCAACACAACTGCCACGCATTTCCTTCAAATGGTTCAAATGGTTCAAATGGCTCTGAGCACTATGGGACTCAACTGCTGTGGTCATAAGTCCCCTAGAACTTAGAACTACTTAAACCTAACTAACCTAAGGACATCACACACACCCATGCCCGAGGCAGGATTCGAACCTGCGACCGTAGCGGTTCCAGACTGTAGCGCCTTTAACCGCTCGGCCACTCCAGCCGGCCGCATTTCCTTCTTCATGGCAATTGAGGCATTGAGATCAAAAAGGGAATATGTCACTCAACTGATGTTCTGAGATATGTTGTAAAAACTGTATAACTCTGAATAGCGTTATTCCCAAACCTTATAATTAGTCCCACAGACTTGTGAGGAAGAATACAATCTGCAGTCTTAAGATTAAGGCAATTAATAGAACACGGTAACAGAAGATGACTGACATATCCCATTTTTTTATTTAAACAACAGATATTGTACTGAAATGTTGTATAACGAAACAAAATACCACGTATACAAGCAAAATATTATTTTTAATCATTTCCACACGGTCATACACATGTAACATGGGAGAGTTAATTCCACATGTTTTACTTATTAAACAACCATTTTTATATTGACAGAGATACATGTTCATAAATTTGTCACTCTTGGTCACTGTCCCAAACTTCAATTCCAGATTCATTGGCGTCCTCTCGACCAGTCAGTTTATTAATGTCGCATTGCCTTAGAAGGCTATCAAAATACTCACTGCAAAGGGATAACGTCAATCATGCGTGCAATATCATTCAGTTTCTTAGGTTTCAGTGGAATGACGTCCATGTATGTTCTCGGCACACTATGGAAATGAGGGACTGTCCCAGCCTTAACCAGACGAAAATCATATTTCATCATTGCACTGCTATTGGGTGAAACAGAGACACATTTTTGACTCGTCAATGTACTCAAATAGTTTGTAACGTGTAACAACCCATTTATCTCCTTTCACAGTTACAGACTTCTTAAAAAATGAATCTGGATATTTCTGATAGTCAAGAAATGCGTCTTGTGTGCATAGTTCAACATGCATGCGTTTCCTTGCTTTCTGTAGTACTGTGAACCATTGGTGGGGAGTATACACTGTGTCCTGTTCCCTTTTCCGTAATTCCAAACCTGTAAAATCCCTATCACAGGCATTGTAGGAATGCCCACGGGTTGGGAACATGTGGAAAACGTTGGAAAATCTACCAGTATGAACTAAAGTGTACCAAAATTGAACCATTGTGCGATTCCTATTCTGCCCTGTACAAACATCTGAAAATGCATACAATTTTTTCACACTAGAGGCCACATGTTAAGTTATCAAATCCATAAGGAGACAAACCACTGCATTAGGACCCTTCTTAGCGGTTACTTCATCAAACATATAAATGAAAGCTTTGTTATCAGAAAATCTATGAATACCACATATAAATACCCATGGCTGCCACAAATAGAACATATCAGTTATCGGTATGTGTGGAACAGTCACGTTGTGCATGAAATCGAATGTGATCATTTCTGATTTTCCCACCTCTTCTCCTTGTACAAGTTTTTCGCAACGTGCCCTTGACCGTCTTTTGTTTAATCACATTCCTCTTCCACGATTGGGGGCGCCTTTTCTCGCTTCTAAATTCATGTAAATTGTCTTCTGACTCGTCTGACGGTTCCATCGCCGAAGCCGTTTTGAAATCTCACAGCTGATTACTGCAAACCGCTACAGTGCTGCCCTCACACCTCACGTTCTTTCGTGCAATATATGGCCTTGTCTTTGTGACAAGTCTTCTTTCTGCACGAAACGTAATTTCGACACTGGTTTTAACAGGGGAAAAAACACTGAACAAATCCCATTTTAGAACCAACAGATGCGGAATCGTGTGAAAATACAAACTATAGTAATAACTCATACACCCGAAAAATGATGACAAGTCCCTTTTCTGATTTCAACGCCTCAATTCTCAGCCGAGCTCTGCAGGGCAGTGAAGACACTCCAGCAGCCTTTTCGATGGGAAGTGTTCGATCACCCACAACACAGCCCTAATTGGCTCGTCCTGAGTACCATCTCTGTTCACATGAAACGCTGGATACGAAGACAACACTTGGGCACAGGCTACGCGCTATAGACCAGCGTAGAGAATTATCTGATAGCGCAGGCGGCTGCCTTCTATGACGATGGTGTTGGAAATTTGGTATAACACTGTGACAAATGTATAAGTCGGAGAGTCGACTATGTAGAGAAGTATCTGGAAAGTGTAGCTAACGCTTGCAAATAAAATGTTTCTGATTTTCATTGTGGTTCCATTTAGCGACCGATCAGAACTTACTTTCTGGACAACCCTCGTATTAATATTTTCCTGTTTTCGATATCTTTTAATAATGCCATTTCATCACTGTCGTATAGTATACCGAAAATTCTAGGAAGCGCATTTAAAACGCCTACCGCTGTGTCCGGTATCGCCTTCCGCCGACAAATTTCTCCTCCTGTTTTGTGCACTTTTTGCTGGGTGATATAAAGACGTCTGTCCTGGTTGTAAGGACGTTTTTATTCGTACTCGTATTTTTGGCGCCTCAAATAGTGTAAGGTACCTTTTTATTACTTACTGATTTTTCCTTTAGCTCATTTCCTCTTTTAAATTGTTCCTTAGACGTTACCGAAACGTCGTACGCGTCACGTACACGTGAATACTGAAATTCAACGGCATCGGTTTCGATCTGTTAATCACATAGAAAATCAATATATTTTAAAGAACTTTTCTCGTGCATAGCTAGCCATTCTATGTTTGACTTTAGCCGGCCGCGGTGGTCTTGCGGTTCTAGGCGCTGCAGTCCGGAACCGCCGGAGGAAGGTTTATCTGTTTAGCAAGAGTAATAGAAGGCAGATTTCAGACTACCTAACAGATCAAAACGAAAATTTCTGTTCCGACACTGAAAATGTTGAGTGTTTATGGAAAAAGTTCAAGGCAATCGTAAATGCGTTTTAGACAGGTACGTGCCGAGTAAAACTGTGAGGGACGGGAAAAACCCACCGTGGTACAACAACAAAGTTAGGAAACTACTGCGAAAGCAAAGAGAGCTTCACTCCAAGTTTAAACGCAGCCAAAACCTCTCAGACAAACAGAAGCTAAACGATGTCAAAGTTAGCGTATGGAGGGCTATGCGAGAAGCGTTCAGTGAATTCGAAAGTAAAATTGTATGTACCGACTTGACAGAAAATCCTAGGAAGTTCTGGTCTTTCGTTAAATCAGTAAGTGGCTCGAAACAGCATATCCAGACACTCCGGGATGATGATGGCATTGAAACAGAGGATGACACGCGTAAAGCTGAAATACTAAACACCTTTTTCCCAAGCTGTTTCACAGAGGAAGACCGCACTGCAGTTCCTTCTCTAAATCCTCGCACAAACGAAAAAATGGCTGACATCGCAATAAGTGTCCAAGGAATAGAAAAGCAACTGGAATCACTCAATGGAGGAAAGTCCAGTGGACCTGACGGGATACCAATTCGATTCTACACAGAGTACGCGAAAGAACTTGCCCCCCTTCTAACAGCCGTGTACCGCAAGTCTCTAGAGGAACGGAGGGTTCCAAATGATTGGAAAAGAGCACAGGTAGTCCCAGTCTTCAAGAAGGGTCGTCGAGCAGATGTGCAAAACTATAGACCTATATCTCTGACGTCGATCTGTTGTAGAATTTTAGAACATGTTTTTTGTTCGAGTATCATGTCGTTTTTGGAAACCCAGAATCTACTATGTAGGAATCAACATGGATTCCGGAAACAGCGATCGTGTGAGACCCAACTCGCTTTATTAGTTCATGAGACCCAGAAAATATTAGATACAGGCTCCCAGGTAGATGTTATTTTTCTTGACTTCCGGAAGGCGTTCGATACAGTTCCGCACTGTCGCCTGATAAACAAAGTAAGAGCCTATGGAACATCAGACCAGCTGTGGGGCTGGATTGAAGAGTTTTTAGCAAACAGAACACAGCATGTTGTTCTCAATGGAGAGACGTCTACAGACGTTAAAGTAACCTCTGGCGTGCCACAGGGGAGTGTTATGGGACCATTGCTTTTCACAATATATATAAATGACCTAGTAGATAGTGTCGGAAGTTCCATGCGGCTTTTCGCGGATGATGCTGTAGTATACAGAGAAGTTGCAGCATTAGAAGATTGTAGCGAAATGCAGGAAGATCTGCAGCGGATAGGCACTTGGTGCAGGGAGTGGCAACTGTCCCTTAACATAGACAAATGTAATGTATTGCGAATACATAGAAAGAAGGATCCTTTATTGTATGATTATATGATAGCGGAACAAACACTGGTAGCAGTTACTTCTGTAAAATATCTGGGAGTATGCGTGCGGAACGATTTGAAGTGGAATGATCATATAAAATTAATTGTTGGTAAGGCGGGTACCAGGTTGAGATTCATTGGGAGAGTGCTTAGAAAATGTAGTCCATCAACAAAGGAGGTGGCTTACAAAACACTCATTCGACCTATACTTGAGTATTGCTCATAAGTGTGGGATCCGTACCAGATCGGTTTGACGGAGGAGACAGAGAAGATCCAAAGAAGAGCGGCGCGTTTCGTTACAGGGTTATTTGGTAACCGTGATAGCGTTACGGAGATGTTTAATAAACTCAAGTGGCAGACTCTGCAAGAGAGGCGCTCTGCATCGCTGTGTAGATTGCTCGCCAGGTTTCGAGAGGCTGCGTTTCTGGATGAGGTATCGAATATATTGCTTCCCCCTACTTATACCTCCCGAGGAGATCACGAATGTAAAATTAGAGAGATTAGAGCGCGCACGGAGGCTTTCAGACAGTCGTTCTTCCCGCGAACCATACGCGACTGGAACAGGAAGGGGAGGTAATGACAGTGGCACGTAAAGTGCCCTCCGCCACACGCCGTTGGGTGGCTTGCGGAGTATAAATGTAGATGTAGATGTAGATGTACGGTCGCAGGTTCGAAGCCTGCCTCGGGCATGGATGTGTGTGATGTCCTTAGGTTAGTTAGGTTTAAGTAGTTCTAAGTTCTAGGGGACTGGTGATGTTATGTAAAGTCCCATAGTCCTCAGAGGCGTTTATGTTTGACTTTGTTTCTGTTCTATCCTTAAAATTCATGCTTCATTTATTTTGTTCGCTCTCTTAAAACGTAATCCTGGAATGTGTGTAAGTTCAGCTCCCAAGTTGGTCGAATCCTTTATGTTTGTTGGCGGAGGTATCTAATATTGCATCTTACGTAAAGGTGATCCGAAAAGAATGTGGATACCATTTCCTTGCTAATATGATTATCTTCTAAATTCGTTGTCTCGTGAACTCTATGGAATCCGCTTAGCGATCTGTCGCTGATGGAGATGCGTTTAGCTGTAGTGGCATATTTAATTTCCTACATCACCATTTCATATTTTACGACTTTGCGAAGTTCTCTAGAGCAAACGAAATTTAAACGTCGGTCTTCTCTGCTCAACACGGAATTATAGTCATCGTCAATAAACACTTAAGCAAGGCTTCCTTTTTTATAAATATGCTATATCACTTTTTTTATCCTGTTGTCTCTCGCATTTATTATGATGACAGTAAAGGTCTTACAGCTAATTGTCCTCTTCAACCGTAAGAGACACATTTATAGTGACACTTTCCTCAACAAGAATCGTAGTGCCACAAGAGGAGTCAGGTTACATTTAAATATTCTTGCTAGTTTTCCTCCAAAAGGACTAAATGGGTGTCTAATGTAAACTTTCCTTCAACACAGCACAGCTAATTTCGCTATAAACCGTTTTATTATTAATATTTAGAGCACAAATAAATTTGTTTCACTGTATGCTGTGTTGTAGTCACACAGTGCAGTACTTTTTTTTATTGTTTTTAGTTGTTTGGTTCGAAATTTCGTTTCGTTTGTTTTAAATTTGCTTAACCTCTTCCATCTGCGTATTCCTTTTCTCTTGTTTCATCTTCCACATCTTCCACCCAAAACTGTACTCAGATTGCAAACCTTGCTGCCAAGATTAAGAAGTTCCGTGGCTACGATTCATTATTGGCCTTCCTTCCTGGTTTGATTAATATGCGAATATCACTGACAAACTTTCTTCTCCCGTCATATTTCCGAATTTCTATTTTACTGCGGGATTTGTAAGTTTTGTCGCACAACGTACAAGCCTTCAGTTTTTATTTGACTTGGTTATTAAGCCAGAGATGATACTGTGGACTCTGCAGACAAGTTGGTGAAACGTTGGAAGCGGGGGGGGGGGGGGGGGGGGGGGCGGTGCGAGGTGGCTGTCACTAAACTAAGGTGCACATAGGTATGTGGAAGAGATAGTTATTGTGGTAGAAGGTGCAGCATTTCCTGTTTTTTGAAGTTGGGAGCACAATTTCTCTGTTGTGAGGTTTTGTTCGTGACTCGGAGTTTTTCCGTAGGCCCCCTGGCTCGCGCTCCGATGCCTCGCGGCCCAAGGCTGCAGCAGCTAAGAGACTTGCATGCTAATTACGGGACACGGAGGTGTCGATTCGTCTACAGTAAGGTGCGGAGTGTGTTTTCCGTTGCACTCAGCTTGTAGATGACACAGAGAATTACAAATCACGCAAGTATGCCGCTGGTCGTCGCATCTTACTAAAGTATTAAGCCCACAAACATTTATGTACGATAGTACACGTTGCTATAACACTGTTTTGTATTATCTGACACCATTCAAAAGTAAGAACATTTGAAGCGCAGACCACCTCTCAGCTAAATTTGAAATTAGTCTACCATGTAAAACAAAATTTATGATTTCGCCAGTAATTTTAACACTTTCAACACTGCCCTCTTTACACCCGGCACTTGGCTGCGAACTTTCATATTTAATGGATGTTTGAAATTAGATTGCAAAGAACAGAGAAATGATACGAATATGGTTCTTGCATCATTTAAAATGAAAAAGTAAGAGTTTTCAATGAACGTGAGTTTATTTTCCAATATAAAATACAAATGACACAAAAAACGTCGATAAAAAACTTTTTCATGATCTCTCTCTTGAGTAGTGTCATTATTACTGTATCTAAATTTAAAACAAAATATCACTGGACCGTCTAGCTGCAGGTACCTGTAAACTAGAGCATTTTAATAGTTCAGATGTAGTTAGCCTTTGTGTGAAAATCCTGGAAACACTGTGGGAAGCAAAGGCCAATGCCACAGTCCTAGCACCAACATCTACTTTCCTTCTTGATGCGCTTACCCGTCTCTTTCTTCACCCTGTCTGAACATACTTTGCAATACCTTGTAGTATTCACCTTGTTTGCAGTGGTGGGACCTTCTCTGGAAAGTGCCTTGCAAATGTCCTCTCAATTTGTGAGGATGAAGCGGCTTGTTGCTGAAAAACATTTCCGCTCTTCTGAGCCAATTTCTTTGCTTTATATAAAATAAAACTGTTGACAGTTGACACGATAAACAAGTGGAAAAACAGCTTTTACCACCACTTCAAAGTTTTTCGTGCAAACGGATAATAGCTGGAGAACCGATCTGCTCTGTCAACCCCAGCTTTATTTTTATTGTAATCAATAATAACGTCTGGATTTACAATTTCTGCTATTCCACCTTTTGCCCTCACTTGAATACTAGTGCTGGTAGACTTATGCTTTGTGGAAAGACAAAAAACATCTCGTTTTGACTTCCACATCACTGCCAAGAGATGGTGTTTCCTTTGAAAAACTATCTTTTTTTTTAGTTTTAGTGCTCTGAATATTCGTTGCAAACGTTTCCTGTTTTTCATTACAGTTACCACTCCAAGAGCTTTATTTTCCCACAACATGTCCAAAAGAGATGGACTGGTGTAGTACCTATGCATATAAAAGCAATATCCTTTGCCAAAGTACTGTGAACACAACCTTTTTACAAGGCCCTGGATACTATTGTCAACACTGCCTGCAGAACCTGTATATACATCACAGTTTAGCATATAACCAGTTGATGAATCGCAGAGAGCATAGAATATTATTCCATATTGGTTTGTTTTTCATGTATACTCTGAAGCTTGTTCTACCACGAAAGGGACACATCGCCTCATCTATTGTCAGATTCATGCCTGGGCGAAAACTAATTTTGTTTTTATTCACAAAGAAATCAAACAAAGGCCTCACTTTGTGAAGTGGGTCGTGCTTTCCTTCGCCTCTGCTAATGAACGAAGCATTGTCATTCAAGTGTAACATCGACAATGTAGCGCAAAATCGATCAGAACTCAACAATTTACTCGCAAATCCTGTCAGTGGAAACGAGTCTGTTGACCAATAATCACTGATTTTCGGCAATTTGACGACGTACATATGCAAAATAATACTGAGAGACCAGTAAATCTCTTACAATTTTACTGCGGACCACTTATGCCAAACAGAGTTTATTTTCAGGCTACCTTTGCGTTTCATTGTCGTAATAACGTTACCAGCGTACAGATTCGTTTCACTTTTGATGAGTCGAATAAGATCGTCATCAAAGAAATAACTAAAATATCGAAGCTCCTCAGTGGCATCTGAAAAATGCGATGCTACACCGACTACATTCTCGAAAACCGGCAGTGCTGGCTGATGGTCTGGTTCCGACCAATCTTGCTCTTTGTGCTCAGTGTGACACACACGACCAGGTACCACAGATGGTGACTGATGGTCTGTACCACTGTCTGCATAGAAAAAAATAATGCTAAGATTGGTACTAAAAGGTACTAAATGCAAGTGAAGTAATGAACATTACTCACAATACAAAATGCGGTAATGAACTCTTCACTTTATGAACAATTGAGACATATACGTAACTGAATCATCACTTGTACTTTCGTCTGGAGAGTACGAATCCTTTTTGTCAGAGTCGTCAATTTCAGATCCTGCATCTCCATAAAGAATATCTAATATCTCTTCCTCCGTCAACTCGCTGCGCGATATTTTCACGATCGTAAACACCTGTGAATGAAGTGCAGGTAACTTCGTCTTTGCAGTGCTCACAGCCCTCCCAGGATGAGATAGCCGATAAGTGCTTGCCTCTTGCGGAAGAAGAATGAAATACCTCCACATTAGTTGACTAAACTGCTTCGGAGACGCGCTAAACGCGCTTATGGAGCCAAATAAAGACTCGCCCGTACGGTATACGGGCGGCCGCGCGGGATTAGCCGAGCGGTCTCGGGAGCTACAGTAATGGACTGCGCGGCTGGTCCCGGCGGAGGTTCGAGTCCTCCCTCGGGATGGGTGTGTGTGTTTGTCCTTAGGATAATTTAGGTTAAGTAGTGTGTAAGCTTAGGGACTGATGACCTTAGCAGTCAAGTCCCATAAGGTTTCACACACATTTGGTATACGGGCGCCGTCGTCAACGTCAGGATGGCCGCGCCCGTATGGCGTACGGGCACCGTGCTGTAATTGTTAAGGAGAATCTCGACAGTTCTTATGGTTCTTATTGCGAGCCCAGCAACTTACACAGTACCTCAGCTACGACAGAGTTTTATACTCCCTGGGCACTTTTTCGCAATCGTGTTGTATAGTTCAGCACTGCTCAGCTGTCTTCACGTCTCCGGTATCCAATTTTCTGTTCCTTTTGCCATCTACCTTACCAGTTCTTGATCAAACGCAATTTTTAGCGTATCTTTGCTCTGTGAGAGGTAGAATGGCTACCCCGATGCATTAATGTTGAGCTTCCTGGTAGATTGAAATTGTTTGTCGGACCGAGATTCGAACTCGCGACCTCTGTCTTTCGCAGGCAGCTGCTCTACCGACTGAGCTAACCAGGCTCCACTCATGAACAGTTTTACTTTTCGGGGGTACCTCATCATCTACCTTCCAAATTTCACAGAAGTTCTCCTGTGGAACTTGCAGGACTAGCACTTCTGGAAGAAGGGACATGGCGGACACATGGCTTAGTCACAAAATGGGGGATCTTTCCAGAATTAATTTTTTACCTGTAGCTGCGATTCCAGAAAATCATTCTGCGATGTTTAGAAGTCAGGAGATGAGTGACAGAAGGAAGCTGTGAGGAGGCGTCGTGAGTCGTGCTCGCGGAGATTAGTCGGGGTAGCACCTATGCGCCAATAGTGAAGTCCTGAGTTCGAGTCTCACTCTGGCATACTGTTGTAAACTGCCAGGAAGTTTCATACTTTGCACATTCAACTGCTGTGTGAGAATTTAGTTGTGGATGTATTAATGTTATTCGTGTTTAGTGTTGTTATCTGGCATAGCTGGGAACAAAAGCAGCGTAAACATCTACATCTACATCCATACTCCGCAAGCCACCCGACGGTGTGTGGCGGAGGGTACCCTGAGTACCTCTATCGGTTCTCCCTTCTATTCCAGTCTCGTATTGTTCGTGGAAAGAAGGATTGTCGGTATGCTTCTGTGTGGGCTCTAATCTCTCTGATTTTATCCTCATGGTCTCTTCGCGAGATATACGTAGGAGGGAGCAATACACTGCTTGAATCTTCGGTGAAGGTATGTTCTCGAAACTTTAACAAAAGCCCGTACCGAGCTACTGAGCGTCTCTCCTGCAGAGTCTTCCACTGGAGTTTATCTATCATCTCCGTAACGCTTTCGCGATTACTAAATGATCCTGTAACGAAGCGCGCTGCTCTTCTGTGGATCTTCTCTATCTCTCCTATCAACCCTATCTGGTACGGATCCCACATTGCTGAGCAGTATTCAACCAATGGGCGAACAAGCGTACTGTAACCTACTTCCTTTGTTTTCGGATTGCATTTCCTTAGGATTCTTCCAATGAATCTCAGTCTGGCATCTGCTTTACCAACGATCAACTTTATATGATCATTCCATTTTAAATCACTCCTAATGCGTACTCCCAGATAATTTATGGGATTAACTGCTTCCAGTTGCTGACCTGCTATTTTATAGCTAAATGATAAGGGATCCATCTTTCTATGTATTCGCAGCACATTACACTTTTCTACATTGAGATTGAATTGCCATTCCCTGCACCATGCGTCAATTCGCTGCAGATCCTCCTGCATTTCAGTACAATTTTCCATTGTTACAACCTCTCAATACACCACAGCATCATCTGCAAAAAGCCTCAGTGAATTTCCGATGTCATCCACAAGGTCATTTGTGTATATTGTGAATAGCAACGGTCCTAGGACACTACCCTGCGACACACCTGAAATCACTCTTACTTCGGAAGACTTCTCTCCATTGAGAATGACATGCTGCGTTCTGTTTTCTAGGAACTCTTCAATCCAATCACACAATTGGTCTGATAGTCCATATGCTCTTACTTTGTTCATCAAATGACTGTGTGGAACTGTATCGAACGCCTTGCGGAAGTCAAGAAACACGGCATCTACCTGTGAACCCGTGTCTATGGCCCTCTGAGTCTCGTGGACGAATACCGCGAGCGGGGTTTCACACGACCGTCTTTTTCGAAACCCATGCTGAGTCCTACAGAGTAGTCTCCAGAAAAGTCATTATACTCGAACATAATACGTGTTCCAAAATTATACAACTGATCGACGTTAGAGATATAGGTCTGTAGTTCTGCACATCCGTTCGACGTCCCTTCTTGAAAACGGGGATGACCTGTGCCCTTTTCCAAGCCTTTGGAACGCTACGCTCTTCTAGAGACCTACGGTACACCGCTGCAAGAAGGGGGGCAAATTCCTTCGCGTACTCTGTGTAAAATCGAACTGGTATCCCATCAGGTCCAGCGGCCTTTCCTCTTTTGAGCGATTTTAATTGTTTCTCTATCCCTGTGTCGTCTATTTCGATATCTACCATTTTATCGTCTGTGCGACAATCTAGAGAAGGAACTACAGTGGAGTCTTCCTCTGTGAAACAGCTTTGGAAAAAGACATTTAGTATTTCGGCCTTTAGTCTGTCATCCTATGTTTCAGTACCATTTTGGTCACAGAGTGTCTGGACATTTTGTTTTGATCCCCCTACCGCTTTGACATAAGACCAAAATTTCTTAGGATTTTCTGCCAAGTCAGTACATAGAACTTTACTTTCTAATTCATTGAACGCCTCTCGCATAGCCCTCCTCACACTACATTTCGCTTCGCGTAATTTTTGTTTGTCTGCAAGGCTTTGGCTATGTATATGTTTGCTGTGAAGTTCCCTATGCTTCCGCAGCAGTTTTCTCAGTCGGTTGTTGTACCACGGTAGCTCTTTTCCATCTCTCACGATCTTGCTTGGCACATACCCATCTAACGCATATTGTACGATGGTTTTGAACTTTGTCCACTGATCCTCAACACTATCTGTACTGGAGACAAAACTTTTCTGTTGACCCGTCAGGTACTCTGTAATCTGCTTTTTGTCACTTTTGCTAGACAGAAAAATCTTCCTACCTTTTTTAATATTTCTATTTACGGCTGAAATCATCGATGCACTAACCGCTTTGTGATCACTAATTCCCTGTTCTGCGTTAACTGTTTCAAACACTTCGGGGCTGTTTGTCACCAGAAGGTCTAATATGTTATCGCCACGAGTCGGTTCTCTGTTTAACTGCTCAAGGTAGTTTTCAGATAAAGCATTTAAAAAAATTTCACTGGTTTCTTTGTCCCTGCCACCCGTTATGAACGTTTGAGTCTCCCAGTCTATATCCGGCAAATTAAAATCTCCACCCAGAACTATAACATGGTGGGGAAATCTACGTGAAATATTTTCCAAATTATCCTTCAGGTGTTCAGCCACAACAGCTGCTGAGCCAGGGGGCCTATAGAGACATCCAATTACCATGTCTGAGCCTGCTTTAACAGTGACCTTCACCCAAATTATTTCACATTTCGGATCTCCGTCAATTTCCTTCGATACTATTGCACTTCTTATCGCTATAAATACGCCTCCCCCTTCACTGCCCAGCCTGTCTCTGCGGTATACATTCCAATTTGAGTTTAGGATTTCATTACTGTTTACGTCTGGTTTCAGCCAACTTTCTGTCCCTAGTACTATATGGGCGTTGTGACCGTTTATTAATGAGAGCAGTTCTGGGACCTTTCTATAGATGCTACTGCAGTTTACTATTAGCACATTAATATTGTTATTCCCTGTTGCATTTAGCCTACTCCTACCTTGCCGCGTCTCAGGAGGCGTCTTGTCGGGTCTAGGGAGGGAATTCTCTAACCTAAAAAACCCCCATGTGCACTCCACACGTACTCCGCTACCCTTGTAGCCGCTTCCGGAGTGTAGTGCACGCCTGACCTATTCAGGGGGACCCAACCTTTCTCCACCCGATAGTGGAGGTCGAGAAATTTGCACCCCAGATCTCCGCAGAATCGTCTGAGCCTCTGGTTTAAGCCTTCCACTCGGCTCCAAACCAGAGGACCGCGATCGGTTCTGGGAACGATACTACAAATAGTTAGCAGTGTCAGATGTTGAGCGATCACGGTGAAGAACACAGAGATGCCGCCTTCTGATGTGACACAAGATTATCAACAACTGACAGAATATGAAAAGGGTTCATTGTGGGTCTTTATTAACCCGGCTGGTCGAATCGTGCAGTATCCGTATTTGTAGGCCGTTTGGATGCGACGATGGCCCGATGGCGGACTACATGAGAAAGTGAGGGCAGGTGTACTCGCCGCAAAGGGTCCGATCGACCACTTCTAACAACCCCAAGTGAGGATCCCCGTGCTGTGCACCAAGCACATCGTAACCCCTTCGAAGATTCACACACCACCCGAAAACAAGTAAAGAATTCCCTGCAACATTCAATGTCATTCCGCACCACCGATCGAAGAGTAGAAACTGCTGGATAGAGAATTACCGTCTCATACGTGGGTTGCCCCTGATACCAGAAGACGAACGGCTGCGTTTGGAGTGGTGTCAAGAGTAGGAACATGGACTACTGATGAGTGATGTATTGTGTTTAGTAATGAATCGCGCTTCTGTTTAGTAATGAATCGCGCTTCTACACTACCCCGATGATCATTGTCGGACTGTATGGCGACGACATTAGAGAGGTGCCATCCTCCCAGTGTTCCAGAGATGCACAGCAACGTTACCGCTGCCATTATCGTCCGGGGAATCATCTGGTATGTCACGGCTGGTAGTGACTGAGGGGAGTCTGATATCTCATCATGTTTTACCTTTCTTGCGGCAGTATCGTGGCACCATTCTGCAACAGGGTATTGCGCGCGCACACATGGCTCGCGTCTGTACGATGTCTGTGTGATACCTGATGTACTCCCCTGATCAGCAAGATTCGCAGATGTGTTCCTGATAGAACATGTGGTGGGAGTAGTTTGGACCTGAACTCAGTCCGTGAGGACCAAATAACAGTAGTTGTGGGCAGCTTGCGTCAGGAAAGGATACGACGGCTTTGTGAGGTCTTTCCCAATTGCACCAGCGCATGCATCCAGGCCAGAGGGCATGCAGTGTCATACGGATAGGTGGGCTTATACTGCCAAGTTTTTCGTGAATTTGGCTGGATTTTATAATCACTGAAATAACATCACGAACCTTGTCGATCCTTGAAGTTTCATATCGTTTCCTCCTCCACTTTCGGGTGCTCCACATTTTTTGTTAGGTACTGTTACTTGATGGTCAGTTTAATCTCCCATTTAAATGTGTTTATTCTACACCACAGAATAGAATATAATGCTACGCATAAAAAACTTTAAGCAATGACGTATAAGTTCGCTTAGTGGTAGCCAGAACGAGAACTGATTGCTGTAACAATATACATTTTTCATTATTCATCTTTGTTCATGGTACCGTTATAATTGCAGCAGGATAAATGGTGCCCCTTCTGGCTTCTTCCGTGTGTCCGTCGACCAACTGAAATACACTAAGAGCCTAAGAAACTGGTACACCTGCCTAATATCGTGTAGGGCCCCCGCGAGCAGGCAGAAGTGCCCCAACACGACTTGACATGGACTCGACCAATGTCTGAAGTAGTGCTGGAGGGCTGTCCATAAATCCGTAAGAGTGCGAGGGGGTGAAGATCTCTTCTGAACAGTACGTTGCAAGGTATCCCAGATATGCTCAATAATGTTCATGTCTGGGGAGTTTGGTGGCCAGCGGAAGTGTTTAAACTCGGAAGAGTGTTCCTCGAGCCACTATGTAGCAATTCTGGACGTATGGGGTATCGCATTGTCCTGCTGGAATTGCCCGAGTCCGTCGGAATTCACAGTGGACATGAATGGATGCAAGGATCAGACAGGATGCTTACGTACGTGTCACCTGTCAGAGTCGTATCTAGACGTATCAGGGATCCCATATCACTCCAACTGCACACGCCCCACACTATTACAAAGCCTCCACCAGCTTGAACAGTCCCCTGCTGACATGCAGGGTCCATGGATTCATTTCCCTGTGTTTGAATACGCATGCCTATAGCAGTTTCTTTGGCGACATATTATTCGCATCCCGCTCAAAGAACAACTGTCATCCCTTGTCCAAACACTGCGTCGTATATGCAATAAAAAAACAGTAAAAATCTTTTAGATTTACTTCAGACAATTATTACTGTGAGTACTCATTAACATTAACACAAAATGTATTAGATATTGTTCTTTTCCGTATATCGTATAGGCGGGCAAGTCTTCCGTGGTACAGGAAAAAAAGACACACATTCTACCCGAGCAGCAGCTAAGAGTATTTTAGCGGTACTTCTGAGCTTTCGACGTCTCATTCATACATTCGTCATACTGTGAAACGCGTGTAGTTTTGATTCCAACATAATAGTATGAAAATATCATGTCACCTTACGCGCAAGCATCAAAACCCGACTAGCAGTGAATAGTTTCGTAGGCGACTGCAACACGAGGGAGCATCTAGTTTCAGTAGAAGTTTGCTGTGCAGTGATATCAAAATGACGAAACCACATAACCATAAAAGTCGATAATGACGCGAGTAACATTAGTTTCTTCCATGGGTAAACTGACCCTCGGAAATCGCAAATATTGGAAAAAAGCTAAAAATTTGCGAATATAATTCTGCCTAACAAGATTCACGGAAACCGCGACATCTTCGAAAATAAACAGCTAAATTTTTGTGACAAGCAAGAAAGCAAATGTCATTTATGCTCGTTTCATTCGCAGAAATTTAATCTTTCGGTCTGTAATCAGAACACAAACGCAAAGGAGAGCAGCAAAAACGAAACAAATAAAAATAAATTAAAATGCAGGACGCCTCCGCAACTCCATGTCTCTAACCTTTTTTTTCTTTCTCTTTCTTCGTCGTTTTTCTTTTACTGTTCTGTGTGGAGTTACATAACATGTCTCATATTTCTTCGATAGAAATTTTACTCTGTTATTTATTTATTTTTTTATTACAAAGGCTTGGCAGTCCCCTCACCGAATATGTTGATCTGCCATGCTGGCAAGCTCTCGATCACACTCAGTACATACTACAAAACAGGAGCTTTTTTCTTAGGTTCTCTGAAGGCTGTTACCGCCAGTATGTCATTAACCGACATTTAACTATAGCAAACTGTACCAAGAGTGGGCCGGCCGGTGTGGCCGTGTGCTTCTAGGCGCTTCAGTCTGGAACCGCGCGACCGCTACGGTCGCAGGTTCGAATCCTGCCTCGGGCATGGATGTGTGTGATGTCCTTAGGTTAGGTTAGGTTTAAGTAGTTCTAAGTTCTAAGGGACTGATGACCTCAGATGTTAAGTCCCTTAGTGCTCAGAGCCATTTGAACCAACCAAGAGTGGTGTGTTTGTAATAAATCTTCAATGTGCAATTGCCTTGCAGCACACTGTCATAAAATGCAAATTAAAATGTGAAAACACTGTAGAACGACGAAATCCAGTACCTCCAAAGTTCTTCATTTTTCGATTGCTATCGACTTTTGCGGTAGCATCCTGGGACAATTCATTTTGATGTCACTTCACAATAAGCTTCTAGTGTCATTAACTTGTTCCACAGTTGAGTTTCGTAAGTCACTTTCCACCCCAAGCGCCATCTAGTGGCATTTTGCAAACCGGACAGATCGATCTGTCCAGTACAATCCGCAGCCTGTCGGGAAATATTTTAACTTTATGTATGCCGAACTGGACTTTCCATGTCCTGTGTTCACGCAAGTAGTGCCGAGCATCCGTTGACAGCGAACGCCTCATGTAGAGTCCACGCAGAGTACAGTGTACGATGCGCCGTGATCAATTTTCGTCCATAGTGCTGGGCGAGTTTATTTGTCTCTTCAGGAGAGACCTACACTGTTAGCCCGCTATCGGCCGGTCAGCTACGCCCTGCGGTGACAGAATCGCGGCGCACGGCCTGCGTACTCCCTCAAACTATTTTACAGAAACTATTCGCTAAAAAATTCATTTTTGCGTTAAATATACAGTTACATGTCAGCTTCATAATGATGTGCCCATCATTTCGTTAGTGGTTATATTTCTTGTGGTATTTGCATTTAAGTAAAACACTGCGATAAATCTGAAATGGTTTGCAGTGAAAAATAGGGTTCGCTATGATTTTGCGTTTGGTGCGTACTACATAACATGTTGCTGCATATGAAATTTAGGTAAGACAATTGAAGTTTGGCTGAGGTCTGTATCTGATACCAGTCTCGAGAAAATTGATCTGATGTAGCAGACTCAATTGCAATCGCGAGCGTCAGCGATAAGCACTCCGCCTTGAGGCCACAAGTGGCCCATCGGGACCATCTGATCTCCGTGTCATCCTAAACACTCTCCCAGTCGTTATGATGGTTTTCTGTGACCGGAACCACTACTATTCGGTCGAGTAGCTCCTCAAGTGGCATCACGAGGCTGAGCGCTTCCCTTAAAAATGGCAATAGCGTATGGCGGCCCAGACGGTCACCCATCCAAATGCTGGCCGCGCCCGACAGAGCTTAACTTCGGTGATACGACAAGAATCGGTGTATCCACTGCGGCAAGGCCATTGTCGCCAGCGATGAAGCCATAGTAAAATATTCACAACTTTCCTCATATTTCATAAATAGTTTGATATATCGAAATGAGATTTTGGTAAATGATAACATACAAGGAGGAGAGTATTTTTCCATATGGTTCTTACACGAAACTTCGCGATCCACCCTGCCATTCCACTAACTATAGTGTTTTCAGATGAAAGAATGTAATTTTTGAGAGCCGTCGATTGCTAATCAAACGAGAAATGCTCTGGGATTTGCACAACATAAGTGAAGACATTACACGTTTATTTTTATACCGAGGATGTGCTTTTTCATAAGCTGTTGACCTTGCTTTTTCTTCGTTCCTCAATTAATAAACGTCTGTTTCAGAATTCTCTCGAAGTTGCATCTGCACAACACTTTAGTGAGGTGACATTGTGTACACTCCACTGTATTACAGCAAAAGAAGTAAATTTATAAATGGCAACAAGAGAACTGTATGTTTCACTCAAAATTCCATACTCATGACGCTTCTCTGAAAGTTACAAATGGTTAACAAGCAAGGCGAAAATAAATCGTTACTCAATATTTACAAAACATGTGAGTGTAAGCTTCAGTTTAGCACAAAACTTCCCCTCCAGCAATCGGCATTTCTCCTACAGCCCTGCCTGCAACCCCCACGAGTGTTGCTCACCCACGTCTGCCCTGCCAATTGCGCAGCTACTTGCCACGGTATTCTGCATCCACTCTTGTCTGGAGACACTGTAGACAGCAGACGTATGTCTCGACCAGGCAAAGGCTACATATCGCGGGCCCTTGTAATGTATTACTAAATATCACCTTGTGCATTTGTAAGGTAATATGGAACAAAGTATTGCCACATAAAGATTGCGTTTCGTCACATCATAGTGGGGTGGAAATAATGGGAAGGCAGTGAGTCCTCTCGTACTACACTACTTGCCATTAAAATTGCTACACCACGAAGATGACGTGCTACAGACGCGAAATTCAACCGACAGGAAGATGCTGTGATATGCAAATGATTAGCTTTTCAGAACATTCACACAAGGTTGGCGCCGGTGGCGACACCTACAACGTGATGGCATGAGGAAAGTTTCCAACCGATTTCTCATACGCAAACAGCAGTTGACCGGCGTTACCTGGTGAAACGTTGTTGTGATGCCTCGTGTAAGGAAGAGAAATGCGTACCATCACGTTTCCGACTTTGATAAAGGTCGGATTGTAGCCTATCGCGATTCCGGTTTATTGTATCGCGACTTTGCTGCTCGCGTTGGTCGAGATCCAATGACTGTTAGCAGAATATGGAATCGGTGGGTTCAGGAGGGTAATATGGAACGCTGTGCTGGATCCCAACGGCCTCGTATCATTAGCAGTCGAGATGACAGGCATCTTATCCGCATGGCTGTAATGGATCGTGCAGCCACGTCTCGATCCCTGAGTCAACAGATGGGGACGTTTGCAAGACAATAACCATCCGCACGAACAGTTCGACGACGTTTGCAGCAGCATGGACTATCAGCACGGAGACCATGGCTGCGGTTACCCTTGACGCTGCATCACAGACAGGAGCGCCTGCGATAGTGTACTCAACAACGAACCTGGGTGCACGAACGGCAAAACGTTATTTTTTCGGATGAATCCAGGTTCTGTTTACAGTATCATGATGGTCGCATCTGTGTTTGGCGACATCGCGGTGAACGCACACTGGAAGCGTGTATTCATAGCCATACTGGCGTATCACCCGGCGTGATGGTATGCGGTGCCATTGGTTACGCGTCTTGCTCACCTCGTGTTCGCATTGACGGCACTTTGAACAATGGACGTTAGATTTCAGGTGTGTTACGACCCGTGGTTCTACCCTTCCTTCGATCCCTGCGAAACCCTACATTTCAGCAGGATAATGCACGACCGCATGTTGCAGGTCCTGTACGGGCCTTTCTGGACACAGAAAATGCTCGACCGCTGCCTTGGCCAGCACATTCTCCATATCTCTCACCAATTGAAAACGTCCGGTCAATGGTGGCCGAGCAACTGGCTCGTCACAATACGCCAGTCACTACTCTTGATGAAATGTGATATCGTGTTGAAGCTGCATGGGCAGCTCTATCTGTACACGCCATCCAAGCTCTGT